>NC_082387.1:3014370-3699370 GCF_031168955.1 Gadus macrocephalus | reverse complement strand
TGAAGTATGTGGTTTCATTTAGTCCTAAAGGGAGTCACTGTCTTTTTTCCAGAAACCACTCCGTGTCTCAGTAATCCGCGATGACAAACCAACTCAGATGAGCCTGACTCCCCAGAAGTGGTCTGGCAGAGGCCTACTGGGGTAAGTGGACAAATCCAAGAGAAATCTTTAGTTGAATAGGATTTCTCAACATTAGTTATTGTGATAGGACTTTTTTTATTTATCAAAAAACACCTAATAAACCTTTGTTTTCCCCCAGGTGCAATATTGTTCCCATCCCTAGTGGGGACTCTTGAAGAGTAGAGATTTCTACTGCATTTTCGTTTTTTGTAAATTGAGGAATCATGTGTATTGTAATTACTTAATCAATAAATGTAAGAGGTTTATCCAAGTTCAGATGAACGGCTGTAATAAAAAACAACAAAATGAAGGCTACATTTATTTGAAATTTATGACAAAGGAAATTAGGGGAAAATAAATCGTAAAAACAACCGGATTTATATAACCAGCCTTTCTGCCTTTTAGTGAACTGTTCAGATGAACCCATCAAATCAAGAATACAAAATAAGAACAAAGCAATGTAAACAACTAGTCAATAAACATCATATTGATTGCTTGAGTTTTTTCTTCTTTGACTTCATCATCTGGGGCAACTGTATTTTGAAAGCAGTCCTACAAAGCAAATTATTTTGTAAATTACAATATGAAAACCACCAATATTTTACTAACCCTTCAATAGTACAGTAAAATAGTAAAACAAAATTACCAATGGTCAAAATAACATTACTAGTACTTACTCGCAAGTTGTGCAGATGGGGCTGAAGTTACAGAAAACTGGGAGGAGACGAAAGCAGTGTATAACGCCACACACACAGCTGTATAACGCTACACACAGTTGTACAGGGAATTCAAGAGTTCCCCTCGTACTTACTTGACAGGCACACAGAGCAGACGTAGCCGATCTCGATGAGGTTGCGGTGGCAGAAGCAGGCGGCTCTGTAGTCCACGTGGACTGGTGGCGGCAGCACCAGCTGGGGCCGCTGCTCCAAGTCAGGCAGGAACACCCACTGTCCAAACAATAGAACCGTCCCCATTCAACAACCATGTATTGTACCTGGTTCCCTCTGGCTTGTAAGACACAATGTAAGATACTCACCAAGAGGTACTGTGCCAGGGCGATCTTCTGGGGTATCTTAAGATATAATCCACCGGTTATGTCACAAGCCTAATGAAACAAACGGGTTAGGGGGTTATGGATTATAACAAAATAACGTGCAAACCCTGACCACAAAACCCAGGAAATCCAATTGAGCATAGTCCTAATAGAGGTATGAAGACATACCTGCTGAAGAAGACCGGAATCTGAGTCAAGCACACAGGCATCTATGAGGATATTCTGAGAAACAAAAAAAAACATACATACAGTATGGTATAATGGCTCAACGTTGGTAAAAGCAGTGGAACAATGGGCCATTTCAGTGATTTACCTGTTTCTGGGCAGCAAAAATAACGTTCATGAAGTTCATGTACTGGCGGGCACAGTCCTCAGCCGTTTTAATAACCTTTAGAGTCAGAGAAAGAAAAGAAACAGAACACCAAGGGTTTTACACCAACAAGGAATTTGTTTTGATGAATAATGTGCATACATTAAGACAATAAAAATTGAACAAACAGTGACTATCATACATACAATATAACACAATATATTAACAAGAAGGGAAATAAGTGCTAAGTTAAAAATAGGATAAAATAGCATAAAGACTAAAGTAACATACTTAAAAATGTATAAAAAATTACAAATTGGTGATGGATATGAGTGCGAGAGTCAGTGTCAGTCAGTGGGGGTGGCGGTCCCGGGACCTGTTAAGGATCCCAACAGAAGAGGGGAGGAAACTGTTCAAGTGGCGGGAGGTTTTGGTCCTGATGGACCGCAGCCTCCTGCCAGAGGAGAGAGTTTCAAATAGTCTGTGACCAGGATGGGAGGGGTCGGCCATAATCCTGCCTCCCCGCCTCAGAGCCCTGGAGCTATGCAGGTCCTGGAGGGATTGAAGGTTGCAGCCAATCACCTTCTCAGCAGAGCATATGATAAACTGCAGTCTGCTCTTGTCCTTAGCCGTAGCAGCAGTGTACCAGACAGTGATGGATGAGGTGAGGATAGACTCAATGATGGCAGTGTAGAAGTGCACCATCATAGTCTTTGGCAGGTTGAACTTCTTCAGCTGGCGCAGGAAGAACATCCTCTGCTGGCCTTTTTTGGTGAGGGACCTGATGTTCAGCTCCCATTTTAGGTCCTGGGTGATGATGGTGCCCAGGAAGCAGCAGGACTCCACAGAGTCGACTGGGGAGCCACACAGGATGATAGGGGCGGATGGGGCTGGGTTCCTTCTGTAATCCACAATAATCTCCACTGTTTTTAAAGAGTTAAGTTCCAGGTTGTTCTGGCTGCACCAGGTCACCAGATGGTCAATCTCCCACCTGTAGGCGGACTGAACCCCGCCAGAGATGAGCCCGATGAGCGTGGTGTCGTCCGCGAACTTCAGGAGCTTGACGGACTGGTGACTGGAGGAGCAGCTGTTTGTGTACAGGGAGAAGAGCAGAGGGGAAAGAACACAGCCTTGTGGGGATCTGGTGCTGATGGTCTGGGATTCAGATAAATGTTTCCCCAGCTTCACACGCTGCTTCCCTTTCAGACAGGAAGTTTGTGATCCACCTGAAGGTGGAATCGGGCGAGAGCCTGTCCTGAAGCAGAGCTGGGAGGATAGTATTAAAGGCAGAGCTGAAGTCCACAAACAGGATTCTGGCATATGTTCCTGGGGAGTCCAGACGGGAGGGTGTAGTGCAGAGCCATGTTTGCATCGTCTACACACCTGTTGGCTCTGTAGGCAAACTGCAGTGGGTCCAGGGGTGGGTTGGTGAAGGATTTGAGGTGGGACAGTACAAGGCGCTCAAACAACTCCATGACCACAGAGGTCAGTGCAACGGGTCTGTAGTCATTCAGTCCTGTCGTCCTTGGCTTCTTGGGGACAGGAATGATGGTGGAGACTTTGAAGCAGGCTGGCACATGACAGGTCTCCAGTGAGGTGTTGAAGATCTCCGTGAACATTGGAGACAGCTGGTTGGCAAAGTGCTTCAGGGGGGATGGAGAGACAGAATCTGGTCCGGCTGCTTTGCGGGGGTTCGGTCTCTTGAAGAGCTTGTTGACGTCCCTCTCATGCAGGCAGAGAGTCGTCACTGTGGTAGAGGAGGGGAGAGTCCCAGAGGTGTGAGGTGTAGAGGCCCAGGTTTCTGATGAGCTGGGGTTGGTGAGATGGGGGAGGGAGCCTTTGGGGATGGTGTCAGGACTGTCCCTTGGTCTTTCAAAGCGACAGTAGAACTCTGTAGTTGGTAATCTGTCTGAGCCCCTTCCAGACAGAACCAGAGTTGTTAGCGGAGAACTGGTGTTGGATTTTCTCAGAGTACTGTTGTTTGGCCACTCTTACCGCCTTGCTGAAGCTGTTCTTTGACTTCTTAAACCTGTCTCTATCCCCACTCCACTCCTCAAGACAATACAGAGAAGGAAAAACATCATTGCTACAACTAAATAGTTCCCAATTCAGTGTGATTAAAACTTACCAATATTCTTGATTTCATCTCTTGGCCAGCTGAAAAAAAAGTAACGATTTTCCTTTAACATATTTTTGGTATCTTTTTCAAATTACACGCTTTTGTCATGAATCTTGAACCTTTGAGTCTACCTTCCAATTCCTTTGTCATCCTGTGGATGTCTGAATGTAAACGTTAAGAATGAATATTACAATGAAAAGCACACCCTCAGAAGGAGGATCACCGATAGTTAAAAAATAACTTTAGACAACTTAATATAATTGTTATTTAACTTATTAAACAGATATAGCAGGTATAGCTGTCTAAGGAAGATTATATTTCACAAGTCAAGGAAACTGCAAAAGGATACAGCACAGGGCTTTGGCCAGGGAGCCTGCCAATAAGGTGTCAGTGGAATTGCCCTTCATTTCAGCTGCAATGAAAAAATTAATTTAAACACAGCCACAACCCATCCCAAGGCACTGCAGTGTGCAGTGCCAATATATTCTAATGTTAGGAATGCATGGAGAGTATAGCGCTGATAGAATGCAGTTTGAGTGCAATAACATTTAATTGGAGCTGGACTGACTTGTTGACATTACTCTCTTCATTTCCTCCGCCACTACATTATTGGCAACAGACAGAAGTTCATATTTCCCGTCGCCGCAGTTAGGTGCCTCATCCATAGTTCCATCCCAAGCACCATCCCCTCCTGTCCAGTTCTTGCAGGGATACAAAAAGTGACTGAAAATGAAGAGGAGAGGTAAGTGGGGAATACATTAATGCATCTATATATATCTGAGTACCAGGTGCAGTAAGTTGAGTGTACATTAATGCATCCACAATGTGCGAGGAGAGGTCATTGTAATAGGCCCATTAATTAATACATCCAGTAAGTGATGAAAACAAAGCTAACCTGTCTTGAAAATGACTTGAAATAACGGCCAATCTGTTGGTCGTTGTCATGGCCATATGGGAGTTTCCCATGACCATGACCGCATCCAAACACTTTGATAGGGTGAACTGTATGGAGAACATTCAGACTTCAGTACTCTCAGACATACTTCCACATCAGATTCCTCTTCACATGATTCTATTGAGCATTTAAAGTACCTCTGGTTCCCGTTGGGCCTGCTGGCCCCACCAGATGGGGTTCACGTCCATCACAATGACCAAAAGATTTAATTCATCTTCTAAAAGGAAAAAAGATTATACGTTATGCAAACTATACATAACCTCGTACATCTAGAGGGCTAATCGTGATTTCAATTCAGTTACATTTAAATTAAAACAAAAAATTGTTCTAGGAATCACACAATTAAAAGTGACATACCCGATGCCATTGTGGCTAAAAAAAAAAAAAGTGACAGAATACCACTATCGTTCTCCTAATATTTATTTTACATCTCTCCTATCCCACAATCACGGTTATTATATTTTGAGTGGGCTGAGAAAACTTTGTATAAGATCGTAAAAACTGTTAATTACAAAATGTAGTTGCAGATTAATAAAATGAGAAACAAATAGTTGCTCGTCTATCTCCGTCGCAGTATGATGACGTTTTCTTCTTCTTTTTGATTTGGTTGCATCCATCGTTCTTTTTTTGGTGCATACCGCCACCAACTGTACCGGAGTATATAACGCTAGCTTTTATGTACTTTCTATGATCTTAAATAGATAGATAAATAAGTGGGAAAATAAGGTGGGGGGTAGGCTCTTCCTAATCTATCAGCCAGCCTCATTCTCTCCTCGGTGTATCTCTCCCACTCCATCAATACATGTTCCACAGTTTCTGTTTTTCCACATTCACACTGATCCGTTCCACTTTTCCCTACTAGAAAAAAAGTTTTAGTTAGTCCTGCATGTCCTATTCTCATTCTTGTGATCACTGTTTCCTCCCTTCTTTTTTTTTTTTTAACACCATGCACACACAATAATTTCTTCTCTATCCAATCTTTCCTGCCACTTTTTAATCACTTATTTTTTTAGAATTGCTTTAACTTCGGTTTTTCCATACGGCATATCTATTATATTGTTCATTTTCGTTGCTATTTTGGCAATTTTGTCTGCTCCCTCGTTTCCTTTGATTCCTACATGGGCAGGAACCCATCAGAATTGTACAGAAATTCCTGTTCTGTGTAGTCGGGAACGTGAATTTCTAAAAGGAGGTCCTGTCTGCTAGAGTTCCAGCTCTGAATACTTTGGAGGGCTGCTAATGAGTCTACACACAGCACTGCCCTATCTGGTCTCACTTCCTCTACCCACCCAGTAATGATTGTCATAATCTCTGCAGAGTAAACTGACATTTGATATGGTAACCTTTTCCCAATATTAATCTGCATTGATGGGATTTATACACCTATCCTACTTTTGAGGTTTCGTCTTTGGAGCGATCTGTATAGATATCTAAGTACCTTACACACTTTCTCATCCTCTTCCCACTCTTTCCTCATTTCTATTAAGTTTAAGTCTATCTCTATGTCAGGAAATAAACAAATTGTAACCTTACTTATTGGTGTAGAAGTCCCTTTTAAATGACTTACCCTATATTCTACTGATTTTGCTTTGGTTATCCATCCAAATCTATCACTTTGATACGTTGCATATTCCCAACATTCCTGTGTTACATTTTTGGCAGGGTTTTAATATCCACATCCTTTTAGTCGGCTCCAGTATTCAAGTAATATTTTATCTCTTCTAATTGGCACTTCTCCTGTATGACGTCGCTACTGGAAAGAAACTATCAATGGTTAACGTAGGCCTAGCCTATATATATAGGGCCTATATGAGGGCTTTTTTGTGTCTATTTTTTTTAATTAATTTATGTGGTGTATTTATTTATTGAAAACCTAGCCTTGACTACAGTATCCTCTATGTATAGAATAGGTAGACGCCCCAATAGTAAAATGAACCACAAGTTCTTGTTGTATGCACCCTCATATGGGGAGTAACAGTATGGATTGTTTATTATGTTTAGAACCCTTTCATTTCATTATGCCTGAACAGCTATGGAATGTGAACATATATCTGTTTCGGCCTACATAGCCACATAGAAAATATTGATGTTTTCAAATTGCTTTTTATTTTTTATAACATTCAGGGCTTGACTTTGGGCCTGCTTTGAACCACAACGTCCTGTATTTCTCTGTCTCGTAGGCATCCGACTCCATGATCTCGCTGGAGTCGCTCAGTGTTACGGTGACGTTTCCGTTGACCTCTCGGACCTTGTGAACTCTTTGTTTGACCCCCTTGGAACGCCAGTGGGTCCTCAGAGGTTGGCGGGTGGGGTCGTCTACGGCCTGGAACAGCGCCTCGCCCTCCCCCAGGGTGATCTTGTACTGGTGCCACGGACACACGATGCAGCTCCGCCTGTTAAACTCCTGGCCGATGATGAGGAGGAAATATTAGTAGGATTATTTATGACAATAAAACAATCTTTCTAGACGATGAAGCCTGCCTTCTAGACCAGTGGTGCTCAAACTTCTTTAGGCAAGGATTAAAATAAGCTAAAAGTTAAAAGTAAAAGAATCTGAAGGAAACAAGTAGGCTACAGCAGTTCATACTCAAAAAACACCTTCTTCAGGCAACTGACGACGAAGGCTGTATTGTCTAATCTTTTTCCATAGCTCATCACTAGTGACGTTTATGACCTGATTACTTTGTCAAACTCTGAGAAACTCTTATAACGGCATGTCGTCTTGATAATGAAAGTCCAAGCCTTGTGGATTTTACACCTGAAACATAGCTTTACTGTTTAGCGACTTCATGATTCGACAGAGAGAACTTGACCCACACCTATAATTGGATATCTGGGTATGGCCACATCCTGTTGACAAAGATCTTGGGGTCTATGGGTCTCAATCTATAGGTCGAAACCAATCTTAAAAGATTGTTTAGCTTAATATTGATCTCCATTTAACGAGAATTGATCTTGATGCACATTCTCTTCTCTTATTTGGAATGAAATCAGGCAGAAGCTAAATGAGTTTACGTTTTTCCTGCTTTCACTCAGACCTGTTGATGGTAACCCACAGTACTGATGGTAAGACCTTAGTACTTGATCCTCCTTCTCCCAGGAGTTGTTATCTGTCCAAGGACCTAAGGATTGTGTATCTCAACCTTTTATGTGTAGAGCTATTAAGGATTGATATCGAGTGTTAGACCCTGGACATGTGTCACAGACCCCAAGAGGTCCCACTTTGAGAACCACTGTTCAAGGCTACACACACATGTCCAAACGTACGGTAGCAACGCATGTCCATGGCATGAAGCTCCCCCTGGTGGTATAGGACCAGATTACTCCATTTTGGCCAATGTTTGGAAAGTAATAATATTTGAGGGAACTTTTTCATAGCAGCGAAAAGTTCTGACTGAGTTTTCATAAAGATTATACAATACATAGGCCTACTGTAGGTATAACGCGCTATTTTATGCTGAAATGCGACGTAATCCAGTGTTCACAGGAAACGCACACTGTCAACGTATGCTTTTGGCGACTGGGTTGGCACTCAGATATATGTGTTTCTAACAAGATGATATCATTAAAAGTTACGTAAATTAACGGTTCAATAACACAACCGCAGAAAACACGTGAGCTGTTTAGCGAAAGCAGCATTCCTAGCAACCTGACGTCGTTGAACCATGCAAGCGAGCCGATAAAATCGTCCTAATAACTATAAAACTAAAGATCTGTCATTCACTTACTGAAGATTATGCAAGGAAAATGTATATTTCTCGCTAGAAATGTCATTAGAAACACATTTAATGGTGTAGGCCTATCTGTCCTAAGATATTGCATTTCCCATTCAGATAATAAAGATTAATATAGGCTACGTAACAATTTCGAGTAGGGTCTGTCTACGTCCTGCATGACGGAGGCGTAACTTGTAGTGGGCGTAACTTGTAGTAGGAGGCGTAACTTGTACTAGGAGGCGTAACTTGTACTTTTCTAAATCGCGGTTCACGCGAGATCTTCTATTTTCGCTGTAAAAAAAAAAGTCTTGTAAATCAGTTCACACAAGATCTTCCTTGATGTCGGATCTTCAGATCGGTTAGTAAAAAGAAGTGGATTAACAAGAATTTTTTTTTTTGTTTTTACAAGCTTAATGAACTCTAGAACTAGGGCAGACTACTTGTGGTTGTGATACTGTTTAACATTTTTTACGAAATGTTCGAACGCTTAGGCCTTCTGTTTTAACGTTGGAAGAAACCCCATTTTTCGCCACCCCGGTGAAGTTAGTTCGATGCACACGTTTGAGATGCACACTGAACAGTCACAAAATACTCTATACTGTACAGGCTAGTAGATGTTGCTTGCTTCTTTCTGCCCCAAGTTTGCACGGTGCAACAGTGATGACGTACCTGAGAAATCCATGTATTGAAGACCGGCAAATATATATAAAATGAGGGCTTGTAATGTGAACCTTATAATATGAAGGCTTTCTCATAACTTTCCTCCTGTTAGTGACATTGTTCTTATCTTGTTTTTATCAGTAATATTTATTTTAATTCATTGTTTTCTACCTCATGCAGGACCTCGAAAACATGCAGCATGCGATCAATAACAATATGTATTCAATAAAATTATTTGAATTATTAATCTGCTGTCTTTAATTCTTTGAATTATTAATCTGCAGTCTTTTTGTTAAAGGTATAAAGGGATTAAGTAGGCTAAACTTAAGCAGGTTCCCCACGTTAAACTGCTATATGCATTACATGTCATTGTAAAATTGTAATAGGCTTCTTTTCTTAAATGCATATGACTCAGGGATGTCGGTTTCAAGTAAGGCTATGATTAAGCTCATCAAGAGCATATCAAGATTAAGCTAATCAAGAGCATATTTTTAAATGAGCGGGTCGGGTACATTATTTTCATTTAAGGCCTAATATTTGAGGTCCGAGTTGCGGTCATTTATGTACCCGCGCACCACTGCTACATACAGATCACTTCCGCGATTTAGAAAAGTACTAGACACGCCTCCGACTACAAGTTACGCCTCCGACTACAAGTTACGCCTCCTACTACAAATTACGCCTCCTCTGACTACAAGTTACGCCTCCTACTACAAGTTACGCCTCCGTCTTGCAGGACGCAGACAGATACTATTGGAAATTTCACCAAATGCTGGGAGAACGTCTCGACCCTGTTGGTGCTATTCCTCCATTAATTGATATGAGCGGAAGAAATCGTCTACTCCTCACGCCACTCATGACACTGAGCCCGTCTTGCGAGGTGGACCAACGTATCTATTTCACGCTTTTGCGTGATACCGGGTTGCTCTCTCTCTCTCTCTCTCTCTCTCTCTCTCTCTCTCTCTCTCTCTCTCTCTCTCTCTCTCTCTCTCTCTCTCTCAAAATGAATGGTTTGACATTCCGTTCTGTGGAAGACGAAAAAGGTGCAACCGTGCTCTGTGACACGATTCAATAGATTAACGTTTGTGCGCATGAGCACGGAATCGCATGATATCGGTGATATATATTTATTTTCATTTCACGGATCCCTGTGAGACCAGGTCGACTCGCTCATTGAAACGGGAATCCGTGTGTGTGCCACTGAATATCAGTGTAATTTACTTGCATTGGAGCAAATTCCGCCGTGTGTGTGTCACGGAATATCAGTGTCATTTACTTGCATTGGAGCAAATTCCGTGCCCATATCACGGAAATCGGCGTGTTTCCGTGATGATCCCACGGATTTTGAGTTAAGCGTCCGTGGCCATTTCACGGATTCCTGTGAGACCAGGTTGAAATGTACACCATTGCAATGTATTTTTTCAGAACTGACTTTTCAGCACTGACTTTTCAGAGATTTGACCACACAGGCGCAAGCTTTGAGTCATGTGATTATTGGCGGTGCTAACCCTGAAATCAAAGGAAAAAAAAAACTTTCCTGGGGGCGGGACCATTTGGCTCTAAACCTATTGGTTGCTCTCTGCTGACGTACATTCCAATCACATGTGCCGTTAACCGGGCTGTGCGTGATTGACAGTGCTCTGCCGATGACAAGAATAACAAGCGACCTGCGCGGTTGATTTTGTTCTATTTCATGTAGGATACGCCGTCTAGGCTTCTCCTTATGGGCTTGTCCCGAAAATGTCAACTATGCACCAATCAACGTGGGCACCGCCCACATTCCCACGGCACCGTGTATATAAAGCGGCGCAAACCGCCGCCCATTCTCCCCTTTCTTTCAGTGATTTGTACTGATCAACGGAAAAAGTAGATATGACTTCCAACCTTAAGATGACCGGTGGCAGCAGCAGGGCCACTGGAGAGCTCTCCTGTAAGAGCTGGCGGGCCCTTTTCAGGGCCTCAGTGCGCCTCCTGTCCCGCCTCCATGGCTCCGGGTGACAGACACCGGGCGTGTTTCAGGTGACTCGGCGCTGAACACGCCGCGGCTGCCTTGGTTGCCCCCGCCTCCTGCGCCGCCTGCCGCACGCTGCCTGAAGAGGGGCTCCTCTCCAGGCACCTCTTTTTCTCCCCGTCGGTGGGTCTCGCTGAGGCCATCGACATCTTCAGGGCCGAAGTTCCGGACGCCCAGGACGCCGACGAGCGCTTCGAGGTTGACGTCATCACCTCCTTGGACGACGTCTTTCCTGGCTCTGCGTCCGAGTTCTCCCGCTCCGGGGCTTCCACCGAAGCCACTATCGTCCCGAGTGAGAGGATGCGCCAGATGACCGATCTCTTCGGCGAGATCATGGGTGAGGCGGCGGCCATCAAGGGCATCCCTATGCCGGCCCCGCCACTCGCCCCCATGTCAGATGACATGCAGGGCGAGTGTTTTCGCACCTTCTCTGCCTCCTGACGGGTTACCCTGTGCCCCCTGTCCCCACCGGTTCAGCGCCTTTTTACCGCTGCAGGTGGGGACCCCTCTACTCTGAAGGCCCCGGTGAGGGCCTTCACTGGCTTCACCAACGTGGATGGGTGGGCTGATACTCAGGCGAGGGTGCCTGGAGCCTTCCCTGGCAGCGCTTCTCTGTCCGGGTGCCGGATGGCACGAGAAGCCGCTGTCCCCCGACCGCCTCCAGAAGCAGATTACCGTCCAGGGCCCATTAGCTCCGGATGGACTATTTGGGCCCCGGTTCTCGGAGGTGCTCGCTCACCAGCAGGCCGTCCGTGAGAATCGTTCGCGGTTCGGGGCGAATCTCACAGGCTCCTCCCACCAGCAGGCCGGGAGGGAGCGGGGTCCAGGCCGGTTCCAGCGCTCCAGGGCGCCGCCTCTGCCTCAAAACCTGATGCCGCAGTGGCAGTCGCAGCAGCAGCCGGGGAGAGCAGCACCGCGGGGCCAGAAGTTCCGCAAACTTGCTCCCACTTTTTCTTATTTAACAATAAAGAAAAGAAAGACCGTTCGACCGAACGGCAGTACATGCTCCCTAAACTCCCCCCCCCCCCCCCCTCAGCCAGATGGCTGTAGGGTGGCGGCCGGACGGCGTGTTTACATAACCTCTCGTTCACCTGCTTCAAAGAAGCGGCGTCTATTTGAGCTTTGTGGGTGGGGTAGAGACTCCGATTAAACGTGCCCGTGGATACGGACGCTTGTACTAGTTTCCTAGTTTCCCACATAATCCCCTCTACCTCCCTTCTACAGTCTGTGGAAGGCGAGAGGACGGGTCTGCGCGCTGTGGTTACAGCCAGCGGACAACGCACGGTCATGAGTGCTACTGCTCGACGGCTCGTTGCCTAGACGGCGCGGACACGAGCGCGCCGTCTAGACAGCTCGCTGTTTGTACAGCGACTAGCTCTGTGACGTCTACCACGCTCGCTGAGCCTCCTCCCTTTCATGGGATGCCCCCCTTGGTCCACACACTGTGTGGAGGCGGTAGAATACGGGTTATTCCTGGAGGGCGTTCCTCAGCTGTCAACTCGCCCTCTCTCTGACCGCTACGCGTGTTGGCTAGAGCAGTGCGTTCTACCATCGTGGTTGGACAACACGTTGAGATGGGGTCATCCCATACAGTTCAAGCGCCGTCCCCCACCCTTTATGGGGTTGGTGGAGACCAGGCTACGGGATCCGGCGGCAAGCACGGCTCTGGCAGCGGAGGTGGCTCGTCTCTTGGAGAAGGGGGCCATCACTGTCGTTCCCACCCACGAGTCACATCGAGGGTTCTACTCCCGCTACTTCCTGGTTTCCAAGAAGTCAGGGGAGATGAGTCCTATTCTGGATCTTCGCGTGTTCAACAGATTCGTTGCCGCGAGGAAATTCAGAATGCTCACTATCAGAGCGCTGCTCCGATGTGTGAGAGAGGGCGACTGGTTCACATCCCTGGATCTCAAGGATGCTTACTTCCACGTCCCTGTTCGGCAGGCACACAGGAAGTTTCTCCATTTTGCCTTCATAGGGGTGACGTACGAGTACCAGTGCCTGCCATTCGGCTACTCCCTGGAGTTGCCTAGACTCAGCCGCCATGACAGCGATGCTCTCACCTCCTCGGCGAGACGCCATCCTGTTGGCGTTCTCTCGCTTTCGCGTTCTCAGAAACTTGACCGCGCTGTCCACCATGTGCCTGTTAGGGCTGATGGCCCTAACAGGCGCGGTTCCCCTGGGTCTGCTCTTTATGCGCAGACTCCAGCGGTGGTTTGCTCGCCAACGGTTGGACCCCGTGCGACACAAGCTCAGGGTGCTCCTCCTACCCAGTTCGGTGTCACCAGACCTGGAACATTGGGGAACCCCCCCCGCCCTTCTCAGCGGCGTTCCCCTGGGCAAAGTGACGTCCTACGTAGTGCTCTTCACGGACGCCTCGTTGACGGGTTGGGGAGGAACGTGCCTCTCTCACTCGGTGGGAGGCGAGTGGCGCACGCACCTTACAGTCCACATAAATGTGCTGGAACAGAACGCTGTGAGGAAAGTGCTGTTGCATTTCTTTTACCTGGTGCGTGGCCGCCACGTTCTGATCAGGACAGACAGTGTGTCGGCGGCGGCGTACATAAACAAACAGGGGGGAGTGCGCTCCTCTGCTCTCCACCAAAAGGCGTTCGAGCTCTGGCTTTGGGCTCATCAGTATCTCCTCAGTCTGAGAGCCCTGCATATCGCGGGCGCCCAGAACTTCGGGGCGGACCTCATGTCCCACGAGTGGCGGTTGCATCCCGACATTGTCAGACTGATCTGGCAGAGGTTCGGGATGGCTCAGGTGGACCTGTTCGCGTGCAGGGAGAACACACACTGCAGGTGGTGGTTCTCTCTCGACCCTCGGGATCTTCCCCCGTTGGGGCTGGATGCGTTGGCGCACACACCTTGGCCGCGGGTTCTCTTGTATGCGTTTCCCCCGCTCCAGCGGATCCTTCCTCTTCTGGAACGGGTCAGACAGGAGAGATTGTCCCTGATTATAGTGGCTCCGGAGAACCGCTCTGCTCTGTGGTTTCCAGAGCTGGCGGCGCTCTCACGGACGGCGCCGTGGCCGGTACCGTTCAGACCGGATGGCGGGACGGTGCACCACCCGCCTGATGTATCGGGACGGTTGTTGGTCTGGCTCCTGAGAGGTTGATCCTGCAGGGCAAAGGTTGGTCTGAAGCGGTTATCAACACTATTCAGGGTGCTCGTGCGCCTTCTACTTCGTCCCTCTATGCGGCGAAGTGGTGCGCTTTCTCTGATTGGTGTGACAGGAACCACGCTGTCCCATCCCATTGCAAGGTGGGAAGCGTGCTTGCGTTTCTACAGCACTTATTGGAGAAAGGTTTGGCTTTCTCCACTATCAAGGTCTATGTGGCAGCTGTTTCGGCTGGCCATGCGGGCTGTGATGGTGGACCGATCTTCAGCCATCCACTGGTCAAGAGGTTCTTGTGTGGGGCTAGACGGGTCAGGCCTGTTTCGCGCGTGCTTACACCGTGGGTTGTCCAAGGACCCTTTCGAGCCTCTGTCTCAGGCCCCTTTGGATGCCCTGTCCTTTAAAACGGCGCTCTTATTGGCTTTGGTTTCTGCCAAGCGGGCCTGTGAGCTGAACGCTCTGTCTGTCAGCCCGAGCTGCTTGTTGCTTAACGAGGACAGCTCCTTTGCGTTCCTCCCTAAGAACATTAATAGTTCTTTCCGGTCGAGAGATATTGTGCTTAAGGCTTTTCACCCCCTGCCTCATTCTAGTGAGGCGGAGGCGGAGTTGTATCTCCTGTGCCCTGTACGGGCGCTGGCTATGTACGTGAAACGCTCGGCCGCGTTACGCTCCACGCAACAGTTGTTTGTGTGTTATAGCGACGCTAGCAGGGGCCGCGCTCTCTCTAAACAGCGGTTTCCTCGCTGGATATGTGAGGGTGTTTGCTTAGCCTACGCTTGGCAAGGCTTAGCGCCACCATTGGGCGTCAAAGCTTACTCGACATGGCGTGGCCGCTTCAACGGCTCTACTCAGAGGCGTTCCGGTGGAAGTCATTTGCGCGGCTGCGTCTTGGTCTTCCCCCGGCCCCTTTGTTCGTTTCTACATGTTAGACAGGCCCAGGGGCTCACTCGGCAACTCTGTGTTGGAATCCGGTGCCCCTTCTACGGATTAGGAATGAAGGCATGTTCTTTTAAACTGCATCGTTGAAATTCCTCTCGCCGGATGGCGAGTTGGACTTGAATGCCAGTATTTCTCTCCCTCCATTTTTCAAATGGAAAGCGGAGTAGAGAGGTTCCTATTGGCTCGCCGTTTGACGAGTTGGTTTTTTCTGCCAGTATGGCACTCCCGCCGTTTTTTAAAGAAATAAGAAACGGACGAGAGAAGCTCCTTATTGGAGTGTCGAACTCCGTAGCTCCGCCCCCGGTGGTAGCGGACCTAATGGAAACTGTATTACTCTGGTTTTTCCCTTCACTTTCATGGATTCCATGAAGGACGGATTGGGGCCGGAGTTTTTGCAGACTCACTTTCTTCTCTTGATCATCGCCTTGCTTGATCTAGGAGGAAGTTTTTTATTAAGCTGTTGTGTTTTGCACATCCTCGGCTAGAGTCTTGTGTGCCCTGGTGACTTACGTTTCTTGACTGGGGTCCAGCAGGAGTACATTGATCGGGCTCCGCTCGCAGCTTCACCTTAGCCCATAAGGCGAAGCCTAGACGGCGTCGCCTGCATGAAACAGAACGATAGTTATGTTATTATAACTCTAGTTCTATGATTGTAGGCATAGCCGTCTAGTTTCCCACCTGCTGTACCCTCCAAATGCTGAAAGAATAGCGTGGAGGATGGGCGGCGGTTTGCGCCGCCTTATATGCACGGTGCCGTGGGAATGTGGGCGGTGCCCACGTTGATTGGGGCATATTTCAGTGCGCGCGAGCATGCGCGCCAGAACTAATATGGCCGCCGCTGATATTCAGTGGAAATTAAAGGTTGGGTATGGAATTCTCTTATTTAGCCATTTTTGCAAAATTACTTGAAATCCTTATCATAACCCACTTACAGCAACTGAGTTAGAAGTACTGACATGAAAATTAAACAAGTCAATCATCTGTGGAACAGGCAGGGCTCGAAAAACTCAAGCCAATGATTACCAGACCCACCGAGTGGCATTGGACAGTAAGAACGTCAATCAAACATCGTACTGCACTCCCCCCCTCCCGCGCGTGACCCCTTCTTGCACGTACTCAAAGCTTTTGACCCAGATCAAGCTTCTGTTTGTTGTTATCCTGCGGTAGCTACTGGAGCTAGCTAACTATCTAATGGCTCGCTCTCAGGCATCTGTGTTCGCGCTTGTGCATGATTGCGCGTCCATGTACTTGGAATGGGTGGAGTCAGAGTAAGCGTTGAAGGAGAGGAGGTAGGACCATTTGAGTTGTGTATTTTCAAAATCTGCTGGCGTTTCGCAAATCCCATACCCAACCTTTAACAATAGAGGTAAGAACAATTTCCCTTGACTGTAAATTAGACCTTTCTTTTTAGGCTTTCTCAAGATCGTGACTACATTACCCTTTTACCTTAGCCTACTACATTAGCCTTACTACATTTACATTACTACATTACCCATTTAGCAATGGGCGTGTTTGGCAAGTGGCTCCGGCTGCAGATAGACCAACTTGGATTTTCTGGAACCCTCTGGGTATGGAACCTACGGAACCCGTAAAGGGACATAGGATAAAAAAATAATAATAACGTTCTCGCGAGCACGAGAAAGTATCTGGTGCGCGTGTGTGTACTTTAAATGTGAATTAGTGCACATGTAAATATAGATTTTATTGTAATAAAGTATTGATTGTTCAGCATGATGCAGTCTAGTGATTTTGGGAGAAACAAGAAAGTATCGTACGCATATCACTGGCGGTGTGCGTGCGTGCGTGCGTGTGTGTGTGTGTGTACTTTAAATGTGTAGAAGTGCACATGTAAATCTAGATATTATTTTAATAGAGTATTCATTGTGCAGCATGAAGCAGTCTAGTGATTTGGGGTTACGTCTGTGAAGTGTCCTTACCAAAGCTGAGAGCAAACTTACGCCCATGGAATAAAGTAGGCCTACCCAACCTGTCATGAATCAGTGGCCGCTTCATTCCGACCATATTCCGACCTATAAGGCACACTAACCATCTCGTAGTTGGAGGCGCTCCAATAGTGCGAGATAAAAATATAGCACATTCATTTTAATGATTTTAGCTTGTGTGTGCCCGTGCCCGCGATAAATCACACACAAGCTCAAATCATTCAAATTAATGTGCTTTATTTTTATCTGAAATGATTATACTCTCTTGCGCTCCGCCTCACACTACAAGATGGTTAGTTACACTTTCCTGCTGTCGGCTCCCAGACCGAGGAGCACAGGGGAGACGTTCCCTCCAGCAGAGCCGGCCCTAGGCATAGGCAGTATAGGCAAATGCTTGGGGCGCCGTCATCCGCGGGGGGCGCCAAAAACGGGGGGAGAAAAAAAAATAAAATAAAAAATAAATTATATATATATGTATATGTATAATACTACTTTTTTTTTTTCAGTGCCATTACTACTATTATTTCGAAATATTATTTAAGCCCACAGCAACATACAGTCATAGCAAAGGCTATTAAATAATGGAGAAGCCTTTTTTCTGGGTGCCTGCCTGGCTCGTTGCTCTGTACCTGCCCTCTGTGAGGGGGGCAGGGTCAAGAGTGTGCAGTTAAAATGTATTAATGTTAATATTTCACACCTTAGCTTTCACATATCATTCATAGGCTATATATACATTCATTTCACTGCACTTTACTGTTTTTTGCACTGTGGTTAGACTGAATTGCATTGCAATGACAATAAAGTTGAATGAATCTCATCACATTTTCATTAGTCTATATTAGTCTCATGTATAGCACACCAAGCATCTGTTTTTTTATTAAAATGTAACATGCAGTCGTCACATATACTTCTCTTCTCCCTTCAGATGCACTTTTAAAATATTTCAGTACCACCCCCAGTGACACAGCATCAGGTGCTGCTGTCCCGTCTACCTCTGCACAGCCCTAATTGAGTGCTTGTTTAATCTCTGGTTAGAACCAAATTAGATAAACCATACTACATTTAATTGTATTTACAATAATTTGAATCTGAACTCTATTATTTTGCTTATGAATGCCTTTAGTAAACATCATGCATTTCTTTGCAGTATTTTGTGCATACTTATTGTATGAGTGATTCATTGCTTGTTACTTGGTTTGTAATACGTTTCGTGTGTTTAATTTTCTATCTAAAATCAAAGAGTCTCAAAGACAAAGCTTTGTAGCTTCTCTGAGTTTATGAACATTGGTAGTCGAATTTACTGTGCGATCCAACGGGGTAGGGGGCGCCAGCAAAAATCTTGCCTAGGGCGCCAAATTGGTCAGGGCCGGCCCTGCCTCCAGGGCCGATGCTCTCTCGGGGGCAACACCCTTCACTTTTACCGACAGTGGGTCTGCTTATAATAATAATAATAATAGATTCAATTTATATAGCGCTTTTCTCACACTCAAAGCGCTTTACATAGGGGCACAACAATAGATAAACACGATTTTTTTTTTTACAGAGTTGATGGGGCTAGGGTTGGTGAGTGATCTAGGGGTAGGCAGAGGAGAAGAGATGAGTCTTGAGGCGGAACTGGAAGATGGTGAGGGACTCAGAGTCACGAATATGTTGGGGGAGGGAGTTCCAGAGCCTGGGAGATGCCCTGGAGAAGACTTTGTCACCAAGGCTGTGGAGTTTTGATGTGTGGGTGGAGAGGAGACCGGCAGAGGAGGATCTGAGGGCCCGGGGGGGGTTGGTAGAGGGAGAGAAGGTCAAATAGATATGGGGGGGGCAAAGGGTGGAGGGCTTTGTAGGTGAGGACCAGGAGTTTGTCGTGGATCCGGTGTGAGATGGGGAGCCAGTGGAGATTCTTGAGGACTGGGGTGATGTGGTGCCACGCTTTTGTGTGAGTCAGGAGACGGGCTGCTGCATTCTGGACCAGTTGAAGTCTGTTGATGGAGGTGGTGGAGATGCCGGCAAGGAGTGAATTGCAATAATCAAGGCGGGAGGAGATGAAGGCATGGATGAGTCTTTCTGCAGCGTGGGGTGTGAGGGAGGATCTGATCCTATAGGTCAGAATATGGTTGGAATAAAGCGGCCACCGATCCTTGACAGGCTGGATACTTTATTCTTACACACAACCAGGCTCGTTCATTACTTCACTAAACTGACACGCACGCTATCGATCGATCGCTCGCGCACACACACACACACACACACACACACACACACACACTGCCAGTGATATGCGAACGATATTTCCCTGTGCTCATGAGATACTTTCTCGTGCTCACCAGATACTTTCTCGTGCTCACGAGAAACGATAATTTTTTATCCCATGTCCCTTTACGGGTTCCGTACCCAGATGGTTCCAGGAAATGGAAAAAAACTCAACCGCGCTGGTCGCTTGTTATTCTTGTCATCGGAAAGAGCCAGAGTCAATCACGCACAGCCAACAACACGTAACAATAATTATGGAATTGTTGGCATTGTTCCAAAATGATATAGTCTCTGTCCCATATGTAGTTGCCTACTGGAATAATTGTGTATCTGACCTTAATTGGGAGAAAGTCTGGACTTTACCATCTACATTTTTGATCACTAACAAAATGAAAGAGGTATCTTTTAAGATTATACACCATTACTATCTCTCTAAACTATTTTTGCAAAGATTTAAATTAGATATAGATGCCAATTGCTCATTTTGTAATATGTACCCTGAAGATGTGACACATTTATTTTGGAACTGTTCCCATTCAATTCATTTATGGAAAGATATTTGCACTTTTATCACTCGTTTGATTGACCCCAAGTTTTGTTTGGTTTCTTCAATTGCACCTCTAGTCAAGCAAACCAATATTTTATTATAAACCTTATTATTTTATTAGCTAAATGGCATATTCTTAAATGTAAATACTCAAATCAGAAACCGCTTTTTGTTGTGTTTCAGAATGAAACCAAGCAGTACATGGGGAATATTCTATGTTCTAGAAATGGGAAAGCTTTTAAAACACTTAGTGTGTGTGCTCTTTATAATATTGTTAGTTAATTTAATGCTGCATTTTGTATTTTTTGTGTCTGTATTTTGTATGTCTGCCATTTCTGTACCCGCTGGCTGTTGTTGTATTGCTTATTGTCAATGAAATGTAGTTGTAAAAAAAAAAAAAGCACAGCCCGGTTAACGGCACATGTGATTGGAATGTACATCAGCAGAGAGCAACCAATAGGTTTAGAGCCAAATGATCCCGCCCCCAGAATTTTTTATTTTTTTTCCTTTGATTTCAGACTGTCAGGAGTTTCAAAACGATAGTTACGTATTGTAACTCTAGATTCTATGAGTATAGGCGAAGCCTTTTAAGGCTATTGCTATTGGGTTATCCATAGGCGTGAGCCGTAGCACTGAAAAATTTGTAATCCCCGCCCACCAGCAGCGTGGGCCTCAATCACGTCCGCAGGCCTCATTTACGTCCGCAGTTCGCAGATATACGCGGGCGCCGGCGGACGTTCGGCTCCCAATAAACAGCTTTTCTTCAGCTATTTAAAGGACAATGAGGCCGACACTTAAAAGGCTGCGCCTATACTCATAGAATCTAGAGTTACAATACGTAACTATCGTTCTATGTCGTATAGGCTTCGCCATTGGGTTAAAGGGCGAAGCACGATATAGTCTATGCCTCATTATTCCCGATCAGTACCAGAAACACAGCTACATACGCGCTAGTATCATGCATCAGATGTAGCATAACAAACGTCATGCGTCTAACCAGGGGCGGATGGTGTATAGGGGCGATTTGGGCGACGCACTACCAACTGGGAGAAAGAGGATTTTTTATTTTTTTATTCTATCACGGCAAAAGTAGTTCTATTTCATGTAGGCTACGGCGTCTAGGCTTCGCCTTATGGGCTCGTCCCGTGCGCGCGCCTGCTATCCCACGGTATCGTGTCTATCTAACGCGGTGTATACCGGCGCTCATCCTCCCTTTTCTTTCAGCACTTATCAGCGGAAAATCGAGAATACATTAAGATGACTTCGACAAAACGGATCTCCCAAGCCGGTGGCAGCGGCTCGGGCGAGGCCTTGGTCAAACGGCCCTCTTCAGGGCCACCTGAGAGCGCTCCTGGAGCTAGGTCCTTTTCAGGACCCCTATGCGCCTCCTGTCCCGCCTCCCTGGCACCGGGTGACGGGCACTTGGCGTGCTTTCGGTGCCTGGGCGCCGACCACGCCACGGCTGCTATGGCGGCCCCCGTCTCCTGTGTCGCCTGCCGGGAGCTGCCTGAAGAGGGGATCCTCTCCAGGCATCTCTTCTTTTCTCCTGCGGTGGACCTCGCTGACGCCATCGACCTGTTCAGGGCCGGCCCTGATCTGGACGACGACGACGGCATCGTCGACGCCGACGACGACGCCTCCATGGACGACGTCTTCGGTGACTCGGCGTCCGGTTTTTCCCGCTCCCGGGTTACAACCGTCACAGTCGTCCAACGTGGGAAACCACGCCGGATGGCCGATCTCTTCTGGAGATCATGGGTGAGGCGGCGGCCATCAAGGGGATTCCCATGCCGGCCCCGCCTCTCGTCCCCGTATCTGATGATATGCAGGGCGAGTGCTTTCGCACCCCATCTTCTTCCCGGTGGGCTACCCAGTGCCCCCTGTTCCTGCCTGTGCAGCACCTGTTCACTGCTGTCGGTGGGGACCCTTCGACCCTGAAGGCCCCGGTGAAAATCCTTCACGGATTTCACCAACGTGGAGGGGTGGGCCGATACTCAGGCGAGGGGGATCCCTCGCCTGGAGCCTCCCCTGGCAGCGCTTCTCTGTCCGGGCGCCGGATGGCGAAAAGCCGCTGCCCCCCGACCGCCTCCAGAGACAGATTGTCGGCGGTGCGTTCTACCATCGTGGTTGGACAACACGTTGAGATGGGGCCATCCCATACAGTTGAAGCGTCGTCCCCCACCCTTTATGGGATTGATGGAGACCACGCTACGGGACCCGGCTGCGAGCACGGCTCTGGCAGCAGAGGTGGCACGTCTCTTGGCGAAGGGGGCCATCACTGTCGTTCCCCCCCACGAGTCTCACCTAGGGTTTTATTCCCGCTACTTCCTGGTTTCCAAGAAGTCAAGGGAAAATATACCTATTCTGGATCTTTGCGTGTTCAACAGATTCGTTGCCAAGAGGAAGTTCAGAATGCTCACTGTCGGAGCGTTGTTCCGGTGTGTGAGAGAGGGCGATTGGTTCACATCCCTGGATCTCAAGGATACTTACTTCCACGTCCCTGTTCGGCAGGCGCACAGGAAGTTTCTCCGCTTTGCCTTTATGGGGATGGCGTACGAGTACCAGTGTCTGCCGTTCGGCTATTCCCTGGCTCTGCGCACCTTCTCAAAGTGTGTGGAGACGGCGTTGGAACCGCTCAGGCGTCAGGGAAAGAGGATTCTCTTCTACCTAGACGACCTGATTATTCTGAGCAACTCAGAGGAGACCGCGAGAAGGGACACCATGTTGGTGATAAAACATCCCTCCTTCCTGGGTTTTGCCATCAACTGGGAGAAGAGCTCCCCGCTCCCCAGCCGGCAGACAGTCTACTCGGGGCTTTGCCTAGACTCTGCCACCATGACTGCGATGCTTTCGCCTCCTCGGTGAGACGCCATCCTGTCGGCGCTCTCCCGTTTTCGCAGAAACGTGACCGCACTGTCCACCATGCGCCTGTTAGGGCTGATGACAGCTGCCCACCCCGTGGTCCCCCTGGGTCTGCTTTTTATGCGCAGAATCCAGCGGTGGTTTGCTCGCCAACGATTGGACCCCAGGCGACACAAGCTCAGGGTGCTCCTCGTTCCCCGTTCGGTGTCGCCAGACCTGGAATATTGGAAAAGACCCTCCGCCCTTCTCAGGGGTCCGCTCTCCACCGAAAGGCGGTCGAGCTCTGGCTTTGGGCTCATCAGTATTTCCTCAGTCTGAGAGCCCTGCATATCGCGGGCGCCCAGAACTTTGGGGCGGACCTCATGTCTCGAGGCGGCCCCCGCCGAGACGCGTGCCGTATTCATCCCGACATTGTCAGACTGATCTGGCAGAGGTTCGGGACGGCGCAGGTGGACCTCTTCGCGTCCAGGGAGAACACGCACTGCAGGTGGTGGTTCTCCCTCAGCCCTCGGGATCTCCCCCCGTTGGGGGTAGATGCGTTGGCACACACACCTTGGCCGCGGGCTCTCTTGTATGCGTTTCCCCCGCTCCAGCTGATCCTTCCTCTTCTGGAACAGGTCAGACAGGAGAGACTGTCCCTGATATTAGTGGCCCCGGAGAACCGATCAGCTCTGTGGTTTCCAGAGCTGGCCGCGCTCTCGCGGTCGGCGCCGTGGCCGGTACCGTTCAGGCCGGATGCGTTTTCACAGGCCCACGGGACGGTGCACCACCCGCCCGATGTCTCGGGACGGCTGTTGGTTTGGCTCCTGAGAGGTTGATCCTGCAGGGCAAAGGTTTGCCTGAGACGGTTATCAACACTATTCAGAGTGCTCGTGCGCCTTCTACTTCTTCCCTCTATGTGGCGAAGTGGTGCGCCTTCTCTAATTGGTGTGAGAGGAACCACGCTGTCCCATCTCAATGCGAAGTGGGAAGCAGAACTTATTGGAGAAAGGTTTGGTCTTCTCCACTATCAAGGTCTATGCGGCAGCCGTTTCGGCTGGCCATGCAGGCTGTGATGGTGGACTGATCTTCAGCCATCCACTGGTTAAGACGGGTTAGGCCTGTTTTCACGCGTGCTTACACCACGCTGGGATCTCCCCACCGTGTTGCGCGGATTGTCCAGGGATCCTTTCGAGCCTCTTTCTCAGGCCCCTTTGGATGCCCTGTCCTTTAAGACGGCGCTCTTGTTGGCCTTGGTTTCTGCCAAGCGGGCCGGTCTGTCAGCCCGAGTTGCTTGTTGCTAAACGAGGACGGCTCCTTCGCGTTGCTCAGACCTAATCCTGCGTTCCTCCCGAAGAACATTAATAGTTATTTTCGGTCGAGGGATATTGTGCTTAAGGCTTTTCACCCCATGCCTCATTCTAATGAGGCGGAGGCGGAGTTGCATCTCCTGTGCCCGGTTCGGGCATTGGCTATGTACGTGAATCGCTCGGCCGCGTTCCGCTCCACACAACAGTTGTTTGTGTGTTATAGTGACGCTAGTAGGGGCCGTGCTCTCTCTAAGCAGCGTTTTTTTTCAAATGAGAAACGGCCGAGAGAGACCACTTATTGGAGAGCCGGATTCCATAGCTCCGCCCCCGGTGGTAGCGGACCTAATGGAAACCGTGTTGCTCTGGTTTTTCTTTTCCTTTTCATGGGTTCCATGAAGCACGGATTAGAGCCGGAGTCTTTACAGACTCACTTTTTCTCTCTTAATCATTGCCTTGCTTGATCTAGGAGGAATTCGTTTTTTATTAAGCTGTTGTGTTTTACACTTCCTTGGCTTTTTTAGTCTTAATGTGCTCTGGTGACTTAAGTCGTTTTGACTGGGGTCCAGCAGGAGTACATTGATCGGGCTCCACTCGCAGCTTCACCTTCGCCCATAAGGCGAAGCCTAGACGGCGTAGCCTACATGAAATAGAACGATAGTTATGTTATTATAACTCTAGTTCTATGATTGTAGGCATAGCCATCTAGTTTCCCACCTGCTGTGCCCTCCAAATGCTGAATGAAAAGCGTGGAGGATGAGCTACGGTATACACTGCGTTATATAGACACGATACCGTGGGAAATGTGGGCAAGCCCATAAGCCGAAGCCTAGACGGCTACGCCTACAATCATAGAACTAGAGTTATAATAAAATAACTATAGTTTTCAGTGTTCTAGACCTATTATCTGTCATTGTCCAATCAGAATCGTCAGATTCACGTCGCGTTTCAAATGGTCCCGCCTCTATGGGCGAATTCGGAATTTTTTCGGAAATTGAGCCTTCAATACATTTTCAATGGGGATTTGGGACTCGCCCTAACGTGCTTGCGTAATACGTAACTGAGCAAAGAGCGCGAAGGGATATCTTCGATCAAGTCACTTGCTGATTTCAACATAGCTGCAAATGTGCTCAATTCCGTTTCGTCTCTCAAAGAAGTTCCTTTTAGTCGACGATCCAATTCAGAAAAATTGGAAATGAAATATATTGTATATAGTTCTCTGCAAACCTATGGTGCCATCATGCCTTCAGTGTGTATTTGTATATAGTTCTCTGCAAACCTATGGTGGCATCATGCCTTCAGTGTGTATATTGTATATAGTTCTCTGCAAACCTATGGGGGCATCATGCCTTCAGTGTGCATATTGTATATAGTTCTCTGCAAACCTATGGTGGCATCATGCCTTCAGTGTGCATATTGTATATAGTTCTCTGCAAACCTATGGTGGCATCATGCCTTCAGTGTGTCTTGAACAACCACACATAAAAGGTTGCACGTATTATATTGATATTTTATCGTATTTGTCTAAATGCATCTGTAGATAGATTTATCAGTGAAGTTACCAGCACACTAGATTGTAACACACTCACCCCTTTTAGAATCACATTATCTCACTCTCACAAACACACATACAGATAGAGACAGAGAGATTGTTAACTTGTGTATACCGGTAATTCCCAATTACTATTGATGTATTTGCACTTTTAATCTTGCTGAATTCTACAAGGCAAATAAATTAAGTAAAAACTTAGTTCACTGGCTCCATTCGTCTTTGTAAGGAAATGTTCTATTTTGTCTTTATTATTTTGTCAGAATGCACCAGAATGCTTCATTTTTATATGAAAAACACAAAAAATCTTCGGGTGGAGGAGGGCCCCAGACCCCCCTACAGGGGTTTGGTTTACAAACGTTCTGCTCCCCCTATAATAAAATTCACCAGCCGCCACTGTGTCTAACGGCACGTCATCAACGAGCAGCTCTAATGTGTCTGATAAGACAGAAGAAGATTTGACTCCACCTCACATTGTTTAATATGTGAGGGGAATAGTCACACAATCACACTCACTCTGACAAAGCACCTAGAACTGAGTGTGTCATAGAGAGGCGCGACATGTCTCTTGGCTAAAACCTAATAAAAGAGCATGGGGAAGCCCAGGATGCTGCTGTGCAGATATCCTCCATAGGCATCCCTCTTTGCAGAGCGACAGAGGACGACATTCCTCTGGTCGAGTGAGCTCTGATAGTCTCAGGCGGCTCTGCCCCCGCTGACACATAAGCCTGTGTGATAGCATCACACAGCTAATGTGACAGCCGTTGTTTCGTCAGGGGGAGGCCCTGGAATGTTCTCTGTAATGCACAAATAACTGTTGAGTTTAAGCAGAGCCTCCGTGCGCTACACATAACAGGCAAGCGTGCGTACGGGGCACAAGAGATGGGCTGTTGCCTCCTCAGATTGATGAGGAGGGAGAGAGAAACCATTGAGTGTTATTACTCTCGATCTGTACGAGCTAGTAATACTCTTGAATTGTGTAAAAGCCGGGTTCGGGCGTAATATGGCCGAACTGCCGTCCCCATGTATTCTAAGACAAGAAGGGGCTACAGAGAGTGCAGACAGGTCGCTCACTCTCTAAGCTGACGTCAGGGCCAGCAGCAAAGCTGTCTTGGCTGACACAAACTTGAGGGGCACCCGGTCAAGAGGCTCAAATGGGGCTTTAACCAGTGCGCGCAGCACCAGTTAAATCCCATTGTGGAGTGAGAGAGCGCGTCACGGGTCTCTCTCTCCTCACACCTTTTAGGAAGCGCTTCATTAAGGGATTCAAAACAGTTTTATCCACGAAGCCTTCGTGACATGAGGAAACAGCCGCTGTGTACGTCTTAACCGTGCTAAAGGCCAGCCCTCTTTCCATCAGTGTCTGGAGGAAAGAGAGCACACGCGGCAAAGGGCAGGAGATGGGATCACAACCCCTCTCTGTGCACCATTTCTGGAAAGCCGCCCATTTAGCCGAGTAACACGCTCTGGTGGAGTCAGCTCTGGCACCCTGGATGGTCCGTACGACCTCCTGGGAGAGGCCGAGACCCTCTAGGCGCTCGCGTTCAGCGGCCAGGCCCACAAGCGCTGGCCGACCTCTGGGTAATCTATGATTGCTCCCCCTGCCTGTGAGAGAGCGTCCCGCCGCCAAGGGAGTTCCTTCGGCAGCCCCGAGAGCAGACGCTGGAGGCAGGGAAACCACGGTGCACTCGTGCGTTGCGGTGCTATGAGAATCATATACAGCCGCTCCTCTTGGACTCGGTCCAAGACTTGGGGAATCAGGGGGACGGGTGGGAAAGTGTATAGGAGTGTGTTCGGCCACGGTTGGGGTGGGGGATTGTCCTTCGCGCTGAGAGAGAACCACAGCTCGCACTGTGTGTTCTCCCGCGTGGCGAATAGGTCGAGCTCCGCCTTCCCAAACTCGTTCCATATCTGATTGATCAGATCGTGGTGCAGAGTCCAGTCTCCTGGTTGGGGACACCCCCTTGACATCATGTCGGCCCCTCTGTTCAGGACACCGGGGATGTACGCTGCTCTTATGGAGAGCAAGTGCGTGTGCGCCCAGCATAACAGCTGTCTCGCTATGCCCAGCAGCTGTGCCAAGCGCACGCCCCCCTGGCGATTTATGTATGCTGCTGTCGCCTTGTTGTCCGTGCGAATCATTACGTGTTGATTCGTAAACATTGGGGCAAAGTGTTGGACCACTTTCAACACAGTGAGGAGCTCCAATGCGTTTTATATGCATGGTCACGGGGGGCGGCCAAACGCCGGCCACTACCTGAAACTCGCATGTTCCTCCCCAGCCCGCCAGAGAAGCATCCGTGGACACTGAGATGTGTGACGTTGCTCTGCCCAACGGCACCCCTCTCGCGAGAGTTCTGGGATCGCCCCAGTGGGTCAAATCAGGGCCCACTGATAGGGGAATGGTCACTTTGCGCCGCCGTTGGCGCACCGGGTCGATGCGCAGGCGAGAAAACCATCTCTGCAGCCGCCTCATGTGAAGGAGCCCCAGCGGCACCACCGTGTGAGCGGCTGACATCATGCCCAGCAGCCTCATGACAATGAGGGCTGTCACGACGCTGCCCGGGGAACAGCGGCGGAGGAGAGACCACAGCGTCTCCATCCTCTGCTGTAAGAGCCATGCTTTCATTACAGCTGAATCCAGCTCTACCCCCAAATACATCACACTCTTTGTTTAAATAGCTGCTTCCTCCTTGGAGCGAGCCATCAGAAGCAGATCGTCCAAGTAGAACAGTACTCTCATTCCTGTTGCGTGTAGCGGCCGGAGAGCCGTCTCCACGCAGTTGGAAAACGTTCATGGGGCTAGCGAATAGCCGAACGGGGGACGTTGTACTGGTAGTGTGAACCTTGGAATGAGAAACGCAGGAATTTCCTGTGTTTGGGGATCACTGTGACGTGGAAGTATGCGTCCTTCAAATCTATTGAGGTGAACCAGTCGCCTGGTTTTACACACTGTAACACTCGTCTGATTGTTAGCATGTGAAAAGGCCTCTCCACGATTTATTTGTTGAATAGGGCTAGATCGAGAATTGGTCTCAGCCCCCCTGTTTTCTTGGGTACCAGAGTTAACGGGAATATAATCCCTGCATTTCCTCTCCCTTTGGGACTGTGGAAATCACATTTTTTCGCTAGAAGCTTCTGAAGCTCCGCCAAAAGTGACAGCTGGTGATCCTTTGAAGACAGCGTTGTTTCCACAATCCCGTTGAATCGTGGCGGGACGGAGGTGAACTGCAGGGTGTGACCCTTGCTGATCAGCCTGTCCATCCATTTGGCCAGGGGGCACGCGCTCAGCCATTCTGAGTAATGCTCTGAAAGCGGCCGTGCAGCCTCTTGTTTTGATGCGGCTGTCATGGAAAGGAGCCACGCTTGAGCCCCTGCCGCCGCTGCGAGGGGAGGAGTCCTCCTCACAGCCCATGGGAAGCTCTGCCCGAAAGGGCTGGATGTGTGTGTCATAAGCAGAGGCATGCCCTGCCTGCTCAGCTTGTAACCAGAGTGTAGCTTTCTCTCTCCTGAGTGTGCGGGCGTGAGGAGGAATAACACTGCGACTGGGCAGCAGACTGCTGACACTGAATGAGCTGCGTGTCATTCGTAGACATAGGGCTCGTTTTAGCGACCGTCTCGCCATATGTCATGCCAGGCACGATGTGGTGAGGGGAAAGTAATGTAGGGCTGGCTCGATCAATAATACTGACGGGCTGTTTATTGACGGGCTGCCTACACGTGGTGGGAGATGCGGGTGAGACAGTTATGGCTGGGTCGATAGGCTCCGACGTTAACTGGGGCGTGGGGAGAAAACAGCCGTCTTTAGTAAAGAGGTGTTTCCCGCTGTCACACGCTCCTCCCTTGCCCCGTAATAGTCGGCGCTTGTGGGGCGGGACATCGCCCCATGAGCCCGCTGCCCGAGGCTCTTGCTGGCCACTCGCCGCCGCCTGCGAAGGAGGTGGGCGGGGCTAGTAAGCAGGGCGAGATTGCCTTTTGGAAGCAATGAAGGGCTGGCTCGACCAATGACACGAGGAGTATTGACGGCCTGCCCATAGGTAGTGGAAGATGCGTGCGAAACAGGTATGGCCGAGCCGGTAGGCTCCGGCGTTAACTGGGGCATGGGAAGAAAACAGCCGTCTTTGGTAAAGAGGTGTTTCTCGCCGTCACACGCTTCTCCCTCGCCCCGTAATTGTCGCCGGCGCTGCCCGAGGCCTTTGCTGGCCGCTCGCTGCGGCCTGCGATGGAGGCGGGCGGGGCTGGTAAGCCGGGCGAGGTTGCCTTTTAAAAAGCAATGAAAGGCTGGCTCGATCAATAATACAAGGTTTATCAACGGCCTGTCCATAGTTGGCGGGAGATGCGTGTGAAACAGTTATGGCCGAGCCGATAGTCTCCGGCATTAACTGGGGTGTGTGGAGGAAACAGCCGTCTTTAATAAAGAGGTGGGTGGCTCTTAAAAGAGCCGTTGTTTCCTCGCCGTCACACGCTTCTTCCCTCGCCCCATCATAGCCTTTGCCGGCGCTTGTGGGGCGGGGCCCCATGAGCCCGTTGCCCGGGGCCCTTACTGGCAGCTCGCCGCAGCCTGCGACGGAGGTGGGCGGGGCTTGTAAGCCGGGCGAGGCTGGTTAAGCCGGGGGGCCAGAAGGAGGAGCTGCCGGCGGCGCTGTGACCGTGGCTGACGGCCTATGGTGGCGACGGGAACCCGGGGCAGAGCGCTGCTTTCGGGGTGGAGGCGGAGGGCGGGAGACGTGTCTCTGGAACTTCTCTGCCTCCTCGGAGGCAGCCTGCATCTCGTCCACCATAGACGACAGGCGGGGCCCGAACAGCCCGTCCGGGCTGATGGGACACTCCAACAACTGCCGCCTCATCGGCTCCGGGATGCCTGGGGTCTGCTGCAACCACATGTTCCTCTGGATGAGGTACTGCCATGACGCCGTCCGAGCCGCTGTTACCGCACGGGAATATAGCAGAGGCGAGCAGAGGCAGAGGATGACGCCGTTTTCGCAATGTCGACTGCCCGTTCGGCCAGACGATGAGGGTCGGCCGCCATGGGAGTGGGACGGCGGCCGCCGAACCCTGACTTCACTCCAAAGACAGCGCACAGAGCGGGATCCAGCGGCGGTACCGCCCTGTAACCCCGGTCTGTCAGACCCTCCGTCTTCGTGACCTGGTTGAACGTTTTCACCGGGGCTCCGAGCTTCCCGGCCTCCGCCGCAGGCGCAGCCCCACTGAAGTATGGTCTGATGGCGGGAAACATCGGCCAGATCGGGTAGAGACGGGCGGGGCGTGTCACAGCCTCGAGCCCCCAAATTCCATGCAGCTGGTCCGGGCGTCGGGGGCCTGAGGCATGAGCACCGCAAGGCCGAGGTTTGCGGCTGCCCTGGCAATAATGCCCGGAAGCTCTGCCACCAACCACTGGAAGTGAGGCGGTGGCAGAGACGGGCAATGCTGCTGGGGGAGACGCCCCCTCCTCGCCGTGGTCGGAGTCATCCGACTCCGAGTTCGCGAGGAGGGAGAGGGCATCGTCGAGCCAGACGGTGAAGTCGTCGGCACCTTCAGCGATGGCGGCGGCATTCCATCGACAGCGTCTTACAATGCTAACACAGGCAGAGCGGCGAGAGCGCCAAGAGGGCATGTTCATGCCCCAGGCAGCCCTCGCACACTTCATGGCCGTCATGAGGCAAGATGTAACCCGTGTTACATGACTTGCAGATGCTGACCGTCCTGGAGTCCATGTTCGTATCCATTCAGTATGCTAGGAACGTTGAAGAAAATGGGAGCCGAACGTCGCCCGCGTATATCCATCGTAAATGAGGCCCGCAGACGTGATTGAGGCCCACGCCATTTTTCAGTGCTACGGCTCACGCCTAGGGATAACCCAATAGCAATAGCCTTAAAAGGCGAAGCCTATACGACATAGAACGAATGCGCGACAGAAGAGTAACCCCTGACTGCAGCTCTCAGATCAAGGAGGGGCTTAAATTTCCCCCAAATGTGGGCTGGTCTAAACGTTTAAGCAGAAAGCGGGAGAACGTATTTCCGTCTGAGTCCATAATACTGCGCGCTTTTCTGCCTAGAGGTAAGTTGCTGCTCTCTGTTCGTGTACATTATAAACTTATATATGTCTGACTGACTGTCCGTATCCTGGTAGGTTCACTGCAATGCTTAAAAAAAATCATATTTCATATCCAGGTTTATAAAAACAGCAACTAATGCGCTATATTTGTGTGTGTTTCTACCCTAGAGTATGTCTGAGAGCAATAAAGAAGGTAATCAATAAATCATTCACTTGAATTAGAGTATTATAAGGCATAATAACAGGATTTGATATCAACATTTAATGCATGTCCTTACTCTTTGCATAGTGCATTACATTTTGATATTGGAATTCTGCGTTGACAATGATCAAAATAAATGTAATGAAATACATTCATTTATTCATTCTTTGTGTCCATTTGTTACCCACAGCTACTTTGATTGACCTTGTGTTGCCTTCGTACATTTGCGTGCGTGTATGTGCGTGACAGGGGTCCCACTGCGGTACCCCCCGCTACATGGAGCCCCACCTCCTGTGCTGGAGGCCTCTCATGCTCTCCATGCTCAAGCTCAGGCTGATTTACTTCCTCTTCCTGAGGCCATCCCTGATGACGTCAATGTGGTAAAAAATATAAAAGTGTCAATTTCAGATGGTAAAAGTTATGTTTTAGCAGGGGTTTAAGGATGCACTCACACAAGGCCATCTGGCCGTGGCCGTTGGCCGTTTTCACACCTAACCGTGCTCAACTGGCCCCATTGTTCTCTTGCCTGCACTCACACAAGGCCATCTGGCCGTGGCCGTTGGCCGTCGCAACTATGGCCTGGCCACGGTAGGCTCTTGTACATACGTCATCACGTCGTAACACATCATAACCAAGCGTCCGCTGCATGGACCATAATAAAGTCATTGATTCGCGGATTCTCCCAAATACATCGTAATTTTTGTGGGTCTTCTCCAACTGTGCCTGAATAGCATCGTCTGCCCAAATGGCTAACAGACACTCGACAGTTGACGCCATGTTTACCGTTTAATGGGAAAGAAGGCTCGTCGCCTTTATTATGTCCATGGTCGTCGCATGGACTATAATGCCGCTTTTCCACCGCACATGTAGCTCGACTCGACTCGACTCGACTCGACTCGACTCGACACGACTCGACACGGTAGCAGCACGGGTAGTTTTCCACCGCAAATAGTACCTCCTGGACGTGGGCGGGGTCGGCTGCGCGAAAGGGCCGTGACGTATTTTTGTACGCGACGCAAACAACACCTACGCAACCCACACATGGACAGAACCCACATAACAACAATGGAGGACATCGATGCGATGGTATTCGTGTTCGTATTATTAGCTGGCATGTTGAAGAAGTTGAAGAAGTGGAATATGTTGGCTGCGGCGCTGCTATGGCTGTTACCAGCATGGTTGCCATGTCGCTCTCGTGACTTCGTCACACTCTCTGGCCAATCAGTGGCCGGCCGTCTGCCGACGTCACCTTTTAGCATCGGCTCAGCTCGCTTGGAACCTAGAGCGAGGCGGTACTAAAAAAAGCAGCCACTTCAGGTACCAGATACCATGTTTTCGCGGTGGAAACGCCAAAAATGCGAGCTGAGTCGAGTCGAGTCGAGCTGGTACCATGCAGTGGAAAAGCGGCATAAGTCATCCAACTCAGGTTGCGTAGCCGTGCGTGTGCGCGTGTCGGCTCATTAGCATCTGTACCGTGGCTGCCCGTACCGTAGCAGCACAGCTCTCCCAAGTGGCCGAGTTGGCCTGGCCTGGCCAGACTGGCCACACTCACACTGGCAGATTTGAGCACGGTTAGGTGTGAAAACGGCCACGGCCAGATGGCCTAGTGTGAGTGCACCCTAAGTGATGCTGTGCCTTTTAATGTTTATTCTTTTCCCCTCTGATATATAGAGACACATTAGTATACTTTTGGATGGTGATACACCAAACATTAATAACATCACCAACAGTGAACTGTTCCACTGTCCCTTCTGTAAATACGTGGGTGCAAAATATAAGGTTGACAACCATGTAAAAGGCCATTCGTCAGTGAAACACAAAGGTGCTGTGGTAACCCGAGGGCAATAATGCACGCACACTTGTACTCAGTTTAACGTCTTTACTGAAACCATGCTCACAGCATAACAGCCAAAGTATACACGAGACCAACAGGTGCAGAGCAATCACTAGAACGACACGGCGGGGTACCCAGGTATAAGCACAAAGGTTTCGGGGGTGCAGGATATAAATGAGTGCAACACTAATTCAGTCTATAACACTTCTCCCCCTTTAAGTAAACACTTATAATACGGTTAACCAAACAAACTGAAATTGCATGTATGTCCCCTTATAAAGTACAGAAATTATATTGCACTAAAACCAACTTAAATCACATTCCAACTTCACAATTTCAACAACAGGCAATCAACAACATTTGGCAATCAATAACAACAGGCAATGAACAACATTTGGAATTGCAAAACAATTTTCTTTCCCACATCAGGCAACAACAACCTGTATGGCATAACATTTTTTTTTGTTTAACAGTTCAGTCTCTCTGGAGGCTTGTGTTGCCTCTCTGACCTTCTTAGTGCAACAGTAGAGTCCATAGACTGGGTAACAGACTGTGCTGCACTGGGAGGAATTGGGGCAGTGGCAGGGGCAGGTGAGGCAGTTTGCTCAGACTGTCCATCCGGGGGCCGCAGCAGTCCATCAATGCACACAGGTGCAACACAGTCCATAGAGCTGCTCACACTGTCCTTGTGCGAAACACTGAGACACATTCTCCTCTGCATCGGTGCGGACACGCACACGATCTTGGTGCCTGCGAACCTGCCTGCCATCCAATAAGTCAACAACAAAAGAAACTGGACCAGACTGGCGGTGAATAACTCCTGGCAGCCACTTTGAGCCACTGGCAAAGTTCTTGACATACACACAGTCCCCCTGCTGTAAAAGTCGCTCTCTTGCATGTTGGTCCCGTCTCACTTTTTGGTTCTCCTGTGATCGGGCAACTTTTGCCCCCACATCCGGGCGAAGGAGGTCAAGATGAGATTTGGGCTTTCTCCCCAGCAATATCTCTGCTGGAGGCAAACCAGTGGTTGTGTGTGGAGCAATCCGATACTGGAATAAGAAACGTGCCAGCTTAGTCTCCAGCGTGTGCCCTGTCATTTTCCGCAGTCCATCTTTCAGTGTCTCAACAGCACGTTCTGCTAAACCGTTGGAAGCAGGATGGTATGGTGCAGTCAGGATATGTCGGATTCCATTTTTCTCAACAAACTCTTTGAAAACTTCACTGGTGAAAGTGGGCCCGTTGTCACTGACAACCGTATCTGGTAGCCCGTGGGTGGCAAAGATGCTTCTGAGCGTGGAGGTGGTAACTGGGGCTGTGATATTTGAAATGATGTGTGCTTTCATCCACTTTGAATGAGCGTCCATCAGCACCAGGAACATGTGACCCATAAACGGACCAGGGAAATCCAGGTAGAGCCTGGACCACGGACATGCCGGCCACTCCCATGGGTGGAGAGGTGCAGGTGCGGGCATCTTCTGGTTACTTGACACTGTGAACATGCTTTTACCTTTTCTTCCAATGCACCGTCCATCCAAGGCCACCACACAAACGACCTGGCGAGGCTCTTCATCCTCGACACCCCGGGGTGAGCTTCATGCAGCACTTCCGTTCTCTGAGCCCGTCCCGCAGGTGGAATAATCATCCTGGAGCCCCACAGGATACAGCCATCCAGCACACTTAGCTCCAGCTGACGCTTGACATAGGGCTTGAGCTCCTCCTGCTGAACTGTTACTGGCCAGCCCTGCAACAGCCATCTCTGTATTTGTGACAGCACCGGGTCTCTTTCAGTCCACTGTTTGATTTGCTGTCACCGGAGAGTCAGACTGCCTGTCTAACAAAAACACAGTCTCTGGAAGTAGGTTAGTTTGGCTCGGTGACTCTGGGAGGGGAAGGCGGCTGAACGCATCTGCATTTGCATTTTCACTTCCTGCTTTAAACACAATGTGATACTGATACGCTGACAAAGTTAATGCCCAGCGCTGCACCTTAGTCTCACTAAACAGGCCCAGCAAGGGCTTATGGTCGGTAAAAATGGTAAATGGGCGACCATAGAGGTACTGGTGGAACCGTTTCACAGCAAAAACTACAGCTAGCCCCTCTTTCTCTAGCTGAGAGTAACCCTTTTCTGCTGATGTGAGAGTGCGAGACACGTACCCAATAGGCTTTTCATCTCCGTCCTCCATACATTGCGAAATAACCGCCCCCCCGCCGTAGGGTGATGCATTACAGGATAAGACAACTTCTTTGTCTGGGTCAAAGTGCACGAGTAGTGTTGCTGAGTGCAACAGTTCCTTTACCTGCTGGAAAGCTGTCTCTTGAGCTTGTTGCCAATTCCAGGAACAGTCTTTGTGAAGCAGCTGATAAGGGGGGGCGAGCACAGTGGAGAGTTCAGGCAAGAACTTTCCATAATAGTTCACTAAGCCCAAGAATGACCTGAGCTCTGACACATTCTTTGGAGAAGGAGCCTCCTTTATCGCCCTCACCTTCTCTGTCATGGGGGAAAGACCCTGAGCGGAAATCCTGTGACCCAGGTAGGTGACACTTGGTGCTACCGGAAACTCGTTCGTTCGTTCAGTCGAGTTTCCGGTGAATCGAATGGTGAACGAGACGAACGAGAGAAACGAACCGGTTTGGTTCGTTTGTCCTAAAGACTCATTCATTCGAACCTGTTCGCGAACGAACGAGCCAACACTACCACAGTTGCGACGGCCAACGGCCACGGCCAGATGGCCTAGTGTGAGTGCAAGCCAGAGAACAATGGGGCCAGTTGATCACAGTTAGGTGTGAAAACGGCCAACGGCCACGGCTGGATGGCCTAGTGTGAGTGCACCCTTAAACCCCTGGAAAACACATTTACTGCGTTTTAAACGCAGCCCGGCCTCCTTCATTCTCTTTAGCACCTGGTCGAGGTTCTGCAGTTGCTCCTCTTCCGTTTTACCTGTCACCAAAATGTCGTCTAGGTAGACAGCAACATGGGGAATGTTCTGCAGGAGGTTGTCCATGGTGCGTTGAAAAATGGATGGGCTGGGCCCGACGCCGAAAACCAGGCGGTTGTACTTGAACAGTCCCTTGTGGGTGTTGATGGTCACATATTGTTTAGAATCCTCATCCAGCAGCAGCTGTTGGTACGCGTGACTCATGTCTAGTTTTGTAAGCGTTTGTCCTCCTGCCAGTGTGGCGATCAAATCCTCAACTCATGGCAGGGGATAAGTGTCAAGTTGTGAGGTTTCGTTAATTGTCATTTTGTAATCACCACATATCCGCACCTCACCATCCTTTTTCAGCACAGGCACATCGGGGCTGCCCAGTCAGAGAACTCCACAGGTTCAATAACACCTGACCGCTGCAGCCTATCCAACTCCGCTTCCACCTTAGCCTTCATGGCGTATGGCACTGTGCGTGGTTTGCAAAAACGTGGCTTTGCGTTGGGGTCCACGGTTAACTTCACCGTTGTGCCGCGGAGGGTGCCAAGCTCATCCTTAAAAACGTCTGCATACTTTGATAGGATGTCTCCAACCACTCTCATGTGCAGGATTTCCCCCCAATTGAGGCGGATTTTCACTTTAACTGACTGGCCTACATACATCACGTCTACTTCTATAGCTCCAAGTAGAGGAATGCACTCACCGGTGTATTGTCTCAGTCTGATGTTAGTCTTTCTTAAAGCAGGCGCTTTTCAAGAGCCCCACAACCTTGAGCAGGTGGTTTGACTCATCACCGAAACTGAGGCACCCGTGTCCACCTCCATCGTCAGCTGTTTTCCGTTTATGTGCAGTGTTGCTCAGATCGGGTCTGCCCGGGGTTCACTCAGGTCAATATTAAACATGTTAAAAGAACACTGATCCTCCGGCTCTTCACTTTGCACATGATGCGTTTTCATTTGGGGTTTTGACTCTTCCCACTCCTTTTTCCATGGCTTTTTAGCACCTCTGCACTTCTTGGCTATGTGCCCCTTTTTCTGGCAGATATGGTAAGCGGCATCTTTAAAACCACAGTCATTAGCAAGATGCGCTCCCCAACACCGGTAACACTCAACTGACTTCATCGGCTTGCCCCTCCCTTCTTTAAACAGACGGTGAACGGCGCCCTGTGGCAGACTGGCGTTAGCTGCTTGAATGTCTTTCAAGTTGATAGCTGCCGTTTCCATTGCATGAGCAATCTCCAGCGCTTTCTTGAAAGTTAGCGTGACCTCCCCTAGCGATCGGCGCTGAATGCTGTCATTGTTGATACCACAGACTAACCTGTCCCGTAGCATGTCGTCAAGCACCGGTCCACACTCACAATATTCCGACAGTTGTCTCAGCTCCGCCACGAATGCAGCAACTGAAACTCCAGCTTGAAGCGCTGAACAATCACAGACGGCTTGGGGTTGTGATGCTCTTGCACCAGCTTCACCAACTCTTCGAATGATAGTTCGCCTGGCTTCCGTGGCGTTGCTAAGTTGCGTATCAACTTGTACGTCTTGGCACCGCATGCACTGAGGAGAATCGATCTTTTCCTTTCCCCCCCCTCAATGTTATTCGCCAGGAAAAAGTGTTCCAGTCTCTTGACATATTCAATCCAGTCACAATCCAGCTCGACAAATTCACTAAGCGTGCCGACCGTGGCAGTAGCCATGCTGCAAGCTAAAGCTACACGGAACTTCTTCTTCGACACTAACTACCCGTTACTCCGTCATCAATGTTTTAATCCTCGTCGCCAAAAGTGTGGTAACCCGAGGGCAATAATGCACGCACACTTGTACTCAGTTTAACGTCTTTACTGATACCATGCTCACAGCATAACAGCCAAAGTATATGTAACAGAGTTAAAAAAAAAAGAAAGTTGGAAATTTGAATTCTCACAAAATTATAATATTAACATGCCATTGTTATTTTACATGTTAATATGTTGTACCGCATTCAATATGTTAATATGAGGCTGCGTGACTGCACGTCTTTTATTTTCACGCTTTTTGGGCGTTAGCGCTACCCGTAGTTCCTTAGAACTAGGGAAACCCTGTTGGCGGTAAGCAGGTTCTACGGAGCGCTCTGTATATAATTTGATATTTCAATAAATTAGCATGTTTTATTTACACATTTTGATTTAATATTATGTATATAGCGTTTTTAAGTTAAGTATGGTGTTAACAGGCTTTATGATTTACTTTGTGGTTTTGGCGGAAAACACATGCTGTATGTCTGTGATGGAGAGCATTTTTCTCCTTTGGTTTTTGCTATTCTAGATTCACGCAGTCACATTGGAATTTGTTATATTGTGAATGCAGGTACGTGATAATTTCCTAATGTAAATAGCTTGAGAATGTTGTTGATGTAATGTGTATGTATGTAGGTGAAATGACTGCGTCATCCAGTGTGTTGACCCGTTCCTTAGAACTAGGGAAACCCTGTTGGCGATTCACGCAGTCACATTGGAATTTGTTATATTGTGAATGCAGGATTAAATGTTACGGAGGAATCCCGGTCTCTGAATCTTTATTCATGGATGCCTGGAAATGAGGGTCGTTACATATACACGAGACCAACAGGTGCAGAGCAATCACTAGAACGACACGGCGGGGTACCCAGGTATAAGCACAATGGTTCCGGGGTGCAGGATATAAATGAGTGCAACACCAATTCAGTCTATAACAGGTGGTTATCTAAAATATTACACAAATCAATTAATTAGTATTTTTTTTTAAGTATGAATCTTACTCCCTTAATTCCTCTCTTACAGAGTTCACAATAATCAAGTGTGGATTAAGTTGTCAGACGGCAACACATTTTCATTGTTGCTATTGTGCAGCAACACTTGATTGACAATTGATAGATTGCAATTGGTAAGGCACCTACAAATACACCAGGAGGAGGTGCAAGCTGCAGCCCCTGCACAGCACTTTGTGGCCCCCGCTCAGCTCCCTGTGGCCCCTGCTCAGCTCCCTGTGGCCCCCACTCAGCTCCCTGTGGCCCCCACTCAGCTCCCTGTGGCCCCCGCTCAGCTCCCTGTGGTCCTCGCTCAGCTCCCTGTGGCCCCCGCTCAGCTCCCTGTGGCCCCCGCTCAGCTCCCTGTGGCCCCCGCTCAGCTCCCTCAGCTCCCTGTGGCCCCCGCTCAGCTCCCTGTGGCCCCCACTCAGCTCCCTGTGGCCCCCACTCAGCTCCCTGTGGCCCCCAATCAGCACCCATTGGTTCCTGGAGAATGTTCCACGGCCACTAAAGCATCAAGTGAAAATAAATTCTGTTGTCCTCATTGCAAGTTGATTTTAAACAAAAAAAATTACAAAACACACTGCAGGAGAAAATAATAATAATAATAATAAATTCAATTTATATAGCGCCTTTCAAGGTACCCAAGGTCGCTTTACAAGAGGTGTACACAGGGGGGGGGGGCAGGTTAAAGGCCATAGGCCTCCAAGAAGAGGTGAGCCTTCAGGAGCTTTTTGAAGGACTCCACTGAAGTGGCACAGCGGATATGGAGGGGGAGCAGATTCCACAGAGTGGGGGCAGAGGCGCAGAAGGCCCTGTCCCCAAAGGTCTTGAGTCTGGTGCGGGGGGTTTCCAGCTGGTCCTTAGCAGAGGACCTGAGGGACCGCAGGGGGGTGTAGGGATGGAGGAGGTCAGAGAGGTAACGGGGGGCCAGAGCATGCAGGGACTTGTAGGTGAGTAAGAGGATTTTAAACTTGATCCGGGACTTAACAGGTAGCCAGTGGAGTTGCATCAGGATGGGGGTGATGTGCTGCCAGGGCTTAGTGCCAGTTAATACCCTGGCAGCTGAGTTCTGAACATATTGCAGTCGGTCCAAGGTTTTGGAGGGGAGACCTGTGAGGATGGAATTACAATAGTCCAGACGGGTGGAGATGAAGCAGTGGATAAGTGTTTCAGTGACTGAGTCTGAGAGTGAGGGTCGGAGTCTTGCGATGTTTCTCAGATGGAAGAATGCAGATTTTGTGGTGTTGTTGATATGAGGCTGAAATGACAGGGTGGGGTCAAGGATGACACCCAGGTTGCGGACTACGGGGGATGGGGTGATAGGGCAGCCATCCACTTCCAGCAGAAGATCCCCAACCTTCCTGAGCAGTGACTTGGGGGCCACGACCATGAGCTCTGTTTTATTGCTGTTCAATTTTAGTAGATTAGAGGTCATCCAGATTTTTAGGTCTTGCAGACAGTTGATGAGTGGGGCCGGTGGAAACTGAGTTGAGGGTTTGGTGCTAATGTATAGTTGGGTATCATCAGCGTAGCAGTGGAAACTGAGACCATGATGACGGATGATTTGACCAAGGGGGAGCATGTAAATGGTGAATAGTAAAGGTAAAGAAAACACACCAACCTCCTTGAGACGATAACGAAGGACAGATTTTTGGCCTGTCAGTGTATGGATGGTACACATGGTGTGTTTGCAGTTAAAAAATCTTTTTGTGGTCCTGCAACACCCATACATGTAATCAAGAATATGTGGGGGCCAGCACAGAAGATCATCTGTGAGGTCGACCAGTGTCGTTTGAATGCTGACTTTGCTCAAAGGAGCGGGATGTTGCCTTTCGAGTGCCACCACATCCAATCATTATTGTATTGCCCACCCGCTGACGGTCAAACCGTGACACTACCAGGTGAGGCCTGGGAAAGAATAGTGGAAAACAATTGGTTTGGTGAGGAGCGTAAGGCCGGCCTCTTGCGTTGCCAAAAAAATGCTGATGCTGAGGGTGTGCCTCTGGTGGACTGTAGGTCCACCATCTAAATTTCATGTATCCGTTTATGAAAAAAAGGTAACATACTACAGCAGGTTGGGAAGAGTTATTGTGGCATATGATGCAAAGCAAAACACCTGGCATTTTCCCTGCTCTAAAGCGAGACAATCCTGGTGAAGCTGTTGCTAAATGGCATCTGTTTGTAACAAAGAGGGAGCTTTTAAGGAAGGTGAAGAGCACAGAGGAAGAGACACTTAATCTTACCGAGATCAGCACAGTTCAATACAACAGCGACTCTAAAGAGGACAGTTATCCACCAGATGACAGAGAAATTGCAAGGATGCTTAAATACCTCCTCAACAACAAAAAGCTCCCGGCAAATATACCCCAGGCTCTCATAGAGCAGTCGAGAGAGGGAAGAAGAGACGACAGCTTTCCTAAGCACCTTATCCCCTGAGAAAAAAGGTGTGTAGAATGTGAATACACACTCTGTGAACATCTGATAACAGCGAAAGGCAAGATCCTGACAAGCACAGGTGTAGTTGAAGTACCATCACAGGTCTTTATATTGTGTTCTTATCAGTTAATGGGTGACATCATTTAGATGTACATGAGAAACAGAAAAAAATGTTTCTACTAATCTCAAATTACATACAAGCAATAATCATGATTTTTGGTTGGACTGTGTTTTTAGGAATATCAACATACAGGAAATCATGCCTGAACTGTGGCATGATTTACAGATACCAGGAGTGGGAGGAGGGTATCCACAACTTTGATGACCACATCATCCTGTCTCTGCACTTGGGCCTGATGGAATGCACTACAGGTACTCTCTCTCTCTCTCTCTCTCTCTCTCTCTCTCTCTCTCTCTCTCTCTCTCTCTCTGTGTCTGTCTGTCTGTCTGTCTGTCTGTCTGTCTGTCTGTCTGTCTACCTCACATACACACCCATACATACACACACAGACACACACAGACACACACACGAAAAAATGTGGGGACAATAATAATGTAAACGGGACTTAGATGTGCTTTGCTACCGCAAGCACACTAATAATAAGATATCCTTGCTTGTTCCTCTTTTATTAAAATGTATTCATTACAGATCATTTCTGTAAAATAAATGACGATTGAAGATGCAACTCTTACAAAATATATTACTTTTATTTTGAAATGTTATAACATTGGAATACTCCCGTTTCTCATAATTTTCCAGACCCATACAGCTATCAGTAAAGTGATAGAAATTATAGAGACAACGGAAAAGGTGTCCTTTCCAAACAAGGAAAGAGTTCTGCAGGCATACCTCCACTTTGAGGCCCTAACCGACCATGAGTACACGTACAGTTGTGTGTCATGTGGAAACAACCCAGCAGTTGTTGTTATGGACCTCCACAGAAAAGGCGTTTTCAATATGCCAGGTGAGTTATGCTATTATTTCACATATTTTAGCTTCATTGTAGGTATAGCACCTCATCTGTCTCTGAATTGTGTAACATCATATTACCCATGTCCTTGAATAACGCTGCATCAAATGTCGTGTTCGGATTGTTTTTTTAGGGATTGAGCTATGAATAACAAACTATTGTTTTAACATTGAGTGACATCCCAAGCCCACCTGAAGGCTATGATGGTAATGTTGACATGGACCATTTCTGGAACACTGTGGCCACAGAAATGCTCAGTCGGGGATTAATTCCATGTAAGTCTTGTCAAAAGACAGAACAGCTAAAGAACAGTTGGAGGGAGAGTAAAGTATAATAAAATGTGTTTAATGTTGTGATAATAATAGTTAATACTCATCACATTTGTTCACAAAGATGAACGGAAGAACCCTTTTGTTGTGCCACCAAGTTATAATCACTGGGCCCCCTGGATTGGCCCACACCCGGAGGTCAAATTCTGTGTTTAACACAGAATTTGAAAAATTGCAAAGCCCCAAAGCGGATGGAGATGATAACTTTAATGATTATGAAAAAATTAATGAGGAGCGGCTCACAGATGAGCTTGTGAACTTGAAGGTCAATGAGTTGATGAAATATGCCGAATCCACTTCTTTATGCTAACAAAAAATATATGTTTATGCTATATTAACAAAATCAACTTCATTGCATGTTCACAACAGGTACAGGAGGTCAGGGCACTGTGCAAACAGTGTGGTGTGGATGATAAGGGGTCCAAGATAGGTATGGTTATGAGACTATCTGACAAAATGTCTAATAAAGTCACCTACAACAAGGTGTTTGAGAAAGTGTGGGGTGCTTCTGGTAAGTGAAATGATATGGAATGTTGAAGATAATTTCACTTTGTTATGCATTGTTGTGTTAAAGAAATTACTTACCATTATGTAGTAGGTTAGCTATACATGCTCCTAATGTCAGTTATTACTGTTTTTTTCTGTTTCACAGGTGGCTGGGCAGTTATCACTTGCCCATGTGGGGTTGTGTTTTCAGTCAAATTCAACCTTGGAGCAGAGAGTCCACGTGAATTTGTGGATCTCTTGCTGTCCTGGAACCCCCCCCCCCCCCCCCCCCCCAATGTGGCTGTGTATGATTATGCCAGGGATCTTGCACTGCATGCCAACCGCAGGCAGCCAGGAATATTTGCCCCTTTTCAGGGAAGGTTACTGGATCCCACCCCAGAGAACGTGAAGCAGGCCTCAGAGGGAAAGGTCCATCCGAAATTTCAAAAAAAGTCAGCTGACAAAGATGGTCACCCTCTCACTGGATCCTCACAGCATTTTGCTTTGAACGATGTGTTCCACCAGGGGAACAGCAAAGACCAGTGTGAGGTTCTAAGAAAGCTGGACTTGTGCCTGAACTTGCTGGCCTTATTAACAGCCAGTGTGCGGAGCAGCTGTTTTCAGGGATGAGAAAAAACAACTACTTTTTAAATCCGACATTCCCATCAACACACATTTTTCTACAAAGAAACATTCTCCACCATTACAACATGGCAAGGAACCAAAAATTAAAAATCAGTACAGCAAGATTGTTCCTCCAGATGTTTAATTGCAGTTTGACAGCTATGGAAGGGTAGTCTTAGGTATGGGATTGAATAATTATGCACATTTGTCGTCTTCATCTACTTTAGACAATAAAGTTTGTTGCATGTTTTTCCTATAGATCACTCCCCATCAGCTGCGATGTCAACTGGGTCATATGGGAAAGAACAAGAAGACTCTGAAGAGTATGAGTCAGAAGTTGAAATGCAGTGTGACAGCCATGGAATGGTAGTCTTAGGTATGGGATTGAATATTTATGCACATTTGTCGTCTCCATCTACTTTAGACAATAAAGTTTGTTGCATGTTTTTCCTGTAGCTCACTCCCAATCAGCCGTGATGTCAACTGGGTCATCAGGGAAAGAACAAGAGGAGTCTCAAGAGTGTGAGTCATGGCTCTATTTTGCACATCATTCAAATGAGAAATGTGACATTTCACACTTGATTTTATTTTTCGGTTGTTGCTTTCTACACTAGTAAATGATGACAGTGAGCAGAGACCTCATGGAGACTTCCCTAGTCTCCACAAGTTTTCAGCACACAGAGCATACTGGGGACAGAAACTCCAAGACAGCCAGGAACAACTGGTAAAGTTAACCATTGTGCCACTGTGGTTATCTATGAATGTCACTCATATAATCATACATGTATAAAGACTTTGTTTTCTTCCACTAGCTGTCTCATGTCTTGGATGAGACCAAAAACCACACTCAGCACCATGCAATGGTGAAGAACATCATCCTGACCCGCTTTGACTTTTGGACTCTGGGTTTGCAGCGGGACATGGAGGGAACGGTAGGCATAGAGAATGTGTTGTGCTGATATGGTTTATGTAATATTTTTCAAAATCTTTCAATAATTTGTGTTTATGTGTTCTACTAGATCCTGAACTCTTGTCTCAAAATGATTGAGAAGGTAGTGTAGCTCCTGTGAAATATTTAATTCAAAATTATTGGATAGTCTAGTTCAATAGTCAATATATTTTGACAGTAAGAGATTTAGCAAACTTTCTCTGTTATAGAGAGTAGAGAACCTGTTTGCTGCAGACAGCTATGTCATTTCCTTTTGGTTCCCACCATCATCAAGGAACCCCATGGATCACCTTCCGGTAATTTGTTTAAAAGTTCTGCATTATTGAGTGAAGTTTGAGCATTTAATATTCAGCTATTGTTGTCTTTTTACAGGATAGTGCACCCAGTCTACAGTGGATTATTCTCCCAGTGTCCGTACCTGGACATTGGACACTCTGTGTAAATACCTTTATATTTTCTTCCTTTTTTTTCTTTACACAACAAGTTGCTCATTGCTGATTTTAATGTTTTTCTATAATTAAATGCATGTCAGCTCCATTGGGATTCCAGGAACATTACACAACTCACTGCAACTAATTATATTTGAATTTGAATATTTAACAGATACTGCGGCCACAGGCTAGGGAGATTTTCTTCCTAGATTCCCTCTGGGGCAGCGGTTGGAGAGATGAGAGTAGAAACAGTCTATTCAGGTTTTTAGGGCACCTCACATAATCCTTTCTTGGCAGTGGTAGTTCTGTTTTAACCACTTGTCCTTTTGTTTGTTTTAATCAATGGTTCTGTTTTTATTTGATCTAAAATATTCCATTCCATATTCCAACTATTTTGATTCCTTAAACAGATGGAAACAGAACTATTTATCTTTTTTGAGACAGGCAGTTCTGTTTAAGCCCGTTGAAGTTCCAACATCTTCCTTATTCAGTTCAAGCTTTGTTCCAAGCGGTTATGCATGCTTTTCAATCAAAAGTTGATTGAAGTTGAGTTACTTTTATTTACTTTGCTTATTATTTGTACAGACACGTTGCTCATAGCCTCTCTTCTGGCCCCTGGAGAGAGCTTGGTGTGAATGATGTCCAGGTGAGACATTACATAATAGCATTTGCTAAATTTTTACTATTTTCTTGCCATACTTTTATTAAAATACATTGTTCACACCTCAGGGCCTAACAAGGCAAAGGTGCTCTAACAACTGTGGCGTGTTTGTTTTGATGATAAGACCTAATCAGTATGTTGTAGCATTGCTGTTGTCTGTAAAAATGTTTGCTTGCTACATTAAAACCACATTAATTTGTATTGAAAAAAAATTATCCTTGGGAATACGCTTGACATTATATTAACCAGTACCTCTTGACTTACAGTACACTCTGTACATTGTAATTGTGATTTCAGAGAGGTGTGTGTAAATCGTGACACATTATGCTTAGTGTATTATTTTTTACAACATGTTAACATCTTCCTGCATTTCTTTCTTCAAAGGAAAACATGCTGCATATTAGGATATGGTGGCGTCTCACTCTCCTGCAGAACTTCCCTATACCGTAAGTGCCCTGAATATCACACTCTTTAATCAAATCACAAAAAAAACAGTTTTACTCACTGTCAACAGACCAACATGAATGTTTTCATAGTGACTGTATGTTGTCATTAAATCACAAAGGTCTGAAGAAGACCGATTGCAGGACAGAAAAAGGCGACGAGTGCAAGGAGGGCTACAGGTGAGAGGTCTTGTGATTAATTAGTCTTGTTGTCAACTATTGCTAGACTAAAGCGTAATCCCTCCACTTATTTAAATTATCTGTTTCACATCTTGCATTGTTATTGTGCCTATAAGAACCGCAATCTGTTTCCTTTCTAGACGCTGGGAAATTGACAGAACTGGAAACCGGGAACAGGGTTGCTTGTTATGGGCCAGAAAAATACCTTGATACTTGCCTTTGTTAAACATTTATGGAAGCTCTTTTTTTTTTCTTTACAGATCAAACATTTTGTGCCTGGGGTGAAATAAAAATCAAGGATGCAAAGTCTTCTGTCTTTGGTTTATTTGACTTAGCTAATATAATTGAGTGTACAAAATAATATGTGTCTATACTCTTATGGAAAGTCTATGGTTTATATATATATTTGTATATATATTAAAAAAAAAAATATATATATATATACATATCTATATATATATATATATTTAATGCTATAGTTTATATATATATCTATAAAAAAAAAAATCATGGTAAAAAAAGACATTTGACAAGTTAAAAGTAGGAATGTCTAGGGCTGCATCCGAATGCTCATACTTGCATACTATATAGTATGCATTTTGTAGTACGCAAAAAATATAGCGCGTCCGAATACTCAGTATGCATTCTGTAGTACGGAAGACGTTTCCGAATGCGTACTACCGCCAAAGTAAACCACAGACTTCACTACGCTATCCCACAATGCAACAGGAGTCTAGTAACGAACGAAGAAGAGATGGCTGACTCGTCACCACCCAGGCCCCCAGGATAGGCCCATACTTCCGCAATCCACCAGTGCTCAGAGGCCAAGCCTGGTTTTGCAGCTGTTTAAGATGGCTGTGGACGGGGGTCCGTCATTTCATGTGGCCCAGAAGTAGATATCGCCGTCCACTCCAATACAAGTGGGGAACAGGATTGTGTCTCCGCAAAAAATGTCTGGATATCAATCAAAGGCTCATAATTATATTTCTACCCTGTTCTAAAAAAATGTAAGTTTTTTCTTTTCAAAACGCCTCCTCAAGCATTTTATTAGCAGTTTATGTTGGGTGGGCAGCTGAAAGGAGTCGTACTGAAACAAACGGCTCCTTGCTATGGACCTATTTTGAAGTGCACGGCTCCATTAACTTCCGAATTAAATCAAATTCCGAATTAACTTCCATTAACTTCCAAAGTCTGAGATTTGTCCTTTTACTTAACATGAATGGCGTTGAACACGGATATATAACACACATATCATTGAAATAGCTGTAACAGGCACGGACGTATTGATTACCTGAATGATTATGGGAGACCTACGTAATTTTCATAATATTGTTAATTGTCTAATATTAACATTTCAGTTGCGTTGGTAGGTATTTCATTTTCATTTGCTTGTTTAGCTATGTATGACAGGGTTATGGTTAGCTATGTATGACAGTTGACAATGTTGGTGTATTACAATTCATTATTTGGGTAGGCTACTCCAACTTCGTTGCTGGTCGATATGTAAACATTTACTTTTATATAAATTATTGATTGCATTTTTCGTAAATAGTTAGTTGGAAGGAATCTGTTTCTTAAGCAATAACATTGAACTGAATTTTTTAGGCCTACATACGTTTACTATGTTACTATGGTATTATATGGAGCAATCTTACATATTTATGAAGTTTCCAGATCAATAAAGTTCTACCTCTTTTTATTTGAACTGCCTGTATGTCCTCTTGATTATAGTATTACAGTGTGTACCTTTGTTATCAGCTATAATAGAATGGTGTCAATGTGGTATTGGCATATATATTCCAGAATTTGAAAAAGGATATGGATATAGAGTGGGTGACTTTATCAGTATACTCAATCGAGATGGCCTCAATAATAACCGCTCTTATGCCGCTTTTCCACCGCACATGTAGCTCGACTCGACACGACTCGACACGACACGACTCGACACGGTAGCAGCACGGGTGCTTTTTCACCGCAAATAGTACCTCCTGGACGTGGGCGGGGTCGGCTGCTCGAAAGGGCCGTGACGTATTTTTGTACGCGACGCAAACAAGACCTACGCAACCCACACATGAACAGAACCCACATAACAACAATGGAGGACATCGATAACATTACCATTATTAGCTGGCATGTTGAAGAAGTTGAAGAAGTGGAATATATGTTGGCTGCGGCGCTGCTATGGCTGTTACCAGCATGGTTGCCATGTCGCTCTCGTGACTTCGTCACACTCTCTGGCCAATAAGTGGCCGGCCGTCTGCCGACGTCACCTTTTAGCATCGGCTCAGCCGCTTGGAACCTAGAGCGAGGCGGTACTAGAAAAAGCAGCCACTTCAGGTACCAGGTACCATGTTTTCGCAGTGGAAACGCAAAAAATGCGAGCTGAGTCGAGTCGAGTCGAGTCGTGTCGAGCTGGTACCATGCAGTGGAAAAGCGGCATAAGATGGGTTGTAGATACTAAGTTGGTGACAATGTGGTATTGGCATATATATTCCAGAATTTGAAAAAGGATATGGATATAGAGTGGGTGACTTTATCAGTATACTCAATCGAGATGGCCACAATAATAACCGCTCTTAGATGGGTTGTAGATACTAAGTTTTATAACAGATAATTCAATACGTGAAGATTTGGTGATAGAGGTAAAGCATCTTCTTTTAAATATTATAAGCCTTGGTTTAGTTATTCAGTTCAGTTGGATTCCAGCCCACCATATATGGCAATGAAATTGCTGATAAATTAGCTAAAAGATACTAACCTAATTAGAAGAATTTAACCTTAAGTATATATATTTTTTATTTTTTATTTTTATTTATTCATTTCTTTTGTTAGTTTGTTTTATTTTGTTTATTTTGTTTCGTTAGTTTGGTTTTTTCTTTTAATTTATTTTTATGATTTAAAGTATCATTTTCCAACGTCCTTGTCACAAACTCCTGTGTAGTAGTCCAGTAGGTGGCGGTATATGGGGAAAAACTATGATCCTCCACTAAACTAGAAGAAGAAGAAGATCTCTGCATCCGGTACGTCACGGACTAGGTCACGTGTCTTGGCCACATAACGCGGAAGCAAATCGCTCCTGTATGTTACCCTGCGCCACTGAGCAGTTTGTATAGGAATGAATGGGCGGCCATTTTCCAGTCTGTGGTCCATCCTTTTATATGTCCATGGTCACCACCAGAAAGACGTCGTAGAAAGCGGCGAAAAAAAGAGACATTAAAAAGAGTAAAATAGTAAAGTAAGTAATTAAGTAAAAAGAGACATTTTTTATTTAATAGCAACGATGACAAGACGGAAAACAGGTAACTTATCAAGGTAATTTTGGCGGCATCTGAGGGGAGATACGTCATCTCCAAACTTCCGGTGGAGTTTCGGCGATGTTCGGAAGCGTCCGGAGGCGTTCTACGCATAGCTGTAGACCGTACTACACAGTCAAGTGTAGTATGGTCAAGTAGTAGACACTGGACAGAAATAGTATGCACTAAGTATTCGGATGCAGCCTAAGTCTATCAAATGCAGGAACCTTTTTCCATATAAGTCATTGTGCTGTGCTGTATTGACGTTTGAGAATGTGCTGCCGGATCTCCGCCACCAGATGACGCCCGCGTGGGTGAAACCATGGGTTAAACGTTTAGACCAGCCCACATTTAGGGAAAATGTAAGCCCCATCTTGATCTGCGAGCTGCAGTAAGGGGCACTTGCGACAGAACACTGCCAATAATCACGTGACTCAAAGCTTGCGCCTGTGTGGTCAAATCTCTGAAAAGTCAGTGCTGAAAAGTCAGTTCTGAAAAAATACATTGCAATGGTGTACATTTACACCTTTACAAGTTTTTAAAAATAAATATTCAACCTTATTACCAAAACTTATTTCTCAATGTATGAACACCTGTTTGCAGAATCCCATTTACAAGGTTTCAAAACCGGGAGACAATGAAATACACTGTTAGAACAGTGCCATATTTTAAACTCTGCAAATGCGCTGGTGACATTTTTTTAACTTTGAAAATGTGTTGGGGAAAATGGGGAAGTAGATAAGTGTAACGCAAAATCATGATTGCAGATGTTTGAATTATTTGTTCAGGCTGTAATCTATTTTTCCAGTGTTGCAATACCTTTTTTACAAGGTGTTGAGTTTTCAAACCCAGACTTACAAGCCTTTGAAACTTTTTTTTTCAGGTTTGAATTATGGCAGGAAACTGGCTCCATAGAACAGTAGTTGCCTGATCGTAGCAAGTAATAATCCTCCTAGAACAGGGGTGGGCAATTATTTTTCCCAGGGGGCCAAATGAGCAACTGAAAATCTTTTGGAGGGCCGGGCCAAAATGCCGAACTCAATCATGCATAATGTACATTTTATTTCTATATAAAAAGCAGTAAATGGCATTGTTTTGACCGCTGGCAAAAAACAATTAAAAGGTGTGGTTAGCTTTCAAAAATATCATTTATTCAAATAGAACTTCCAAACTGATGTGAAACATTTGATGATTTCATATACTATTGAAACAAGGATTTTCTTAGCTTTCTAAAGACATCACATCATCTTTGTAGCCAAAAAAAAACATCAAGTGTCCCATTTCACTTATTATCTTTCCACATTTTAGTGTTCTTCAGTTCTTTTTTTTTTACTGTGCAGAAAAAAAGAAAAGGGTCAAGTGTCCCATTTCACTTGTTATATTCCCACATTTTAGTGTTCTTCAGTTCTTTTTTTTTCATTCAGTGTGAGAAATCCAGTCTCTGTTGAGCTTTAACAAGTCCATCAAAGTCAGGTTGAATGTCTGAGGTGGAGATGCGAAGCACAACTGACAGATGTTCATCAGTGAGAGAGGATCTGTACCTGGATTTGGTAAACTTCATGACTGAGAATGTCTGTTCACATACAGTATGTAGGTGGATCCAAAGAGAACCAACATCTTCTGAGCATGTCTCCTCATGTTTGGAAAGTTCTCCTCCTTGAGAGCAGAGTAGAACTCTAGCAGTGATGCTGACTTAAAGTGCTCTTTCAGTAGTGAATCAGACTGCAGGTCAATGAGTTCAAGCTGAACATCAGTGGGTGCACTATCAACACTGCAGGTAAAGGGAGAGGAAACCAGCTGCATTTCATCCTCAACCTTTTTGAAATCTTGAAAACACCTTGAAATTCATCATGCAGTACTCCTAACATGGATGAGTACCTGTGCCGGTGATCAGCTGATGGTTTGACTTCTTGCAGGGTTTTCATGTGTTCGAGATTGTTTCTGCCTAGTTGCCTTGAAATTAATTGCAACGTTGTCATGAAGGCTTTCACATGGCTATGCATTTCATGAGCAAAAAGGCCCTTGCCCTACAGTTGTGTGTTCAGTTTATTCATCATTGCAGTCACATCAACTGCAAATGTTAAATCTGCCATCCAGTCCTTATCAGACAGCTCTGGGATGGTTTTGCCTTTCATCTCACAAAACACTTTTATCTCTGATTTCAGATCCCAAAACCTTTTCAGCACTTTGCCTAGGCTGAGCCATCTGACAGCTGTGTGGTACCTGACATCACCATGTTCGCTCTCTTGCTCCTCCAATAGTGAAACAAACTGCCTGTGATTTAATGCTCGCGCTCTGATGAAAATAACTGTTGTAGCAACAACATCAACCACATGGCTAAATTTTAGCACTGACTTGCACAATGCTTGCTGATGAATAATACAATGTATAAACACCAATTTCTGCTCTGCGTTGAGTTCACTCACTTTATCTTGCATTCTTTTCAAAAGCCCAACATTTTTCCCTGTCAAATTCGGACATCCATCCGTAGTGACACCTGCCAGTCTGTCCCATTCGAGTCACAGTTTGTCCATGCATGCGTTTACCTCGGTGAACAGATCACTCCCCGTTGTGGTTTCTTCAACCCAGTCTCACCAATATGCGTACAGATCGCACGGTTTGACACGTTCAAAATGCGTGCAGTACATACGCCAAATGACCATTTCGCGTGCATATGATACGCAAAACCCAGCATTAACGCCTCGTTTCCACATACGTATGTTTTTCGTATCCGTGCTTCCGTAAATTTACGGAAGGAGTCGCTAGTGTTTTACGTACGGGCATGAATTTATTTACGGACAAAAGATGTTAGGAGGAAACCGATGGATTGCTTACTCCGGGTAGGAAATGAGTCCTTAGCCCAAGTGAAGGAGTTCAAGTACCTCGGGGTCTTGTTCGCGAGTGAGGGTACTATGGAGCGTGAGATTGGCCGGAGAATCGGAGCAGCGGGGGCGGTATTGCGTTCGCTTTACCGCACCGTTGTAACAAAACGAGAGCTGAGCCGCAAGGCAAAGCTCTCGATCTACCGGTCGATCTTCGTTCCTATCCTCACCTATGGTCATGAGGGCTGGGTGATGACCGAAAGGACGAGATCGCGGGTACAAGCGGCCGAGATGAGTTTTCTCAGAAGGGTGGCTGGCGTCTCCCTTAGGGAAAGGGTGAGAAGCTCAGCAATCCGTGAGGAACTCGGATTAGAGCCGCTGCTCCTTTACTTAGAAAGGAGTCAGCTGAGGTGGTTCGAGCATCTGGTAAGGATGCCCACTGGGCGCCTTCCTTGGGAGGTGTTTCAGGCACGTCCAGTGGGGAGGAGACCTCGGGGAAGACCCAGGACTAGGTGGAGAGATTATATCTCACCACTGGCATGGGAACACCTCGGGATCCCCCCGTCAGAGTTGGTCAATGTGGCCCGGGAAAGGGAAGTCTGGGGCCCCCTGCTTGAGCTGCTCCCCCCGCGACCCGACCCCGGATAAGCGGACGAAAATGAGATGAGACAAAAGATGTGGGAGCGTATGATAATGGCCGTTTTTAGGAGACCGGTACTTTGGAACATGAGGATCGACATATACAGAGATAAAAACAAAACCAACCAGGCTTGGAAAGAGATCGGTGAGGAGTTTGGCCTGCCAGGTACTTACAAGTATTGTGAAAAACATAAAAACTTTCATACGGTATCTCCGTAAAACGACGGCGAAAGTTAAATTTTTTGAACGTATATTACGGACATACCGGACAGAAATTTTACGGAGGGGAGGAGTCTCGGAGGAAAAACAGACATTACAGAGAATCACATAGGAATGAATGGACTTTCGGTCAGAGACGGTTGGATCGCATACGAGAATGTACGTATGTGGAAACGAGGCGTAACTACTGTGGAGGGCGGATGCGTCCATTTCGCGTGCATATGATACGCAAATCCCAGCATTAACTGAATGGGAAATGCAATATTTTAGGACAGATTCACCATTAAACGTGTTTCTAATGACATTTCTAGCGAGAAATGTACTTTTCCCTTGAATAATCTTCAGTCAGTGAATGTGTATGATCTTTATTAATCTTTATTATCTGAATGGGAAATGCAATATTTTAGGACCGATTCACCGTTAAACGTGTTTCTAATAACGTTTCTGTGGTGTAACTGTTTTAAGTAGAGTTTGGGAGACCTGTAGGATGACGTCAGAGGTGGAACGTCAGTGGGGGGAGGAGCAGTGAGAGTTTAGTAATGGAGGCACGTGGTGAAATAAACATTCACGCTTTACAGTTGGACTCCGCGCAAGTTATTTAATAACACGACATGGTGTCAGAAGTCCTGTAGTTAGCGTGAGGGAGAAGCCACGGAAAAGGACCATTTTAAACCTGCGAACTAAAGAAAGAGAAGGTCAGGATGAGCGACGGAGAAGAGGATAGCAGCAGAGGTTGGCAGCCAACGGCAGCAACAACGGGACCATGCGCTACATTTAATATCCAGCCACCGGAATCCTTCGACTTTTCAAAGCCACAAGAGTGGGATAAATGGATCCGGAGATTCGAAAGATTTCGCCTGGCAAGTAACCTAAATGCAAGCTCTGAAGAGAACCAAGTCAATACATTGATATACTGCATGGGGGACGAAGCGGATGACATCTTACGTGGGCTAACTTTAACGGCTATTCAGGAAAGCACTTACAAAGGGGTACGTGATGGCTTTCAAAGTTTCTTTGTGGTCAAGAAAAACGTAATTTACGAGCGTGCTAAGTTTAACATGCGCATACAGAGAGAAGGAGAGCTAGTAGACTCGTTTGTCACTGCTTTATACGCGCTAGCAGAACATTGCAGCTACGGTGTGCTACATGACGAGCTTATCCGAGACAGACTCGTTGTTGGACTGTTAGATAACCGGCTGTCCGAACGCATGCAGCTGGACGCAGACCTTACCTTGGACAAAGCTGTTAGAATGGCACGCCAAAGCGAAGAGGTCAAAAAGCAGCAAGTTTCACTGCGGGGTGACACCAGAACACAGGCAAGTGATGCTAAGTCTGTGGATAGGGTCAGAATGCTCAAGACCAGCAAGCCTGCTACAAACAAACCTCAGCACGTAAATGAGCCACACAATGCCCGAAATAGCATAGGGAAAGCGCAGTGTTACAAATGTGGCAGTACTCCATCTCATCCTGCACGAGATTGTCCTGCAAATGAAAGTAAATGCCATGCATGTGGCAAAATGGGTCACTACAGTCGCGTGTGCAGAGCGCCAAAATCTGTGCATGAAGTTGAAGAAGAGGAGGACGATGCAATCTTCCTTGGCAGCATCACAGCAAATGGTGAACCATGGACAGTCAGCATAGGCATCCATGACAGCAGTGTGACGTTCAAAATCGATACAGGTGCCGACGTCACAGTCTTGCCACACGCTGTGTTCCTGGAGATATTCAAGAACAATCCACCAATACTCCGAAAAGCAACAAAGCCACTCTTGGGACCAGGTAAGAGTCCACTGGATGTTGTGGGCGTTGTTAGGCTGCTGCTGAGGAGAGTTAAGAAAGCAGAGATGGAGGACGTATATGTTGTACGTAATCTACACACTGCCTTGCTGGGAAGATCCGTGAGCTGTAAGCTGGGGCTGGTTGCCAGACTGGACAGTGTCACTGTGGAGACATTAAAGCAAACCTACCCAAGAATATGCAGCGGACTTGGAGAAATGCGTCAGCCATACGCCATAAAGCTGAAACCAGGGGCTCAACCGTTCTCACTCAAAACACCTAGGAGGATCCCATTGCCATTGATGGGTAAAGTCAAGCAGGAACTGTCCCGCATGGACGACCTCGGGGTGATATGCAGGATTGAGGAGCCGACAGACTGGTGTGCTGGTATCGTGGTGGTGCCAAAAAAAACAGGTGCTGTACGCATATGTGTTGATCTCACTAAACTGAACGAGTCAGTACGTCGGGAGAAGTTTATCCTGCCATCAGTGGAAGAAACACTGGGAATGCTGGCTGGAGCCAGAATTTTTAGTAAGCTGGATGCGAATATGGGGTTTTGGCAAATTCCCCTAACAGATGATTCAGTGAAATTGACAACCTTCATCACACCCTTTGGACGCTTTTTCTTCAAGCGTCTTCCTTTCGGGATAGCATCGGCTCCCGAGCACTTCCAGAACAGAATGGTGACAGAGGTCACAGAAGGGCTCGAGGGTGTGGTGTGCCACATAGATGATGTGCTGGTGTGGGGACGTACACAGGCAGAGCATGACGACCGCCTGCATGCTGTGCTGGAGAAGATCCAAAAGGCAGGCATCACCCTGAACATCGAGAAATGTGACCTGTCAAGGTCAGAGGTGAGCTTTCTAGGCCATGTGGTCTCTGCCAGCGGCATCAGCCCAGACCCAGTCAAGACAGAGGCTGTAAAGAGGATGCAGGAACCGACAACAGTGAGCGAAGTAAGATCCTTTCTCAGCATGGTGAACCAGCTGGGCAAGTTTATCCCGCAGCTGTCGGAGAGGGACAAACCCCTGCGAGATCTCCTGTCGAAAAAGAACTGCTGGATGTGGGACATTGAGCAGGCCAAAGCATTTCAGGATCTGAAGAATGCATTGACGTCGCCACCTGTGCTAGGCATGTACGATCCTAACAGAGAATGCAAGGTTTCAGCAGACGCATCATCATACGGGCTTGGAGGAGTGCTACTACAAAAGTGGGACGAAGAGTGGAGGCCAATAGCCTACATGTCGCAGTCTCTCACTCCAACCGAGCAGAGATATGCACAAGTGGAAAAGGAGGCATTGGGACTGACCTGGGCCTGCGAGAGGTTTCGCAAACTTCCTGATTGGAAAACACTTCCAGCTGGAGACGGATCACAAGCCTCTCTTGAGTCTCCTGGGGTCTCAAGCTCTGGATGCCCTACCTCCTCGGATCCAGCGCTTCAGAATGCGTCTGATGCGCTATTCCTACTCCATATCTCATGTGGCAGGGAAATGTCTGTGGACGGCAGATACACTGTCACGGGCGCCAGTCGAGAGAGCAGAGACACCAGCTGAGAAAGAGCTGTTTGAAGACACTAATATCTACGTCGACATGGTAATGGAGAACTTACCTGCGAGCACCAGCTATCTAGCTGAACTGCGAGACGAGCTGCAGAGGGACAGTGTGTGTGCACGGGTGATGCAGCTGTGTTCAGAAGGATGGCCAGCCCATGGCATTAACGAACCTGCTCTTAAGCTGTACTGGTCTGAACGTACTCTTCTCACAGTTCAGCATGGTCTACTGTTGAAAGGACAAAGACTCGTTATCCCCTCAACAATGAGAAATGATGTTCTTGTCAAGCTGCACGAAGGTCATCAAGGTGTGGTCAAGTGTAGAGAGAGGGCGCAACAGTCTGTATGGTGGCCAGGGCTGAGCCAGCAGCTGAACGAGGTGGTTCTGAACTGCCGGGCATGCTGCCAGGAGAGACAGAACCACAGGGAGCCGCTGACGCCAACACCGTATCCAGGCCGACCATGGCAAAAGTGCGGTGCAGATTTGTTCGTCCTAGAGAGCAAAACCTACCTGCTAGTAGTGGACTACGCATCAAGGTACGTGGAGATCGCACTGTTAAGCCATACAACATCTAAGGATGTGATCACTCACTTCAAGTCGATTTTTGCACGTCACGGGATCTGTGAGACACTGGTCACTGATAACGGGCCACAGTTCTCAGGAGCTGACTTTGCCAACTTTGCTGAGTCCTATGGGTTTCGTCATGTGACCAGCAGTCCAAAATACCCCCAGGGGAATGCTGAAGCTGAGCGGGCAGTACAGACCGTGAAGGGGCTCCTGAAGAAGTCGGGTGATCCATATCTTGCCCTGCTTGCATACAGGTCTACCCCACTGCAAAATGGATACAGCCCGGCTCAACTTCTCATGGGGAGGCGACTTCGCACCACTGTGCCTATTCTGCCTGCACTGTTAGAGCCTGCTCTTCCGGATGGAGACGCGGTACTGCTGAAGGAGGAGGAGAGGAAGAGGAGAGATGCACAACACTACAACCTGCGACACCGTGCACGGAACCTCAACAGCCTCACTCCTGGGCAGGACGTGTGGGTCACAGACCAAAAAGCGGCTGGAGCTGTCATCGGAAGTCACACCACACCTCGCTCATATCTGGTGGAGGGACCCCTCGGGATCATCAGGCGAAACCGTCGTCATCTCATAGCCATGCAGCCTTCCCCAGACCAAAGCAACAGTGGTGCAGCTGAGCAGAATCTAGTAGGTGTTCCAGAACGACCTGCAGCAGCACCACCGCAGCAGAATGTTCCAGAACCACCATCTACTCCTACAGTTAGAACCAGGTCTGGGAGAGCTGTGGTAAGACCGACCCGGTTCGACTTGTAATTTTGCTTATCACAGACTTTACAGAGACCTAGAGACAATTCAACGCAAACAACTCAACTCAAAACTCACCTGTTCAAACTCGCACACAACGTCGAACTGATCACTGTTTTGATTGTTTGTTTGTTTTGTTTTGTCTTGTTTTTGTTTTATTAATTTTTTATTTATTATGTTTATTTATTTATTTATTTTTTTTCCACAATGTCTTGTTTTTTTAAACGATTTATGATGACTATATGCTCTGTAAGGTGACCTTGGGTGTCTTGAAAGGCGCCTCTAAATTAAATGCATTATTATTATTATTATTATTATTATTATTAAAGGGACTCTCACCTTTGTTGCATTTTTACACTTTTTTTGGATAAGGTTAAATTGGTATTAATAAGGTAATAACACTCTAATATGCAAGACAGACCCACCAGGAGTAAAAACAAACAATTATTTTACTCTCATAATATTTAGTGAAAACTTCAACTAATAAAATTCTTCGGACCGAAGGACCTTATTGGCCGACAGACCTGTCTGTTTGCTGCATGGATATATAAGGTTTTCCGTCTGCTTCTTGTGGCGCATTCGGGCCCGCGTCATCAAGGCGCGTCCTCAACTAGAGGGTTTGTTTTGATTCCGCGGCAGACAGTAGCGAGTAGCGACCGTAGCAACTGACGGTGGCAGACCAAAGTGGTCCACGGCATACTGAAACTGCACCATTCAGTCCGATTAGGGGACTCATCTCGGACTCGGACTCACAGAGTTACCCTCCTCAGGAAGACCTCCAAACTGTTGGCCACCAACTGCACCATTCAGTCCGATTAGGGGACTCATCTCGGACTCAGACTCACAGAGTTACCCTCCTCTGGAGCCTCAGGAAGACCTCCAGACTGTTGGCCACCAACTGCACCATTCAGTCCGACAAGGGGACCCGATTCGGCCTCAGAAGCCAAGTGGTCCCGCTCCCCTGGATGATTCTCAGGACCTCCAGACCGTTGGCAACCAACCGCACCACTCAGTCCGATTACGGGATCCATTTCGGACTCAGACGCGACGTTGTCCTGCTACTCTGGAGCTCCAAGGAAGACCTCCAGACCGTTGACACCCAACCGCACCACTCAGTCCGATTACGGGACCCATTTCGGACTCAGACGCGACGTGGTCCCGCTACTCTGGAGCTCCAGGAAGACATCCAGACCGTTGGCAACCAACCGCCACACTCAGTCCGATTACGGGACCCATTTCGGACTCAGACGCGACGTTGTCCCGCTACTCTGGAGCTCCAGGAAGACATTCAGACCGTTGGCAACCAACCGCCACACTCAGTCCGATTACGGGACCCATTTCGGACTCAGACGCGACGTTGTCCCGCTACTCTGGAGCTCCAGGAAGACCTCCAGACCGTTGGCAACCAACCGCCACACTCAGTCCGATTACGGGACCCATTTCGGACTCAGACGCGACGTTGTCCCGCTACTGGGAGTCTAGAACTTTTGTACTCAAAAATAACGCTTAGTTTTGTACTAAGTATAACGCTTAGGGGGTGGGGCATTGGAGGAAGGCGGGATGATTTGAATGTGCTGTAATTCTCAAATGCAAGAAAGGTGAGAGTCCCTTTAATTAAAAAAAAAAAAAAAAAACATGTGTTCGATACTGTTATTGAGCCACTTTATTGTTGCATTGTCTGAATGTAAATGTTCACGTTTCAGGGTAAGAGTGAGCATAGACAGTACAAGGTGTTTTGTATTGTAGTTTGTATTTTCCTGTTCCGAAGCAAGGTTAAATTGCTGTGTGTCTGTTGTGAGTGTGAATGACTCATATAGGAGCAGACCTTCCAGCCACAGGGGCAAAATAATCCCCTAAGGTCCTGCGGGATCAATGGCAGTCTACCCATTGATTCTAGAAAGGGGAGATGTGGTGTAACTGTTTTAAGTAGAGTTTGGGAGACCTGTAGGATGACGTCAGAGGTGGAACGTCAGTGGGGGGAGGAGCAGTGAGAGTTTAGTAATGGAGGCACGTGGTGAAATAAACATTCACGCTTTACAGTTGGACTCCGCGCAAGTTATTTAATAACACGACAGTTTCTAGCGAGAAATATACTTTTTACTTGCATAATCTTCAGTCAGTGATTGTGTCTGATCTTTAGTTTTAGCCTATAGTTATTAGGAAGATTTTATCGGCTCGCTCGCATGTTTCAACGACGTCAGGTTGCTAGGGACGCTGCTTTCGCTAAACTAGCAGCTCACGTGTTTCCTGCGTTTGTGTTATTAAACCGTTACTTTATGTAACCTTTAATGATATCATCTTGTTAGAAACACGTATATCTTAGAGCCAACCCAGTCGACAAAAGCATACGTTGACAGTGTACGTTTTCGTGAACCCTGGATTACGTCGCATTTCAACATAAAATAGCGTGTTATACACACACACACACACCCACACACACACACACACACACACACACACACACACACACACACACACACACACACACACACACACACACACACACACACACACACACACACAATGCATTTCGCTGCTTAAACAACAACATATATTATATTCCCTCAAATATTATTACTTTCAAAACATTGGCCAAAGTGGAATATCTTTTTTATTTGGGCTGCTTCTAGGACATTTTGGGTGGATTTTGAACGGTATGTGGGCAGGACGTTTTTTGCAGGACCTGGCAACCCTGCGCTGTTGCCCGAGGTGGTGAAATGCTCCGGAACAGATCTGGATCCACTATGGCCAAAAGACTTGTATGCCCCCCCTCCCCCCTTAAATAAATACTATGGCAGAATAAAGAATAAATTCATGCATTATCATTCAACTTGAACATGTGTTTTTACAGTCGAGCGTGGTGGAGGGATGACGTATGTTGGCCAACCCGGAAGCGTCGCCCTGGGTTCCCTTGACAAAAAGCCAATGGGGTTTTCCATTGGATTTTGGATTATTGCAGAAAAATTAGCATCTTTGAAGCACCCCCTCAAAAACTGAAAATAAAAAAATAAAAAATATATCCTTGCTCCAAAGAACGAAATGTAAACCAATGCATTCTGAATGGGACTGTTTCTCCGATTTTTCCATGCTACACAGAACGAAATGTAAACCCATGCAAATAAAGACTTCATGGTCATAATAATTTAAATATCATTAATCTCCTGAGGGTGGTATTCTATTTTTTTCAACGGGGCTGCATCCAGTCACTTGACCGTCATGGTTGCTATGGTGGTTGCTATCGACCGCCCCCTCATACTGACATGGCTCTAAAAACCACGCGGCAAAGGAGCTGCCGTAAATTGTGTTGTTTTTGTCGTAAACTAGGGTCCGATGGTAAAAAAAATAGACAGATATTCCAATGTATCCTTAAAAGGTAGCTTGGATGTTTTTATTTTCTGCTGTTTAGACTTCTTCTATAACCTATTTTTGAAAGCAAAACACCAAGCTCATTGATTTAACGAGGCAGGGTTATTTGAAACAATAAATATTTGTGAGAGGTCATTCCTTCTCCTGAGTTTGCTTCCTATTTATGTCTAGTATACACCCCTACTCAGTGGTGTAGTCTATTTTATTGTAGTGGGTATACTGTGATGATTCCCTCCCAGCCTCGTACAAACCCGTCCGACCGGCACGTGTACGTGTGTGGCGCTTATGGGGTGTCGCACCACACTCACCAACGCAGGGGTCTACAACCCGCTGATTTAAGAGTATAACGATTATCAACAATCATGGAAAGCTGAGTAGGTTTATCAGTTTTAATAACAGTATGAACAAATAGAACACAAAAATTAGCAAAATCTACCCAAAATAATTTAATGAACTGTTTACATCCATGGCTAACCAGTGCATGAGAAGGAGATGACAGGAGACTAATGTTTCACTCTTTCAATTGCTCTAATTTGAGCTCTTACTGTTGTTGTCTAACATACCATACACAGTAATTGAATTGTGTAAAAGTGTGAAATTACTGCACCTTAAAAATGACCATGAATTAGCTATACTCTCATTTGCATAGTGATTAACATTATGAATTTCAATGGTGTATACCAACTGTATGTTGGCTGACATTTACCTATAACTTTTTTTCCCTCCACTCTAACCAAGGATGCCTGTTTTTAAATTCCCTAGCCTGACACCCAGTCTGAAAGGCTGGCCAGGGGTTCTCATCTAAAAGTAACAAGGAGATATAAAGTGGGATTAAAACATTGTCTTCTGTTGACTACTTATTATGTGGTTTACACATTAATATGGTAGGACTGGACACACACACACACACACACACACACACACACACACACACACACACACACACACACACACACACACACACACACACACACGCACGCCCACACACGCGAGAAGGAGGGGCTCGGCCCGCCAACTAACGTGCAGAGATGCAGGGGCAGCTTCGCGCTTCGTAACAGAGACAGGGCAGAGCGCGAGCGCGCAGCGGGAATTTTATGAATGGTGAAAGTAGGAGATAACTTCCCCTGCTTAAAGTATTTTATTGCAGTTATACCCAACCGATATTTCCGAAAAATAAACACAGAAGTGAAAGATCTGTCACAAGACGATTGATGCGTATCCGTGCACATTTTTAAGTGGGTATACGCAAATCCTGTGGTGTAGTCTACGTGATCCTGCGTATCACGTAGACTACACCACTGCCCCTACTGTCCACAAGCATCCCCCCCCCCCCCCTCCCCATATGGATTTAGAGAATTGTTGCCATGTCCCAGTGGTGGAGGTATCATATATGAAAGAGGGCATTCAATTATAGCCTACTACAATGATCAATTAGGAGGCTGAAGCCCTAAAGGAAGTGATGCAATAGGTGACTGAGTCGACAACATTTAAGTAAGCGCTGCCTTGGGGTCTCTAATATATCAGGGGGTCTGAAAGGACGCATACGGACGCATCTCTTTAATAATGACAAAAAGTTATTAGAGAAATACACATTAACTTTTTGTTATCTCATAAGCGGCGTGGTGCTGGCTCCTTTTGACCTTTTGACCCCAGACTTCAAAAACGTGGCCACAGGCCAGCTGTGTCTACACACCTAAAGCCACAAATGTACACCTCCATCACTTCTGCTGCAGCATCTTAAAGTCTCACTCCGAGAACCTTAAAATATGAATCAATCCATTAGAAGTATGAAAATATCTTCCCGGGGGCGTAACGGGGCAAACAAGGTGTCCTTTGACATCTACGTTTCGAGGCGATTGCAACAGTGCCACACATGATCAAATTTGAATATGTTTCGGGGTAGTAATTAGCTGTCGCTTTTGGGGGCCTATATCAATAATGACCAGCTATAGATTTGCTTCCCGATGGAGATTTTTGACAAATTACATGTTATTTAGCATCTATACGTTAAGCTGAGTCCAATGAGATCAAGCTCGCCCTCTTGCTACACCGAGATCATGTCCTAGACCTAGGTGTACCATGTAAAATACATGTTACCATTTGCTAGAGTGTCATGCTCGGTGTCATTGGACTCAGCTCAATGTGTAGATGCTAAATAGCATGTAATTTGTCACAAATTTCTATCGGGAAGCAAATCAATAGCTGCTCATTATTGATTAAGGCCTCCAATTTCGACAGCTAATTACTACCATTAAACATGTTTAAATATGCTCATGTGTGGCACCGTTGCAATCGCCTGGAAGCGTAGATGTTAAAGGACACCTTGTTCGCCCTCTTATGCCACCGGGAAGATATTTACATGCTTCTGATTGACTAATGAATTGATGCAGCTATTCCCCCAGAAGTCAGGGGTCAAAAGGTCAAAAGGAGCCGGCACCACGCCGCTTATGAGACAAAAGTTAATGTGTATTTCTCTCATAACGTTTGGTCATTATTAAAGAGAGGCCTGATTCTCAGATATGCAGGTTGGATGGCTACGTGATGCTTGTGGACAGTAGGGTTGTACACTAGACATAAATAGGAAGCAAACTCAGGAGAAGGAATGACCTCTCACAAATATTTATTGAATAAATTGTTTCAAATAACCCTGCCTCGTTAAATCAATGAGCTTGGTGTTTTGCTTTCAAAAATAGGTTATAGAAGAAGTCTAAACTGCAGAAAATAAAAACATCCAAGCTGCCTTTTAAGGATACCTTGGTCTATTTTTTAACCATCGGACCCTAGTTTACGACAAAAACAACACAATTTACGGCAGCTCCTTTGCCGCGTGGTTTTTAGAGCCATGTAAGTATGAGGGGGCGGTCGATAGCAACCACCATAGCAACCATGACGGTCAAGTGACTGGATGCAGCCCCGTTGAAAAAAATAGAATACCACCCTCAGGAGATTAATGATATTTAAATTATTATGACCATGAAGTCTTTATTTGCATGGGTTTACATTTCGTTCTGTGTAGCATGGAAAAATCGGAGAAACGCTCCCATTCAGAATGCATTGGTTTACATTTCGTTCTTTGGAGCAAGGATATTTTTATTTATTTATTTATTTTCAGTTTTTGAGGGGGTGCTTCAAAGATGCTAATTTTTCTGCAATAATCCAAAATCCAATGGAAAACCCCGTTGGCTTTTTGTCAAGGGAACCCAGGGCGACGCTTCCGGGTTGGCCAACATACGTCATCCCTCCACCACGCTATACTGTAAAAACACATGTTCAAGTTGAATGATAATGCATGAATTTATTCTTTATTCTGCCATAGTATTTATTTAAGGGGGGAGGGGGGGCATACCAGTCTTTTGGCCATAGTGGATCCAGATCTGTTCCGGAGCATTTCACCACCTCGGGCAACAGCGCAGGGTTGCCAGGTCCTGCAAAAAACGTCCTGCCCACATACCGTTCAAAATCCACCCAAAATGTCCTAGAAGCAGCCCAAATAAAAAAGATATTCCACTTTGGCCAATGTTTTGAAAGTAATAATATTTGAGGGAATATAATATATGTTGTTTAAGCAGCGAAATGCATTGTTTGTGTGTGTGTGTGTGTGTGTGTGTGTGTGTGTGTGTGTGTGTGTGTGTGTGTGTGTGTGTGTGTGTGTGTGTGTGTGTGTGTCCAGTCCTACCATATTAATGGTAGGACACGCTATTTTATGTTGAAATGCGACGTAATCCAGGGTTCACGAAAACGTACACTGTCAACGTATGCTTTTGTCGACTGGGTTGGCTCTCAGATATACGTGTTTCTAACAAGATGATATCATTAAAGGTTACATAAAGTATGGCAAGCCGAATTGTCATTTATTAACTAAGTTTGACTATCCGGAATTTACATTGCAGATATCTGCAATTCAGTTTCGCCTAGTCAAAACTAACATTTCGGATATCCGTGTTGGTGACAGGTATAGGCAGACTGACAGGTCACGTGGTATTGGGGCTACGTCAGTCAGGATCAGTGGTAAAAGTCAGCTGTTCACGCGCGGGTGGGTTTTGAATGAAATGTTTGAGATGAGAGGGGGTGGACGGGGGAAGTCCAACTTTGTTGACCGCACAATCTATTAACATTTAACACACTTTAGCACCGATCACTTTAGGACTATGCTACTATGGAACGTTTTTAACTTATCTCTAATAAAACCAACAAAACGCAGTACCCATTCTTAAGTGATTCTTGGAACAAGCAGCGCGTCTGGCAAAAACATATTTTCCCGATCTAGCCTCTTGGTGACTAAATAAGTGGTTCGATAGTCGCCATACATTTGTCAACAAAGCTGTGACACAACCACATGGATTGGAGCCACGAAAGGACCCGACATGTCACAAATGGACGCGTGGAGCAACAAAGGAATGCATGATATGCAAACAATGTAAGGAGGACGCGCACAAACAAACAGATAACAAGGACGGACTGAAAGGATAGGCGGTAACGTACCCGACCCGTTCCGTGACTGCTGTGATACATGATTGATTGGAACACTTTGATCTGTGCCCGCCGCTGAGTGGAAACTGTCCGTCATTGTGAATTGTGACATCACGCTGTGTTCGGATTTGGATTCTCTCATTGTGATCCTTTACTTGTGCGTTCAAGATGAGTGGAACAAGTGTTGGTTCAGATGTTGGGAAACAGGACATGGGAAAGAGGAAAGTAATTCTAACTGAAAAGGCTCTTGCAAATAAAATTGAGTCCATACAAAAGGAACGAAAAAGGAAAGTGGATGAAATAAAGACTGTGATAAGCTCTATGAAAGAGCTCATGAAAGATGGAAAACATGTTTCAGCTGTTAAAGGGAAACTTGATGGCTTGATGAAATTGTCTCACACCTCTAATGAACTACATGCTTCCTTAATGCCTCTCATTCCTCATGATGAACAAGAAAAACAAACCGGTTGGTTCTCAAAAATCATTAAACGTAAAGATGATTTTATTGAGGATGTTAATGCATGGTTTTCTGTAACCAGACTCAGAGGATCCCCCAGCAGGCCTCTGCTGGTGGCTAATAGGTCAAATGAAAGCCCTCTGCAACATGAGGCTGCAGAAGAGGAAAATGGAGGTGTGGAAAATGTGGAAGTGACTGGGCCTCAGTCACATAATGTTCAGGATGATATTCAGCCAGATGACAGCATATCAAACTATAGCAGCCAGAATCATGGTTCAAAATCTATCAGGTCAAAAGTGTCCTCAACTGCATCTGCCCGTGTTAGAGCCGAAGCTGAAATGGCTGCTTTAATAGCTCGAAAAAGGTTGCTCGAACAAAAGCATGCTCTTGAGGAAGAGGAAGCCAAAATAAGGCATGCGCTGCAAGAGCAGGAAGCTCGAGTCAGAAAGCAAAAGGAACAACTTCAACTTGAAACGGACATGGCCGCATCGGCGGCAAAGCTTAATGTTTTGAGAACCTCTGGGTCAGGGGTACGGAGTGTTGCTTCTCAGAAATTGGATGGAATGGAAGCCTACTTTGAAAGTGGCCTCAAGTTTAATGCAGAGACCTTTGTACGGCAAAATGTTGGAGATGTTGGAAGAGGACAACCTGCAGAGTTTGGAGGCACAAGGCCGAAACAAAGGCAATGTGATGGAAACAAACATCTCCAGAGGACCTCAGCCCCCACACAGGCTCAGAGCACAGTCCGAAAGGCTACAGGAGCCCCACTGTCTCTGCATAGACACACACAATCTGCTTCCGGAAACATCAGCAGTGAACAGGACACCATGATGTCTATAATGCAAAAACAAAATGACATAACTTCGATGTTGGTGCATCAGCAATGCATTGCTTCACTACCTAAAAGAGACATCCAACTGTTTGACGGTGACCCTCTGCACTATCATGCTTTTATGCAGTCATTTGAGCAGACCATAGAACTGAGGACTGACGATGCTGTTGACCTCCTGCATTACCTGGAGCAATACACCAGGGGTCAGCCTAAACAGCTAGTCAGAAGTTGTCAACACATGACTGATGGCATTGGATATGCTACAGCAAAGGCTTTACTCCAGGAACACTTTGGAAATGAGCACGTCATAGCATCCGCTTATATGGACAAGATCTTTGCATGGCCAGCAATAAAGTCGGAGGATGGAAAAGCTTTACAAGCATACAGCTTATTCTTGCGAGGATGTCACAATGCCATGAAAGATGTATACAACCTATCTGACTTGAACACGTCTGCAAACATGGTCTCTGTGATCAAGAAGCTGCCTTACAAGTTGAGAGACAAGTGGCGAGCGAAGGCATGCGACATTCAGGAAAAGCATCGGAAAAGAACTATGTTTGCTGATATTGTGACCTTTATTGAGCGTGAAGTTAGGATCACTACAGACCCTGTATTCGGAGACATACAAGATGCTCCAGTCATAGGGGCCTTCAAAGAAAGTGGTAGAGCTAAACCTGTGCCTCGTCCTAAGGCTAGAGGAAGCAGCTTTGCCACAACTTTCACTACTGTGGAAAGGGATGCTCAATGGGAGAACAGGGTTAAAGATAGACCCGAGAAGACCTGCCTTTTCTGCAAAAAGGGTAGACACACACTGGAGTCGTGTTTTCTATTGGAGAAGAAAGCTCACAGTGAGAAGATGGAGTTCCTGAAGAAAAATGGAGTTTGCTTCGGCTGCTTGTGCACTGGGCACATCAGTATGGAGTGCAGGAAACGTCTGTCTTGCAAGACATGTGGCTCACGACACCCCAGCTTGCTCCATATCCACTCTAAGGAGAATGGAGATCCAGAGAAAGGCAGGAGCAACTCTGACAGAGCAGTGGACAGTGCTCTAGTCGAAGTCCAAACCGGTGGTCTTACTGGGGCCGGTGAGCAAGATTGTAAGCTTGCTATCGTGCCAGTCAAGGTTAAGTCCAGTAAAGGTCAAAGGTCAGTCGAAACCTACGCCTTTCTGGACCCAGGGAGTTCAGCGTCCTTCTGCACAATGGGTCTGATGGATAAGCTGGGACTCTCTGGGAGAAGAACAAGGATTCTTTTACGTACCATGGGCCAAGAGAAGGTGGTTGACAGTTGCATTGCATCGGACTTGGAGGTCGCTGGATTGGACAGTGACTGGTACTGTGAAATGCCGAAGATCTTCACCCAACATCAAATGCCTGTTAACAGAGGTAACATCCCACGACAGCAAGATCTGGAAAGATGGCCACATCTGAAGCCTGTCTATCTGTCACAGATAGATGCAGACGTGGAGATGTTAATTGGCTTGAATGTTCCCAGAGCATTGGAACCACTGGAAGTCATCCGAAGTGTGGATGGAGGGCCATATGCGGTCAAAACAATGCTTGGATGGACTGTAAATGGACCCCTTGGAGGAGAGGGCAGTGACGATCCTGTGACTCAGTCTGCAGTTAGCATCAACAGGATCTCTGCTGTCACTCTTGACGAGCTCTGGAACCAACAATTCAAGACTGACTTCCCTGAAAACAGCCAGGATGAACTGCAAGGGCTGTCAAGGGAAGACTCTAAGTTCCTGGAAATGGCTAACGAGACTGTGGAACTGGTTGATGGCCATTATGTTGTTGGATTGCCGCTGAAGGACAAATCAAGTACCATGCCCAACAATCGCAAAGTTGCAGAGCAACGTACTCTCAACCTCAAGGGGAGGTTTGGCAGGGATGCGGCATTCCAAAAAGACTATACTACATTTATGGACAACCTGATATCCAGTGGATATGCAGAGAGAGTGCCAGCTACAAGTCAGGAACGATGCGACGGCAAGGTTTGGTATATCCCTCATCACGGTGTATACCATCCCAAGAAAGGGAAGATCCGTATCGTCTTTGACTGCGCAGCAACATTTCAAGGCGCATCACTAAATGCACATCTCTTGCAAGGACCTGACATGACAAGCGCACTGGTGGGAGTCTTGACCAGGTTTAGGATGGAGCCCATTGTTCTGATGTCTGACATTGAGGCCATGTTCCATCAGGTTCGAGTGCCAGAGACAGATGCAGACCTACTTCGATTTCTCTGGTGGCCCAATGGGGACTTCAGTCAACAGATGGTGGAATACCGGATGGTGGTCCATTTGTTTGGCGCGACGTCATCACCAAGCTGTGCTAATTTCGCTCTCCGAAAGTGTGCTGAAGATAACAAACAGCTCTTTAACCAGAAAGTGTTTGACACCATCATGCACAGTTTCTATGTCGACGACAATATTCAATAGCCTCAGAGGATGAAGCCATAACCCTTTACCAGGATTTGGTAAAGCTCTGTGCCAAGGGAGGCTTTCATTTGACGAAGTGGCTGAGTAATAGTCGTCGTGTGCTGGCAGCAATACCGGAGGAGGAAAGAGCGAAGGACGTTAAAGACCTGGATCTGGACCACGACATCCTACCAGTTGAGAGGGCACTGGGAGTGCGTTGGTGTGTCCAGTCTGACACCTTTAAGTTCAGTATAAGCTTTCAGGACAGACCGCTGACACGCAGAGGAATCCTTTCTACTGTCAGCTCTTTCTACGACCCTCTTGGAATCTTGTCCACTGTGGTTTTCACAGCCAAGAGGATCATTCAAGACCTATGCCGGCAGGGGCTAGGATGGGACGATGTCATACCAACATCTGTAGCCCAGGAGTGGGTCAACTGGCTCAAGGAGTTACACCTGTTGGAGGGCTTCAGCGTTGGACGATGTTTAAAACCGCCCAACTTTGGAGAAGCAACCAGCGCCCAGTTGCATCACTTTGCTGACGCAAGTGAGGAGGGATACGGTACCGTCACCTACCTGCTGTTGCACAATGACTGTTCTCAGATCCACGTTGCCTTCATAATGGGAAAATCCAGGGTGACACCTTTAAAGCCTGTGACGATCCCACGTATGGAGTTGATTGCGGCTGTGGTGGCAGCTCGCATGGACACGCTATGGAGGAAGGAGCTGAGACTGCAACTGCAAGACAGCGTTTTCTGGTCAGACAGTACATCGGTGCTGAAATACATCAAGAACCAAACATCAAGGTTTCGCATCTTCGTCGCGAACAGAGTCACAGAGATCCTCAAAATGTCTGAAGCATCACAGTGGAGGTATGTGAGTACCGCACACAACCCTGCAGATCTTGCCTCCAGAGGCATGAGAGCGGAGCTGTTCCTCAAGAATGAGACATGGATATCTGGACCTTCATTTCTCATGCAGGAAGAGGAGACTTGGCCTGTTAACCCAGACAACTTGGGAGAACTTCCACCTGGGGACCCAGAGGTCAAGGTGTCGGCTGCCGTTGTCTCTGTGGAACAAGAGGAGGATGCTGTGCTGAGACTGATCAACCGCAGCTCATCTTGGAAACGTCTCACGAGAGTGATGGCATGGATCTTGAGACTCAGAACCTTACTTTGGAACAACAGGAAGAGGAGAGAAGTCACTGCATGTGATTCTCAGCCAGCATTGAACCTTACTAAACACAAAGATGTTCTTGACAAGGAGATTTGCCTCTCATTGGAGGAGATCAAAGGAGCTGAACTGGAGATAATCAAGATCTGTCAAAGAAGAAAGTTCTCTGAAGAGTTATCTTGCCTCCAAAAGGGAGAGTGTGTGAAAGGGAACAGTCACATTTACAGACTCAGTCCGATACTGGAAGAAGGTGTGTTGAGAGTCGGAGGCCGACTTAGTAAGGCTGCCATGCCCGAAAAGTCTAAACATCCAGCCATAATAGCAAAGGATCTCCACATCTCAGACCTCATCTTACGCCAGATACATCGAGAGGTGGGCCATGGCGGTAGGAACCATATGCTGTCAAGGCTGCGTCAGCAGTACTGGATTCCTGCTGCAGGCGTTGCCATAAGGCAGATCATTTCCAGATGTGTCATCTGTCGTCGGCTGCACGGAGCTGCAGGTCAGCAACAAATGGCAGACTTGCCTAGTGACAGAGTTTCGACTGGAGAACCTCCGTTCACTTATGTCGGAGTTGACTATTTTGGACCATTTGACATCAAGCGTGGCCGGAGTCTTGTGAAAAGATATGGAGTTATCTTCACATGTTTGACAATAAGAGCTGTACACATTGAAGTTGCCTCATCTTTGGACACAGATTCGTTCATCAATGCTTTAAGGCGCTTCATCGCAAGAAGAGGACAAATCAAAGAGCTGCGTTCTGATAATGGCACTAATTTCATTGGTGCAGAGCGTGAGCTGAGAAGAGCTGTTGAAGGATGGAATCTGGGGAAGATCAATGATGTGCTCTCATTGAAAGGAATCAAGTGGACGTTTAACCCTCCCACTGGATCACATCACGGCGGAGCATGGGAGAGGTTAATACGTTCCATCAGGAAGATTCTCAATTCCACTTTGAGGACCCAAAGTCTGGATGAGGAGGGACTCAATACAGTACTCTGTGAGGTGGAGTCAATTCTCAACAGTAGACCTCTCACGAAGGAATCCACAGATCAGAATGACTTGGAGGCTTTAACACCTAATCATCTTCTGCTGCTTAAAGTCAAGCCCAGCTTACCACCTGGTCTGTTTCTCAATGAGGACAACTATGCACGCCGGAGATGGAAGCAGGTGCAATACATTTCGGACCTGTTCTGGAAAAGGTGGATTAAAGAGTATCTGCCACAACTACAGGAACGACAGAAATGGACAAAGATCAAGAGGAACTTTGCCCCCGGTGACATAGTGATCATAATGGACGATTCTGCACCTCGCAATTCCTGGATCATTGGGAGGATTACAGAGACAATGCCAGACAGGAACGGACTGGTGCGACAGGTCCGGATCAAGACCCGCACCAGCCTTCTCTGCAGACCTGTGACAAAGATCTGCCTTCTTCAGGAGTCGACGGAGTCGTGAAGGCTTCCCTTCTTTTCCATGGATTTGGATTATATTGACTTTTGCCTGACATGACCTTTTTTCGTGACTTTGGATTGACTTTACTTTGGGGCGGGTTCGGTTCAAGAAGGATGAAGACCTGCAATGGCCATATGAACTATGAACTCTCTCCTTGCGCACAAAAAATCGCAAAAAAAAGACAAAAATGTGAAAAATAGAAAAAAATGAAAATTGGAATTGTATTGTTTTTCTATTATGAATTTATGCGTTGGTAATTATTACTACTGTGTAATAACATGTAATAATTAGGGGCCGGAATGTTGGTGACAGGTATAGGCAGACTGACAGGTCACGTGGTATTGGGGCTACGTCAGTCAGGATCAGTGGTAAAAGTCAGCTGTTCACGCGCGGGTGGGTTTTGAATGAAATGTTTGAGATGAGAGGGGGTGGACGGGGGAAGTCCAACTTTGTTGACCGCACAATCTATTAACATTTAACGCACTTTAGCACCGATCACTTTAGGACTATGCTACTATGGAACGTTTTTAACTTATCTCTAATAAAACCAACAAAACGCAGTACCCATTCTTAAGTGATTCTTGGAACAAGCAGCGCGTCTGGCAAAAACATATTTTCCCGATCTAGCCTCTCGGTGACTAAATAAGTGGTTCGATAGTCGCCATACAATCCGCAACTACATTCCTCCTATCCGCAATTGTCATTTCAGATATCCACAAAGACATTCCTCCTTGGCGAAATTACGTCATTTTCGCCATTCATGTCTATGGGGTTTCTCATTGCGGATATCTACAATTCAGTTGCGGATATCCACTTTGTGAATTACGGATATCTGCAACTGAATTGTAGATATCTGTAATTCCAGTTTGAGATATCTACAATTTGATTCTGACTAGTCATAATTCCAGTTCAAGATATCTTTAATTCACCTCAATTCAAGATATCTACATGTCCCTTTTCAGATATCTTAAATTAAGTTTTGACTAGGCGAAATGAAGTTGTAGATATCTCTAACTGGAGTTACGACTAGTCAAAATGACGTTGTAGATATCTCTAACTGGAGTTACAACTAGTCAAAATGACGTTGTAGATATCTATTATCAAGTTATAGATATCTTGAAAGGAATTTTGATTAGAGATATCTACAATTGTAGATATCTTTAACTTTCATTCTGCCTAGGCGAAACTGAATTATAGATATCTTGAATTCGAGTTTTGACTAGGCGAAATGACGTTTCAGATATCTGTAATGACGTTTCAGATATCTGTAATGACGTTTCAGATATCTGTAATGACGTTTCAGATATCTGTAATGACAAATTATAGGACCGTTTACTTTAAGCGGGAGCGGAGCAGCTCCTCGTTCAATCATCATTCACACAATTCACTGATTACATCGCTCCATATAGCACCATGTCAGAGCAGCCGGAGGTCGAGGGAGTCGGGGTTTTTAACCGTCTTTTTAACGCTGCGGCCCGTGCCAGGCAGGAGCTGGCAGCGAGCAATGAGGATTCCCGATTACTCTCTTCAACAAGAAGACTATTTCGCTGGAAATAGTTCCTGGAGTTCGGGGAAAGTTTGGCCATTTCGGGGTAGCTGTGAAGTTTGGGGTAGCTGTTAAATATATTAACCTATCTTGTTTTTCTGGGTTGACTACAGCCTCATACATATGTAAGTGTAACGTTAATTCAGCTTAGAGTTTAGATCGGGCCCAGAAAATCAAGCCCGACCCGGCCCAAGCCCGTGTACGTTCTGTCCGAGCCCGGCCCAACACATTAACTGTAATTATGAGCCCCAGCCCGATTTCAACCCGATTTTTTTTTTTTAATACATGTGTAACTTTGTACACATTTGTTACTTAGGCCTATTCTGCTAAATATATATGTAAGGCATAATCTATAGAACGCCGGTCATTATCGGGAAAATAAGCCCCGACAGGGCGAACAGGACACCGACGCGCAGCGATCAACTGTGTCTGTGTCTTGCTTCGCCCTGAAGGGGCTTATTTTCGATTATGACCGGCGACGTTCTATACATTCTCCCGCTTATTACACGGCTACTTGCCAAAACGAAAAATAACTTCACACGGTGTGTCTTTTTTTAAAATTTATAATTCGTTACCAGCATTCGTAGTGTTGATCAGCAGAGAAATAGTCTGCCAAAGACGTTGACGAGGCGTTGCTTAGCAACCAAAGACGCTGGGGTTACCGGACCCAATGACCATGCAAGTGAACGGAGCGTTCAACGCAATTGAGAAGACCCGTGTAATAAAGGCCTATAATATTTCTGTTTATGGCATAGATTTCTCCTCAGATTAGGCCAATAAAGCCAATAAAATAAAAATACAAATGCTCGATCAAAGGCCCGGCCCGACCCGGCCCGGAATTTAGCCAAGAGTGACTGATGACAGTTATGTATTTGCGTTTACAGGTGGTGGCCGCAGGGAAAATCTTTTTTGGCAAGCAAAACTTTTCCTCCTTCCAGGGCCAGATAGTGATCTTCTGCCCCCAACAAAACATTTGCTGAACTGGCTGAACTTGGATTAGGTAATGTAAGATTGAAGCACATAAGAATTGAGTGTTATTTACTTTAACACCTTATTATCCAACCTTCTTGCCAAGAAAACTATGGAACAAGCTTTTTTGAATTCTATGTTAACTTTAGCCTGTCTGGTCCCATTTGTTACACTGTCGATGCATTGGGAAACATTGAACTGTTAAAATACATTTAGCATTTGTTTTAAAGAAATATTGTAGAGCTGTTTACTCTTTAATGCATTTTCATAAAAGTTAGCCATTTTAATATATACACCTGTGCCCTTCCAACACTTTCTCATGCCAAGGCATCATTTTGAAAGTGTCCAGGAATATCACCCAATGAATCATTTTGCATCAGCTATCTAAAGTTAGTCAATGGTGGTTCTGGGTGGTGCATTCAGAGGCTCAGCTACATCATATGTTAATGCTCTTTCACATATTATGCTCAGAGGCTCAACTTTGTGATGATGAAAATATGACAACACAGTTTGGAAGCCTTGGTTTGTGGAATTTATCGTCTTTGAAACTGTCTTCTCGAACATTGTAGGAGTCTGGGCAAGATCTCTAAGGACAGTTTGCTAGGATTCCTGAAATATCTTGTGTATATTATTAGCAACTGTAGCCCTGTACAAAAACCACAAGTTACAGAGCATAAAAAATAATTAACAGTATAATAAAATGCTGTGTTTAATGTTCATAAATAAATAGAGTTCATAATAATAAAATGGGTTAAAATGTGTGCGTGTTAAAAGCATAAATATAATACGTTTAATAAAACTATTTACAGTTAAAAGATAAATTTATATAAAGGTCTTTAAGTTTATCAAGTCTAAAATATTTGTGAATTCAGGATATAAAAGAAAGAAGCCGTGTTTATGTTTAACTTAACCTTTTACCTGTCACACGTAAATCATTTAATTTGTTTTGTCTTTGGTTGCATTAAAACTTCACAAGCCAATCCGAATAAAGTCTCAACGTGTAAAGGGCGGGACTAGTGCAGCAGGTTAGCGTGGTGAGTAGTGAGCACATGTAGAGAAAGAAACCTGACCGGACTGAGAGCTAAGAGGAGGCATCGTAGTGTGGGAAGCAGCTAAGTTTTATCGTGAGGTCGACTACTCGTGGTCCTGATTTAAACTTCTTTGTGACCTGCAAAAAGGTGAATACGATGTGTATGCCTCCATTGTGCTATATCTAATGTTATAGTAACAAAGAGTACTGGATGTGTAACGCGGTTAGCGACGTGCTAGTTAGCGGTAGCATTCTGTGTTAATGTGCCCGCATATCGTAGTTTTGTATTGTGACTTAAGTTAACGCAAAGCTAATGCTAGTTCGATATGAAATAGTGTTTGATATTATGGCTCATTGGATAATATGCTTAAAGGAGCTGGACGTTGGAGAGAGAGGGGTTTCCAGCAGATGGCCCTGCTGTTTCTGTGTTTTCTTCCTTGTGACTTCGCCACCGCCATTGCCCACGTGTGTGTTTGGATTGCCACCGCCATTGCCATTATCTTCGTGAGAATATCATCCCCCAATCCCTTTCTGCCCCTACTAATTACACCCTGGATTTCGTGAGTACTGATTTACACATTGCACGTGCTTTTATTTTGAGCTCAACGCTGAGTGAAGCGGCCAGTACAGTTTTTAGGCCCCACCGCACACAAGCTTCAACTAACAGGCCTGCAACGGGTTAACCTAATTTAAAGTGTCTTGTTAATTTGATTGTGTGTGGTACATTGAGTTTGCATTGTTGTAAATTGGAGAATCCCGTGCATCTGATTTTATTTATTTTATTTGTTTATTTGTTTTCTTTTCCTAAAATACATTCGAATAGTATTTAATTTTCTTGAATAAATGTGATTGAATACTTTTACATTTAAAATACAGTTGTGGTGGTCATTTATTAAAATTATCCAACAGTAACATATGAATCAAAGTTGTAGTTTCCTACAACGAGCCCAGGCCCAGTCTTAGGTTGAATCTCAATCCTTTGCTCGCTTCAAAATCTCAGCCCTAACCCTCGCTGTTGCGCGTTCACGCGCCGTGGAGCCATGTCCCAATACCAGTTTAAAGGTAGCTTAAGGGGTAGGGGGAGGGCTAACATCCCCTCAAAATTGAGATTTTCGATGGGCACCCTCAAAGCGCTTCAGTTCTGACTTGCTCCCACAATACCTTGCGAGAAAAACGGAAAATCAAGAAATATCCTAGACAAGATGGAGGACGAAAAGATGCGACAGGATTGGAAAAACACAAATGTAAGTATTTTCTCTGTAATTAACTAGTAATTATTTTATTAATTATACTCAGCAGCCCGGCCGCGGGCTTCGAAGCCCGGCAGCGGACTCTCGGAAGTCCCCGGCCGACTTTCGCGGAAGATCGCGAAAGTCCCCGGCCGACTTTCGCAGGCCGCCCGACCACGGTTCTCGGCCGGGATGCATGCCCGATGACGGGCCCTGCTGCCCGGCCTGCAGACCGGGCTGCAGACCGGGATGCATACGACCGGGCTGGATGTCGTATGATATCCAGATCTTCCATGTTCTAGTGACTCCGGGTTAAAAATAAACTTTACTATACTAATATATTAGATTCGATTAGATTAGATTAGATTAAATTAGATTAGGCTTTATTGATCCTTTTGGGATGACTCCCTCAAGGAAATTGATTGTCCAGTAGTTTACAGAAAGAAACACAACACGATATTAAATTATATACAATATAAGATAAACAATACACTCTAAGATAACAATAAAAAGTAAAATAAAAAGTAAACAGTAAACAATAATTATAATATAAGATAAGATAAACAATAAACTCTTAACTAACTAACTATAAAAAGTAAACAAAAAACAGTAAACAATAAACTCTTAGCTAATATAGAAAGTAATATTAGTAACATTATTAGTTATTAATTATTAATATTCTATAAGTAATATTATATATACTAATATATATATTATATTAGTAATATTCTCTAAGTATTATTATACTATTATATTAGTAATATTACATGGTTAATCAATCTATTTTTTGGCAGTACTATATTGTGTACATAGCTATCACATATTGTACGTAACATATGGCCATATCACCCAGTTCTGGCATATAATTCCTAATTCCTTTTTATTCGTTTTCTTTCAGGACATCGTTGAGTCCACTGCCACCAGCCCTCCCACCTCTCCCTCATGCTCCTCCACCCCAGGCACCTCTTCCACCACCCCAGGCACCTCTTCCAAGAGGAGAGTGCCAGGGGGCAGGCGAGGCATGAGGAAAGCGAGGCAAAGTTGGCGGAATGGTGGAGAAGATGTGATTCTCCACCATTCTCTCAAAAGATGAGAGAGGGTGTGTGTGTATTTTTAGGTGTGCGTTTGTGTATTTTTAGATGTGTGGTTCAGTGTTTCTTATTTAAATAAAGTGTTTCTTCTAAAGTGTTCTTGTTCTTAACCGATTATTATCTAAGGGTGCATTCACACTAGGCCTTCTGGCCGTGACCGTGGCTGTTTTAGCATCTAACCGTGCTCAAATCTGCCAGTGTGAGTGTGGCCAGTCTCGCCAGGCCGTGCCAATTACAAAATATAAATACCATTTCAGGTTAAACATCTTTACAATGGGTCTTGCTCGTTGCCCGAGACAATGGCAGCCAGTCTGTCTCTTGTAACATTACCAGGGGTCTGGTTATCTGCTAGGGGGCACAGGGAGGCCATGATGACGTCACAGGGTAGGGTTGTCCCATTTGGTAGGGGATCGGTTAGGGTAGCAATGAGGGGTAGCAATGAGCATGAGCAATGAGGGTTAGGGTTGAGATGTAGGGTTGAGACAGTGAGCAAAGAAACGGGATTGGGCCTTATTGTATTAACCACTCTAGATTTATTATTTAACTACATGGGACAAGGGTTACATTAATGGAGGCCCCGCTGGGATAATATTAAACTAAAAATGAATTAGACAAGCAAAAGTAACATGACCCCACAACTTTAAGAGCATTTATTTAAAGTAACGTGCTAACAGTAACTAGAAGTAATTAAAGTAAAGTACAACAATGGCAGTCCTAGCAAACAGTCCATCACAACGTGAGCTAATTAACTGGTGCAAAGGAGAATCAATAGATTTAAAGCATGCCTTCCTGTTACATGGAGTGCCTGAAGGTGTTTCAAGAGAAGACATTGAAGAAACAGCAGGGACCATCAAAGCTTGGGGAAGAGTTAGAGTTAAGGGAAAAATGTTTCACCATCAACAGCAATCGCTGATGGTGTTATGTGAGTGTCGTGAAGAGATCGACCCCTCTAAAATCCCACCTGAGATAATGCCTATAAGTGGAGGAAGTAGTTGGAAAACTGTCTGCTACACAGAGCCTCAGCTTGATAACTTTGAAGAGAAGCTACTTACCTTTTTGCAGAGTGAAGGGAGAACCTTGGAGGACATCCAAGGTCTATGTTCCCCCTCCAAAGAAAGTAAAAGCAACCCTGAAGACATCATCCGTGCAGTTGGTGATGTTATGAGCAGAACAAACAAACAACCTGACAGTCACCCATACAGACGTCTGCGGACATTCTCCGGGATCAGTCCCACTCCCACTGGAGAAGAGACCTTAGACAACTGGTTGGAGCAAGCAACACTCTTAGTAGAGGAAGTTGAGTGCTCGGACAAAGAGAAACGACGTCGGATACTGGAAAGTCTCAAAGGGCCCGCCTTTGAGATCATTCAAGCTGTGCGTATGACTCAACCTGATGCTAGCCCACGTGAGTACATAGAGGCTATAGAGAGCATTTTTGGTACAGTAGAGTCCTCAGAAGAACTATATCTGTCGTTCAGAGCCCTCCACCAACAGCCTGGTGAGCGTCTGTCTGAGTTCCTACGAAGAGTAGAGAGATCTCTTGTCAAAGTAGTACAAGGAGGTGGCTTACCTGTTAGCGCTGCCAACAGCACTCGTTTAGAGCAGCTTCTTAGAGGGTCCACCTCTGAACTCATGTTGTTACAGTTGAAAATTAGGGAGCGGAGTAGTAATCCCCCTACATTCTTGAACCTGTTAAGAGAAGTGATGGAAGAGGAAGGTCGCCAGTCAGCCAGACAAAGCCAAGTGTCACACCTGCGTCCTCAGCGTGTACGCACCGTCCAAGCTGAAAAGGAGAAAGAACCTGAATCAGTCTCTAGGAGTGAACTGCAAGCTCGGATTCAAGAATTGAGAGCGCAGTTAGAGCAGAGAAGCAACCCACAACCTCAGCCACCATCTGATGAGTCCTTTAACGGTCTTACAGAGAAACAAAAACAGAGAAATGAGTCACAGAGTGAACTGCAATCACTAAAGAAACAAGTGAAAGCACTAGAAAGTAAAATGAGTGTAATGGCAGTGAATTACACATCAGAACAAACACCCCAGCCACACCGATACAAAGCAGCTACGGGTTACAAGCCCGCTCATTCCAGAGTCTCCTCTCCCCGACAAGACAATGATGAGTTTTTCTGTTATCGGTGTGGGGAAAATGGCCACATAGCCACCAGATGTACTGCCCCTGAGAATCTTCAGAAAGTCATCAGAAAGCTCATACGCGTGTTTCCCCTCTTTCCCACAAAGAGAACCCGCAGCCTGCAGCTGAAGAACACTGTGTAGCTAGAACCAATAAGGTTGAAGTCCCAGAGAACAACACTGACTTACCTGAAGGTCTTGTAGGTCCATAATTTATTCACACCATCAAAATTAATGATGTAGCCTGCGATGCTCTCATCGACAGTGGGTCTAATGTGACTATCATCTTTGAAAGCTGGTATAACCAACACTTACTTGATGTCCCGATAAAACCCCTCTCTGGCCTTGGACTCTGGGGCCTTGCTGACACTGAGTATCCTTACAAAGGATATGTTGTTGTTGAGATGGAGTTTTCAGAAGAGATCACTGGTGTGACGGGACGAGTAGAAGTGCTCGCTTTGATTTGTCCTGAGCCAAGAAACCAACAACAAACCCCTGTGCTGGTTGGAACCAACACATCTCTGTTCCGCCGCCTATGGGAACTGGCAAAGACAAAAGGTGACGAGAACACTGTGTACTCAATGAGAATTCAGTCTGTTTATGCCCCGGTTAAAGCACAAGAGCAGTCAACAAAAAATGAAGTCTTGGGACAGATAAAGTGGGAAGGACCCGGTTCACTCTCCATTGCTCCAGGTGCAAAGTACTATGCAACGTGCAAAGTGGAAAGACGGAGTGCCCCGTCCAAGGATCTTGTACTGATTGATGCACCCACTGACCAGTTGCTCCCCAACAGTTTGCTGGTACAGCCTGGTGTGCTCTCAGACGCCAACATAGACAACAACAGTTTCACTGTCCTCATTCAAAATGAGTCCAAAAAGACAACTTCAATCCCAGTTGGGACCGTTGTTGCTGAGATGTATGCTGTGGACACAGTTACCCCAGTCAGGCCTTCCGACCTCACAGCTGAAACCATAGACCCAAGTCTCTTTAATTTCGGAGACTCTCCCATTCCCAAAGAGTGGAAGTCAGCTTCAGCAGAAGTTAGCTGAGAGGCGGAATGTTTTCTCACTGCATGAGTGGGAGGTTGGTCGTGCAAAGGGTGTTGAACACCACATACGCCTGCATGACCCCAGACCCTTCAGGGAAAGGTCAAGGAGACTAGCCCCTGCAGACATAGACGATGTGCGGCGGCACATACAACAACTGCTGGCAGCTGGAATTATCACAGAGTCCCGTAGCCCATACGCCTCACCGATCGTTGTAGTTCGCAAAAAGAATGGGAGTATAAGAATCTGTATAGACTACAGAACACTCAACAACCGCACCACACCAGACCAGTACACAATGCCACGCATTGACGACGCCTTGGATTCTCTATCCGGCAGCCAATGGTTCTCAGTCCTAGATCTGCGCAGTGGCTATTACCAGATAGAGATGGCTCCGGAGGACAAAGAGAAGACAGCGTTCATTTGCCCTCTTGGTTTCTATCAATTTGAGCGCATGCCACAAGGAATCACAGGAGCGCCGGCAACGTTTCAGCGCTTAATGGAAAAAGCTGTTGGTGATATGCATCTTCTGGAAGCTCTCGTGTACTTGGATGATATCATCATTTTCGGCAAGACACTTGAAGAGCATGAGCAACGTCTTTTCAAGGTACTGGATCGACTAGAGGAGGTCGGATTGAAGGTTTCTATTGACAAATGTCAATTCTGCCAGCCTGAGGTTATGTGGGTCACATCGTTTCTGCTAATGGAATAGCTACTGATCCAGACAAAGTGGAAGTAGTCAAGCATTGGAAAGAGCCCACTCACCTGAAACCTCTGAAGTCCTTCCTCGGATTTTGCAGTTACTATCGGAGGTTCATTGCAAATTACTCTGCCATTGTCCGTCCTCTTTCTGAGCTCACCAAGGGTTATGCCCCCACTTGGAAAGACCCCAATTTCAAAAAGAGTGTTGACCCAAGCAAAGTCTATTTCAAGCCATCAGAGCTTTTCGGAGAACGGTGGACTCAGGCCTGCCAGGTCGCTTTTGAGCGTATCCGTGACTGTTTGGTCAATGCCCCAGTGTTAGCATTCGCTGACCCCACTAAGACGTACATCTTACATGTGGACGCCAGTATGAATGGCCTAGGCGCTGTCCTGAACCAGGAATATCCTGAGGGCCTCAGACCAGTAGCTTTCGCCAGTCGGAAGCTTAAAGACTCAGAGCACAACTATCCAGTCCATCAATTGGACTTTCTGGCATTAAAATGGGCTGTCGTGGACAAGTTTCACGATTACTTGTATGGAGCTAAGTTTACTGTAAGAACTGACAACAACCCATTAACATATGTGTTGACCTCTGCCAAACTCAGTGCAGTCGGACATCGTTGGCTCGCTGCCCTTGCCACCTACGAGTTCACCATCCAATATCGACCTGGGAGGCAAAATATCGATGCTGACTTGTTGTCTCGACAATACTCTCCAGAGGAGGCTAAAGAGTGGACTAGTGTCCCACCTGCTGGCATCAAAGCCCTCTGCAAGCAAGCCTGCATCAGTGGAGAGGCTGATGTGCCCGACAGATTGGTGGACCAGTTGGGAGCTCCTGCTGCAGCTGTACCAGAAGCTTATGTGTTCCCAGTGAACCTTAGCATGAACGTGCTGGATCAGCTAAGTCCGAAAGATATCCAGGCATCACAAGACATGGACCCAACAATTGGGCCATTAAAGAAGGCACTGGAAAAGAATAAAGGGCTGACACGCTCAAAAAATGATTCACCTGAGACTGTGTTGCTCTTGCGCGAAAGCCGAAAGTTGGAATTAAAGGATGGATTACTCTACAGAGTAAAAGAAAAAACATGCGGAAAACAGATCAAACAACTTGTCTTACCAGCCAGATACCGCCCAATGGTGTTAAGGTCTCTACATGATGAGTGCGGACACATGGGAATGGAACGCACTACCGAACTGATCAAAGACAGATTTTATTGGCCGCGAATGACAGCTGAGGTCGAGCAGTACATTCGAACCTGTGGTAGATGTATCTCCAGGAAGACACTCCCTCAGCATGCCTCGCCTTTGAATCAAATAACAAGTAATGGCCCTTTAGATTTAGTCTGCATTGACTTTTTGCAGATAGAGCCTGACTCTAGAGGTGTTGCTAATGTGTTAGTAGTGACAGACCATTATACACGTTACGCACAAGCATTTGCTACAAAAGATCAAAAGGCTATCACCGTTGCAAAAGTATTGTGGGAGAAGTATTTTGTGCACTACGGCCTACCTGCACGGATACACTCGGATCAAGGACGAGATTTTGAAAGTCGCCTGATCAAAGAACTCTTGTCCATGCTTGGGGTTCGGAAGTCAAGAACATCCCCCTATCACCCACAAGGGGACGCACAACCAGAAAGGTTCAATAGAACACTTTTAGCAATGCTTGGTACCCTGGACACTGTAAAGAAACAAAGTTGGAGTCAACATATCACTCACCTGGTACATGCATACAATTGCACCAAGAATGATTCCACAGGATACTCCCCTTATCATCTCATGTTTGGAAGGGAGGCCAGGTTACCCATTGACATCTGTTTTGGGATCTCGCCAAATGGTGAAAGTGAAACCTCCTACCAACAGTACGTCGCCAGGATGAGGAAAGAGTTACAAAAAGCCTACCAACTGGCATCTGACGCTGCTACAAAGAGTCATCTGAAAAACAAAGCTTGCTATGACCACCGTGTGAGAGATTCACCTTTGGGGAAAGGTGACAGAATTCTCATTCAGAATTTGGGTCTAAAAGGCAAGCATAAACTCCAAGATCGATGGAAATCAACACCATATGTTGTGGTGGAGAAGTTGCCTAATCTGCCTGTTTACAAGGTCAAACCAGAGCATGGTACAGGTGTGGTAAAAACTCTTCATCGAGACCACCTGTTGCCCATCGGGTACATGGTTAGGTTGTCTAACCAATCAGATGATACAAACTCTGCTCGGAGACCTGTAACAAGAGCTCAACTTACCCGGAAACATCTAAAAACCAAGTCTGAAGAAAGTGACACAGAGTCCTCAGGCTCAGAGTTTGAAACTGTCCACAATCCTCCAGATTTTGATGTGGATGAGGTCAGGAAACAATTAAACATGATAAATCAACCTGTGGAGGATGAACAGAGTCAGAGTTCTGAAGAAAGTGAAAACTCTGAAGAGGAAAACTGTGAAGCTGCAGAAAATCAACAACTTACAGAAACAGTATGAGGAACCGCCTGAAGGTGCTGCACCTCCTCTGTCACACTCTTATGTCCAAGAGACATATACTGAATCTGCGGAAGATTTGCAAGATTCAGAAGAGGGAGCAAGCTCACCTCTGTTAAACAGAGCCAGACGTGATAAAGTTGCTAAAAGCGCTAGAAGTGAAAGTGAAAGGTCTTCTACAATCCGGAAATCCCTGAGAAAACCAAAGCCATCTATGAGATTCACTTATGAGAAACCTGGTCATCCATCTTGTGAACCAGTTACCATCATGCACCATGGCATGGTCATCCAACTCAAGTTAAACCCTCCAAACCAAGACAACGAATCAAGGAAAAAGTCCAAAACATCCAAAAGCTACATGGAGGAGGAGAACAAAAAACACCCTTCCAAGTTGAAGAGAGACAAAAGGTGTGATGAGGACATCTACACGTTCAGAAGAGGGAGGGTGTAGCTCTGTACAAAAATCTTCCAAGTTAAAGAGAGACAAAAGGTGTGATGAGGACATCTACACGTTCAGAAGAGGGAGGGTGTAGCCCTGTACAAAAACCACAAGTTACAGAGCATAAAAAATAATTAACAGTATAATAAAATGCTGTGTTTAATGTTCATAAATAAATAGAGTTCATAATAATAAAATGGGTTAAAATGTGTGCGTGTTAAAAGCATAAATATAATACGTTTAATAAAACTATTTACAGTTAAAAGATAAATTTATATAAAGGTCTTTAAGTTTATCAAGTCTAAAATATTTGTGAATTCAGGATATAAAAGAAAGAAGCCGTGTTTATGTTTAACCCATTTAGGCCTAAAGCGCCTGGAAAAAATGCCTGTAAAACCTATAGGCGATTTCAGAAAAGCCCCCAAAACCTGAAGTTTTTCTAGAAATTCAGCAATTGTGTCAACGCCTACTAAATTACTGATTTCTCAGCCCCTGTAACAGATAGGAACACAATTCAAAAAGTATTTGAGAGCTGACACCTGTGGCTTTCATGGGAAATTTGAGTTTTTATTTACAAATATTTACAATATTTACATACAGGTAGAAAAGTAAATAAAAAAGTAAAAAAATATGTAAAAGTGCAGGAACAGCACAAAACTGTAAAAAAAATAAAGTATAATAAAGTGAAATAAGTATATAAGAAAGTAATAAAGTATATAATAACAAACATGGGAAGGGGAACAGACTGGGACTAAAACTGTAAACAGTCTGCGTTTTAAATTACATGCACTTGTATGTGATGACTACTGAATAAAAGTATTATGCATAATACAAATACAATTGCATTCCATCCTAAGAAGTAGCGTAATTAAAAGATACAGGCTATAATTTGGGAATGTATAGTAGCCTTGGCCTTATTGTTCTGGAGATCGCAGTTAGGTGTGAAATCCAAAGAAGCTCTATTCTTTGGAAGAGCCTTGAACATCCTGCATACGGGCCCGTCGTTGCCTTGTTACGCCACTGGTGGTGACATTCCAGAGAAGCTTATCTGGTTTTACGGGTGCTTTACGCATCTCCGGGACAGTAATACATCTCTTACATATAAACTGTCGTCATTTCTTATTACAGCATCATCACAATCAATAAGTATTACTATTGATAAGTATAAGTGACATTCCAGAGAAGCTTATCTGGTTTTACGCACCCGGGTGCTTTACGCATCTCCGGGACAGTAATACATCTCTTACATATAAACTGTAGTAATTACTTATTACAGCATCATCCCAATCAATAAGTATTACTATTGTCCTTGCCTCCAGATGGCCGCAAATCTGTCCCGGGACATATTTCTGGCGAATTGCGTCCGAAAGAGATTCTTACTCTGTCGCCAGTAATCTCTTCGCACCGGCAACACAAGCAGCCCCATTCCCATAGCCCCATTCCATACTTCTTCTTCCTCGTCGTCATTCACGAACATGTGCCTTAACCATAATTCCCGGTCAATCGGTTCGTATTCGTCATCAAAGGACTCGGCCTCATCAACATCTTCGAAGCCGAGAAACTCGAAATCGCTACCGTCAGAAAAGTCTTCAGTCTCAAATTCCGCCATACTTGCTTGAAGAAATTTCTGAACTAAACTCACGAGGAACAAGTTGACACCTATATGTGTCTATTCTGATGCATTTCATTGACCCAGAGGCCGACACTTTGGGCAAAAACCCCCCTTTTACAGAAAAACGACGCAAACGCTTTCCCGTCCTTAAAGGTAGAATGACGCAACAGCGCCCCCGGCTTTAAAGGTAGAACAGCGGCAATGCTTTCCCGGCTTAAATGGGTTAACTTAACCTTTTACCTGTCACACGTAAATCATTTAATTTGTTTTGTCTTTGGTTGCATTAAAACTTCACAAGCCAATCCGAATAAAGTCTCAACGTGTAAAGGGCGGGACTAGTGCAGCAGGTTAGCGTGGGGAGTAGTGAGCACATGTAGAGAAAGAAACCTGACTGGACTGAGAGCTAAGAGGAGGCATCGTAGTGTGGGAAGCAGCTAAGTTTTATCGTGAGGTCGACTACTCGTGGTCCTGATTTAAACTTCTTTGTGACCTGCAAAAAGGTGAATACGATGTGTATGCCTCCATTGTGCTATATCTAACTGTTATAGTAACAAAGAGTACTGGATGTGTAACGCGGTTAGCGACGTGCTAGTTAGCGGTAGCATTCTGTGTTAATGTGCCCGCATATCGTAGTTTTGTATTGTGACTTAAGTTAACGCAAAGCTAATGCTAGTTCGATATGAAATAGTGTTTGATATTATGGCTCATTGGATAATATGCTTAAAGGAGCTGGACGTTGGAGAGAGAGGGGTTTCCAGCAGATGGCCCTGCTGTTTCTGTGTTTTCTTCCTTGTGACTTCGCCACCGCCATTGCCCACGTGTGTGTTTGGATTGCCACCGCCATTGCCATTATCTTCGTGAGAATATCATCCCCCAATCCCTTTCTGCCCCTACTAATTACACCCTGGATTTCGTGAGTACTGATTTACACATTGCACGTGCTTTTATTTTGAGCTCAACGCTGAGTGAAGCGGCCAGTACAGTTTTTAGGCCCCACCGCACACAAGCTTCAACTAACAGGCCTGCAACGGGTTAACCTCATTTAAAGTGTCTTGTTAATTTGATTGTGTGTGGTACATTGAGTTTGCATTGTTGTAAATTGGAGAATCCCGTGCATCTGATTTTATTTATTTTATTTGTTTATTTGTTTTCTTTTCCTAAAATACATTCGAATAGTATTTCATTTTCTTGAATAAATGTGATTGAATACTTTTACATTTAAAATACAGTTGTGGTGGTCATTTATTAAAATTATCCAACAGTAACATATGAATCAAAGTTGTAGTTTCCTACAACGAGCCCAGGCCCAGTCTTATTGTATTAACCACTCTAGATTTATTATTTAACTACATGGGACAAGGGTTACACAACGAATGGCTGTTATTTTGCCACTAGAAACGGATTATACTGATGTTTACATTTCCATTTTTAGGAGAACCTGTGCAAGATTCAGCAGACAGCGGCACAAACTCGAAGATTGGGTTAAACTGGAGTCTAGCGGAATTAAACAACTTTGTTTGTCACAGCTACCCTCACATAAGCTTAAATTTGGTTGGGTTTGAATTAGCAAGAACAGGCAAAGGACGCAAAATCAAGATATTGAATATTAGTTCTGTGAGGGAACTAAAAACAGCTGTTGGCAAAAGCAGACTTTACATCGTGCCACGAGCCACTGTCTTGCAGGTATGGAATTATATACACAGGGATTTATCATACTACACTACAGTGCTGAAGTTAGTTTCACCTTCGTAACCTATTATTTTGAGGTTCTTGTAAATAGGCTGTTTGTGATTTTGACCTTGACAGTAGGGTTGCCGCGGTGTGGACATCACACCGAGTAATACGCTCGTGTCAACACCGGTATTACCGGTATAAACGGTATTAACTTTGAAACTATAGGTCAACCGCCATCTTCTCCGTCAACTCTCCTCTCACACTCGGTGACAGCGGTTGGCAGCGCGCCAATTCTCGGCGTCTTATAACGTTTTATATATATATATATATATATATATGTATAGTATAATATAATTTTATATATCATAATATCACGGCCAAAAGCTCTGTGCGCCTCCGGATGGCCGTAGCGTGTAGAGCTCACGTAGGGATTGGGCTTTGCGGGTTTGTTTACCGGCGTTGCTATGGTTACCGGTCTTGTAAGGAAGCACGTCAATTCTCGGCGCGACAATTCTCCCGCACAGAGCAGAACTGTTGCCTATTCTGTGACCGATCTTGTGACATGTGGTCGGAGAGAGTCGTGTGTGTGTGTGTGTGTGTGTGTGTGTGTGTGTGTGTGTGTGTGTGTGTGTGTGTGTGTGTGTGTGTGTGTGTGTGTGTGTGTGTGTGTGTGTGTGTGTGTGTGTGTGTGTGTGTGTGTGTGTGTGTGTGTGTGTGGAGCAAGTTGTTGAAGGAAGTGTTTCTACTTGACGTTACAATATTTCATGGATGCAAGCAAGCCAAGACACACACTTTAAACACACTGGTAAAGCAATAGGAGCCTGCATTGGCTAAAGTTGTTGCGATGCGTGTTATTTTAACAGGGAGGGGCAAAGTTGTGCATTACATTGATCCTGAAAGCCTATGTCCTAGAATAATTCATTTGTATTCCGTTTTAGGCCATCTCACTAAAGGTCACTTAAATGTAGCATATTTAAGCTCACCAAGTCCAATATTCAGAATGAAAAGCATTTATTCACAAATACGTTCTATTTTTTTGACAAGCGGAGCCGACAGTCATGTGCAAGTATGCAAATTAGCCATGTGCGGCAAACAGAAGATAGACGCAATGAACTGATTTTTGTGCATTGTTGTGGATATGTAGGCTGTTTAGTTGTGGTTGTTTGTGGTCTTAGTGAAACAGTCTTGCCTTGGAGTTGGAGAAGTTGGAGTGAATGTGCGAGAGAGAGCGCTGCCGTGGTGATGTTGGGCTTGTAATGGGCTTATATGTGATCAATGATGTATCTGTCTGATCGTATTAGCTGTAGATGGATGGTTAAATAATGTCACAAGATCGGTCATACTGCAGGCTCTCATTTGCAAATGCACTGATTGTGTGCCCGTCTCCGATATGCTATATACCTGGCATTTATTCAGTTCATGTTCTTCTGAGTGCGCAAGAACGGTGCCAATTATTGTCGTGTTTGCATTGTAATGCACAACTTTGCCCCTCCCTGTTATAAAATAACACGCATCGCAACAACTTTAGCCAATGCAGGCTCCTATTGCTTTACCAGTGTGTTTAAAGTGTGTGTGTGTGTGTGTGTGTTGTCATGTAGGCTATAGATATAGATTGATTGTCTTGGCTTGCTTGCATCCATGAAATATTGTAACGTCAAATAGAAACACTTCCTTCAACAACTTGCTCTACACACACACACACACACACACACACACACACACACACACACACACACACACACACACACACACACACACACACACACACACACACAACTCTCTCCGACCACATGTCACAAGATCGGTCATACTGCAGGCTCTCATTTGCAAATGCACTGATTGTGTGCCCGTCTCTGATATGCTATATACCTGGCATTTATTCAGTTCATGTTCATGTTATGTAATGTTATGGCCTAGCTGGCTACTGCATATCGAGAACAATCTGGGGATGAGGACATCCCCGAATATTGTCGGGTATTTCGCACACTGCCATCTCAATATATAGCCTAACATATACAACTAGAATTGCAATCCCTGAAGGTATTGCGGTGTAAATGCTAACGCTGAAATGCTCCGCTCTACTGCTGAAGCTGCACGTTGAAGAATCGTTACAATGAATCTAGGACATCTGCTGAACATTTTGAATGTAGAATGAAGTCTGTAGAATGAACTATGGAATGAGTTGAATGGTTTTGAAGTCATACTGCTAAAGTCTGCTGACGCTGTAATGCTCCGCTCTACTGCTGAAGCTGCATGTTGAATCAATACCCTGAATCTGGGAAATCTGCTGAACATTTTGAAGGTAGAATGAAGTCTGTAGAATGAAGACGCTGAATCTAGGAAATCTGATGAACATTTTGAAGGTAGAATGAAGCCTGTAGAATCAATACCATGAATCTAGGAAATCTGCGTTTTAATGTTTGAATGCTAACCTCAGCGCTAACGCTAAGGTAAACTCAAATGTCAGCGCTAACGCTAACGTCAACGCTAACGTCAGCGCTTATGGTAACGTCAATCTTAACATTAGCGCTAACGTCAATGCTAATTCAGCGCTAATGCTAACGCTAACGTCAACGCTAACTTCAGTGCTAATGCTACCGTCAGGGATAACGTCAACTCCAACGTTAGCGCTAATGCTAACGTCAATGCTAATTCAGCGCTAATGCTAACGTCAGGGCTAACAGTAACATCAACTCTAACGGTAACGTCAATGCTAACTCAGCGCTAATGCTTACTTCAGCGCTAATGCTAACTTCAGCGCTAATGCTAACTTATGTGCAAATGCTAACGTCAACGCTAACGTCAGCGCTAATGGTACGTCAATGCTAACTTTAGCGCTAATGCTAACGTCTGCGCTAACGCTAACGTCAACGCTAACGTCAACGCTAACGTCAACACTAACGTCGGAGCTAACGTCAGCGCTAACGTCCGTGCTAACGTCAACTCTAACGTCACTGCTAACGTCCATTGTTGTAGTCCATGACAAAGACTACACTACCCTCCACCACACTGGCTTTAACCAGACTCCAGAGTGGTGCGCTCGCCACTGATTGTCAACGAGCAACAGCTGTGGAAAACAGTTAACGAATCCGGAATAAAACTAAAACTGTGAATCTCAAAAAACTATAAATGATATTGAAATTATGTTTGAATATTATTGAAGAGACAAATGTGTAAATCTGTTTAATTCTTTGAATGATTGTAAACGGTTGAAATTTGACCAAGTTATGAAGGTTTGAATGTTGGAAGGGTTGAATCGAGTCAAGGATGAATCAGCCTCATTTGAATATCGACTGTTGGAGACCACTGATTGGTCAACGAGCTGTTGCCATGGCAAACGGTTAGAGTGAGAGCAACTGAAAACGAATCCGGATTTAAAACTAAAACTGTGAATCTGAAAAAACTATAAATGATATCGAAATTCTGTTTGAAGATTATTGAATATACAAATGTGTAGATCTGTTTAATTCTTTGAATGATGGTAAACGGTTGAAATTTGACCAAGTTATGAAGGTTTGAATGTTGGAAGGGTTGAATCGGATCAAGGGTGAATCAGCGTTTTTTGAATTTTGAATGGGAGTGAATGGGGGAATTTTCGGTGAATAAAGTTGAATATCTTGGGAATTATGAAGAATATCAATAATAAAAATAATAGCGCGCCATTCCTAATCGAGCCGAACGTTTTAATGTTTGAATGATGTTTCTACGTTGAAGTATGTTGAAGGAGTCGCAAGTCGAAAAAGTGGCGGAATAACGAAAATAAAAATAAATACGTAGGATTTCAAAGCTGTGAATGCTACAGCATTCACACCAAATATATCGCTGTACTAGACACAAATGTATTTTCCACTAGCTAATGGTGGTCATTACATTGTAGTGAAACTAGTAAAGACAACACAGCTTTATGTTACAGCGAAACATCGAGGCACTGCAGCTCTGATCGGTTAGACAGCCTTCAAACTTAGTGGTCAAGCAAAGAAGAGGGAGGGGCTCGTTCTGTATACCTAATAGCCGGAGTGAATAACTAATAGCCGGAGTGAATGACTAATAGCCGGAGTGAATGACTAATAGCCGCGGCTATTAGTCATTCAAAACCGTACGGAATTCTTGCCAAACTGATAACAAATATTCAATTATTCCGAGATTTCTTTGACAGCTTTCAATAGAACGACGTTCTCTCTCTCCACACATCCCCTGTGTGTGGGCTTGTTCAATTTCATGGCATTTTCTCGTGATCTTTTCGATCACAGCCAACGCCATCCCACACAGCAAAAGGACTCCGCGGCGTATCCGCCGCGGAGGTATTGCGGCTTCCGGAACGGACCCGCGAAACGGACCCGTATTGGAGTTCACTTGCACTCAGGGACGGATCCGCTACGAAGGCGGATCGCGGATCCGCAGTGGCTCCGCGCCGCATCCGCTCCGGATCCGCGATTAAAACCTTACCTCCGTGGCGGGTCCGTTTGGGACCCGTTGGGGGTCCGTTTGGGACCCGCAAATGTTTACAGACATCCGCCGCGGAACCGCAACGGACTCATAAAGATCCTGGCTCATCTGGCCCGGGTCCGTTTGGGACCCGTTTATCTTATTTTCAAAATCCCTTCTGTTCTTGCTGTGGGATAAAATAGGATAAACTAAACTATAGGATAAACTAAACTATAGGATAAAACTCAAAACTATCATTCCTAGCCTAGGCTACAGCAATATAGGCCTAGGCTTACGTTTAAATATGCATTGCCTTGTATGTTTTACCTAACAATATTGTCAATAGGCATAACAATAACAGAAAAGCTTCAAGTCAAGACATCAATTTACTGCACAAAAGTAATCACTACTCAATAGAAAAATAGAAAATTGACATTTACATTTATGGAAAATTATAGGTTAAAGCCTATTCTGTTTTTGTTAAGTAGTCTACGTTGGCTAGGCTACTTTACATTCATTTTGTGGACCTAATTTAGTGCTTTATAGGCATAGGTCAGTGCAGACATAAAATATGTTATCTATTAGGCTACAACATGAAATGCTGCGCTATATACAGCTAAAATATCAGAAAATGAATAACTGGTGAACGACAAGAAGTTCAATCAAAAGATTGTTGAATTGTTATTCGGGTGGAGGAGTGGATGGAGGAGGGACACGTCTCCTCGCCGCCCGATCCGCCGCCAGGTTGAACCACCTGATGGCATGACTGCTCCTTTCTTATTCCATTCGGAAATGAACCCACTTCTTCTTTGATTATGGCGGCAAGGGGAAATTACGTATTTCTGGATATCGTAATGCCCAACACTCAAATGACGTTTGAGATATCTTTAACTTTCATTCTGCCTAGGCGAAACTGAATTACAGATATCTGCAATTGTCATTTAAGATGTGTGACGAGTTGAATGTCGTTTTCCGTGAAGTCATTGCAGATATCTGTAATTCAGTTTTGCCTAGTCAAAACTGAATTACAGATATCTCTAACTGTCGTTTCGCCTAGTCAAAATTGAATTACAGATATCTCTAAAGGTGCGGCCACACCAGACGCGTATCTCGCGTACTTCGCGTATGAAATCGCCATTTTTTCCATAGGGAACCATTGGTTTACGCGGTATAAGCAACATTTTACGCGCGTATTGCGCGTATGAGGCGCGTATATTTACGCGCTATACGCGCGTAAAGCGCGTATATCGCGTACATTTCAAGAGTTCAAAAAATTTAACTTTTTACGCTCATACGCATGACGATTAGCCGTGTTGCCCAATCAGCGTTGAGCTTGACCCGACGTCACTGGCAGAGAGTAGTGAGCTTGGACAGAAGCATACGGCCGACATCTTTCTTTATTCTGTGTGGAAATAGTAACATAGTTACGCCATTAAATGCTTTTATGGAAACATTTCTAGCGAGAAATGTGCATTTTACTTTCATAATGTTCGCTCGGTGAATGTGAAGGATGTTTGGTTTGATAGTTATGACGAAGAGGGAACGCTCCGTTCACTTGCATGGACAGGGTCTCTGGTTACTAAGCAACCTCAACGTCTTGGCGGACTATATATCTGCTGATCAACACTACGAATGCTGGAAACACACCAGACACACCATGTGAAGTTATTTAACCCGATTATTGTTATTTATATCCGAGATTATTTAATCTAACCCGATCTAAACTCTATCACCAAAACACGGCGGCGTTTGGGTTTCCTACCTCGGACTCCAGCGCAGCCACGGCCGACAACTATCTTTATTCTGGGTGGAAATAGTAACATAGTTACGCCATTAAATGCGTTTATGGAAAAAAAATTAGCGAGAAATGTGCATTTTACTTTCGTAATGTTTGCTCGGTGAATGTGAAGGATGTTTGGTTTGGGGACTCTCTAAATCGACGCCACTTCGACCTGGGCGGGACTTTACGTCCTACGTCACTCGCTATGGGTTTGCATGTGTGCGCGTAGCCGTTTGTCTCAGGGATCTGTGCGCGAACTCCCTTGCACTACAGATTACGAGCGTCAGTGTCGTACGCGATGGAGGGTGGGTGACATTCCTACAGTCTGTGATGATAGGCTATATTTCTACAAATGACTTACTATTACTAGCGATTAACATGACGAAACAACACGAACTAAGCTAACATTAGACTATAGCCATACCAGATAACGCCATACCAGCTAACCCTAACTATTTCTATTAAACTCTGAACCATTTTGCAACAGGCAACTGTGTGTTGGTGCGTCTTATTGCTTCCCACGTCTGCGTCTGCATCTTTCCCACTCCTGGCTAATAGTTTCAGCTTTTGTACTGTATATCAGAAATGATCACCCTGTACCACACTGCTGACATGTTGTTTTGTGAGCACTCACGCATTTCTCTAGGTATCTTAAGTTTCCTACTGGAGTCATCAAAACTTTAAACTTTGTTATTGTAAGAAATATTGTGTTGCAAAAACACTTTGTGTCTTACCCTTAGCGTTACCCTAACCTTAACCCCAGTAACATTTCTTCATCATAAACTACAAGTTACGCAAAATGGCATACAAACATCCAGTCCAATATGAAAGAAAAACGCTAGCTTCATTAAGGAATCGAACCCCTGCGTTAATGAGTTGTTCTCTGACCACTAACCCATCAGGTCTTAGTACATGCGATTCAAGAGTTAACCACTTGACAATCTTTAAACTTCGGTTGCCTAGAAATTGTAAAGACAGTGATGTGTGTACATTGTTCGAGTATCCGTCACTCGCGATGTGTGTGCAGTCCAAAATGAAAGAAAAAACCTTGCATCACTAGGGAATCGAACCCCCAATCATCAGTTGGTCGTTGGTAACTGTAAACAAATAGATCGCATTTTGTTTAACTGCTAACTAACAAACGGGTTTATGCGTTCACTGAACAAAGATTATGGAAATAAAAGACCACTTTTCCATCAGAAAAATCATCAGAACCGTTATTACCAACCCATAGACACTAAAGCCAAAACCTTTCTCACATGCACACCCATCGCGAGTGACGGCTATGCGCACACATGCACACCCATAGCGAGTGACGTAGGACATAAAGTCCCGCCCAGGTCGAAGTGGCGTCGATTTAGGGAGTCCCGTTTGGTTTGATAGTTATGACGAAGAGGGAACGCTCCGTTCACTTGCATGGACATGGACTCATCTAGGCGAGTGACGTAGGCGCGTATGGCGCATATGCGACCATTTTTGACACAAAATGATCAAGCAACATTTTACGCGAGTATCTCGCGTAAAAATTACGCGAGATACGCGTCTGGTGTGGCCGCACCTTAACTGTCGTTTCGACTAGTCACAACTACATTACAGATATCTTGAAGGAAGTTGTTGATATCTACAATTTAAATTCCGGATAGTCAAACTTAGTTAATAAATGACAATTCGGCTTGCCATACATAAAGTAACGGTTTAATAACACAAACGCAGGAAACACGTGAGCTGCTAGTTTAGCGAAAGCAGCGTCCCTAACAACCTGACGTCGTTGAAACATGCGAGCGAGCCGATAAAATCTTCCTAATAACTATAAAACTAAAGATCAGACATCACTGACTGAAGATTATGCAAGTAAAAAGTATATTTCTCGCTAGAAACGTTATTAGAAACACGTTTAACGGTGAATCGGTCCTAAAATATTGCATTTCCCTTTCAGATAATAAAGATTAATAAAGATCATACACATTCACTGACTGAATATTATTCAAGTAAAAAGTACATTTCTCGCTAGAAATGTCATTAGAAACACGTTTAATGGTGAATCTGTCCTAAAATATTGCATTTCCCATTCAGTTAATGCCAAGTAGGCTACCCCTGACTGCAGCCCGCAGACGGAGCCCACATGGAGGGGGCGGGCACTCAGTCCACATGGAGGGGGCCGGCACTCCGCCCACACTGAGGGGGCGGGCACTCAGTCCACATCGGGCGGGCACTCCGACCACATTGACGATTGAGCAGATTTCTATGGAAGTAAATCTGTGCCATCGGGTTTTGAAAATAAAAACACATTGAATTATAAGCACTGAATATTTATGCATCTGAATTTTTTGCCTCTGAATTTAACTCTTTACATTTTCAATATATCATATTCACCTTCATTTTTCAATGTTAAAAAATTCAACGTTAAAATATTCAACTCAAATATTTTCAGCGTCCAAAAATTCAGTCCGCCAAAGTCACCATCAAAATTCAGTGTACGAAATTCAGTGTTAACATCCGGGTACCCAAGAAAGAGCAATCGATCCTAGATGCTAGATCGCGGTCAAACGAGTGGTCGCGTCATTCGGGTCAGAGGAAAAAACTAACAACCACAACGATGGAGTTTGGGGGATTTATCAATGTTTATTTTGAGCTTGGCCTCAAATATTCGGACATCAAATCAATACTTGCCAGTAGGCACGCCTTCCACATAAGTGAGACATCTGAAGAGGATACTGTGAGATAGGGGACACTCGCCACAAGGCGTACTCTGACCTGTCGGTCCTGGTGGATTTTACAGGGTGTCCGCGGAGGTCTTAAAAGTCTTAAAAAGTCTTAAATTCATTTTTCTAAATTGAAGGCCTTAAAAAGTCTTAAATTCGTCAAAAATGTCATATGCTGGTCTTAAATTTATAACTCAGAGGTCTTAAATTTGTCGGGGCAGGGTTATTTAATTTTTTTTTTTTTCTCGCGGGACTTTTCGGGAAGGAGATGTACGAGAGGCTACTTTCTTTCTAGCTGCATATATAAACGGATGTCTGCGCGCTTGCTAGCTAGTCTGCAACAATGGGTAAATGCAAGTTCAACGTCAGTTGGCTGGAAGACGTCCGTTTCCGAGGTTGGCTAGCGTCCGTTGCCAACCCAGAACAGGCCAGATGCATTCCGTGCAAAAGTAGCCTACATTCAAGCTCGGCACCATGGGGATTAAGGCTGTCGTCAGCCATATGCAGAGCCAAAAACATAAAACCTCTGCCAGGAGCCACACACAGACCCCAGCCATTTCTACGTTTTGCATCTCTGCCCCGGCGCCACCGCCGCAGACGGTCCGCGCTGCTAGCACTGACCTGAGGGTAGCATTTGGTACGACACCAACACTGAAAGCGGAGGTGTTGTGGATTCTAAACAGTCACAGTGGTCAAGCACCAGTCCTACAACTCGAATGAGGGGATAGGAGATCTCTTCGGTTTGATGTTCCCTGACTCTCAAATCGCGAGCACCTTTACTGCTGGAAGGGACAAAACGGCGTATATAACTCGCTTCGGACCAGCGCCTTTCATCCGAAACGAGCTAATCTGCAGCGTCAACAAGGCTGATTTTGTTTTGATATTTGAGACGTTGAACCACGCCACTAAAAGCAAGCAACTTGACGTGCACGTCCGATATTGGGTCGGAGATCGAGTGCATTCCCGGTACTTGGGCTCGCAATTCATGGGGCCCCACATATATGGGGGTAAAAGGGATGATGATACATAATATTTTTTAGACAATATGCAGAATCTTTTCACTTACGAATTAACACGGTCGGCTATTTTTGCCAGCACGCCACCCTAGCCATATTATGGGCAACCGTGTTCCCCTTGGCTGTGATTTGAACTTTGAATTCCTCGTAGGAGTTCATAATAATACATTGCTCGCCTTGGATGAAATACACCGCTCTTGCGCGATTTATTTTGCATAAGGGGTGAGTCAAATGACGCGAGAAACGCCCCTTTTATGTGAACGCGCATTGAACCTAAAGCGGAAAACCTGGTTCAACTAATTGAATCTAAAGTGAGCGTCGTGGTACCATTTAACTGTGATTGCGAGTTGCGGCTCTGTCGAGCCAGGTTTTCCCAAGAAAGCCTGGGTATGTTCAACGAGGTTCGTGGTATACCCCCCAGGTCTTACTGAAGGCATTTATTTAATGGTGAAAATATTATTAATCAGTGGCGTAAATATCGACGGTGCAACCGGTGCAGCTGCCCGGGGGCCCAGACGCTTAAGGTCACCCCCCTCTCAACAACTCACAACTTGGGTGCACCATAAATACGTGCTGGTGCACCCAAATTAAAAATGTAGGCGCACCAGTGCACCCAAGGAAAAAGTTAGTCTGGAGCCCTGGAGTATCACTTTATGTTCAATAAACAGACAGAAAGTAAACTTGAATAAGTCTCATTGAGTGACACACATGCTATGCTTGGGTTGTAATACAGCGGGATCCCCCCCACCATCGCGGGTTTAAGGTCTTAAATTTCATTCAAGGTGGTATTAAAAAGGTCTTAAAAAGTCTTAAATTTGACTTGCTGAAACCTGCAGATACCCTGTTTTATTAGCGACCAACTGCAGTAGGCCTACTCTGGACAGCTTCACGGGTACCGATGGATGTACGCTAAATGCAGGGAGCATCGACTGCGTGTGAGGAAAGAGGCAGTGCGGTTGTTGTTGAAAGAGCTCGATCCCAGAGGAGTGTCACGAAGGGCGAGACGTCTCAGACGACGAAACTAACTACTAGTGTAGATAATAATAGATAGTGTACATAATAATACAACTAGTATTACTTTTCATACCCTGACATGTTTTGATTGTAAATGTTCCTGCAGTCTTCTTCTAAATGTCACATGATGTTGCTGTGGTGTCAAGACAGCTGATTTTATACAGGTTTCAGGTTATCCTACTTGAACCGGCAGGACGACCGCACCCCCTGCTGTATACAATCAGCTGTCTTGACACCACAGCAACATCATGTGACATTAAGAAGAAGACTGCAGGAACTTGTCATGGTATGAAAAGTAATACTAGTTTGATTACAAGAATAATTAAGTCAATTGTTCTTGAACAAGTACAATTATTAGTTCATTAAGTTTTTCATCTAGCTCATGTGGCCAGTGAAAAATATGGAGAAAAAAATCAGGAAACAGCACTAAACTTGTTTGGCAATTTTTTGTTTATTCAGAGTTCCACATACGGGATAGCAATATAGTTACAGCAATAAAAAATCTTCCATTCTCAACAAAAACATGAATAGCGTGTGTTGTCGTTTTTTAACCCCTCTCTCAGTATTTGAAACTAAAGGTTGTAAATGCACAGATAATTTCAAAATGCTTTTCTGTCGGTAACATGTCAATATTTGTACTGATTGGCCATCAGAAGTTCAGAGTTCGATAGATACATACATTTTTTTGGTCCCATCATTTGAAATCCAATGATATTCTATCATGAAAGACTCAGAATAAGTATTCACATTTAGTTACTGAAGCCAGTTACCTTTTTTGTTAAATACAATTCTAACTGAAAAAAGTGATACATTTGTTAAAGTAAAGTTCTGAAATTGATACACATTTGATTTACTTTTTACAGGCTTTGTCTATAAAGCCCCCCCTCATTTCTGTGTTTCTAAACTATCGTTTAAAGGAATATAACATTTGCCAAAAGCTAGAGATGTTGAGCTATGACTTTAAAATAAACTTATAAAGGAAAAGGACAGCAAGGTGAATTACTTATGTGACCAAAAAATCCTGCCACTTCGAAGCTCAACACAAGACACAACTAAATACGTCTGACCTACACACATGCCCTGATGGCCTCTCTGAGGTGCATGTACAAATTCACTGCCTGATATGAATCTGTTGCTAGAGTGAGATTGGACTCAGCCATAAAGATGTTGCATAGTTCATATAGATCTGGATCACACGGTTTGGTCTGGCGAAAGATACATTCATTTTTGCACAGTTGAAAATCATAATCTTCAATTGGGGAAAGGAAGTCTCTTGTCCCATAGAGTTCAGGTAATGCAAACATCACGTTCGGCCGACCGCTGGGGACGTTAAGGTTTTTCGATGGCCTGATGGTGTGTGTTCCAGGCCTGTGCAGTGTCATCCAACTCATCCTGTTAAAAGCAAGAATATAAAAACAGTAAATACATTAAGGAAGAACTATAAATGCATATCCAGTGCTGTTCGCTTATTTTTTTTAAGTGGCACTGGTGCCAGCAAGCACAAAAATTCAGTAGCATAAAAATAAATTTTGTAGCACAGTGTGAACTTGCATAACCATAACCCTTGCATTTCACTCTAATTACCTTTGAGCATGTCATCTTGGTCCATTGGCCCATAGGACAATAATATTAATATCTATATCTGTATATTGTTTATCTATACACATAATTATCATAATAATGATAAACATTTTTAGAACATTTCCTTTTAATTAAAACCAAACTTTATACATTGAACACAGCCTATTCAATTAATTACTATACATATTTCTACAATCTAGGATAAATTAAATAGATTGTTGTGAATGTTTTTGGAGTAGTTCTTCCATGGCTTATTTCAAAATGTGTCTATATAGGCTACTGTTGACTGCTCTCAGCTCTCTGCAGCTGAAGGACAAGATGTGTCCAGCCAAAGGGGCGGGTGGACTCAATAACTTAAGACTACTTTACCGAGTTTGGCGAGTGTTAATTTTGAGCCCTCTAAGCAGTGTTGTGCATCACTTATGGAAGTTATGGAAGTAAATCTGTGCCATCGGATTTTGAAAATAAAAACCCATTGAATTCTAAGCACTGAATATCTATGCATTGAAATAACTCAAAATAAAATGTTTGTATTATTGGATATTTTGAATAATTATTAGCTATTGCATATATAAACCCATGCATAATCCCATTCACAAATATATACAAGTTTTAACAATACTTGCTACACTTTTGTAGTTGATGTTATTTATTTAGTTTAATTGATTATTTATGTTTTTTCTTGAAGTGCTATTTTTTTTCATTACATACATTGCACATACTGCACCCCTGAAATCTTCAATATATACGTTATAAAACAATGTACATGGGGTGAGTAGTGGTGTAAAATAACGTGATTCTGCAGTGGGAGCATTATTTGATAGAGCCAATTGGTCTATCCACATACTGTGTAACGTGCGATGGTACAGTAGGTCAGGGTTAGCATGAAGGAGACAACATGTAATGCGAGATTCTCCTCACGGTACTTTTAGTATACTATAAGCTTTTGACCATACCACGCCAGGTCTCCACGGCACTATATATATTTAACACACAGGTGGAAAGTCCGGGATTCCTGCCTACAACAAATCAGTAACTAAATACTAACTCATATTAGAAAGGGAGACTTCGATCGTATACAGCTGTTTATTCTAGCCGAGCGAAAGAGCACGCGCTTCTTCACTGTACGTGAAGAAGAGGGAGGCGCCACCTAGTGGCGCTACATATTATAAACCTGACTGTTACAACTGTACCCCTGAAATCTTCAATAAAGACGTTATAAACCAGCATCAAAATATGCCCGTTGACTTGTGGCTAGCCTAGCTAGTCTCCAATGATAAAGAACACCAAGGCTAACTTGGGAATCAGGCCCTATGTCCAAAATTCCGAACTACCCCTATTTTTCAATTCGACGTCCTTCTTATGTATAAGTGTCCGTTAGTATTGTCCATTGCTGAATCTTACAGAAACAACCCATACGAATGGCATATATATATAGAAAAATGTACTCACCGAAGCACTATTACTGCTGCTGTTGCCGTTGGACATGGCAAAATCTGTTTTGCCTTCCCGCGTGAGAGAGTCAGGCATCCAACGACGCGCACACTCGTTTGACCGCGATCTAGCATCTAGGATCGATTGCTCTTTCTTGGGTCCCCGGATGTTAACACTGAATTTCGTACACTGAATTTTGATGGTGACTTTGGCCGACTGAATTTTTGGACGTTGAAAATATTTGAGTTGAATATTTTAACGTTGAATTTTTTAACGTTGAATTTTTTAACATTGAAAAATAAAGGTGAACATGATATATTGAAAATGTAAAGAGTTAAATTCATGGGCAAAAAATTCAGATAGGTTATTTCAATGCATAAATATTCAGCGCTTATAATTCAATGTGTTTTTATTTTCTAAACCCGATGGCACAGATTTACTTCCATAGATTTCCGCTGCTCTTGTTAATGCAAGAGTAAACGGTAATACTATGTTAAGCTAGCGGGAGCACATGCTGTTAATTAAATTATACAAACAGATGGTACGGGAGTATTGTGACTGGGTATCTTTCTTGCTGCGTACCATGGAACTATTATAAAGTTAAGCATAGCCTAAACGACTTGCAAATACATTTTCTCTTGTTTATTTTTTTTTCGCTTAACCGTTCCACTCATGGACCTATTAAGGTTCCACTTAAGAGTTCACGTTACTACCGTTTGCCGTTGCTCAATGTTTAAATCACAGTGCCTTGTTCGTGACCTGTCTCAAATTCACTAAGTGAAATAGTGCCCCCTAGTGATCTTTTTTTTTTTTTACTCAGTATTAATAGCCCTACTATTGCCGTTTTCGCTTGAATTTTTGTATTTCTCTACTGATTGCTTTGACAATGCAACATTAAAAGTTACTAACAGCGACTTCACACAGAAGCTCTGGCTTAGTTGCCGCCCTTGGGCCCCTGGGCATGTGCCCGGTGTGCCCGTGCGGTAATCCACCCTTGCCTGTAAACTATGCAACGTGTCCAAACTCCTGTACCCGTCTGTCTGTGAGAGTTACAGGCCCAGTAAGAGCCAAAATAAGATTTGGGGAACTATGAAGACTGGGACCCAAAGGTATGACCTTAACAGATGTAATGTGAGGAATAACGAAGTGACCACATCTAAGGGCAAAAAATGTACCTCAATAGACATAATGAAAAGCTACATGTGTGAAGCACATTAAGTTACACCAATCACAGGAGCACTAACAACAGTCTTTTTATTCAACAAAACAATTAAAAAATAACAACTACAAAAAATAGATTGTAAACTATTAACATAAAAGATAAATCAATAAAGAGTAGAACAAACAAAGTCTCAACGGGGGGGGGGGGGGGGGGGGGGAACACACTGACGCCTTCCTCAGTGAGGTGGACGCCACTCTTGCTTCACGCTCTGTCGCCCGACATCGCCGTCACCGCCGCCATAGCTGCCAAGCGCCGCCATTATGCTGCATCATCAGACTACATTGGAGTCGTGTGGCGCAGGCGTCACGGGGAGGGGGGACGGGGAGGGGGAGAGGTGTTTGACTCAAAAGAGGCAAACACCTTCAGGTTTCTCCTGTCCATCATCTCCACACAGAACAGTTCATAGTCAGTATGTAATCTGAATGAGAATTGGAATGGTTTCCACGTTTCTTCCTCATCCCCGCCGTCATGGGATTTGCTTGAAAGATTGTCAAGTGGTGTTGATGCTGCCATCTGCTCCCAACCTTCCATCCCAATGACCTCTGGGAGAGAAACGCTGTCCTTGAAGGACTGTAACTGGCACCATGCTGCTGCCTGAATTGTGTCCTTCAGCACAACATAATCTTCCTTGAAGAAGAAAGAACAATTATTTGTGTCTGTACTTGACACCCTACTCTCCCAAAATCACAAAAAGGTATGCAAACAAAGGCTACTACTACTGATGAGTTTTCAGTGATAAAAAACACCATTCAACTAGTCATCAGACTATTTCATCTGGCTATACATACAACCTCCAGCATTACACACATATTACATACCAGGTTCCCAGGTTCCAGTTCCTGGTCTTCAGTTTTGTCTGGAAATAAAACAGATTGTTGTCTGTAATGTTGAGTAGGCCAATACAATGGAATAATAAAAGTAGTCCCTAGTATGCAATAGATCAGCCATGGAGTAGGCTATAACTTGTATATTGATGGAGAGATGTGGACAACTTAATTTGGAAGTAGAAGCCTAATAGAATCAATCATATCTCACAAATACTCTGAATATGTGTAGGCCTACATGGATTCACCTGGATTAACAGTCTATACATGACCTGATCCTTCAGAGCTGGATGCTGTTGGAGCAACTCTAGCCCTTTTTGTGCAGAGATCTTTATCCTGAAATGTATTAGTGGTGGGAGGGTGGTACGACTATAGTCTTTCACAATTGCTCTAAGACAACATCACACATTACAGTATATGACACGTACCTGTAGCTTTTTTTCCTCCCGTCTTCTCTTCCTGCTTCCTGAAAGCTCCTCTGCAGACCGTGGTGAGTAAACGGCATACATTACATACATACATATAATAACAATAATAATATAAATAATAATAAAAAATTAAGAAAATGTACCTCTGTATTTAACCGAGGCATGGCATTTAATGTGATGGTCGATATCACATTTTGACCCTTTGTATCTGCAGAAGGGGCAGTGATGTAGACCGCTGCTGTCCAGCTGTATTTCAGGGCTCTCGCCATCCACAATTACACTGACGTGTCTCTAAAAGTCAAAGAAAACCAGTATAAACATAAAAGCAGTTTTCTACAAATAAACATTGCAGCGTTTCGGTTTTCTATTTTTCGGCTGCTTTGTATAAGATGGCTTGTGCATATACACAATGTAATTAGACTAAAATAATATTGATATTCGATTTCTGTGGACTCTTATGAACATTTCAAGACCCAACATGAAGTATCAACTCATTGCTAAGGATATCCACAACGACGATAAAGTTAGAATGGACCAAGGGAGGAGGAGGGTGAGGGGGGCTATTTTGACCTAAGACACTAGGATATATTTGATCTATATTCACTAAACATATTTATTCCACCGAATGGTTGACATTGGTTGACATTCCTGAGATTCTAAGCTTTCAAACGGTGTATGACATGACTATATCACTCAACCTTCTGATGCTGAAAATTGACCTAGCATGTTGGGGGGAACATGCTAGGTGTCACTAAAACTTAAAAGACGATTAAGTAGTTAACAAGACATAATAAATAATTGCATGAATATTACTAAATATATTGTAGCGACCAGTGTTCGCAACGTGTCGTTCTCTTCCGGGTTCGTGCCGGGGATTCTGGGGGATTCTCAGAGCGCATGTTGTTGGGGTTATTGTTGCTGTTATTGTTGTTGTTCTGGGTCCGTTGCTAGTTGTTAGTGTTATTAATGATCAGTGGGGTTAATGGGTTGGGATTGTTCTTTGTTGTGTGTTGTTCTGTTGTGTGTCGTTGTTGCCACCACCACCGAGAATTACTTGTGTGTTAGTTAGGTGTGCTGTTCTATGTACGTGTTGTCGAGTCAATAAAAGAGGGTGTTTCTGTAGTCGAGCGGTGTATGAGGCACAGAACCCCTAGTTGACCAAAAGCCTGACTCGGCACGCGGCTGGGACGGCACGTCCGCCTCGCCGGGCCCCCGAACCTCGATATGGCTCTTGAGCTGGCGGAACGGGCGGAGGGGAGCTGTCCAACCTACAGCCGTCCGGTGCCCCCCAACCTCACGTCCGGCAGGCGGACTACGAGCGGGACGAGGACGACGAGGAAGAGTGTTTCCAGGCCTGGACCTCGCCCCAGCGTCCACCACAGCGTCCACCACCCGACGACAGACGTAGGTCCGGAGATGACCGGCGCTGTTTCCGATGCGATGAGCCAGGCCATCTGGCCCGTGACTGCCCTGCACCGGCACCACGGGTTAGACCATCTCGTCGGGCGGAAAACGGCAGCGGAGCGGCCCAGTGAGGGGACCGCCGCTCCGGATTCCTGCCCCTCTCCACGGTCGGTGCGCTCTGGTTGGCGGCCCGGGCCGCGCCAGGGGCCTTTACCTCCGCTGCGGGATCGACGGCCGACCCTGCACGGCCCTGGTGGACACTGGGTCCGATTAGCACTAGCCAAGCGCCAGGCGGCGGAGGACAAGGTCCGCGAGATGGCTGCCGGGGGAGTGATCGAGCCCTCGTCCAGTCCATGGGCGGCCCCAGCCGTCCTGGTGAAGAAGAAGGACGGTAGCTGGAGGTTCTGCGTGGACTACCGGCGCCTCAACGAGGTCACCCGGAAGGACTTGTACCCGCTTCCACGGATCGACGACGCCCTGGACTACATCGGGGGGTCTAGCTGGTTCAGCTCCCTGGACCTCCGTAGCGGCTACTGGCATGTGGAGTTGGCACCCGAGGCCAGACCTAAGAATGCGTTCACCATTGGACATTGGACAGTTGACCAAAAGCCTGACTCCCTGTTCTTCCTGGTCGGCGCTACAATATTAAGCATTTTGACAGTCTCACTTACTTGCATGTTTTAGGCATCACTCGCTGGGGCGGGCACACTCTAATTTCAGGTAATTTCTGGTACATTTCAGCTAATTTCAGGTCAGAAACGGGATCAGAAATGCTGTTTGACCAGTCCTCAATGTGAACTGAGTGGCCGACCCTTCGATGTGGACGGGCGTGGCGTCAGATCCGAGATCCGAGTCGGTTCGCAGAGAATACTCGAACGCAGCATGAGTACCCGCCCCCTCCATGTGGGCGGAGTGCCGGCCCCCTCCATGTGGACTGAGTGCCCGCCCCCTCCATGTGGGCTCCGTCTGCGGGCTGCAGTCGGGGGCTTCTCGTTAATGCTGGGATTTGCGTATCATATGCACGCGAAATGGACGCATCCGCCCTCCACAGTAGTTAATGCTGGGTTTTGCGTATCATATGCACGCGAAATGGTCATTTGGCGTATACTGCACGCATTTTGAAAGTGTCAAACCCTGCGATCTGTACGCATATTGGTGAGACTGGGTTGGGTTCCTTTCATTGGCCGCACTGCTGCCAGTGTCATGCCAAATTTGTACCGGCTGCCAAATTTGTAAAAACATTCAAATGACCTGCTTTAAACACTCAGTTTACTTGCTAAATTTGATTAAACAATTAAATACAATACAAATATAAAGTAAAAACAAGTGTTATCTAGCGATCCGTTTTCTGTATTATGTTATTTCGTCTTTGGCAACATGAGCGCGAATGTTTTTTGAAACCCGCTTTAAACACTCAGTTTACTAGCTAAATTTTTGCTGCCAGGCAGGTTTGGAATGGATTACGTATGGATGACGCGCCCGGTACAAATTTGGCATGACACCAGCTCCTCCGTAAGCTTGAAGTCGCGCGTTATCCCCTGGAGAAATATGAGCAGCTGGGCTGTGTCACGGACGTCACAGCTCTCATCCAAAGCCAAAGAAAAAAAGTCGAAGCTTCCCACTACACTTTGCAGCTGAAACTCCAGATTCTCTGCGATGTCCTCCACCCTTCTCGTCACGGTGCGGCGGGGGAGCGGGATGTTTTCAAACACTTATTTTTTCTCTGGGCATAGCAGTGCTGCAGACTCGACCATGCACTCTTTCACAAACTCCCCCTCCGAGAATGGCTTACTGTTCTGGGCCTCGTTTCCCGAAAGCGTCGTTAGCCTAAGTGGATCGTGAAGTGCGTCGAAAGAGAGAGTTTTCACCGCGTTTCCCGAAAGCATCGTTGGTAACGAACGTCGTGAAAACGCTCGTAACTAACGAGTACTCCAGGGGTACTCGTAGGTACTCGTAGGACGCTAAGAGCATCGTTAGCCTACTATCAGTGGCGTCACCATCGGACATTCCGTGTAGGCCTATTGGATGCGTTTTATTAAAACGCATTGCGCCTTTATGTTCTTAGTTTGGTGATTAATAAAGATTATTAATTAATTTATCAATAAAGATGTTCAAATGGCCAAAATAAAACGGGACAGTCAAGAAAATGTTTGCGCAGGCAGGGCACTCAAAATGTGTGAGAGAAAGTGGGGGGATTTGTGCAGACTGTGAGGCTACTCATAAAACATAGCCTAAAATAACCCCAAAAAAAAAAAATTTAATTAAATAATGAATGAAAGAAATGAAAGAAAAATAAAAGGCAAAAGGAGCAGGCAAAACGCTGGGATATGGTGGGGATTGGTCACGTTGACGGGGATGTTTAGTGACATGGGGGGGGGGGGGGGTTAAAAAAAAGCCGCGATCACTCTTCGGCGTGATTCCAAACCAGCAGCGTAATCCGGGAGGCCGTCCCGAAACGGATCTTCCTCGTCCTCGTCCTCGTCCGGTTCACCCAACGCCACCCCAGCCTTGGTTGCATGTTGTGCAACAATGCTGTCACGCAGATCACAGCGCACGACTTGGCTGGCGCAAACTGGAGCCCTCCGCCGGACTTGTGGAGGCATCGGAAGCGCAACTTCCACCTGCCGATCGTGCGCTCGACAATGCACCGGGCCAGACGGTGGGCTTCGTTGTACTGTTCCTCGTGAACGTCTCCCTGGTTAGCCACTGGGGTGAACAGGTGAGGCCTAAGCGGATAGCCACTGTCTCCGAGGAGCCGCCACTCTCCCCTGGAGGCTGCAGCCAGCCGTCCGATGGAGGACTCGCGGAACACGAAGGAGTCGTGAGTGCTTCCAGGCCATCTCGCTACGACATCCAGGATGATGCCCTGATGGTCGCACAACACCTGGCAGTTGACAGCAGCATATCCCTTCTGACAGATGTAGACGTGGCCATCAACGTGGGGCGTGAGAATTGGAATCAAAGTTTATAGCCAATCAAATGATCAATCAAGGAAACTTTATGCGGAATCAGATTAAGTCGGCTCTCTTTGCTGCGCAAAGCATGTTTCAGAAATCAGCCCATTAAGATAAATGTAGTTGTCACACAAGCAATTTTTAATTTTTTGTCATATGGAATTATTTCAGGGGGGAAAATGCCGTGAAACGCACAGTGCATTCAGTATTAGGACTGATATGTCGGCTTAAGCCTAATCAATTGTGTTTTAATGTCTTTAGCATTCATATAATTGCAGTCTATTTTTTTCGTAGGCTACTCTGCTGTTGTCCTTGATGGGGAGATATTTTAACCCTTTTTAACACAATTTTCCTGCGACATTCCTGCGTCTCCCCCTCCTACGGAGCCCATGTCAGCACCGTGTCAGTAGACAGTTATAATCCTACGACGTCGTTAGCGCAGTGCACGCGTGTTCATGTCAAGAGGAGTTTCGGGAAAGGCGACAAAGAAATTATCGATGGTTCGAAAGATCCATCGGGAGAATGATCTTACGAGTGAAGATCCATCGTTATCGGGAAACGGGGCCCTGGGCGATTTTGTGGGCTATCACAAAGCTGGTTCTGATCGCTGCATCTCTGGCTGCATGCAGCTTTATAAAACAGCCTTGTTGTTTTTCTAGCTTTGCTAGTAATTCTGCGGATGTCCGCGCTCGTTCGGCATCAGTCAAGTTTTTGTATTTTTCGGCATGTTTCGTCTCGTAATGCCGTTTCAAATTGTACTCTTTAAACACGACAACATGCTCCCCACAAACCAAACACACAGGTTTACCCTTGACTTCAGTAAAGAAAAATTAGTAGTCCATATTTGTTTGAAAGTTCTGCATTCGGCATCCACTTTCCTCTTTTTGGGATGAGCCGACATTTTCGTATTTTTCCCGGGTGACAAGGAAGGTCAACAGTTCAGGGGTGACACGGAAGGAAGACAGGTTGTCAATCACACGCATTTGACGTGCACAGTGGACGTGCATGATTGCGTGCACTGTGAGAATAAATGGGCTTCAAAATAAAAGCAATGCGGTTTTAGTCCACCCATAAGATAATTAGAAAATATTTTTTCTTTCTTTCATTTATTTTATTTTTTTTTATTATGTAATCTTTCGCGGGCCGGTCAGAATCATCCTGCGGGCCGCATTTGTCCTGTGGGCCGTACAATGCCCAGGGGTCTCATTTATAACCATTGAGTACGCACAAAACGGGGCTGAAATTGGCGTACGTGACTTTCCACGCCAAGGCTGTGATCTATAAAAAACCAACTTGACGGGAAAATGTGCGCAGCCCTAAGCAAACTCTGACCCATGCGTACGCATGGTTTGGAGGAAAAGGAGAATTGGCGACACAGATGGTGTGGTGGTGAACTGAAGTCAGACAGAAGAATTGTAGAGTGAGAAGAACGATTATGTTTTATCATCGCCCTTCATAAATTTCATTTCAACCCGTATCATGCGTTAAATCTATGTAATCAGAATGATTTAAGTCAACTGCGTTATTTCTCAGTTATAACTCCAGAAACATCTCTGTAGAATAGAAATAAAAAAAAAATCTCTATATTTAATCCCGTCACTCCATACTCTCCACTGACGGCGCGACTGCATGGAATAAAGCATCTGTCCAACATGTGTCAATAACATAATATTTTCATGTGACACTGTAAACACATAATCAAATGTCAATTAAATCCCAAGTGTGGAAAACCAAGCCACACTCCTCATCACAATCGTTGTCCGTTACTCTTGATGCCTTCATGACAAATCAGGCATTAAAAAGGGGTTATGTTCAAGAACATTTTACGTGGGTGATTACAAACTGATTATCCAAGGTGTTCTCTGTCAGTCTTATTACTGTAACCCTATAAATACAGAGGTGAGCGCCGTGGTAATGCTGCACCATATGGCACTTCTGGTGGACCATGCAAATGGCAGGATTCTGAGGGATAGGGTCTTTACGGACCGTAACGATTTATTGGTACATAAAAATATGTACCTTTATGTCAGACCACTTCTTTTTTAATTCTGGGACTGTGCGCTCCGTGCTACTGACAGAGTTCACTGCTGCAGCCACTCACTCTGCTTTTTGTTGTTGGCGATCCCAATCCCGTGACCGCCGAACAAAACTACTTTTCGGGCCTCCATCTCACCCACAAGTGTCTCCACTTCAACCTCCGTGAAATTTCACTTTTTTGCTTTTCTCAGTACTTCTGCCATTGTTTCCGACAAGTCATAATACTTGCATCTGAGTCTGTTTTATATGCAGATCGCATTCATGAGGTCATTTGCATTGACCATTTATGGTTAAAAAGGGGCGTGTACAGGGCGGAACGTGAAGCTGATTCAGCTGCGCACACTTGTACGCACTCTGTGATTTATAAAGAAAATATTGCGTACGGTGTGTGTACGCAGGGTTTGATAAATCTGAATATTTTTTGGCGCACGCAAAACTTGGCTTTTGGGCGTACGTACACTTTTAGTAGCGATCCCACGCACAGTTTTATAAAAGAGACCCCAGGGGTCTCATTTATAACCGTTGCGTACGCACAAAACGGGGCTGAAATTGGCGTACGTGACTTTCCACGCCAAGGTTGTGATCTATAAAAAACCAACTTGACGGGAAAATGTGCGCAGCCCTAAGCAAACTCTGACCCATGCGTACGCATGGTTTGGAGGAAAAGGAGATTGGCGACACAGATGGTGTAGTGGTGAACTGAAATCAGACCGAAGAATTGTAGAGTGAGAAGAACGATTATGTTTTATCATCGCCCTTCATAAATTTAATTTCAACCCGTATCAAAATCCTAATCAGAATAATTTAAATCAACTGCGTTATTTCTCAGTTATTACTCCAGAAACATCTCCTTAGAATATAATAAAAAAAAATTCTCTATATTTAATCCCGTCACTCCATACTGTCTACTGACGGCGCGACTGCATGGAATAAAGCATCTGTCCAACATGTGTCAATAACTTTGGGTTACTTAACGTAATCCCTGGTTCTTTGATAACAGAGTGAGGTGTTTCACTATGGGAATCGCCTAGGCGTGACCTACTACTGGAAGCTCCAATTGCACCACGTCTGTCCTTGACAGACAGGTCGGACTGTGCCACAGGGTCCCGCCCCCTGCACTTATACAGTCGACCCGCCCTCCTCAAATCATTCTATACCGGTTTCTTTCCGTGTAAATGCAAGGAGGGACGTGTTGGTGAAACACCTCACTCTGTTATCAAAGAACCAGGGATTACGTTAAGTAACCCAAAGTTCTTTTTCTAACTTCGTTCACTGTTTCACTATGGGAGATATAGACCACTCCCGTATTGCATATGTCTCCCGAAGCTATGCAAATTCAGCCAGGCAGCAAACATCACTTTGATTCTGGTGAGATCGTCTCCAGCACGGCTTGAGAAACAGAAGGCCCTGAGACATCCAGCCTATAAAACCTAACAAAGGTGTGAGGCGTAGCCCAGCTCGCCGCAGCACAAATGTCATGCACCGACACTCCCCTGAATAAGGCCCATGAAGTAGCCATACCCCTTGTGGAGTGGGCCCTCAAGCCATGGGGGGGCTGCAAGCCCCTACTTTCATAAGCAAGAGATATAGCCTCCACAATCCAGTGGGATAGCCTCTGGCGGGACAAAGGCTTGCCTCTATGGGGAGTGGCCCAGGACACGAACAGCTGATCCCCTTTCCGAAAATCAGCTGACCGACTCACATATACATGTAGGGCCCGTACCGGGCATAATGTATTGAGTCTCTGCTCCTCCGCAGAGGAGAAAGGAGGCGGGTGAAAAGCCGACAGTTCCACCGTGAGACACCTATAGGTCGACTCAACCACCTTAGGCACAAAAGCCGGATTGGGCCGTAGACAGACCTTGGAGATCCCCGGAGCAAACTGCAAGCAGGAAGGACGGATAGACAATGCCTGTAAATCACTCACACGCTTAGCTGTGGTTAAAGCTAAGAGCAACACCACCTTCAGCGACACAAACTTCATCCCCACCGTCTCCAACGGCTCAAAAGGGTGATGAGACAGGGCATCCAGCACCACCGATAAATCCCACAAAGGGACCAGGGGCCTGGAAACTGGGAGCTTGCGACGCGCCCCCTTCATGAAGCGACAAACCAGGGGATGCTGCCCTGCAGGCTAATCCCCAAAGCCAACATGACAAGCTGAGATGGCCGCCAAGTACACTTTAATCGTGGAAAAGGCCTTACCCTTTTCCAATTATCCCTGTAGGAAACACAGTAGGTCCACCACGGAACACTGATATGGAATGGCGTGCCTCGAGTCGCACCAGTCCTCAAAAACCCGCCACTTGCCACTGTAGAGCCGGCGAGTGGAAAGGGCCCTTGCATTCTGAATGGTGTCAACGACCTCTGCAGGCAGGCCTGCCGCATTCAAGTTCCACCTCTCACGGGCCAAGCCCAGAGCGCTACGCAGTCCGGGTGCGGATGGTAAATCTCCCCGCCCACTTGGGAGAGGAGATCCGTGCGCAGGGGAAGGGGCCATGGGTCGCTCGCCAGAAGTTGCACTATTTCCGCCACCCAATGTTTGGATGGCCACCACGGCGCTATCAGGATTAGCGACAGACTCTGTTCTCTCACCCTGGCTAGGGTGGGGGAGATCAGGCTGAGAGGGGGGAAGGCATATAGCAGCACGTTTGGCCACGGATGGGCCAGCGCATCTACCCCTAGGGGAGCCCTTACGTCTGACAGGGAGAAAAACAACGGGAACTGAATGTTTTCCAGCGAGGCGAAGAGATCTATGGCTGCCAAGCCGTATCTCCGCCATATTTGTCCCACAACCTGTGGATGAAGAGTCCATTCCCCGTACAGGGGGTTTCCTCTGGACATAAGATCTGCTCCTCTGTTCAGGACACCCGGTACATGTGTCGCCCGAAGGGACAGAAGTCTGGTGCTGCTCCACAAGATAATTTCTCGAGCTAACTCGTGTAGTTTCAGTGAGCGAGTGCCGCCCTGCCGGTTGACGTATGCCACTACAGTGGAATTGTCTGTCTTTACCAAGACATGGCGGCCGTGGATAAATTACAGGAAGTGTTTAAGAGCAAGGAACACTGCCCAAAGTTCTAGGAGGTTTATGTGAGCCTGAGCTAGATCGCGACTCCAGGTGCCGTTCACTGCTCTGCCCATCATTGTCGCACCCCACCCTGACAAGGACGCGTCCGTTGTCATGGTTACCCTGGACGACACCGCCCCCAGCAGGACGCCCGCTGTCAGAACCGTGCGCACCGACCACGGGCGGAGAGCGGTAACACACGCTGGTGTTACTTTCACCTTGCGATTCAGGTGGCGACGGGAGCACAGACGTAGTGCTGCGACCCAGCGCTGAAAATCTCTCATCAGAAGACCCAAATGTACTACTGATATCACCGAAGCCATAAGGCCAAGCAGGCGTAGGCATAACTTGAACGATACGGTCTCTCCCCGCCTGAAGAGGGAGAGACACTGCGTGAGAGACGTTAGTCTCCTCTCTGATAGTGTGACGCGATAAGAGAGAGAGTCTATGTGGAGACCCAAATATTCCGCACATTGTGCGGGGTCCACACGGCTCTTTTCCCAATTTATGCTGAATCCCAGAGTCCTCAGATGATTTACCACCGTAGTAGAATCTCTGAGTGCCTGTTCGCGTGAACTGGAACATATCAGATAATCGTCCAGATAAGAGAATATTCTGATGCCGCTGTTTCTTAACGGTGACAGTGCCTCCTCCACACACCTGCTGAACACTCTCGGGGCCAACGATAGCCCGAACGGGACCACTTGGTATTCGTAAGCCCTGTTCTGAAAAGCGAACCGGAGAAATTTCCGGTGTGCGGGATAGATGGCAATGTGAAAATATGCGTCTGACAGATCGATCGTTACAAACCAACCCCCTGGACGGATTGAACGACAGAGCACTTTGTGTGTTAACATCCTGAACGTGTATTTGCGCAGGTGTCTGTTTAACACACGGAGATCTAATATGGGGCGAAGGGACGAGCTCCCTCTCTTCGGAATGAGAAAATAACGGGAGTAAAAACCCTGTTGGGCTTGCTCGTTCGGGACAGCCCTGATCGCTTGTTTTCGCAGCAGGGACGATATTTCGTCCTCTAGGATTCGTTGCCGAATCCCCACTGGCCATAGAAACCAACAGGTTGTTGAATCTGGGTGGTTTCATAGCAAACTGCAGTCTGTAACCCTGGGAAACCGTAGACAGGATCCACGGGTGAACTGCGCATGCGCGCCACTGTTCCACTCGCATAGCGAGCGGGCTCATGTGATCGCGCCCCAACGACGTCACCCTCGGGACGCAAGGGGAGAGGTCTGCCCTCACAGGAGAAGCGTGAGCTCCCCCCATGAGAATGTAGGGACCAAGACATTGTTTTATTTTGTTTTGGTTTGTGCATTTCACCCTTGGCTCTGGGCCTGGTTGCGAAAATGCAGGGTTTATTGTGTGACACTGGGAAAATGCTTGGTGGCACTGTGTCAACCGTTGCCCCTGTCTCAGTTCGCCCTGAACGTGAGGCGAGAGAGACTGAGAAAGGGCCCCTGGAGAACTTGGACATATCCAGGTCCCTGAACCATGGAACTCGGGGCTTTGCTCTACCCCCCCAAGGTTTCTTTTCTTCATGGGAGGGGGAGAGAGAGAAGCTGGGATTGCTAGGTCGCACCCTTCCTCTTCCCCTCCCCGGGGTGGGGAGAGCGGTTCCTGGCTGCCGCAGCAGCGAAGGAGTGTTTGCCCCATGGCCTTGGGTTCTCTGACCTAGGCTGTTGGTCGGCCTGTGGGCCAGCTGCGTGGGCTGGTCTGTAGGCTTTCTGAGGCCTGTTTCCCCCTTGTTTTCCCCTTGCTGCCGCCGCGGCGGCCGCAAAGCCTGACCTCGCTGGCTGGGGTGGGCGGGGAGCCTGTTTTCGGGGAAGGCAGAGATCGAAGGCCTCTCCTTCCTGTTTCCTGAGAGTGCTGAACTCTCTCATCTTTTCCAGCGCTGGACCAAACAGACCCTTGGTTGGGTCATATGCAGCATCCATGACCTCGGCTTTCTGCGCGTCACTCAGACCGGAGAGACTGAGCCATAACGCTCTCTCACCCGAGACTGCGAGTCCCATGACTCGACCACAGCCCTGAACTGCGCCCCGTGAGGAGCGTAGGACCAGGTCATTGACGATGCAAATTTCATCCCAGAGGGCAGGGTTGGGTGACCCAGAGTCTAGCTGGCGACCCATTTCCTCTAGGATTTCAGCCTGATATGCAGACAGTAGTGTCATGGCATTGAGCGAGCATACCGACTGCGCTGCATATTTATGCATCCTCTGGTAAGTGGAAGCGGTGAGGCGGTCCATCTTACCAGGCAGGGAGATGCCTGAAGAGGCGGAGAGAGAGCGACGGTTTGGGTGGAGGTGGTAAGCCACTGAAGGCTCCACAGCTGGGGGTTCGGCCAGCCCCAGCTCACCCATCCCGTGGATCTCCAGCTTTGAGCAGCCCTTGGTTGGAAGCTTGCTCTTAAATGGGCTGGACCAGTAGCGGCTCATTTCCTTCATGCAGATGGGAACTGCTGGTAAGAGCTGCTTAGAAGGCGGCTGGGCTGGTGGGAGCCTCTTGCCGTCGTACAGGTCTCTCTCTGCCCCTTCAGCATCAGGGGCTGCAGGCCATTGAATGCCTAGTTTTGCAGCGGCCCGTTTGCACACCTCGTACAGGTTACCGTCTACCGGTTGTACAGCGTCAGAGGCGCTAGGGGGTCTGGACATTTGGACCGGAAAAGTGGAGTCGTCCTCCTCCTCCTCAATTCCGTCCATGTCGAGGAAGTCAAAGTTGGCGTCGCCGTCGCCCTCTGCGTCCTCAGCGCCCGGTTCCGCCTCGAGAATTAAATCATCGAATAGCGGGAGCACGAGCGGGGATGCCGCCTCCATCATGTCCGCCGAGCTCGTTGTCGCGTGGGACTGATGGGTGCTCGTTGAGGCTATAGCGGGGGCACCAACCAGGCAGGGATCCTGGTTGGTAGCCACCGTCACCCTTAGCCTCCTTTCCAGAATTTTCTCCGGCATCGATGTGCAGTGAGCGCATGAATGCGGGTCCGCTAGCGAAGCTTGAGCGTGTTTAATGCCCATGCACGCTATGCACATGGGGTGGGGGTCCCGGCCTGATATGGAGGCCCCACATGACGCGGGGCACAGGCGGGATACAGCCTCCCTAGCCTTCGGCTCCGACCCTTTGGCGGGGGTGGCGGGCGAAGGCATACCACAGAGTTCACTCGCCGTGATGCGTTCGTTATACTCCGGGTGTTTTGGCTCAGCCAACAAGCTAATGTGTACTGTGTGGAAAACCAAGCCACACTCCTCATCACAAACGTTGTCCGTTACTCTTGATGCTTTTCATGACAAATCACGCATTAAAAAGGGGTTATGTTCAAGAACATTTTACGTGGGTGATTACAAACTGATTATCCAAGGTGTTCTCGGTCAGTCTTATTACCGTAACCCTATAAATACAGAGGTCTGCGCCGTGGTAATGCTGCACTATATGGCACTTCTGGCGGACCATTTAAATGGCAGGATTCGGAGGGAGAGGGTATTTAGGGACCATAACAATTTATTGGTAGGCTACATAAAAATATGTAACTCTATGTCAGACCACTTATTTTTTAATTCTGGGACTGTGCGCTCCGTGCTACTGACAGAGTTCACTGCTGCAGCAACATGTTGCCACTCACTCTGCTTTTTGTTGTTGGCGATCCCAATCCCGTGACCGCCGAACAAAACTACCTTTCGGGCCTCCATCTCACCCACAAGTTTCTCCACTTCAACCTCCGTGAAATTTCGCTTTATTGCTTTTCGCAGTACTTCTGCCATTGTTTCCGACAAGACATAATACTTGCATCTGAGTCTGTTTTATATGCAGATCGAATTCATGAGGTCATTTGCATTGACCATTTATGGTTAAAAAGGGGCGTGTACAGGGCGGAACGTGAAGCTGATTCAGCTGCGCACACTTGTAGGCACTCTGTGATTTATAAAGCAAAGATTGCGTACGGTGTGCGTACGCAGGGTTTTATAAATCTGAATATTTTTTGGCGCATGCAAAACTTGGCTTCTGGGCGTACGCACATTTTTAGTAACGAACCCACGCACAGTTTTAGAAATGAGACCCCAGGGGCCTCATGTACTAAGACTTGCGTGGATTTCATACTGAAACTTGGCGTACGCCAAAACCCAGAAACTGTCTTACGCACAAATAAATTCAGATGTATCAAAGTGTGCGAATGCATGGATCCAAGCACGTTTCTTTTGTACATCTCAATCAACGTGGAATTGAGCGCACATGCCGAGGTGCCAAACTCCTCCCTGTCCACGCCCTCATTTAAATATGCAATTTCATTTAAATAGGCCTCTGGACCTGAGATTCACCTCTTAATCCGATCACCTGGCACCATGAACAGAGGCAAAAAACGAAACTTCACGGAGTCCGAGCTCGAGATTTTGCTCCACGAGGTAGAAATGCGCAAGCTTATGCTATTTGGAACCCTGTCAACAGGGATAAATGCAAAACAAAAGAGAAGTGAGTGGGAGCGTGTTTGCGAGGCCGTCAATGCAGTGGGGTCTCAGCAGCGCACACACTCTGAAATAAAAAAAAAGTGGTCAGACCTCAAGGTGGAGGTGAAGCGGAGGGTTTCTGCCCACCGCCGAAGCGTGACTGCAACAGGTGGGGGGACGGGAGTGGGGAAACTCTCCCCCTTCGATTTGAGACTGCGGTCAAGCCAGCCGACTCATCGAGATCGGCGGTCAAGCCAGCCGACCCAGTTATATGCTGTACCTGTTTATACTAGCCATTACGGTAATAGCGTCTCAGAACTAGTTTAAAATAAAAGCATTCGTCGGGTACATACAAAAAGACAGTCAATCAAAGCAAATTCTATCAAAGGAAGTGTACGGCCGTTGTGGTATTTACTTTCAAAATAAAAGCGCACCAAACATTCCAATATGAGACATATTACATGTGATTTTGGATTCAATTTGAAAGAAAATTCCCTGTTATTCCATGCTCATTTCACTTCAGGGTCATAGTTCACGAACCCATGGGGTCACGCAAGAAGTTTCAGAACATTCTGATGTGGAGTTTCAAAATAAACGCCCACCAAGAATTCCAATATGAGACATTACATATGATTTTAGATTCAATTTAAAAGAAAATGCCCTATTATTTCAGGCTCATTTCACTTCAGGGCGATAGTTCAAGACCCCATAATGTCACCCAAGATGTTTCAGGACATTCGGATGTGTAGTTTCAAAATAAAAGCCCACCAAATATGAGACATATAACATATGATTTTGGATTCAATTTAAAAGAAAATGCCCTGTTATTTCAGGCTCATTTCACTTCAGAGTTATACTCCAAAACCCCATAGGGTCACCCAATAAGTTTCAGAACATTCTGATGTGGAGTTTCAAAATAAAAGCCCACCAAACATTCCAATATGAGACATATTACATATGATTTTAGATTCAATTTAAAAGAAAATGCCCTGTTATTCCAGGCTCATTTCACGTTAGGGTTATAGTTCACGAACCCATAGGGTCACCCAAGAAGTTTCAGAACATTCTGATGTGGATTTCCAAAATAAAAGCCCACCAAACATTCCAATATGAGACATATTACATATGATTTTGGATTCAATTTAAAAGAAAATGCCCTGTTATTCCAGGCTCATGAACTATAACCCTGAACTGAAATGAGCCTGGAATAACAGGGCATTTTCTTTTAAATCAAACCCAAAATCATGTGTTATATGTCTCATATTTGGTGGGCTTTTATTTTGAAACTACACATCAGAATGTCCTGAAACTTCTTGAGTGACCCTATGGGGTTTTGAAGTATAATTCTGAAGTGAAATGAGCCTGAAATAACAGGGCATTTTCTTTTAAATTGAATCCAAAATCATATGTTATATGTCTCATATTTGGTGGGCTTTTATTTTGAAACTACACATCCGAATGTCCTGAAACATCTTGGGTGACATTATGGAGTCTTGAACTATCGCCCTGAAGTGAAATGAGCCTGAAATAACAGGGCATTTTCTTTTAAATTGAATCCAAAATCATATGTAATATGTCTCATATTGGAATCTTTGGTGGGCTTTTATTTTGAAACTCCACATCAGGATGTTCTGAAACTTCTTGGGTTACCCTATGGGGTCGTGAACTATAACTCTGAAGTGAAATGAGCCTGGAATAACTGGGCATTTTCTTTTAAATCGAACCCAAAATCATATGTCTCATATTTGGTGGGCTTTTATTTTGAAACTACACATCAGAATGTCCTGAAACTTATTGGGTGACCCTATGGGGTTTTGAACTATCGCCCTGAAGTGAAATGAGCCTGAAATAACAGGGCATTTTCTTTTAAATTGAATCCAAAATCATATGTAATATGTCTCATATTGGAATTCTTGGTGGCCTTTTATTTTGAAACTCCACATCAGAATGTTCTGAAACTTCTTGCGTTACCCTATGGGTTTGTGAACTATAACCCTGAAGTGAAATGAACATGGAATAACAGGGCATTTTCTTTTAAATTGAATCCAAAATCATATGTAATGTCTCATATTGGACATTTTGGTTGGCTTTTATTTTGAAACTCCACATCAGAATGTTCTGAAACGTCTTGGATTACCCTATGGGGTTTTGAACTATAACCCTGAAGTGAAATGAGCCTGGAATAACAGGGAATTTTCTTTTAAATCGAATCCAAAATCATATGTAATATGTCTCATATTGGAATGTTTTTGTATGTACCCGACGAATGCTTTTATTTTAAACTAGTTCTGAGACGCTATTACCGTAATGGCTAGTATAAACAGGTACAGCAAAAAACTGGGTCGGCTGGCTTGACCGCCGATCTCGATGAGTCGGCTGGCTTGACCGCAGTGATTTGAGAGTGGCCGCTTTGATCGGTGACACAGCTCTCACCGGAGTGGTAGGAGCCCATGAAGGGGACACCGATCATCCCCAAGGTAAATATGCTGAAGTCATAAATGCTGTAATTATACTGGTCATACAATTGGCTGCTTACAATACACATAAGTCGTGAGTAAAGATGCCAGGATATTAAAGACTTTGACTCGTGTTTATTAACTTACATTTTTTATTTTTGAATAGACAAGCAAGGAGAGGGCACGTCTTGCTCCGTCGGCCCCGGCGTCTCCTCCGTCGGCCCCGGCGTCTCCTCCGTCGGCCCCGGCGTCTCCAGCGTCACCGCTGACTCCGGTTTCTCCACCGGCTCCGCTGCACGCGGCGCCTCGAATTCATCTGCTGACCACCCGACCGGCCGTGTCCTCACCCGAGCTGTGCTGGAGTCACAGGCAGAAATCGTCAGAGCCATCGGTGGCATTAATGATCGCCTTGATCGGCTTATGAATGTACTCAGTGACATAAGCGCGTCAATAAATACACTTGTGTCAAAGTCAATTCTGTCCTTGCCTCTTTACATGCTTGAAATCACATTCTGCCGGGCCCGTATGGCTCCTCGGGGTGGGTTGCAGTTGACGGGTCCGGCATCCGGTTCCTCCAGTGGGGGGTTGTGCTGCTCTGGCAGTGGTATGCCATGGCGGTGTGCCACATTGTGGAGGACGCCACAGGCCATCAAAATGTGGCACACCTTCTCAGGTCTGTACAGTAGCATCCCCCCCGACCTGTCCAGGCATCGCCACCGTCCCTTCAGCAGGCCGATTGCCCTCTCCACAATTATTCTCGTCCGGGAATGGAGGTCATTATACCTCCTCTCTTGGTCGGTGTTGGGGTTTGTAAGAGGGGTCATCAGCCACGTTCTTAGGGGGTAGCCACGGTCCCCTGGGGTCAGATGAAGGCAGAATACAATACACAACGTAAAAACCACACAATGAATGAATGCAGAAGTGCACCGCGGGCAACATTTCTAACTTTACGCCCGCTTTTACTGACGTGAATACTGAACACGTCAGAGAAACATGATATTTGGATGTGCACAAGCCCCAGATGTGCATTACGCTGGTTTATACATACGGGACAATTACACAAATAAAGCATTTACTCACCCAGAAGCCACCCATCGCGCACAGTGCCAGCCTCCAGCCTGTTCCCAACCATGCTGTTGGTCAGAATGAATGAATCGTGCGTTGAACCAGGCCACCTTGCCACGATGTTAAGAAGCTGCATTTGCGCATCACATATGACTTGGACATTGATAGAATGAAAGTGTTTCCTGTTGACGTAAACAAATTCATCCTGTGATGGCGCTTTTATGGCAATATGTGTGCAGTCAACAGCTCCGATTACATTAGGGAAACCGGCTGTTGCTGCAAATTGCGCTTTAATGTGGGCCTGTTCAACAGCATTGTATGGGAATTTGATGTACCTGGATGACATTCGGATGATCATGATTCCGTCCCACACAGCTGGCATGGCTCGGCTCAGGGTGGACTGGCACACTCCTGACCGATCGGCCAGCTCCCGCTGGAAGGCCCCTGTTGCCAGGAACCCCAGCGTGGTCAGCACCTGTGTGGGCACGGACAACCCCAGGCTCCTGGCTGTGTGGCGCTCTAGGGCCGGCCGCAGCTCTGCGCACAGCTCCAGTAATACTGGCCTGGGGAAACGAAATCGGCTCATGAGCCAATCATCATCATTTGCGAGTAAGTCCTCGCGTTCCCTAAACATACGTTCCCTTCGGATTTGACCATTTGCGATGTCCTCTAACAACGCTAACGCAGCCATTTTTAAAACAATTTTCTTCATCCATTGCGCATGCTTTTATAGCCACCCATATAATTGCAAGGTGTGTTAATTGTTCATTAGTGTGTCTCTGATGTGCAAATCACTCTGATGAGTCATTGTTTTCACCTTTTTTCCCAGTTTCCCAGCGTCACGACTAAGTGTCGCCAAAGGAACAATAGCTGTAGAAACGTGCGTACGACAGCTCTGGAGCTGGCGTGGGGACCGCACATTTTTACGGTCATTTCACGTTTTGTACATCTGAACGTGAGCGTGGAAAAGGACGTACGCCACGTTTTTGTGCGTACGCAACCTTAGTACATGAGGCCCCTGGGGGTGACGCTGGGAAACTGGGAAAAAAGGTGAAAACAATGACTCATCAGAGTGATTTGCACATCAGAGACACACTAATGAACAATTAACACACCTTGCAATTATATGGGTGGCTATAAAAGCATGCGCAATGGATAAAGAAAATTGTTTTAAAAATGGCTGCGTTAGCGTTGTTAGAGGACATCGCAAATGGTCAAATCCGAAGGGCGCTGGAGACGCCGGGGCCGACGGAGCAATCCGTGCCCTCTCCTTGCTTGTCTATTCAAAAATAAAAAAAATAAGTTAATAAACACGAGTCAAATTCTTTAATATCCTGGCATCTTTACGCACGACTTATGTGTATTGCAAGCAGCCAATTGTATGACCAGTATAATTACAGCATTTATGACTTCAGCATATTTACCTTGGGGATGATCGGTGTCCCCTTGATGGGCTCCCACCACTCCGGTGAGAGCTGTGTCACCGATCAAAGCGGCCACTCTCAAATCGAAGGGGGAGAGTTCCCCCACTCCCGTCCCCCCACCTGTTGCGGTCACGCTTCGGCGTTGGGCAGAAACCCTCCGCTTCACCTCCACCTTGAGGTCTGACCACTTTTTTTTAATTTCAGAGTGTGTGCGCTGCTGAGACCCCACTGCATTGACGGCCTCGCAAACACGCTCCCACTCACTTCTCTTTTGTTTTGCATTTATCCCTGTTGACAGGGTTCCAAATAGCATATGCTTGCGCATTTCTACCTCGTGGAGCAAAATCTCGAGCTCAGACTCCGGTGATCGGATTAAGAGGTGAATCTCAGGTCCAGAGGCCTATTTAAATGAAATTGCATTTTTAAATGAGGGCGTGGACAGGGAGGAGTTTGGCACCTCGGCATGTGCGCTCAATTCCACGTTGATCGAGATGTACAAAAGAAACGTGCTTGGATCCATGCGTTCGCACACTTTGATACATCTGAATTTATTTGTGCGTAAGACAGTTTCTGGGTTTTGGCGTACGCCAAGTTTCAGTATGAAATCCACGCAAGTCTTAGTACATGAGGCCCCAGGTCTGTCCTAGCCTGGCTCCGCCCGCCTAAGTACTTCCGCTCAATTTGAATTTCCCTTCAGTGCTAGGTCTGGACCTGCTGTATGTAATTTGGTTTTCTGGTGCCGCCACAGCGGCCGCCAATCAGCGAACAGAGGGCGTGTCTGAGAACAATGACGATAAAGTCGTATGCCAGTTTGAGTTGTTGTTGTAGGTCGGTAGTTGATTTACAATGTGCAATTTTTCCCTGATAAATTAAATTCGACGAACAAAACCTGCAGCTGTCGTTGACGGACATTTTCGTGCAGACGCGCAAGGTGTTTGGTTTGTGTACAACCTGCGCGTGATTCCCGGCGCATGACATACGTCACAACCAAACGTTAGCGATTGGTTATGGCAGATCCAGAGTGGCACTGGGCAGATCCAATCATTTTAAACTTCAACAGACACCCGCCTTCAAGTGAGTTAACGTTTGTCAATTGATTAGGTCCAGACTCTCTGTACAAATGAAATGAAGTGAAGTACGAGAGTCTGGTAGAACCAGGCTAGGTCTGTCCTAGAATATCCGGGAAATAGACAGATTTGAAATGCTTACGCTCGTGCACGGGGCAGCGCCAAATCGCCTGTTCTGCTAGACGGGTTTTGATTGGCCCGACCACTCTCTCGACGACCTGTCCTGCTATACGGGTGCTGATTGGCCCGTCCGCTCTCTTGACGAGCTGTCCTGCTAGACGGGTTCTGAATGGCTCTTCCGCTCTCTCGACGTTAAACAACGGCGCGGTTGGTCACGTGACGGCATCTGCTGCTGGCTGAGCGAAGCGTGTTAGCAGGTATGAACATATACTATTTTAAACGATAATAAATCGGCCTTTTATTAACGTGAACGATAACTTCTTTGATAAATTTTAAATATGAAAAATAAAACCAACTGTTATGTTATTGGTGCATCTTAAGTTTCCATACGTTTTTGTAGAGTTTCCTAGCTAGCCATGGTAGCTTAGCGGCGTATTGTCGAACGGCCCGCACACATGCACACACAGGGGAATGAGCTATCAACGTAGCACTGACAGGCCATCCGTTCCTTGATCACTTTCTTGTGAAACAGCTAAACACACGCAACAATCTTCGTAGCATAGATCAAATTGTAGTATAAACGGCGAGAGAAATTGTTTTTGAACGTGCTTATGTATTTTTAGGCGTTTCTGTACAGTTTTAACTATAATATTCAAACTAACGTTTGTAGGCTGTTGCTAACTTTAGCTAAAGACGTTAGCATTATATTAGCTACTGAGTCACACAAAGGAGTCCTCCTCCTTGTTTAATCTTAATTATTATATTTAGGTTAATCGTCCGTTTAGTTGTCTGCTGTTTCCAGTTAGTAACTTGGTGGGGATTGTGATTATCCGCGGTTCATTAAAAAAGGTCAGTAGATAGTCTGTTTGTTATTTACTAGGCACAATGTTGAACAAAGACAAACAACTAGCCAACATGAAGCTAACATAAGCCTGCTAGTAATGGTCGTCTGTCGGACCAACTAATGCGAATATATTCGCGTATCCCAGCAAGCTATTCTCGGGAGTTTGTAGTGGATAAACTTTGTTGGCAAGCAAAGCTCAACAAAGTCTGTTAGAGCTGAGGTAAATGTGGCCTATCTAGTTTTAGATAACACTTTGGTCATTTGACTTCCCACAGGCAGTAATTCGCTATCTGAAGTGTTAAACACCCAAAATATCCAACAATAACTTGGCGGTGATGTAATGTACATAAATACATTTGTGCCATAGTCGTGTGTACGTTTGCGTTGCCACGCTACGAACAACTGCGTCACACCTAGTGAGAGACACACATTGACCAGTGTCTACCTCATTTGGCCCACAACACCATACACGTAAAGCTCAGTGGTTGATAAAGGTGCTCGTCGAAATATTTATATGGGTCTTTTGGGGTGAACGTTTTCATGTGTTTTACTGTGTGAGAGAAGGAGGGAGGTAAGAGGGTGTAAATTGACACCACATTGGCCCCTCTTGAATGTCTAAATTTAACCAGTGGTAGTGCGACAGATGGGGTTCTAGTCTTGCATGAAGCCGCCTTGTGTATTCATAATGCAGTAAAGGCTTTCAGTCAGACATGTTACTAGTTCTTGGATAAAGTTAGAAAACGTTATAATATAGCAGTGAATCGATTTTATATTGCATATCACTATTGGTAATTTTATATTTTCTGTCTTGTCTCCCTCCTAGATTTTTTCTATTTTGTACATACATTGTTCTGTATATACTGTATATGATGACTTCAGTGGTGAGCAGTCCTGCCCGGGCCACGCGGGAAAGAACACTGCCCACCAGCACACAAACCACACAGAAGCAAATCCAGGTGACTGAAAAGCGCATATCTGCACGTCTATGTCATTGTCTTTGGTAGGGCTGCTCGATTATGGAAAAGAAATCATAATCACGATTATTTTGGTCAATATTGAAATCAGTTATTCAAACGATTATTTTTGAGTTTGATAACATGATGTATTTATTCAGCTCGTCTTTCCCAAAAAAACCGGGCAGCTGGGCAGCTGCACCGGTTGCACCGTCGATATTTACAGCATTGATTAATAATATTTTGACCATTAAATAAATGCCTTAAATAAATGACGAATCTGTATCTCTCGTAAAGAATATCGTCAGACAATGCCAAGGGATTGGTTCTGTCCCGAAAAACCCTCCGTCTCCGGAGAGACGCGTGTACGATAAGTGCGCCGAGGTCCATGGGAACACCCACAAATGGTGACGCCATTATCGGAGGAGGGGCTAGGAAGCTGCGCACGCCGATATAAGTAGCCGATCTCCGGGTAGACTCGCTGAAAAGCTGCTCCCGACTAGGGCTGTCAAAGAATATTCGAAGTTCGAATATTCGTTCGAAATGTATCCAAAAACGTGAATTAGAACGTGAAAATTAATATTCCAATGTGAAAAATCACTCCCGCGGTACAAGCGCCTCTATCTGCTTTGTGAATGAGCCTCTGTCTGTTCGCGATGTCCCTCATAATATTCGAATGTGAAAAAACACTCCCGCGGTACAAGTGTAACAGACTAGTATTGTGAAGAGCGAATGTATTTTATCCCCTCGGGGTTTCCGTACTTGGATATAGGTATTCCAGCTCTCACGCTGTGACTGGGTGACTTCTGATATGTACTGAGTAAACGAGACTATTTTCCCTTCCACGCTTGTGTCATTCTTGTCATATAAATATCTAAGTGCCAACGCTCGGTTACACAAGCGCCTATCTGCTTTGTGAGTGAGCCTCTGTCTGTTCGCGATGTCCCTCATAATATTCGAATGTGAAAAAACACTCCCGCGGTACAAGTGTAACAGACTAGTATTGTGAAGAGCGAATGTATTTTATCCCCTCGGGGTTTCCGTACTTGGATATAGGTATTCCAGCTCTCACGCTGTGACTGGGTGACTTCTGATATGTACTAAGTAAACGAGACTATTTTCCCTTCCACGCTTGTGTCATTCTTGTCATATAAATATCTAAGTGCCAACGCTCGGTTACACAAGCGCCTATCTGCTTTGTGAGTGAGCCTCTGTCTGTTCGCGATGTCCCTCATAATATTCGAATGTGAAAAAACACTCCCGCGGTACAAGCGCCTAATTGCTTTGTGAATGAGCCCTCGTTTTAAAGTAAGGAAATGCCCAGCAGGAAGCCGCCGCCCTATATATAGGATATACCGGTATATATATCCCACTAATTTGAACCATGGTTTTGTCGCATTATTGACATATTGACGGCAACTGCGTAAAATAGGCAACCAGATATTCGAATAGTTCGAATTCGTGATTTTTTTCCAAACGAACATTCGAATGTCATTTTTGAGCAATTTTGACAGCCCTACTCCCGACCAGGTTTGGTTGCGAGCGTAAGTCACCAATGGTGATACAGCGACGCTTAAAGAGATCGACTTTCATGGTACAGCTAACCCAGGCTTTCAGCTCAACATACCTCGCTAACCCTCTAATCGAGCTTCGCCGTACAGGCCCCTGGATTGGGCTTTGCGGGTTTGTTTACCGGCGTTGCTATTGTTACCGTCTTGCGTGTTCCAACGGCTTATTAGGTATCTAATAAATCGCTGTCTAATCAATCCTTCATTCACTGCCTCTCCCGTGGTCATTGCAATATTATGAATAGACTGCTCTGTAAAAAAAATAAATAATAATAATTATACCAGATCAATTTTCAGTCGCACCGGTGCGCCCAAATGAAATATTTGGTCGCACTACCCCGAATTCTAGGCGCATGTGCGCCCAAATTAGGCGCACTCTGGAGCCCTGAAAAGCATAGTTCTGTATTAATTTTTTACTACCGATTCAGTATATGCAACTGGTTGGTTATTAATACTGCCTTTATTTAATTGATGTGAATGCAATGCGTGTATATATTCTTGCATAAATATCCCCACTTTAATAATCAGTAAACACTTTTATTTCTAGGCTACGGCAGATCAGATTCGTCTAGCCCAGGTAACCTTTGAAAAAAAGGATGCAGACTTTGAGGATAAGGTCAAACAGGTAATTGGGTTTAAAAAATATATTTTTTAGTTTTGACGTATTTGGTACTACTTGAAAGTACCTGTTCAATTACACTTTTGTTGACTTTGCATTGACTTGTACAACAGCTGAGTGAAGTGAGTGGGAAGACCCAAGATGAGTGTGGGATAGCCCTCCACGACTGCAATGACGATGTCAACAGAGCCATCAACTTCCTCCTGGAGAGCCCCTCAGACACAGTAAGAGGCTCAAATCTACACATATACACATGCGTTTGTTTGGTACCTACCAACATATTTTCCAACATGCCTACACAAGCTCATTATTTGATGAGGCTGCAATTCTTTCTACTGAATTCTTATTCTTACGGTGTGGCATTATTTTTCAGGTTCTAGAAATTATGGGAAACATAAGCTATTCATTCTTTTCAGATTTTTAAAATATTTTATACTTTTTAAGATATTCTACTTTTCAAATCAGTCAAAGGGATGACGGCAGAGCCGTCCTCTGGTACTTCAACTGTTTAAGACCTTCGTTCAAACCATTTAACAAATCTACACACTTGTATCTTCAATAATATCCAAACGGAATTTCCATATCATTTAAACTTTATTCAGAATCACAGTTTTAGTTTCATACCGGCTTTGTTTTCAGTTGAGCGTGATGACGTTCAGCAGTGTTGACAGATTGGGCGGTTTCTCCCGCCAGATTGGGCTACTTTTAATCACGCACCGGCTCGCTATTCTCTCACACACACGCACAAACATGCACACGCACCCCCCCCCCCCCCCCCCCCCCCCCCCCCCCCAGCAGTGCAGAGCGATACATTTGACCTTTCAGATTCTTCTATTAATTTTACATTTCTCCATTTTTAGCAATGCGCTTCATTCAGCTGTCACTTTATTTGTTTCCAACCATTTACATTTCTTTAATGGTGTGCATCTTTACATTGTTTACTCCATTTAGACTTTTTTTTACTTTTGTTCGAATCTCTTCACTGGATTTAAGTCTTAATCTTATGTGGCTTTATTAAAAAATATTTTCAAACTCAATTTGTACTACAGCACTCACCGCATTTTCTGCAGGAAATGCATTTTCTAGTTTTATTTGTTCTCATGATGAAACGTTAAACGTTATGTTTGACTGTCATGAGTCCTTGGATGATCTCCTCAATTACCGTATTTTCCGCACTATAAGGCGCACTTAAAAGCCTTTAATTTAATTTTATTTTCTCCTTATAATCCGGAGCGCCTGATATATGGCGATCACACGAACACTTAGGCCCCGTCCACACGGAGCCGAAACGGGCGAAAACGCTCCGATTTCGATTTATGCGGTTCAGGGATATCTCCGTAAAGACGGGGTAATTTCTAAACCGCATCGAGCTGTAGAAACGCTGTAGTAAATATTCAAGGTGCTGGTTCTCCACAGAAAAAAGTGGAGCGAATCAAGCCTGCACGCTGTATACAAACATTCAGTCACGAGGAGATTCAACCTTTTAAATTGAGCATAAATACTTTTTAATGTACGGTTAGTAATTACATTTATCAAGGGGCTTTATTTAAAGCTACAAAAAGAATACAATAAAATAATCAATAAAAATTTCAACGCAGCTGACGTCCCCCAGCTGGTGGGGGGGCTAATGCCATAATCGTTTGCGTTTCAGGCGTTAACACGAATCCTAACACAAAACCGCATAAGTCTGGATAGATTTGAAACCACCTCCGAGGGTGGTTTCAGAAATGTGCGGTTTCGGGCACCGGATTCGCCTGCTCCGTCTGGACGGTCAGCTGATACGCACAAGACTTATGCGGTTTCACCAAAAAATCGGCTTCGTGGGGACGGGGCCTTAGAAGGGGAACACGCGTTCACAAAGTCGGGGAGACAACGCCGGGCGACTTACGCCACTATTTGACCATCGATCGTGGATGCCTGGGCTGATATATCAGTCTCAACTGTGGTCCGAGCTTTCACGAAGGCAGGAATAATCACTGAACTGCCAGGCAACAGAAGCGACACTGACTCGGATAATGACGAGAGGGAGCCAGGCATGTTGGATGCCCGGTTCGTACTCGTACTCGCCCAACTGTTCAATTCGGACACTGAAGAAGAAGAATTCGAGGGATTCGTGGACGGGGAATGAACTGAAAAAGTGAGCTTTACGTGTTATACGTAACTGAACAATATTGAGTTATGCACTAACGTTTGAATTAGCGGTATCGGACTGTTTCTTTTACGTGTTTACAACTGAACAAGGCTGGGAGATATTGTTAATATGCACATTAACGTTTGAACATCGTTACCATGGGAGTGAACGGAGTTGTCGGAACGCTTAATAAAGTTTGACTTTATCTGACTGTTTTGTTGACATTCCCTTTAGCACAGCTCGGTCTAGTCGATGCATAACGCTACCCCAGTCAAACGTTTGACTGCACTATCTTCTATTCTATGTGCCTTATAATCCGGTGCGCCCCATCGATGATAAAGTTCTAAAATAGGCCATTCATTGAAGGTGCGCCTTATAGTGCGGAAAATACGGTACATATGCAGATATTTCATCCATCCATCCATTTTAGGCGCTTGGGGTCCCACACAACCAACCAGGGTATCTAGGATATTATAAATTATTTCACTGAGAAAGCATGGCTGCATTCATGTGTGTGTGTATGTCTGTGTGTCAGACCTCCTGGGAGACGGTGGGGAAGAGGCGTAGTGTGGGGAAGGAGGCAGGGCCCTCTGAGATCAAGGAGAGGAGGGGAGGAGAGCGGGAGGCCAGCCGTGGTCGTGGTGGAGCCAACAGGAGGGGCCGGGGCATCAGCAGAGGACGTGACGGTAATTACGCTGGGAGGGCTGGTGTCTCCAAAGGTTTCCTGGATAAACATTAATTATTGAGAGATGTTTTGCGTTGAAATGCGAAGCTGAAGCTTTTTAGGTTTGGCGTGGACACGCACAACCCTGTGTTAACCAACCCCGAGTTGATTGAACTAATGCATAACCGCTGCTGTGGAACCGAAAACTCTGGGTTAGTCGGAACAGGGTAAATCAACCTAGAGTTCAGCGTTAACTCGGTGTTTGTTAAACCTCCGTTCGTGGAACACCCCTCTGGACGAGTGTTTCGCAAGCTCTCTTCCGAAACACGAAAAGTTTTTTGCCCTTTACAATTGTCTATATTTTAGGCTGATGTACTTCCACAATGTTAACACAAGTAATTATTGATAAACTAACATCGTGGAAATTGTGTATTTAAAATTAATGTTTTGAATTTTTTTTTAACGTTAAACTTTTTAAACTTTTTTCAACTCATACTTGTGCTTTTTGCTGCAGTTGCACAAAATATTACAATATAAGTATCCTTTATTAATTTCAAACATTACAACATGACTCGGTTAAATAAGTTAAGTACAGTCATAAGTTTACGTTACTTTGCCGTTGAGCACTACATTTAATCAATGTCAGCGATTGCCCTCTTTAGGCATTATGTCTTTAAGCCATGTACATTTACGGTATTAGCCAGAAGCAGCTCTATGTGACTGTTTTCCCCACACAAGCTTGTACATTATACATGCTATGTAAACAATGATTAACAATATTAAGAACCGTTATCGTTAACGACGGCTCTTAGGGAATTATCTACGCTACAGAAATATCATTTTATGAACAAAGGAATCGGTCTCAGTTGGAAACGACGTCTGTATGGAGATGTGCATCAGTCGCAACACATTCAATTATTGTATTTTGATTTGTGGAGGTATTTCAAAATTAATTAATAATTAGAGTTATATTAATCAAGCAGTTGAGAACGGTCAGATTAATCTGGTTTTAAAAGTATTGAAGGCATTTAAATGGACATGGAGGTGATGTCCATTTCAAGCACATATCTCAACACCGATCTGTGGAATTACCAATACTGAACCTCTGAACTTAATACAAAACTGTCCCGTCTAAAATGTAGTCTCAAAATTCTTACTTATGATCTATTTCAGTCGATACTTGGTGCAGATGCTGACACAGGCTTTACATAGCCTGCCTGCACATGACATAATTCAGGCAACGCCTGATTTTAACATATTTAGGTGTGTCGATGTTTGGAAAGACCTTCCGAAATGTGCATTCAGACCAGCCCTCCTTTCCAGTTAATTGTTTACTTGCGTCCATTTTTTGTAGAACATTGTTCTTCATGGTTAAGGAAGGGTTAACGAGTGTCATTATGGTCAGAGTTTTGGGACCATTTACAAAAAAAGTAAAAAGATAAATAAATAAAAAAGCATGGAAGCTTTGAATTGTATTCATATTTGCAAGTTTTCATCCCTTGTAGTTAGGAAATGCAACTCTCCTAGCAAGGCCTTGTGTCTGTACAGTAGGGATCGACCGATACAGATTTTTTTTTAGGGCCGATATGATACCGATATTTTTTCATCAGCCTTAGCCGATACGCCGATACCGATTTTCTTGAGCCGATTTTTACTTTTTACTTTTTTTTTTTTTTTTAAAGGAACATTTATTGAACTTCAATTAAAAAAAACAATACTTAACAAATAGTAAAAACAGGTGAAGTAGAACAAGTATGAACAAGTAGATGAAATATATTTAACAAATATTAAAAACAGGTGAGGTAGAAGTAAAAAAAAAATAATAATAAAATAAAATAAAATATCTGCGAAAATCAGCCGCGTATCGGCCGATACCGATGCACGTAAAAAACGCGAATATCGGCCGATAATATCGGCCGACCGATATATCGGTCGATCCCTACTGTACAGTATGTGTGCGTTACATAGTGTTGAATCGTTATTGGATGCTGAAGACTCATTTGGTTCCCCATGGTTATATTTAACACTGAATAAGTCATTTAATTAAATTGACCATTGCGTTTTAAGTGGCAAGGTTGCTCATAAACACGCCTTTTTTTTCAAATGTATGTGATTTTGCGCTTTCTCTAATATATTTCTTTGTGTGGTTTCAGGTCGGTCAGAGGAGAACGGCTTTGAGGTGGTGGCTCCTGGGGAGAGAGAGGGAGAACGTGGTCGTAGGGGGCGCGGCAGAGGTGAGACTCCATGCTGAAACATGCAACTGGATTCATGTCAATTATGGCACCCAATGCACTCCTGACCATCCATGGAAGGAGGAATCCCCTACTATAATGCGTTCCTTCTCAAGATTTCTTCCTTGCTGATTTAAGGGAGTTAAACCCCCCCTTTGGGTAAAGGGGGGGTTTAATAAATATTTGGCCTGTTAAGCCCTTTCAGACTGCAATGGTAATTAAGGGCTATACAATTTAAATGAATTGTATGAATCCCTTGTTTATTCATATCTTTGGGAGAGACTGAATATTGATCAGATTCAAGCCAATGTATTGCTAAGCAATCCTGCAGTTGGAGTGAAATACTAGAGTCCGGATAGATGTACAGGGGTTACACCAGTCTCTTAGCGATTTATTTGTACTATGAGAAATCATCTTCCAGAAATACTAATTAGCTTTTATTTATGTATTGTACTATACGTTAATGCAGTCTGCTAATGTATATTTAACATTTGTATAAGGTGTGGTCCCCTGCCCCAGCTGACCACTTATTGGTGAGAAAACTGGAACATGTGTGGGCTGCTGCAGCTGCCTTTGATGCAATTGGCCCCAAAGGAGGGTCCAGAGTATTAAAGGAAAATGCAGTAGAACCAGAGCAATGTCGACCATTATGATCAGGCGTGGACGGTTAAGCCAGAGTCAAGGATATGGTTGGCAAACGGATAAATTTGTGTCTAACCGACTTGGATTGTGTATGAGACGCCCTTTGTTGGCCTTGTATTCTACTATGCTGGGTAAACACTGGAGGATAATCAACCCCATTTCCCCCTTCCGTCAGTATCACTTTGTTGGCCCCTAACCCTATTTCCCTCCTACATTAACCCATATGTCCTCAATTCAAAGTGCTTGGTTTGTGAATCATCTCAGGAGTCGGAGTGCGTGGTAGAGGCAGAGGCGCTGTCGGCTACAGGTTCTCGTCCCAGGGAATGGGGTGAGCATCTCTTAATGAACTGCATACTGTACAGGCACTGTTGGTTACAGATTCTTGTCCCAGGGATTGGGGTGAGCATCTCTTTATTGAATTGCGTAAATATGAAAGGAGGTGATGTCATTTTCAAGCACATATCTGAATTGTTCTGTGGAATTGCCACAGAACTGGAATTGCTACTGAACCTCTTAACTAAATAAAATCACTAAGCTGATGCAGTGGGAATGCAAACTTCTTACCTGAATTACTTGCCCCATCCATGCATCCCACGTTTCATGTATCCTTCCTTCCCATTGTGTCCTCTGCAGGACTTTCAACCCGGCGGACTACACGGCTAATTCTGGGGGTGTTCGCAAGGAAACGTGGGACACTGACGGCAACGACGGTGCTGAGGGAACTGGTAAGATAACTACGGCTACAGCAATATCATTTTATGAACGGTTAAAATGAATCTCACAGTTGGAAAATATGTTGTCTGTATGGTGATGTGCATCACACAACAATTAAAATTATTGCGTATTATTGAGTTATTTAGAAATGTAATATAATAATTATTAATGATAATAATAATTAAAGTTATTAATCAAGCAGTTGAGAACTGTGTAGTCTGGTTTTAGAAAGTATTGAAATGTATTTTAATGGACAAGGAGGTGATGATGTCCTTTTCAAGCACATATCTGAACACTGATCTGTGGAACTACCATTACTGAACCTCTGAACTAAATAAAAATCCTGTCCTGTCTAATCTGAAGATAAGCCTTTTTCAAAGCTAATATTTTTGGAATGGGAATATCTCTCAAACTAACGCTTCTACGGAGAGTCATTGACCGGCTTGGGTTTGAACGGTGGTTGCCTTTAGACCTCCTGCTGAATGACTAGAAAAAAATTGTTATATGCCTTTATGAACTAACCAAGGTTAACTTCGATTTACTCTAGCTTGGAGAGGAACTCTGGAAGACTGGGCTTCAGAAGACTGGAACGAAGATGTAATGCACAATGATACTATCATGCATAAACATATGCTATCTTTTTCCTCTTATCTTTGTGCCCATGCTATTTATTTACGGTACAGGGTTTTGACATGTGTTTTAATGACTCACTCTTTATCAGTTGTCTGAGACCAAAGTGTTCACGGCGTCCTCCGCTCCAGAAAACATCCCCCCTGGACACGGGTAAGAGGAATTCATGTTAATCAACACAAAAATATGTTGTGTTTGAGTGAAACAACTAATAGTCTAGGAGTCTTCTGTCATGCAGCATGGCTTAAGATGCACACACCATTTAAGGTGTAGTCCACGCATGTGAACAGTAGATGGGATAAAACGAGTTTGTGTGGCGTTGCCATTCAAGGCTTTGTTGGCTCCGCAGCGTGGACCTCTCCAGCCTGATGGCCAAGACGGGAGTGGCGGGAGCCTCCGTGGAGTCTGAACTGGGGGCTATGGTGGACGCGCCCGTCGACGGTTTGGGCCAAAGCCTGGTGTTCACCAATTCCCACCACAACGGACGCACTGCTACACACAGCTACGCTCACGCCGCCGCCAACAGTAGCAGCTACGCCCACGCTGCCTCTGCCAACACCTCCTATGCACATGCTTCTCTGGTGAGTATAGGCATTCTTGGTTTCACTGGCAAAGCCCCTTGCAAAAACATATCTCCATGAATCCAAGCCACGAAGAATTAAGGCATTGGTATCGTGATTTTAACTACTGAAAAGGGTTAGAAAAAAAAGACAAATTGAGGACACTTCCTTATTTCTAATATCAAAGCTGCAAACTTGTCGCTTTTCGGCGACAATCGCCGTTTTCTTGGTCAATTTGGTCATTCACGTGAATCGTGTAGAGTTTTGTTTTGGGGGGAGGGGGGGTCCAGAATTGCGAAAAATTATTGGATCATTCTTATAATTGACATTTCTCTGGGCCAATCGGAATCTCAGCACTTGCTTGAGAATCTTTCTTATAATTGACATTTCTCTGGGCCAATCGGAATCTTGAAGCACACGGCGCCAACTGAGCTCGCCATTGGATGAGACGGTCGCCTGGCTACCGCGCATGCGCATCCGCATGCGCATGCATGCGGCCAAACAACGCAAGAGAGCTTGCGAAACACTCGTCCAGAGGGGTGTTCCACGAACGGAGGTTTAACAAACACTGAGTTAACGCTGAACTCTAGGTTGATTTACCCTGTTCCGACTAACCCAGAGTTTTCGGTTCCACAGCAGCGGTTATGCATTAGTTCAATCAACTCGGGGTTGGTTAACACAGGGTTGTGCGCGTCCACGCCAAACCTAAAAAGACGTGATGTATCGATCATGGAAACCCTGATCGAAATGGCGAAACGGGCCGCTTATTTCCATGAAATGGAACTTCAGGTTCTCCTGGAGAGCTATGACGAGGAGAAGGACATTATCACAAGAAAAGGGAACGCTAAAGCCTCTGCAACCCGGAGAACCAAAGCCTGGCAGCGGATCGCTGACCGCGTAAATGCGTTAGTTACACATCAAAAGCATGATCCTTAATATTTGAGCCATGAATATATAAATATCCCAGTTAAGCATTCTTAAAGATCCTACCACACAACCCCTTTCTTCTAAGAAAATATGTACTCCGATGGCTTCCAAGCGGTCAGCGGATCAAGTATAAAAATGAAGTATAAAAAAACATACAAACTGGTAAGCTTTTCCCACCATCGTATTGGTATGAATTTAAATAAGCCATTTCTTTAAAGCCAATCGTGAAAAGGCCGACAGTCGGCAGACCGGATCTGGCCCTCAAATTGTCTTGACCCCGGTGGAGGAGCTGTTAATAAAGAAAAATTCAGGGCGCCCTGGCATGGAGGGGGTACCTGGAGGTACCTACCTCCTCAGAGAGTCAGGGGCCATACCCCACTGGTTGAATGTACGTTTTTGTGTTTTCTTGTATCTTAGATTTTTTTTGCCTTCGAAGTAACGCATGCAAACCATGTGCTTGCCACAGCGCATACTATTCCAAATGTTTATTTTTTTGGTAACTGGGTAGAAAACCTAAAAGTGACAATTCATCAACTTCACAGATCAAGATGGATTAGTGTGTGTAACGATCAAACATTCTCCAGTGGATGCAAGTCCGTTAGGACTATTTTATACTTCGTGTTGTAAGTGCCTCTCGGCATAGTACTCAGGCGATATTGCTCTTTGTATGATAGGAGGGCGATACAAATCTTGGATGGGTCATCTGAAAGGACTGAGATGTGCTCAGCATCTCCAACATTATAGCCTAGATAAAACTACCATTTGCAAAAAACGGAGGGCTACGCAAATAGTCTGGAATGAACTGAGGCCAGGTCCTCGATTGGTAGTGTTGGCTATTTAAATATCTTAAAGATTTGCGCGAGAATCTATAGGCCTATCTCTCCACTCCAGCAAAAAGTCATTTGATATGCCAAGATGTCGAGCCGTGGTCTTATCAATCGCTCCCGGTGGATTGCACGTAGCCTATAATTTGCGCTCCGATATCGGCAGTTCTCATCAAAAGGGCATGCCATTGTGAACACATGAAATCTGTGGTGAACGCGGGTTTAAATACCCAAAACCGGGTTATGTTTCAAACTTAACCTGCGCAAAACCTGCTCCGACCAGGTTTGATTCAGAGCATATGTTTCTATAGCAACTAACATACCGTGATCCTTTTGGAACGGAAAACCTAGGGTTACAGCAAACCCTGGGTTAACTTACCCGGTTATGAGATAAAACCAGCTTTGTGGAACACCCCACAGGCCAAGAGACAAAAAAAAAAAATGGTGACGGTTGTAAATAAAATATTTTTTATAAGCCTCAAGGATGTTTTGACATTGATTTTCGATAAAGTATGCTGAGTTTTGTTAAGTCGCGCTCAGACTAGTGTCATTTGTATATTACAATCAAAAAAATATCCCCCTGTGACACTGTCACCTTTTTTCCTCTGAGGAGTTTGCAGGTCTGTAATATGTAGCCTTCTAAAATTAATGCTACTTTTTAATAGATAAGGAGGTGATGATGTAATTTTCAACCACATATCTGAACAATGATCTGTGGGATTAACAATACGGAACATTTTAGGGATGTCCCGATCCTGATCCCCGGATCGGATCGGGCCCGATACTGGGTTTTTAAGGTAAATCGGGATCGGCCGATCTCATTCAATTTCGTGTGTGTGTGTGTGTGTGTGTGTGTGTGTGTGTGTGTGTGTGTGTGTGTGTGTGTGTGTGTGTGTGTGTGTGTGTGTGTGTGTGTGTGTGTGTGTGTGTGTGTGTGTGTGTGTGTGTGTGTGTGTGTGTGTGTGTGTGTGTGTGTGTGTGTGTGTGTGTGTGTGTGTGTGTGTGTGTGTGTGGGGGGGATGGGCACGAGTGGTAAATTCCAAACTCGAGTGATCGAAGGAATTCCTCGAGGATCAATCGAGTACTCGTTTAATCAAATCTATTTTTAGAATGTGACGCATCTGCAGCAGGAATAGGCTTGATGATGAACGGCAATATTACCAACCAAACATGTAATGCTTATTCTCCATCAAAACAGTCTGATTTATCAGAGTATTCATTATTTATTTTTGCAAACGTTCAAAACACATTTTCCTTACAAAAATAAATATGCGTCTCACAATTTAAATCACGTCGAACCAAGGCCTGCAACAGTTTAAAAAATACAAAAACAAGTAGCCTAACCATTGCAAATAATTTAAATCTGCAAATAAAACGGCAGCAAATGGACTATGGAAATACTCAGCGTTGTGATCTTCTCTACACGGCCGGGATTAGAGCTGCGTCTTGCGGCGGTTAAAATAGCCGACACACTTGGTTGCTGCAGGTCTGCTTTCCCGAACTCACCGTTGTGTTTCAGGAGCATATGTTGCCGCATAGTACTTTCTTGTAGCTCGATTTCGCTTGGCATATTTTACATTTCACCTTATGATCTCCTATTTCTTTAAAGTATTTCAATTCTTCGCTTTGCTTTGATTTAACCGCCATCTCTTAACTTTTTGAATTCTGGCGTGCCTGCACACGGCACGGAACGCGCCACACAGAAATGGATACATTTCATTTGCTTTGTGCCCACGGCATGCGTTAGTGGCGCCGACAGAAAATTTATACATTTGCTTCAGAAAACGTTGTTTGTGTGTGTATATGCAAACTCGAGTTTGCCTGTCCCACCAACCGAGTTCATTTGTAACGAGGAGTACTCGAGTAATCGATTCCTCACGCCCATCCCTAGTGTGTGTGTGTGTGTGTGTGTGTGTGGAAATTGCGTTGAATGAGAGATACAATTTCGCACGTTGAGCACACAGTGGTGTGACTCGTTTATTGAGTTTGAGAAACCAGGAAATCAAAACGTGCTGCAAGTAAACGAATCCCGTATCGGGCTCTGACGTCATGAGACGCTCGTAATCCTTAAAGGGACAGCGATCCCTGAACCACCAAGACAGTAAACGACATGCCTAACACAGTGGAAAGAACAACACATAACAAAATACTGTAGGTGAATAATGTTACTCACTATACACGCACGTACGTACGTACGTACGTACGTACGTACGTCACGTTGCAAGAATATGGTTTCAAAAGCACTTGCCCATCGGGCAAGTACAGGTCATGTTCAACTTGCCCGAATGTGATGTTCACTTGCCCAAATTATAATCAGAATCTTGAACAGGCCTCTTTTTGCCAGGCACGCGGCCTGGTTTTGGGGGGGCTCAGAAAAATCATCCTAGCTCAGACTGAAGCTGAATGTTAGCTTCCACACGTGTTTAAAAAATAACAAACTTCTCTTTGTTTACTTATTTATTGAGCGGTCACATCGTGCCATGAAGTGATTTCAGTCCACCGTTGCAACATATTAAAGCTATCGCCAAGTTATATGTAGACCTGCATGATTTCATGCAATTGTACTTGACTAAATGTCAGAGGTAGTAGCAAAGATATGTCTTTTTTAACTTTCACGTTTCTTGTAGCTCTAACTGAATAATCACAATCGCGTTTCTAGTAGTGTCAGTCAAGATACTGGATTTTCTAACTTTGACACTATACCTGGAAAAATATCGATATTCTATACCATTTTCAATATCAGGGGAAACGTTTTTTTCAGGAAAGAACATACCCAAAGTAAATAGAGTATATCTCCACAACTGCAAGGGCGATAATGTCATCTTTGTGCCAAAAGAAAGATTGTTGTGAAAGTGAAATATTCAATGGGGATGATACTTGGTTAAAGTGAATAAAGCCATGGAACACAGCATAAGTGGAAGATAACATTTCCCCCTGAAATAATTATCAGTTGGTCGTTATCAGTTGGGAGCGATATATTACTATGAGACACAAATAAAGGTAGATATCTTACCATTTTGACACTTGACACCTCTATTTAAAGTTCAGGGCAAATATATTCGAATGCACCAAGCCAAACACTCGCAAATAAACATATGGCCACTAGATTGCGCTGAAGAATATGTTTTCTGATTGAAGGCCATTTACCAATTTCCTAAGAATCCTTCTCTTATTCATTGATTGAAAACACCATGTTTAGTTGCAAATTTGTTATTTGCGAGTTTGTCACAGAATGATATGGTTTGGACTGTTGGAATAAGTGGAGGCTCGGCTTTCATGTAATGTATAGTTTGTGAGGGTCCAACTTTGTGAAAAAGATCGCTATTGCTGTTTATGTGCACAGTTATGAAACCCAAAACCGTGTTCTTGCATATGACTTTCCTTGGTAATTTGCCTCAATCAAAGTACTTCCAAACTGCACTACTCCATCACTACTCCATTTTCCTTCTACCTAAACCGTTCGCGGAGGCGCTGCACTTGCGATGTTAGCTTTGTTGGCTAACCTTTAGCTAACACCTTCGAATCACGGCCAGAGAACGCACAGCGAGTGACAGAAGGCGGGGCTATATTCGCACTGAAGCAATGCGTGTCTGTTAACTCGCTTTCCAAGAGAAGACAGCGCGCTGAGCAATTGCAAATACTTCTATTTTGTGTTATTTTGCGGGAAAAAACATTTCAATAAATAGCCTTTATATTAACATCCACCCAAAATCCACTTGCCCGTTCGGGCAACCAGAAATCAATCTCAACGTGCCAATATATGACTTTTGGTTGCCCCGGGCAAGCGGGGCATTTACAAATATGTAAATGATTAACTGACTAAACATTGTAAGTACATTTCTAGAAAAATTCACTCCAATATAAATGATATTAATTTATTCTACAACTTTAAAATATTTAACTTCTATACCTTACATTATTATGGATTATTCCACGGCTCTTCTCAATGCTGGCTGAACAAACCATCCCAAGGTCAGAGAATCCTCTACAATACTGGCGGGCACATGCTACACAGCGACCCGCACTGGCTGATACAGCCACAAAGTTTCTTTGTGCACCTTGTACATCGGTGGACAGTGAGAGACTGTTTAGTGCAGTGCTAATGTCCTTGATGAGAAAAGGAACCGGTTGTCAGCCGAGATGGTGCAGATGTTGGTTTTCATTCAACAAAACCTGCACTGAACTGAAGAAGTCAGTGCAGTAGATTAAGATGGAGGAAATAAGAAGCTCTATTACACTATTATTACCCAGCCACATTGTAAAAAATAATAAGCTTACCGTATTTTCCGGACTATAAGTCGCGTTTTTTTTGTAGTTTGGCTTGCCCTGCGACTTATATTTCGAAGCGACTTGTATGCCAAAATTGTGCGTACATAATCTTCGGCCGCAAGATGGCACCGTCATTCATTAGGCCTACAACTGAACGCTGCAAGCCTACTGCACCACCGAATAAATTATATTCTCGTCGTCATCGTCCTCAATGTTCTCCGGTTCAACCAAAGCTACCCCAGCCTTAGCTGCAATGTTGTGCAACATAGCTGTCACACATATCACAGCGCATGACTTGGCCAGCGAAAACTGGAGCCCTCCGCGCTCAGGTTTAGGACCGCGGCGCATACGCGTCCGGTGGAATCCCGGTGTCACTGAATTCGGTATACTCTCAGAACTACGAGTGGGACCGACACACCTATATTGCTATTGCAATTTTATTCAGTCTCTCCAGACTAAACGTTCTTGTTTAAATGTTTAAAAATAAATGCGACTTATACACCGATGCAACGTATATATGTTTTTTTCCTCGTCATGGAGCATTTTTTGACTGATGCGACTAATACTCGGGAGCGACGTATAGTCCGGAAAATACGGTACTTGAAAAAATGGGTGGAAACTTGTTGCCTCAAATAAGTTAAGTAACCAAAACTTTACTTTATGTTATGTTTACAAGTAATGCTTATGTTATGTTAACGTGAGAATAAAAGCTATTTAAAAAAAAAGAGTATTTCTCAATGTACAGGAAATTAAATGTTTGTCAACACAAAAAGTGATATCGAAAATCCAGTATCGGGAAATATCGGGATCGGATCGGGAGCGACATGAAAATATCGGGATCGGGAGCTAAAAAATGAGATCGGGACATCTCTAGAACCTCTACACTAAAAAAAAAAAAAAAGGCTGATTTGCAAGCAAATATACAGTGCGATTCTTTCTGAGTACTTTCGGCCGCTGTCATTCAGCGGCTTGGGTTTGAATTGTGGTTGAGAGCTTTGTAGAACCACCATACGGTAGGGCTGCTCGATTATGGGAAAAAAATCATAATCACGATTATTTTGGTCGATATTGTAATCACGATTATTCATACGATTATTTTTGAGTTTGGAAGCATGATGTATTCATTCAGTATGTCTCTCCCAAAAAAACACTGTTACCGAGACCTTTGAAATTTCGCCTTAAAAAATAGACAAAATGGGCAAATGTTAAAATCTAAAATAATGTAGATATGTATCCAGCTGTTCTGCACTTTAAAAAAAAAAAAGGATTTCGATTATATTAGTTTTGTGATCGTTTGACGCTAAAATCGAAATCACGATCAAAATTTGATTAATCGCACAGCCCTATCATACAGCAGTTTATTCTGGATAAAAAGGCAGATATGCTTATCTTCCTTCAAAAAGACTTAGGGCCGTTTTGCAGCTCCGCTACATGTACTATATCCCTTTTCCATGTTGGTGCCTATTGATAATGCAGTGTCATTCAAATCCAGCCAATGTTAATGCCGGGTTTCGGTACCCTTACTTGGAAATGCGTGTACGGACAACTTCCTATCGTCTCAAACTTCCCCATCACTTCAAACTTTAAGATGCCCTGATACTAGGGCTTTGCGATATATCGAATATAATCGATCTATCACCGAAATAGCTGTGTGAGATACATAAAAGTATAGAGTATTTTACGGTCATCTGGGTTTTTTCATGCGGGAGCCGAGACTTGCCTGGTTTCGTGTTTAAAACATTCTCCGGTTGCTTTCTCCCTCTCCTCACGCAGTAACGTGAGTGAGGGGTAAAAAAAAATACTTCACACACTCGCCAACCAATCACACGCGACATCTAGGTGCGGAAGGGAGGCAACTCATTTTCAAGTTTCTTACGAATTGCAGCGCTGGCCGGCTCAGTGTAGCATACACCCTACGGTAAAAATGATACGGACCGTTTCGTCCGGTCCCGGAGGCGTTTCATCCGTCAATGGTTCCGTCGCCTCTGAGTTTACGAATCCGGAGTGCTCGGGGAGAAACGGAGCAATACCACCGGAAATCAAGGCGGAAGTATAGTACATATGCACTCACCGGCCACTTTATTAGGTACACCTTGCTAGTACCGCGTTGGACCCCCTTTTGCCTTCAGAACTGCCTTAATCCTTCGTGGCATAGATTTAACAAGGTACTGGAAAAATTCCTCAGAGTTTGGTCCATATTGACATGATGGCATCACGCAGTTGCTGCAGATTTGTCGGCTGCACATCCATGATGCGAATCTCCCGTTCCACCACATCCCAAAGGTGCTCTATTGGATTGAGATCTGGTGACTGTGGAGGCCATTTGAGTACAGTGAACTCTAGGGCTGCAACAACGAATCGATAAAATCGATAATCGATTACTAAATGCGTTGGCAATGAATTTGGTCGTCGATTCGTTGTGACGCGCGATTAATAAGTTACCCGTAGGCGCAGCACTGTTTACAGCGGCGTCATCCCTATATGTTCCCCGGGTCCTATGTTCCCCGGGTCCTATGTTCCCCGGGTCCTATGTTCCCCGGGTCCTATGTTCCCCGGGTCCTATGTTCCCCGGGTCCTATGTTCCCCGGGTCCTATGTTCCCCGTTTTTCCCAAAAAGGGTCCTATGTTCCCCTGTAGCCATACATACCGGGGAGCATAGGACCCTTTTTGGGAAAATCAACCAATCTTTAAAAATATTTAAACTTTGACGCGACATTCACGTGATGACAGCCTATCGGCGTTCAACAGCGTGGCCACTGAGTGACTGACATGTGTAACGTAACGGCCAATCAGCGTTCAACCGGCCAACTCAGTGCAGCGCAGTCCGGGGTGAACTGCAGCATGGAGGAGAAAGTGATTGTTGCCGTTTGCGACTCCCCGAGCTCTTATATAATAGTATATAATATAATATAATTGTACAATAATATCACGGCCAATGATACCATGGGAGCTCTCTTAGGGCTTGGGCTTCTCGGGGTTTGTTTACCGGCGTATGAATAGACTGCGTCAGGTTCTCCGACGTCTCTCCCTCTTCCACAAAAGGTAAAGACATCCAATGGTATTTATCTCGGCCGGAATTTGGCAGTAATGGTGGAAAAAGTAACAGACCGGGGAACATAGAACCCTTTTTTTGGAAAAAGGGTCCTATGTTCCCCAGTCTCATACAAAGAGGGGAAGATAGGACCCGGGGAACATAGGACCCGGGGAACATAGACACGCTCCCTTTACAGCCAGCCGCCGACAGGTTGGATCATGGTTCATGCACGCCCACATCAAGCTTTAGTGTGAGCGACCACAGCTTGTATTTTGGTCATATCTTAACACTGGACTGTAGGCCTACATAAAAGTGTTGTACCTTCACTGTCTTTGGGTTAAAAAAAATCCTTAAACTCGGTATCCGTCTAGTAGTCCAACCGTAAACTGTCAGCTGCTGCTGCTGCAGACGTTGTGCATCAACAGTCATTCAAAGCAGCGGTAGTAATCACACAACCGGACGGTGTAGAAAGTCCCGTCAGTTAAAAATAGTAATGCAGTTTTTAAATCCATGTTAAAATTGGCAGGATATAGAGCTAGTTAGCTTAAAAAAAAAAAACTGACCAATGGTCACAAACAGTGTCAAATGTGATGTGTTCAGGTCGGCTCAGTAATATGGTTAATGCGTTCAAATGCAACAGAAAAAATATAACAATTGAGATTTTGGTGAAAACTTGTTTTCCCAGTAATATAAAATAGATAGTAAAGATAGAATTATGACCTGTTTAATGTCCTATCTTGAACTATCATCATCTTATCACCAATTAAAGCAATATTACAAGTTCTATTTCAAGGAGTCTCAAAAATGGTATCGATAGGTTTGACCGGTTAACCATGGACATCCCTTATATACATATAAAAATATATCATACATTGTATGTTTTTTTTTGTGTTATCCCAGTTATGTTTTTTAAATTGTATTATTTAATATTACTTTTAATAGTTCCGGGACGTTGGAGCAATAACCTGGTGTTTTTACACTTCAGTCTGCTCTGTGAATTTGGAGTAATGTTCAGTTTTTGAATAAAGACGCGGCAATTACAAATGTTTCTTTTTTTTTATCCGATTCATCGATTAATCGAAAAAATAATCAACCGATTAATCGATTATTAAAATAATCGTTAGTTGCAGCCCTAGTGAACTCATTATCATGTTCAAGAAACCAGTCTGAGATGATTCGCGCTTTATGACATGGAGCGTCCAAAAGAAGCTGAAAACGGTTGAACTTTATGCAAATTACTATGACGCAGTGGCAAAACACTTTCAGTGGCAAAACACTGACAGCCAATCGGAATGGAGACGCTCTTCGCTTGTGTGGATCCCAGGGAACACCGGCAGGCACTTTTGAATTGTACGTCATGAGCGACTTGAGCGACCAAAGTGAACAGAAATATTCGCAGCGAAACTCTGAGCGACCAAAGCGTCTTTGACGCTTTGGTCGCTTCTGGTGTGGACGTACAGTTACTGTTGCCTTTCTATCAGCTCGAACCAGTCTGGCCATTCTCCTCTGACCTCTGGCATCAACAAGGCATTTGCGCCCACAGAACTGCCGCTCACTGGATATTTTCTCTGTAAACCCTAGAGATGTTTGTGTGTGAAAATCCCAGTAGATCAGCAGTTTCTGAAATACTCAGACCAGCCCGTCTGGCACCAACAACGATGCCACGTTCAAAGTCACTTAAATCACCTTTCTTCCCCATTCTGATGCTCGGTTTGAACTGCAGCAGATCGTCTTGACCAAGTCTACATGCCTAAATGCATTGAGTTGCTGCCATGTGATTGGCTGATTAGAAATTTGCGTTAAAGAGCAGTTGGACAGGTGTACCTAATAAAGTGGCCGGTGAGTGTATATAGTACATATATATTGTATTTAAAGTTTTATACTTGTATTATACTATATACCTGACCTTTTTATTTTATTGTTCCCCTGCTTTGGCAATGAGTTATAACTGGTCATTTAAAAATGCCGCAACATTTTGAGGAGATAATCTGCGGGTTGGTGCGGGTTCTACCTCCGCCTAGGCCTACACGTTTTGCCCCTTTTTTTTTTTTGCCGATTTCGGATGACACGAAGCAAAACCATCTCCTCTACAGATGCCATGTTTGTGATTGTCGATGCCACGACAGTCACTGCCCTCTAGAGGATGTATTGCGTAACATCCATAACAACGCTGAAACCGGACGGAGGTATGAAGTGTAGTCCCGGAGACAACGTTTGGTAATCGGACGGATGAATTTCGTCTGAATCCGGAGGTATGAATCGGCCTTCAATTCAATCGACAAATGAAACATGGAAGCAGACGAACTGCTGGTTCCTAAAATTACTAAAAAGGGATCAGTGATCTGCTAGTCTTTTTGATATCGAGAGGAAGACGTAAAGCAAAACACGCCAATGCTTGTAATGTCTTGTCTGATCTGATGTCGTCCTGTTTACCAGCTGCACGCTCCGTAACAGTTACACACACAATCGGAATACAAGGTGCTCCCTCGTCTTATGCTACTTCTCTAGCTATAAGTTAGCTAGAGAAGTAAAAAATGCCTCGGAAAACATACTTGTAGTTACCCTACAAGCAATCATAAAGAGTTAACTGGATCGTGTCTGCGTGGTTTGTTGGGGAGAGGATTTATCTATCTGTTGACCCCGGCAAGGCGCTGGCCCCCCCCCTGAGCTGCTCAGTTTTATATTGCCCCTTTTTTGTAATTTTGAAGATTGTTTTTGCAGTTCGTCCTTTGTTTGAATATTTTTTTTGTCTTATTTCAACTCAATAGTGATTAATCACTAACATGAAAATATAAAATGATTTGATGGAAACCTCCTGGGAGGTTAACCAAGAATGGTATATAGTCTGCAGGGATTGTAGTGAAAACAGTAAAGGGTAAAAGTGCGATTTCAAAATATCAATATATATCGTGAAATGGAGAAAATGTATCGGGATATTCATTTTTTCCCATATCGCACAGCCCTATCTGAAACTAAGAAAATGCATGTTTTGCAGTACTGCACATGTCCTTAGGGTTTTGTCTCTCGCTCCCGCTGCAGTCCTCTCTGCTTGGATCTGGATTTGGCTCTCTGAGCGCAGCCAAGCCTTCCTCTGATGTCAGGATACCAGAGCAACTTAACAGCCCAAGGCTTGGCCAGAGGACAAGCCAGAAGATGGTCAACCCTGGCAACGGCAGCTTTGTGAAAGAGGCATGTCCACAACATGGCCCCTCCCCCTCTATGGACGTTAAGGCCCAGAGAATGGACAACGGACCCCTTTCTGCACATCATTGTGAGTCCAACTCTGTCTTATTGTCAAACCTTCACTTCTAGTTTGACAAAAAAAGATTTAAATGTGTTATTATATACATATATTTAATTGCAGACATAAGTAGGGCGGTATTAGCTTAAATTCATATCATAGTATTTTCCAATGTCCGGATGGTATTGGTATTATAATACGGTATATAAGAAAAATAAATAAATCACGTTTTAGTAGACTTTCTTAGTTATATTACATTAGTTAAAGGTAAAATATGTTTATTAACCCTATGTATCCAGAAAGACTGAGTTGCGACCAACTCTTGAAATGTACGCGCGTATAGCGCGTAAATATACGCGCCTCATACGCGCAATACGCGTGTGAAATGTTGCTTATACGCGTAATGCGCGCGTAAACCAATGGTTCCCTATGGAAAAAATGGCGATTTCATACGCGAAGTACGCGAGATACGCGTCTGGTGTGGCCGCACCTTAACACGAACGTCGCAATAACGAGGCATAGTGTTACGAGCAGCGTAGGCCTATGTGTGTGCGCGAGAATGGCAGTGTGCGTATGTGTGTGTGTGTGAGTGACGTCAGCGAGTGAGTGGACGAGCGAGGAGAGCGAGCGGTAGCGTGTGCTTCTAGTGAAGAAGCGAACGAGTCCGGTAGAATAAAGTACCCATCCTGTCAATAATCGGTGGCCGCTTCATTCCGACCTATAAGCAGACAAACTGCCGGTCAAATCACACAAAACAATAGAGACAGGGATCACAAAGGCAATTTTTTTCGCGCTTGGTCCACTCTGGATAAATGTCGTTCATATCGCATATGAGGACTTCGACGGCTGTGGAGAAATGCAATCCTCCGTAGCCACGGAGAGCTGTCATCACAGAGGGCATCTCGTCGAATAATTACGGCATCCATAAGAGGGGGCAGTGTCAGCAGACTACTATTTAGACAAATTATTAGCAAATTTCAATCTGACAATTTGACCGGAGAGTTACGCCCCGTGCCCACTACCTCCGTCAGTTGTCCGTTGCCCATTGACTTTGAATGGGGACGGTCGCGCAATGCATTGTGGATCCGTCCGTTGACTTGGAGCGTTCGCCACCGTCAAAAAGTTGAACAATTTTCAACTTTTTCGGCCGCGACGGATCCGTCATCCAATCAGATCGCGTATGCAAATGTAAGCACTGTGACGCGACTCGGGCTCTGACGATACTGGAAAGCGGGAAAGCGGGTCATCTTGCCTCGCAACAAGCAGGAAGAAGCGGGAAGAACCCGGCGAAGCGATTTGATTGGCTGACGGTTGCCTCTGCAAAGACTACTCCCCCATCCGTCAGCCACGCCTTCCCACGTCCGTTGACTGACGGTGCAGTGGGCACGAGGCGTTAGAAAGGGCGTATCGCGCTTCTGCCTTCTCACACCGCGAGACAGGTTCGTGGCTGAGTGTCGCGATTTCGGTTTCGATATGCGTATCGTTACAGCCCTACTGAGTATGCTTTTTTTTTTATTTTTTTTTTATGGAAATAATTGATTTCAAGAGTTCTGAATCGAAATTGAATCGAGAACAAATAAATTGCAGTGCATTGATGAATCAATATTTTTACCCAGCCCTAATCCACAGTATGACAACAATGTAAGCGTTCGAAAAAAGTAGCTGTTTTCTGAATCAAATATTCTTCAGTAGCTTAGCTCTTTTATTGACCAAGTAATGTGGTAGAGTCCACACAAGCTATATTTTCCCAAGAATTTGTGGTGCTCAAGCGCAGCGGAGCTTTTTGCTGCACTCTGAAATAAAACTGCTTTAGGATCAGTAATTGATGCCCCGCCAATGTCGCCAGTGCTGGCAACACAGGCCAACCCAATGTCAGTGATAATACGTACACAATCTTTTGGCTGATGCCTACGTCGTCTCTAACATAGCAGAGGGAAGGTTATTGTCACTTTGAAATAATCTTAATTATAATGTGTTATTCAAAACATATATATTACTTTATTATGCAAATTCTAATCTTATAGACGCTAAAACAGTTTTAACATTAAAAAAAATTCAACAAATTCCCTTTTTTCCTTTATAAAAAGAATGCCAAGAAAGGACAGTGGAGAATTATCGCAAAAGTCCTCTTGAAGATGCAGAGAAAACACAAAACAATGAACAATTTCTGTAGAAGTGTTATAGTGTTTATTAAAAAGGCATTAATGCTTTTAGAAATTGATTTGTCTTTGAGTGAAATCAAAATCATGTTTTTTTAACTTGATGGCCTTGATGCCCTGGCATGTTGCCTTTGTGCCCTCCAAAAAATTGCCTCGCTACAGGCCAAGTGCCCTTGCCCCTAAAATCACGAAATTCCAGGCCTGACTATCACTCATGGGAAAGTTAAAACAAAACAATATGAATGCCAAATTAGAATTTATGAATATATAACTGGTATCAACGGTAAAGCAAAATACATATCGTGGCGCAACATAATTCCGGTATTCCCCTTCATATACTGCACAGCACTGAGACATGATGAATGTTGTAGCATGAAATCTTGAATCTGAATAAAAAACTATTTAATTGTAGCATAGATAACATGGGACTGGTTTCTCTATTTAACTTGAGTAGATCGTTAACATCTTCATCATACAGTTAATATAAAGAGAATGTCCTAGCCACATCAAAAATGGATGTAGTATGTATCTGAGGATATTGTCTTTGGTCCTTCCTCCAGTGGAGCTGAAGTCTCAACCCGAGCCCTCAGCCGTGCTGAGCCAGCTGAGCCAGCGGCAGCAACAGTCAATCTTACCTGCACCTGAGCCTTCGGCCCTGTCTCTACAGCATGCCCCACAGGTCCCCACCCAACCAGGTACTCGCTGCTCTTTGGATGTGATTGGACGTCTCATGAGGCGTCCTTGGGTTACTGTTGGTAGTGGGGACCAAGAAGCTCAGGATTTCATCTCTGGCGCTGACCCTGTGAGCAAAAAACTAAACGGCTGTTCCTCAGGTCATGAGTCCTCGCTGCCTCCCGCAAGAGACGGAGCTTCACCAGGAGTGAAGGGCATGGACCCCCCCATCTCAGAACCCCCACAGAGACAGATGAAGACTCAGAAACGCAGAATTCCCCTTCCTTCAAAGGTAAGGCATGATGAACGCCTTGTATAATATGCCATACCTAAGAAGAAGCTGCTTGGCTGCACAAAATGAAGTTATTGACATGGAGCAAAACATATCATTCACACATGCAATACTTGTCATTTCACTATCTGATGCCATCGCTAACACTGACTGATTGATTGAAAACTTTATTGAACAACAATTAACATAAGTGTTCAAAAGGATTCAAAAAACACAATAAAGCCCAAAGGCTAGTTTCCATTGTGGTCCTTAAGATGGAAAGGGAGAAACAACACATGGACTAAAACATGGAGAACAAACTCCCAGCACATGGACTACAACGTTGAGGAAAAAAGGGGATTAAAATAAATAAAATAAGGGATAAGTTCCCAGACAGACAAGCAGACACACAGACGGTACAATGTTCCTACTACTTCAGGGATCTTTTGAGTTACATTACCATTTTTTTTTATTTAAAATGAAAGTAGGAGCTCAACAATTTTAGGTTTAAAGGTAGGCCATTCCACAAGACGGCTGCAGAGTATAGGAAAGAGTACTTTTCCATACAGCTCTTAAAATGGCAGAGCCTGAAATCAGTGGAACTCCGCCTGGTGGAGTACTTGTGTGTCAGTAGTTTTAGAAAATTTATGTCGTCGGTACTTGGGTGCCAGGTTATTTCTTATCTTGTAGACTAAACACAGTTTTGAGTTGGGAAACTCCACCCTGTGCCACCTAAGACTTAAGAAGTGTTTCTTAGTCTTTCTTAGTTTGTCTCTGGAACAAAATATAATTGACTATTTTGCAAAGGTGGAGAGACAGCTTGTTATCTGTCAACCAAGCACTGAGGTTAAGGAGTTCTACGCTAAGCAGCCTTTCCACCTCTGATTTCTCTTTATGAGCGACTAGAATAGCAGTCATCTGCAAATAAAAACAGATTGCATTCTTTGGCTGACGGCATATCATTCACATATAACAAAAAGAGGAGGGGACCTAAAATACTCCGCTGGGGAACTCCACATCAGGGTTTCCGCGGTTAAAGGTATTAAAAGGTAGCAAATGAAATTAGCCCAAATTAAGGCCATTAAAAAGAAATAAACGTCTTCTGACGAGGCATTACATTTCCAACAAGGCTTATGACTTTTTCAATTTGTGTTATTTACGTGCAGGCCTATCTCCTAAAATTACTAAAACTTGCGTGGATTTATTTTTATGTTACAAGTAGGATCTGAGTGATATCAATGATGTAACGTGGTGCGTGCGCTGGAACAAACTGGATATACCCAGCTGGCTTGCTGCCAAACCACTTTGCGAGTTTGCTTCTGTTAGTCATTTGAAAGACAATAATGGGGAAATGCAAATTTTCGGACCTCAGGCTTGAGGAATCGATATTTAAAGACTTGTACAGTATAAACATATAGGGGGATTATTTTTTTTATCAACACGGCGGATGCGCGCGCAGAATGATCACAAAAAGAACATTTGTTTGACCGGTTGCCATGGTTATCTCTGTGTGGTTAATTTGCAGTTGCGGTGTTTATTAGCGATGTCAGCTTACTGTTACATTAAACTGTAATCAGAAAACGCGGGTATATGCTATAGACCCTATAGTATCTGTTGTATAAAGGCTGGGACGAATTTCGATTATAAATATGTACACTTTATGTTGAACGTATAGACCGTCGCGATACCCATTGAAACGAATGGCCCGGTGATTATTCTTATTTTCAATTTCCAAATAGCTTACTTTTAACCATGAAAAACTAGTAAGACAAAGTAACGGCTTTTCTCCTTAATAGCCTCATAGATATCTTCTCGTCTTGTGTGTCTCAAGTGGTGTTAGACCCAACAGGTCCTCACAGATCTTTCTTGTCTTGATGAAACAATCGCACATAAACCAAAAGCTGGGCATTATCCATTTCATCTGAAGACTCATCAATGGCTTAGGATGGGACACTGAACAGCCGCATCAAGCTGTGACAGTGCGTCATCTGATAACATTTCGGATTTTCTGGTTGTCATTGCAGCTCACATTGGGATTTGCTTTATTTTTTCACACAATTCATCCCTTTGTTTACCTTCAAGTAACGTCTCGGCAGCGGCGTTCAAGCACTGCTTCACAACAGTGGTGTCACTGAAAGTTTTTTTGTGTTGCCCCAAAATCCATGCAATCTTAAGTGAGCATTTATTTGCACGTTGCTGGCCTTTAAATGAGTGTGAAGACACGTGTAGACCTCTCATACTGAGCTCTCAGCGCAGATATTTTCCACGCTCTTACTTCTGACTTCTGGGGATACTTTTCCTCGAAGGATCTGTTTGGATTCGTAATGCCGCTAAATATTCCCGCTTTTTATCAGCGCCACGGTTTCAACACATAAAAGACACAACAAAGGTTTGGTACTACCTTGCGGGAGAATGAACATGTATTGGTCAGTCCATTCATCTTTAAAATGTCTGTTTTCGGGGTCAACTTTCCTTATTTTCGAGCAAGCCATTTTTTCATTCCAAATCGCTCTTCCGGTAAACAAAAGAATTTATTGGCTATTTTTTGAGTGACGCTATTACCACATGCCTTGACAGACGGAGGGAGGGGGGGAGTTCATTGCTTTTTTCTGTTTTTATGCTGTACTACAGACTATTCTGCCTTTCAATTTGTATTTCAGTGAGAAATGATTTTACTAACATAATCATGCAGTGAAATCCTAAAAAAAAAATATTGGTCATGGGTCCGGATAGGACCGCCACTTGGTCCGGACCGCGATCCGCCGTTTGGAGAAGCCTGCTATAGACCCTAGAGCAGTGGCGGACTTGGACTGTTGGAAGGGCAGGGGCAAAACAATCAAAAGGCCACACTCTGCACAACATGGGGCCCAACCAGCGTGCAAAAAGCTATGATGCATAATGTATGATGAAATAGTCCTCATCCTTGATTAAGATTAGCATTAAATTATAAGGAGATCCAGATCAAAGTAATTAATGATATGATAAAACCACACGGGGAACTATAAAACATTTACAATATTTATTCCACAAACACGGCAAAACAGAGGGAACTATTAACATTTGTTTCACAAACATACACGCGTGATAATGTCAATGAAAGCTATGATTTGGTTGCTTGGTAGTCAGGGGACGGAGATGTGGGTGGTGGAGTCATGGCAGAAATCTTCTTTTTGCCATGCGTTTGTAGATCAATGACCTCGTTATCGTCTATTGGGATATCCCTTTCAATTGATAGCAGCAGAAGGTCTGAGAGCCTTCTTTCCCCACATCAGTTTCTGAGCTTGGTTTTGATTAACTTCAGTTTAGAGAACGATCGCTCTACTGAAGCAGTTGTCACCGGGATTGTAGCATATGTTTTGAGAAGCAAAGTCAGACCAGGGAAAACTGATTCCACATCATTGTCTTTTAGGCCCTTTAGCCCGGCTTTCACATTGCTGGGGGGAAGAGCATATGATGGGGGCCATGGTACGGGCATAATCTTAATCTGCTTTTTGCTTTGTTATCCATTGCAGATTTCAGTACCACTCAATGTAACTGTTTGTCATAGCGACGGCATATGAAAGCAACGCCTCTTTCGCATTCCCCGTTCGTCAGCTACCTAATAGTGGAGGCACGAGGGGGGGCAGTTGCCCCTGCGCCCCCCCCCCCGAGTCCGCCATTGCCCTAGAGCAGGGCTATTCAATTGGCGGCCCCCGGGCCGGATGCGGCCCATGGAGGAATATTTACTGGGCCTTTTTAGTGAAAAAAAAAGTTGTATTTTTTTAATTGCTGGCCTTATAGAGGTCGATATGAGCTGCCCTCTCATCTCCGCGCAGCACAACGTAGACTTGTTCCGCAAGGCGCACGGCCACAATCCTCCCCGCACGCTCCCACTACGCTTTTCTTAGTGAGCTTTTGCATTGCTCCTCTCAACTGCTTGGCGCGCTCCGCTTCGAAGTTCGCGCCTAATGTTGTTTTGATGATCGTTCTGCCTGGTTGAATCAACACAATGTCGCTTTCGGGGCTAACTTCATGCTATGTACTGAGACGCCGAACCTTAACCCTTGTTCAGAACAAAGGAGAGCAACATCAGCATCACTCAAGTCACCTGGGCATTAGGCAAAAAGAAAAGGCTGTTTACAGATGCTGAGACCATCAAAGAGTGTATGCTTGCATCGATCGAGGAGGTGGTTACTAGGGATGGGCGATATGGCCTAAAATTCATATTGCGATATACATGCAACCTATTGCGATAACGATATATATCACGATATATAAATCATAATAGAACCATTTCAGAACAGGTTACATAGACTCTAAGGAAAGCTAAACTGCTAAATGTATGTCGTTTTGAGAACATTTATTGTGCAAAACTAATACAACATAATGTTGTAGCTGCAGAGACTTTAAAAAAGAAAAAAATCTTCTGTGTAATGACGTATACTTCCCTTAATGAAATAAAAATTGGTGGTGTCTTGTTAATAAAGAAACGGATACTGTGAATTAGGGAAATACGTCCAGTATCAGGCATGGCTATTTTAAATAAAGAAAAATCTTCCAAGTGTGTGCACAGATACTTGCTGTTAAAACATAAAACAATAAGTGGAAAATGAACGCATATAATTTTGAAATGAACATGAAATGAGAGCAATCACCAGCTCCTCCGTTTCGCTTTCAGCCATATTTACTTGGATGACGATGATGCGTTGAAGCCGGTTGGAGCTCATGGCTCTTTAAATTCCGCGGGTCGCGGACGATGCGTTGCAGCCGGTTGCAGCCGGTTGCAGCTCGTGGCTCTTTAAATTCTGCGGGTCGCGGACGATGCGTTGCAGCCGGTTGCAGCTCGTGGCTCTTTAAATTTCGCGTGTCGCGGATGATGCGATGCAGCTGGTTGCAGCTCGTGGCTCTTTTTAAAATTCGCGGGTCGCGGACGATGCGTTGCAGACGGTTGCAGCTCGTGGCTCTTTATATTTCGCGAGTCATGGATAGATCGCGTCAAACATACATTATCGCGATAGAGCAATATAACTAAAATCTCTATCGTAGGTCATTTTTTATCGTTTATATCGTATATCGTTTATATCGCGCATTCCTAGTGGTTACAGATGAGAACCCGAAACGGCGTGATCGATTCAATCAAGAAAATTCCCATCTCTGACGTCAACATCAAGGAGAGCAGAGACCCTTGCATCGGATGTTTTTGAGACTCTTTTGGACAAACTCAAAAAAGAGGAGGTGATGTCGCTAGCTGTTGAATCAACCGACAGCAGCGATGTAGCACAGCTGTGCCTCTATTCGATTTTTTGATGGCGAGTGCTTTTGTGAGGGTCTACTTGGATTAATTCCACTGGATGGACACATGACAGGTGAGATACAAGAGAACCAGTTGGGGTTGGAGTGTATCAATATGCTGGTTATGGTCGGTGCGCCGGGGATGTCGGGCAGAACACGGGGACTGTCCGCTAGGTTGGCAGATGTGGCGCCACAGCAGAGATCGCTGCATTGTCTTATCCACCAAAGCCTCCTATGTGCAAAACTAAATGGTGAGTTAAAAGAGACCATGGACTGTCATGGCAATTATTATCTTCATTCGTTCTACGTCTAGCTTACAGCACCGCCTTTTCCGCCAGGGAATGCGTTGAAATGATTTTGCAAACTTAAGGAAGAGATACTGATGTTTCCACGTAATTCAAAGCAGAAAAAAGCTCACACTTTTCTTTGTCTAATGGAAAATGTCGAGTTTCACGCAGCCGTTTGATTTTTGAGCGACGTCTTTCACCACCTGAACCTATTAAATACGGAGCTGCAGGGCAGAGATAAAACAGTCGCGCAACTTGTGGAGAGACTCGAGGCTTTTCAAAAAAGGCTGGCACTTTTTTCTGCTGATTTATGTTCTGGAAAAATGTTTCTTTTCCCAGCATTGCGCACTGCAAGTCTACAAACCACTGAGGCAATGACAGGATTGATAAATGCATTGCAAACCAACTTTGCAACAAGGTTTGAAAATGTCAGTATATATTGCAGTGAAAGCAAAGGAGCTGGTTGTGTCATTAAACGAGGCGTGTTTACAACTGGAACTCATTGACATTCAGTCATCAGCTGGCAGGTTCAGAAAAGTTCTGGATTCGTGAAGTCAGCCACCAGAAATTCCCTAATTCAATGTGTCTTGCACTTTTTGTCCTCACTATGTTTGGATCAACTTACAAGTGCGAATCCGCATTCTCACACATGAATGCCATTAAAACTAGTAATCCCTCACTGCTGAGCACCTGCACTACTGTATTTATATTGCCCTTACGTCATATACTCCCGATTTCTGCTCTTGCTCTTGCTAAATCAAACAAATGCCATCATTAGATGGCACATTTGACCAAGAGGGTCACTGAATGCCAGTTAACGCTAACAGTCAGCCTATGTTTATTAAATAAGGATTGTTTTTGAAAAGACTGTTGCACTTAAAGTAATCTATTACTATGTATTTTGATAAGCTGTGGCACTCTTGAGTAAACCTAGGCCTAACTGTATTTTGATAAGCTGTTATTGCTACCTGTATTTTGATAAGCTGTTGCACTCTTGAGTTAACCTATAATTATGTAATTTGATAAGCTGTTGCAGAGTTAACCTATTGTCTTTTCCTGAACTGATAAGATTGTTAAACACTAACAGGCAGCCTATGACGTTAATCAAATAGGGATTGTTTTTGATAAGCTGTTGGTCTCTATTTGATAAAATATAGAAAATATATGCACCCCCATGTCGTCGTGTTTTACAGTATCTGTAGCTATTGATGTGATGCTCAACAATTTGAGGCATTTTTTTCTGGCCCCTCATTCTGGATCATTTCCACCAACCGGCCCCCATTCAAAACTAATTGAATAGCCCTGCTCTAGAGTATGTGGTATAAAGGCTGGGGCGAATTTCAAATTATAAATATGTACAATTCATAACGTTAGCTCTCTGGCTTATAGCTCAGCTGACTAAAATACCTCCCATTGCTAAGGTCCGTCCTATTTATGTGAAAAATAGGGATGCACCGAAATAAATTCTTGGCCGAAACCGAATACACTGAAACAGTTGGCCGAAGGCCGAACCCGAATACCGAATGTGGCTTCTGCTGTTGTTCATTCATTTTGCTTTAATTTTTCACCATTGCATAAATCAAACAATTAAATGTCCTTCATGAACTTTTTTGTCTTGCCTTTTAATAAAAAAAAAAAACAATTACAAATTTGATACAAAATATTTGTTTAATGCTGAACGTTTTCTAACATTCCAGCAGACCTTATAGCAAGAATTGAAGAACAATGTTTTAAATAAATGAGTAAAATTTTTCTTTAATCAGAAATAAAAATGTTCGGTGTATTTTTTTCGGCCTTTTTACTCCTTCGGCCTGACCATGGTATAAGCGGGATAATGCCCTTCGAGGTGTAAAAAACATGTTTGATCGATCGTAATTAAAGGGGACTACTTTTAGAGGGAGAGGAACTGAAACAGAGTATACATTTAATAAGCATGCAAAACGAATTAGAAAGCATAATTATTAAAGTATTTGAATTGTTTTATGTTGGCAAGCAAGAAGTAGAATAAATGGGATAATCAGTCTTAATAAAACGGTAATTGCGGCTCTTGTCGCTCTCGTCTCTTTTTGCATATGACATGCTCGAAGAGCAGGGAGTGACGTAGACTGATAATCCCTCTCTAGAAAGTACACTGGTGTGAATTTGCGCTACGGTATGTATTTTGACGTTACCGTGAGACCGGTGTGACCGGTAGACAGCCGCGTTTACATGGACACTTCTGATCCGATTAGAAGTGGAAGAACGGCTCAATCGGAATGAAAAATTATCATATATACGGCTCAATCGGAATTCTCTGATCGGAATATAATTCCATGAGGAATAGAAGTGGTGTAGTCCGCTATAATCGACATACATACATTTATTTTGATTGGTATGGGGTGGGTACGGCTACCTTTATAACTTAGAAGGATGGCATCAGCAGCTGCAGTATTTCGCAATTGATTCGTCGGTACTTTTATGCATACCGAACTTGACCGCTATCAACGAAAGTGGATTTTTTGCCTGATTCACGTCTTTCTTATCACTCCGTAAGTAGTCCGGTAATTTATCAACCCCAGCGTGTCCGGTCTCTAAGCGACGTCAATGTCTTGGCTGACTACTTCTCTGCTGTTTTGGCAAGGAGCCGTGTAATAATATATAGAACGCCCCCGGTCATTATCGAAAATAATACCAATCAGGGCGAAGCAAGACACTTCTTGAAGTCGTGCTGGTATTAAAAAAATATGGTGAATTTATTAAAAGGTAGTAAATTCAACTTAAGAATTTCTGTATAGACCCTGCACATGTTAATTTAAGTGGTGGGGACAAGGTCCCTTCCATATCGACCACCTGTTCTCTGCCAACCAGGTATGACCTCACTCACTGGAGAGATGTATCAGAAATCCCAGGGCTTTGAGTTTGTTCGAGAGGAAATCATTCTGGACTGTCAAACGCCTTTTGAAGGTCTATTAACACCATGCCACAAAAAATCCCCTTATCCACCTCTTTCCTGAGGAAGTCTGTAAGAGAGCAGTCGGGTATCGGTGGAATGGGCTTTTCTTAAGCCTGATTGGAAGTAATATAAGAGGTGTTTGGCTGGACTCCCTTTTCTTCATAAAAGGTGTGCAACTTCTGTGGATCACTAAAAACACCAGGGGCCGTATTCACAAAGGATCTTAGGGCTAAAAGTAGGTCCTAACTGGCGAATTTAGGAGTAACTCCTAAAAATAATGGGCGTGTCACTCTTAAATTTAGGACTCCTAACTTTTTTCACTAAGAGCAATTCACAAAGTATTTTAGGCCTAAAAGTAGCACCTAAGTCTAGGAGAGCTTAAAAGTCCTCAAGAGGACTCCTAACTCAGTAAGACCTATTCACAAAGAATCGTAAAATGCCTGCGAGACGAAATGTTAGGGTATTAAACTTGTTGTGGAGTTAGTGCGCAATGCAATAACATCCCCGACTAACAGAAATAATCAGATTAGTCCCGAAATAAAATGTTTGCCACACTACGTTATTTAGCAACAGGGGAAATGCAACTTTGCAATCCAGACGATTTAAAAATATCGTAACCATCAGTCAGCCGTGCCATAAACTTTCCTTTTGGACATTCAACAATTACACAGGATCAAATCCAACTTCACGGCAATTACAGGTATGTCCGGTGTGGTCGGTGCTATTGACGGGACGCACATAAAAATAATTGCGCAATCAAAAGACGAGGACGTGTTCGTCAATAGGAAAGTGCATTCCATCAACACGCAGGTTGTTTTTGATGCAAATTTTAACATAGCCTACTGGATGTTGTTGCAAAGTGGCCTGGATCTTCAGCTACTATGATTCGCTCATTTTAATGGTGAGCGGTCTGAGGCAGCTTTTTGAGATGTACCAGTTGGGTGTCACTTGCTGGGTGACAGTGACTATCCATGCAAGACGTGGCTCTAGACACCCTAGCTCAATCCACAACCGGGAGCACAGTTAAAGTATAACATGTAAGTGATTACGCTTAGTCCTATGCGTAAAACACATCGTATTGGCTCTTTCACACCTTTTATTTGTTCCTCCATATATGCTAGAGCACACAAACATACACGAAATGTTGTGGAGAGAGGAATTGGGCAGAAGAAACATCGGTTTCATGTCCTCCACGGCATTCTACACAACCTCTGCAAGCGGAGGAACATTCCACAGCCAGACGATGATGATGAAGATGATGATGGCGATCAACATGACAATGAATTTGGCCATGTGGAACCGAGTGGACTGGCATTTAGGGATCACTTTGAAAACACATTTTAGGTAAACACCTTGGCACAAATCAGTCAACACTTGTGTAGTTCATAACATTTATTTTCTTTTAAATTTTACGTATTTTTATTGTTTGCTTTCTCTCTCGAACGTATTTAGTGGGCTCGTCTGAACAACCAATCACCGAACTGAACGCTTCTAAACTCGTGCACGAGAATTGACGTAATCCATAGCAACGGCGCGTCACTCTTAGTTCATTCTTAGTGATTCATCCTTAGTAAGAGTAGGTCTCAGCAGCTTTTTGAATAACTTTTAAGAAAAAACTCCTACGTAAAATGTTTTAGCGCGAGTTAGGAGCACTCCTAGCGGTAAGATAAAATGCTTTGTGAATACGGCCCCAGAAGTAGAGGGAAGCTTCTGCACCAGGTTACTTGCAATTGTTGTGAAGAAACTATTGAAGGTATTTGCCAAATTTTTTTTATCATATGATATGGACCCATTTATATCTAGGCCTATTTTACTTTGTTTTTGCTTAGGGTTCTCTTTCGTCCCCAAAGGCGGACGAAATTGTGGGCAAAAGAGTTCCCCACAATTTCTTGGGATCCTTTTTATGCTCCTCAATTTTAGATTGAGGAAAAAAAAACCTTTATCGCCTCATCCACCATTCGCTGTACCTTATTTCGAAGTGATTTATACTCTTTAAAAAGAACAGGCAGTTTGGTTATTTTACTTAAGATTTTATCTCAAGATTTCATTATTCATCCAAGGCTGAGATCTGTTTAATCCTGGTCTCTTTTAAATGGGGTCAAGTACTTCCAAGAAATTAATTTCAAACTGATCCCATGCTATATCAATATCACATATGTTGGTAATTTCCATCCAGGTAAAATTAAGTATGTCCTGAAATTTGTTAAGATCATACACTTTTAAACTTCTGCTCTTCAGAGATTTGTGACATTTCATCGGAGCCCTCTTAACTTTCCTGGTACTAGGTTAAAAAATCACTACCGTCACTAATTCCATGCACAATGACACAACTTTGTATGATTTTACATGCGTCAGTTACCATGATATGATCAGTAGCAGTTTGGCTATGTTCAGTTATTCTGGTTGGAACATTAATTAATTGGGTTAGACAATGCGTTTTTAAGAAATCACAAAAGCCGTTGTACAGTGGGTCGTCAGTATTTAAAACATCAATATTATCTGCCATTAAGGGTGCACTCACACTAGGCCATCTGGCCGTGGCCGTTTTCACACCTAACGTGCTCAAATCTGCCAGTGTGAGTGTGGCCAGTGTGGCCAGGCCAGGCCAACTTGGCCACTTGGGAGAGGTGTGCTGCTACGGTACGGGCCGCTACGGTACAGATGCTAATGTGCCGACACGCACACACGCACGGCTACGCAACCTGAGCTGGATGACGTATAGTCCATGCGACGACCCTGGACATAATAAAGGCGACGAGCCTTCTTTCCCATTAAACGGTAAACATGGCGCCAAGCGATGTTTACGCTTGTTGGCGTACTCGAAAAAATCTGCGGTGAGAGTGGGCTCTATCTGAGAATGGCTCCAAATAAGCAACAGCCTCAGCAAAGTGTGAACTGTGGTGTTGTCCATTGTTGTTAAAACTCTGACTGGCGGCAGACTTTATTATGGTCCATGCAGCGGACGCTTGGTGATGACGTGTTACTTACGACGTGATGACGTATGTACAAGAGCCTACCGTGGCCAGGCCACAGTTGCCACGGCCAGATGGCCTAGTGAGTGCAGGCCAGAGAACAATGGGGCCAGTTGAGCACGGCCTTAGGTGTGAAAACGGCCAACGACCACGGCCAGATGGCCTTGTGTGAGTGCACCCTAAGATGACTTCCTGGTTTAAAAAGTCACGACAACCTGCACATGCGCACTCCAAGGTTTGATAAAATCATTATGAGGTCTATAAACAACACCTAACAATATTGGTTTGCTTTTTGGAAGTAAAATATCAATCCACACAGCTTCAAGGTTGACATTTTCCAGGTCCTGTCTTCATTTCAATGTCTGACTATACGAATATGAATACCCCTCCCCCCTGTCTGTTCCGCTCTTTGCAAACTAACGTTTTCAATTTCAATGAGTCAGAGTCGGTGATATGAGGATCAAAGTCTCTGAGAAACATCGTATGCTTGCTTTGATTTTCCTGGCAAGCACACGCACCTCTGTGATCTTTGGCAGTAAACTGCAAATGTTTAAAGGAAAACGGGGCAATCCCTTCAAAGCAAATATGGATTTCTGCTTTTTAGTGAAGTCCACGGTGTTACTCCTTACTGTAGTGGCCTTTCATAGCCATTTGGTAGCCGACACTACTGGTGTCCCCAGCAGCACACTGTCAGCCTCCTCGCCTCGCCCGGGTAGCAGCCCCGTCAGTGACTCCCTCTGTGTTTCATGACTTCCATGCTCCAAAGCCTTGGTTGACCGCACTGGCCCCATCCTCGTACCCTTCAGTGCCTGGTGTCCGTTGGCGTTGGGTATTCCATTCTCTGTAAGCAGCACACTGCAGCCTCCTTCGCGTCCACCTCGGCACCCAGGATCCGCTGGTTCTTGCGTTAATAGCCGTGTTTACAGCCGCGTTCACATCAAGCAGCTCCCGCTGCGTCTGCTGCGGCTGCCCGATAGCTGCTTCGCGAACTCCCACGTTCGCGACCCTAGCAAGTTGCAGGTGGCTGATCAGTTACTCGTTTGTTGACTCTGTGGAAAAGCCGGCTAGCTTTGCGTTTCCTCTGAGTCCAATCTCAGGACCAGGGCATGGTGTGTATCGCCGGGTAACATAAACAGAGTGAGATTATCAAAAAGGGTCATTTGGTCCAATGTGTGGAGACTGCCCAAACGCAAGTATGAATTACACGTCGAACAAAGCCAAGATGTTTATATCCGATGCCCGTTGTTATACCAGTCTGGAATTCGACTCCTTGGCATTGGGAGGACATATTTCTCCTGTTCAGATAAACTACAGGGCTTGCAGTTGGATTTCCACAAAGTTTTGATAGTAAAGCATACCCTAGGAGAGCAGCAAGCACACCTGTCTCACCTGCCGCCGCCATCTGAGTGGGAGGTAGCTAACATTGATAGTTACTAATGACACCGCCGATTTGATTGTCCTCCCCGTCTACTTTACAGCACCTCCACTATGTAATCAACCATTCATGGTCAACCCTGGCACCTTTCTTCAAACGTTGTGCCACAGATCCCTTCCTCAGCGGTGGAGATGCCTGGCTCCACGGAGATGTCAGATCTCAATGTGCAATTTGGAGCGCTGGACTTTGGATCTGAGGCCGGCGCCGGCTCGGGGGATATGTGCCAGGCGGAGTCTGCCAGGGATGCAGTAACACCTTCAGCCCACATGTCGGTCCCCACACAGCAGTCCCAGAACAGCCTGTTCTCCAAGCCTGGACCCGTCAGGTAAGAGGGGTCCATTTGGTTTCTCACCAGATCAAATCAAGTCTTGAGGAAACTCCCGACCCTTCCATTTTGAAAGCCTCTCTGAATTTCTCATTTAATATATTGAAGTTGCAACGATGAGTCCACTCCTGACGGAACAATATGTAAATAAAAATAGTGTATAATAGCGGAGTGAGACGAGGAGGCCTGACAGGGGTGGGGGGGGGGGGGGGGGTGGGGGGATTTCGCGATTGCTCATTTAACAATATAAAAATAATAATAAAAATAATAATAGTCCTTCAAACTATCAGACCAACGATCGCAGCAATCGCTTCCCTGTCTTCATTGTGTTAAACCAGCCATTAGCGCGCAAGGGGGAAAGGTGATTGGCTCCAGTAAAAGGGGATTTGAAACGGAAAGCAATAGTGGCGAAGTCATACCCCTTCCGGTTGAGCCCATGAGATCTATGAGATTGAAAAATATGAATGGGAGAGAAAGTAATTATTTTCTGGTCCCAGTCTTTATATGATATATATATATATATATATATATATATATATATATATATATATATATATATATATATATATATATATATGGTAACACACTACGTGCAGAGTGTTACCAAAGGCAAAAAGTCCTTTTGTTTACCTTGACAGCGGTCATTATTCATCCGTTGCCAATGAATTATCCAAAAATAACCCTAGTGCGCAGACAGTACAGTGCACCCTCTAGTTATAGATATATGTGTCAATATTTCAGGTTTTTTAAGCAGACCTCTTCAAAAACTGAAACAAGTGTGCTCCACAGAACGCGCATTTCTGACAATTATCGTGATCCACTGAACGAAATGATAGTGAAAGAGAGGGGGGGGGGAAGAGAGGCTTCAGAAGGGGTCTGCTTAGATAGTACAGTTCAGGCTCTAGTTATATATATGTCGATACTTCCGATTTTTTAAGCAGACCTCCTCAATAACTGAAACGAAATGATGACACAGAACGCGCGTTTCTCAGACCATTAACGTGCTCCACGAAACGAGTGAGAGGCTTAAGAAGGGGTGTGCGCGGATAGTACAGTGCACCCTCTAGTTATGTCAATATTTCCATTTTTGAAGCAGACCTCCTCAAAAACTGAAAATAAATAAAAATAACCGTGCTCCACAGAACGAAATGTAAACCAATGCATTCTGAATGTGAGCGTATCCGAATTTTCCGTGCTACACAGAACGAAATGTACACGATAGTGATCAGTTTCCCTCTCTATGGCTCCCTCTTTTACAGTTTTTCGAGAATTTATATCGATGTAGCGTGAAAGGATTTAATGATCACGGCAAGAAAAAAAGGCTCCATGGTCATTATATTTGAAATATAATTCAAAGCTGCAAACGTGTCCCTTTTCGGCAACAATCGCCGTTTTCTTGGTCAATTTGGTCATTCACGTGAATCGTGTAGAACCGGAGAGTTTAGTTTTTTTGGGGGGGGGGGGGGGTGTCTCATCCAATGGCTCCTGAGCTCGCCATTGGATGAGACGGTCGCCTGGCTACCGCGCATGCGCATCCGCATGCATGCGGCCAAACGACGCAAGAAAGCTTGCGAAACACTCGTCCAGCAGAGGGGTGTTCCACGAACGGAGGTTTAACAAACACTGAGTTAACGCTGAACTCTAGGTTGATTTACCCTGTGCCGACTAACCCAGAGTTTTCGGTTCCACAGCAGCGGTTATGCATTAGTTCAATGAACTCGGGGTTGGTTAACACAGGGTTGTGCGCGTCCACGCCAAACCTAAAAAGACGTGATGTATGGATCATGGAAACCCTGATCGAAATGGCGAAAAGGGCCGCTTATTTCAATGAAATGGAACTTCAGGTTCTCCTGGAGTGCTATGACGAGGAGAAGGACATTATCACAAGAAAAGGGAACGCTAAAGCCTCTGCAACCCGGAGAACCAAAGCCTGGCAGCGGATCGCTGTGTGTGTGTGTGTCACGTCAAAAGCATGATCCTTAATATTTGAGCCATGAATATATAAATATCCCAGTTAAGCATTCTTAAAGATCCTACCACATAACCCCTTTCTTCTAAAAAAATATGTACTCCGATGACTTCCAAGCGGTCAGCGGATCAAGTATAAAAATGAAGTATAAAAAACATACAAACTGGTAAGCTTTTCCCACCATCGTATTGGTATAAATTTAAATAAGCAATTTTTTAAGCCAATCGTGAAAAGGCAGACTGGATCTGGCCCTCAAATTGTCTTGACCCCGGTGGAGGAGCTGTTAATAAACATAAATTCAGGGCGCCCTGGCATGGAGGGGGTACCTGGAGGTACCTATCTCCTCAGAGTCAGGGGCCATACCCCACTGGTTGAATGTAGGTTTTTGTGTTTTCTTGTATTTTAGATTTTTTTTGCCTTCGAAGTAACACATGCAAACCAAGTGCTTGCCACAGCGCATACAATTCCAAATGTTTATTTATTTGGTAACTGGGTAGAAAACCTAAAAGTGACAATTCATCAACTTCACAGATCAAGATGGATTAGTGCGTGTAATGTTCAAACATTCTCCAGTGGATGCAAGTCCGTTAGGACTATTTTATACTTTGTGTTGTAAGAGCCTCTCGGCATAGTACTCAGACAATATTGCTCTTTGTATGATAGGAGGCTGATAAAAATCTTGGATGGGTCATCTGAAAGGACTGAGATGTGCTCAGCATCTCCAACATTATAGCCTAGATAAAACTACCATTTGCAAAAAACGGAGGGCTACGCAAATAGTCTGGAGTGAACTGAGGCCAGGTACTCGATTGGTAGTGTTGGCTATGTAAAGCTATTTAAATATATTAAAGATTTGTGCGAGAATCTATAGGCCTATCTCTCCACTCCAGCAAAAAGTCATTTGATATGCCGTGGTCTTATCAATCGCTCCCGGTGGATTGCACGTATAATTTGCGCTCCGATATCAGCAGTTCTCTCATCAAAAGGGCATGCCATTGTGAACACATGAAATCTGCGGTGAACGCGGGTTTAAATACCCAAAACCGGGTTATGTTTCAAACTTGACCTGCGCAAAACCTGCTCCGACCAGGTTTGATTCAGAGCATACGTTTCTATAGCAACTAACATACCGTGATCCTTTTGGAACGGAAAACCTAGGGTTACAGCAAACCCTGGGTTAACTTACCCGGTTATGTGATAAAACCGGCTTTGTGGAACACCCCACAGGCTAAGGGACAAAAAAAAAAATGGTGACAGTTGTAAATAAAATATTTTTTATAAGCCTCAAGGATGTTTTGACATTGATTTTTGATAAAGTATGCTGAGTTTTGTTCAGGCTCAGACTAGTGTCATTTGTATATTACATTCAAAAAAAATATCCCCCCGTGACACTGTCACCTTTTTTCCTCTGAGGAGTTTGCAGGTCTGATAATTAAATTAAAGCGTGTAACGAGGAAATAAGACGATCTATTGTGGGCTAGCAGAGGCTGAATTTTAACCGTAATCGGCCCATAACCTTATTTTTTACATTGTTTTTATATTATGAATATTTTAATATTGTCTGGTATACCTGAACCTCACTTAGGCCTACACATTGGTCGAAATGCAGATAAGCTAAAGATATTGTTATAACGATAATTGAATAAAAGCTACAATATTATAACTAAATAATTTCAGATTTATATAGGATATATAATCTATATTTTAATATTTAATTACCGTAATTTTCGCGCCTTTTTCCCCCATTTTTCGATTCTGCAGCTTGTATAACGGTGCGGCTAATCTATGGATTTTTACAGCTAACGGCCACTCGGAAAATTAGTATTCGAATCTTAAATCAGTATTCAAAGCTTCGTTGTTTTTTTTCACGTACGTGACGTTACCAAAGCGAGGGAGGCAAACTATAAGCGTCAGCGACACCAAGCAGAGAAGCGAGAGGTGGAGAAAGAATAGATATCTTGTTTCCCTTTACTTTATAACACAACATTAGGGGGATCTCGGGAGGAAAAGTAATACTTAGCGAAATGCTAACCTTAGCTTAGTTGTTTGTTCGCTGTACAGCGCCGCGCCAATAAACTGTGACTGGCTTGCTGCAGATCGTGAGCGTCTTGGGAATACCCGGACAATATAATGGATATAATATGGACACATAAGACAATCAATATTCGGTATTTGTTATGGATTTATTGTAGAAATTCCCTGAAACGATGCACGTTCCAGGATGAATTGAAAAGCTCCTGCAAGGGCTGAGATGGCAGAGGACAGCTGATTTGGAACGGAACAATAACTGTTCGCTTTCACGGGGAAAAACTAAGGAACTTCAACCTACTTAGGCCTACTAATTAACGTTCAAAAGCTATTAAATCTTCAACAAAATATGCCGATACTGTCAAAATCGGTTCCAGGGAGTATATAGGGATTATTAATGTTGTTTTTGATGGTGTTTTTTTCTGGAACGAGTGTTCGAATATTCGCTCGGAAAAACCAACGAGTATTCGAAGCCTGAAAAATGGCATTCGGGCCAGCCCTAATGGTAATTAAACAATAAACACCTGCGGCTTATAGTCCAGTGCGGCTTATATATGTACACATCATTCAATTTAGCTGCTGCGGCTTATACTCCGGTGCGCCTTATACTGCGGAAAATACGATAATTCAATATTAACCCAATGCATTTCAATCGGGTGTTTCTTTTCGACTTCAGATGGGGGGGCGGCTGCGCAGTGCACGCTCTAGCATACTGATCTTGGTACAACGATAATTGAATAAAGGCTCCATGGTCTGCTTATAATATTATGCAAAAATAAATTTATATTTATAGATGTATATAAATATATAATGTATATTTTTGTATTTAATTAATTTAATATTAAACCAATGCATTTCAATCAGATGATTCTTTTCGACTTCAGAAAGTGGGGCGGACTGCGCAGGGCACGCTCTAACAGATCTTGCTATAACGATAATTGAATAAAAGCTTCATGGTGTGCTTTCGGTGTCGGTGTATGAATGTGTGTATGAATGGGTGATTGTGTGGCAATATTGTAAAGCGCTTTGGGTGGCCACTGGTTACAGATAAAGCACTATATAAATGCAGACCATTTACCATTTTTACCATTTTAATATTCTAAGTAAATAATTGTATATTCATTTAAATGTAACATGTTTTAATATGTAATTAATTCAATATTAAACCAATGGATTTCAATCGGAGATTTTTTTTCGACTTCAGAAGGGCGGCGCAGTGCACGCTCTAGTTATGGATTGGTCAAAACAACCGATTTTTGCAGCAGACATACCAGGTGTCACTTGCTGGGTGACAGTGACTATCCATGCAAGACGCGGCTCTAGACACCGTGGCTCTAGACACCCTACCTCAATCCACAACCGGTCGTGTATGTTTGTGTGCTCTAGCATAGATGGAAAAAATCAGTAAACAATAATAAATATGGATTCAACAAATAAAAGGCATCAAAGAGCCAATACGATGTGTTTTACGCATAGGACTAAGCGTAATCTGCGTAATCACTTACATGTTATACTTTAATGTTGTGGAGAGAGGAATTGGGCAGATGAAACGTCGGTTTCATGTCCTCCACGGCGAAATACGCCTCACCCCAGAGAGGGCAAGCACAGTAATCACTGTATGTGCCATTCTACACAACCTCTGCAAGCGGAGGAACATTCCACAGCCAGACGACGATGATGATGATGATGATGATGATGGCGATCAACATGACAAGGAATTTGGCTGTGTGGTACCGAGTGGACAGGCATTTAGGGATCACTTTGAAAACACATTTTAGGTAAACACCTTGGCACAAATCAGTCAACACTTAGGTAGTTCATAACATTTATTTTCTTTTGAATTTTACGTATTTTTATTGTTTGCTTTCTCTCTCTTGAACGTGCAGGCTACAATGTCATTATCGTGGTCTGCACAAAATTGTCATCATGCGTGTATTCTGCTAACTGCACTATAACTACTTAATAGGAATTCATTTCGAGCCTAGGCTATTTCCTAGTTTTTCAGTGATTCAGTGGGCTCGTCTGAACAACCAATCACCGAACTGACCGCTTCTAAACTCGTGCACGAGAATTGACGTAATCCATAGCAACGGCGCGTCACTCTTAGTTCACTCTTTGTGATTTATCCTTAGTAAGAGTAGGTCTCAGCGGCTTTGTGAATAACTTTTAAGAAAAAACTCCTGCGTAGTTAGGAGCACTCCTAGCGGTAAGATAAAATGCTTTGTGAATACGGCCCCTGGGGTCTTTTATATCAAAGGGTCTCAAAGGACGCATACGCATCAACCTGTGGCTCCAGCCCTACAGGAAATGACTCGGCAAGGGATCCATCTCGTTGCACCTCACCCAGCGGCTCGCTTGCAAGATTTTGGCCTGAAGTTCTTCCCAGACCTACACCCTAGCCATCCAACATGCATTTTTGTGAATCAGGCCTCTTTAATAATGACAAAAACTTATGAGAGAAATGCACATTAACATTTTTTTTTTTTTGCCAACAGTCGGTACGTTCTCGGAGTGAGACTGTGTTGTCATTCTCAGGAGGAGGAATGACCTCTCACACATGATAACCTAATGGATTATTTCAAATAACCCTGCCTTGTTAAATGTGTCCGTGCACATCTCTCAGAATGACATTATAGCCTACTAGCCACCAGACATTGATAAAAAGAAAAGTCACGTTGACTACAAAAGCAACTTATTAATTAAAGGTACCCGGAAAGGTAGCCGGAAAAGGGGCGTGACCTCCAACAGTAGAGTAAATATACATAAGACAGAGGTTAGTTTCTAGCCCCATTTTTTGTGGGATGGTGGTGTACATTTGTGGCTTAAGGTGTGTAGAAACGTCTGGCCTGTGGCCAAGTTTTTGAAGTCCGGGGTTAAAAGGTCATTGTTATTTATGAGATAACAAAAAGATAATGTGCATTTCTCTTAAGTTTTTGTCATTATTAAAGAGAGGCCTGATTCTCAAATAGGCATGTTGGATGTAGGCATGTAGGTCTGGGAAGAACTTATGATCCTTATGAACTTATGAGGCCAAAATCTTGCTAGGGAGCCGCTGGGTAAGGTGCAACGAGATGGAGCCCACAAGTTGATGCGTATGCGTCCTTTGAGACCCCCTTTGATATAATAATAATACATTTAATTTAGAGGCGCCTTTCAAGGCACCCAAGTTCACCTTACAGAGCATAAAGTCATCATAAATCGTTTAAAAACAAGACATTGTGAAAAATTAAATAAATAAATAAATAAAACAAAAACAAGACAAAACAAACAAACAATCAAGGCAGTGATCAGTTAGACGTTGTGTGCGAGTTTGAACAGGTGAGTTTTGAGTTGTGACTTGAAGGTTGTAATGGTGTCTGACTGTTTTATGTGTAGGGGGAGGGAGTTCCAGAGCCTGGGTGCTGAACAGCTGAATGACCGGGCACTAGGGATGGGCGTGAGGAATCGATTACTCGAGTACTCCTCGTTGCAAATGAACTCGGTTGGTGGACAGGCAAACTCGAGTTTGCATATACACACACAAAGTTTTCTGAAGTCAATGTATCAATTTTCTGTGCGGCGCCACTAACGCATGCCGTCACGTGGGCACAAAGCAAATTAAATGCATCAAATTTCGGTGTGGCGCGTGCCGTGCCGTGTGCAGGCACGCCAGAATTAAAAAAGTGAAGAGATGGCGGTTAAAGCAAAGCGCAGCGAAGAATTGAAATACTTTAAAGAAAAAGGAGATCATAAGGTGAAATGTAAAATATGCCAAGCGAAATCGAGCTACCAGAGTAGGCCTACTACAAGTTCTATGCGGCAACATATGCCCCTGAAACACAACAGTGAGTTTGGGAAAGCAGACCCGCAGCAACCAAGTGTATCGGCTATTTTCACCGCCGTAAGACGCTTCTGTAATCCCGGCCGTGTAGAGATCGCTGAGTCTTTCCATAGTCCATTTGCTGCCGTTTTATTTGCAGCTTTAAATTATTTGCAATGGTTAGGCTACTTGTTTCGTTTTAGTTTTTTTTAAACCGTTACAGGCCTTGGTTCAACGTGATTTAAATTGTGAGATGCATATTTATTTTTGTAAGGAAAATGTGTTTTGAACGTTTGCAAAAATAAATAATGAATACTCTGATAACTCTGACTGTTTTGATGGAGAATAAGCATTACATGTTTGGTTGGTAATATTGCCGTTCATCATTAGGCCTATTCCTGCTGCAGAATCGTTGCATTCTAAAAATTTATTTGATTAAACGAGTACTCGATTGATCCTCGAGGAATTCCTTCGATCACTCGAGTTTGGAATTTACTACTCGTGCCCATCCCTACCGGGCACCCATTGTAATGAGTCGTGATGTGGGGATACATAGTAGTCCAGCAGAGGTTGAGCGGAGGGAGCGGGAGGGAGTGTATTCTTGGAGGTCGCAGAGGTAACTGGGGGCTAGGTTGTGAAGAGCTTTGTAGGTGAGGGGTAGGGTTTTGTATTGGATGCGGTAGTGTACTGGGAGCCAGTGAAGTTGGATGAGGACAGGGGTGATGTGGTCAGATGATTTGGTGCGGGTGATGATCCGGGCGGCTGAGTTCTGAATGATCTGCAGTGTGGTGATGAGTTTGGTGGGGAGTCCGGTGAGGAGGGCGTTGCAGTAGTCTATGCGTGATGTGACAAATGAGTGAACTAGGATTTCAGTGCTGGATTGGGTCCGTGATGGGCGGAGTCTGGCGATGTTGCGGAGGTGGAAGAATGCAGTCCGGGTGATGTTGTGAATATGGGGTGCGAATGAGAGGGTGTTGTCCAGGATGACGCCGAGGCTCTTGACTTTGGTGGAAGGGTACTGGGAATCCATCGATGTTTATGAGTGGAGCTGGAGTGTGTTGTGATTTGGTGAGGGTGGATTTGGAGCCGATGAGCAGGGCCTCGGTCTTGTTTACATTGAGTTTCAGGAAGTTCCTGCTCAACCAGCTCCGGATCTCTTCCAGGCACGTGATGAGGGAGGTGGGGGGGATGGCAGCGGTGGGTTTGGTGGAGATGTAGACCTGTGTGTCGTCAGCGTAGCAGTGAAAATGGACCCCATGGTGACGGAGGAGTGTGCCCAGCGGGAGGAGGTAAGTGGTGAACAGGAGTGGACCCCAGACTGACCCCTGGGGGACACCCAGTGAGACACCTGAACACCCAGACTTGTGGTTGCTTAGTTGAACAAATTGTTGACGGCCGGTGAGGTAGGATGTAAACCAGGAGAGTGCAGCACCAGTGATCCCAATGCCAGTCAGGCGGTCCAGGAGCAGAGGGTGGGAGATGGTGTCGAATGCTGCGCTGAGATCGAGGAGGATGAGTATGGTGAGTAATCCAGAGTCGGCTGCACGGAGGAGGTCGTTGGTGATTTTGACTAGGGCTGTTTCAGTGCTGTGTTTTGGACGGAAGCCAGATTGGAACGGTTCGTGGAGATTGTTTGTGTCAAGGTGGGACTGTAGTTGTGCGGCAACCACCCTTTCAAGTGTTTTGGAGATGAAAGGGAGATTGGAGATGGGCCGGTAATGGTTAAGGTCAGTTGGGTCAGCACCAGGTTTTTTCAGGATGGGAGTGATGGCAGCCAGCTTGAGAGTGGGGGGTACGGTACCAGTAGTGAGGGAGGAGTTAATTATGTTGGTGATCATGGGGTAGACGGTAGACATGCTTTGACAAGGGAGGTGGGAAGAGGATCGAGCTGACAGGTGGTGGTTTTGGCTTTGCGGATGAGTTCTGAAACGGTCTGTTCTGTTACTGGGGTGAAGTCAGAGAGGGAGCTGATGAGAGGTTGGCCAGAGGTGATCATCCAGGGTGGGTCATCAGAGGGGGTGTGAGATGAGGCCAGTTGTTGGTGAATGGTGTTGATTTTATAGCTGAAGAAGTCCAGGAACGCAGTGCATTAGGTGGTGGAAATGTCTGGAGGGAGGGTTTTAAGAGGCTGAAGTAAGTGGCTGACTGTTGAGAAGAGGACTCTGCTGTTGCCTGTAGCAGTGTTGATGAGGTTGGAGTAGTATGAGGTTTTGGCAGTGGTGAGGGCATTCTTGTAGTGATGGAGGTGGTCCGAATACATTTGGCGGTGCACAGTGAGTTGAGTCTTATTGTAGAGTCGCTCCAGTCGACGACCAGTGGCTTTGAGCTGGCGCAGATGAGGAGTGAACCAGGGAGCAGTGTGGGTAAATGAGACTGAGCGGGTTTTCAGGGGGGCCAGGGTGGTGATGGAAGAGGAGAGGCAGTTATTGTAGTGAGTCACCAGGTCAGTCAGGGAGGAAGCTGGGGGAGGGTTGGGGTAGGAGCTGATCAGGGTGGAGAGGTTTGTGGTGTTATGTTTGATGTTTCTGAAGGAGATGGTCCGTTGTTCCTTGGTTTTGTGTAGTTGGGTATGAATGTCAAAAAGTACAGCTTTGTGGTCGGAGATGGGGAAATCAATGACATCAAGGTTAGTGGGAGTGATGTCAGTGCAGCAGATTAAATCCAGAATGTGACCTTTGTTATGGGTTGGGAGGCTGACATGTTGTGTGATGCCAAGACAGTCCAGAAGTGATGTGAAGTCATTAGCAAAAGTACAGGATGGGTTGTCAATGTGGATGTTGAAATCACCAAGGAGGATAACAGTGGGGGACATTGCACATACAGATGTAAGTAGTGATGAGAATTCATTGAGGAAAACAGCAGAGGGTTTTGGTGGTCTGTAAATGGTGACAATGATAGTGGGTTTGGGGCCTGTGAGTTTTACAGCTAGACATTCAAAGGAGGAGTGATGGCGGACTGTGACAGTGGTGACTTTGATGTTATCACGGTGGAGGAGAGCGAGGCCACCCCCCCTCCCATCAACCCGGGGTTTACAAATCTGGTGGGACAGCCATTTAGATGGGAGAAGTAATTTGGTTGTTGCCAGGTCTCAGTGAGGCAGAGAATGTCCAGGCTCTGGTCAACAATAAAGTAATTTATCAAAAGGGCCTTATTACTGAGGGATCTGGTGTTCAGCAGACAGTTTCAGACAGGTGAGTGGAGTGTAGCAGGTTGCTTTGAGCAGAGGGGACAGTACACTGTGATTGACAGGACTGACCGTACGGGCTGTGCGAGGAGGGGGGCGGGGCCCAGTGGACCAGAAGGAGCGGATGTTTTTGTTGCTGTTGTGAGTGTACTGAAAATTCCTTCCAGAGCCTCGGTGGATGTATTTTGGTCGTTTGAGAATGTCATGGTGGGATGCAAGCTGAGGTGGGGGGGTCCTTGAGAAGATCCGGAGACGTACCATCTCCGTTACCGAGTAACGAAGCGGCAGAGATGCGCTCGTGACGTGAGAGTCAAACATAGCGCAATCCAGAGGAACAGGTTAAAAATCCACAGGTTGTGAAGTCGGCAGCGGCGTAAGCCAGCGGTAGATCCAGGCGATTATGGTGAAGCCACAGAGCCAGCACAGCGGAGGCAGAGGAGTGGAGCTTGCAGGTTGTAGCTACGCTGGAGACGGGGAAGCCAGTTGGACGGCGCCGGGGGTTAGCAGCAGTCTAGCCGGCCAGCAGGTGAACACTGTCGGGTAGCGATGTAGGAGGGAGGTGGCATCCTCCGCGATTGACAGCAATCCGCTGACGCAGGTAAGCGTCCAGGAGAGCTGGCAGGGTGGCAGCGGACCGGTGTGTCACAGTTGGTGTGTCATCCACCAACTGTCAAACAGCCGGCAGCCAGCTAATCAATGGCCCAGCGCTGCAGGCAGGTCCCGGACAGCTGACAGCAGTGGCACGGACAGGTAGCATCCAGCTGGTCACCAGCTGGCTAGCTAGGGACCAGTTTCCAGGGGTAGAGGGGGAGAATTGTAGTCCGATCCGAGGTCCAGAAGGGTTTCAGACAGAAGGGGTTGAAAGTAAGCAAAATAAAACTAATAAAAAATTAAAAGACTAGTAAGATAAAGAAAAAGAAAATCTCGAAAAAATAATGTTCAGAATGATGTTCAGAGCGAGAAGCGGCAACCGGTAAGCAGCAGCGTTCAAAAGGCAACAGCGTCCACCAACTGTCAAACAACTGTACGACTCCCCATATAAAACACGTAAAAATAAAGAAACTGGCGTACTTACAATAGCGAAAAGTGACTATATATAACTAGTAAACTTAGCTAAACTACTAAAGACCAAAAAAACAACAAAATGTTCAATGTATTCGTGAGAAATATTAAAAATACAGAATAAAAACAAGCCATACAGAGCGGCGTTAGACTCGCCAGCGTCCCCGTTAATAGGCTATAGGATATAAAAGAGACCCCAGGTCTATAGCTTACTTGTAAATGTCCTCGACTCAGTCACCTATTGCATCACTTCCTTTAGGGCTTCGGCCTCCTAATTGATCATTGTAGTATAATTGAACGCCCTCTTTCATATATATGACCCAACCACCACTGGGGAGGGGGAGGGGGTGCTTGTGGACAGTACGGGTGTACGCTAGAAATAAATAGGAAGCACACTCAGGAGTAGGGATGGGAATTGATAAGAATTTCACGATTCCGATTCTGCTTATCGATTCGATTCCTTATCGATTCTCTTATCGATTCTCATTGGGTGAGAAAATAAGTACAAATTAGGGCTGTAACGATACGCGTATCGAAACCGAAATCGCGACACTCAAAGCCACAAACCTGTCACGCGGTGTGAGAAGGCAGAAGCGCGATATGCCCTTTCTAACTCTCCGGTCAAATTGTCCGATTGAAATTTGCTAATAATTGTCTAAATAATAGTCTGCCGACAGCGCCCCCTCCTATCGATGCCGTAAGTATGCGACGAGATGCCCTCTCTGTGATGACAGCTCTCCGTGGCTACGGAGGATTGCATTTCTCCACAGCCGTCGAAGTCCTCGTATGCGATATGAACGACATTTCTCCAGGGTGGGCCAAGCGTGAAAAAAATTGCCTATGTGATCCTGTCTCTATTGTTTTGTGTGATTTGACTGGCAGTTTGTCTGCTTGTAGGTCGGAATGAAGCGGCCACCGATTATTGACAGGATGGGTACTTTATTCTACCGGACTCATTCGCTTCTTCACTAGACACGCGCGCTACCGCTCGCTCTCCTCGCTCGTCCACTCACTCGCTGACGTCACTCACGCACGCATACGCACACATACGCACACTGCCAATCTCGCGCACACACATATGCTACTCGTAACACTATGTCTCGTTATTGCGATGTTCATGTTAGACGTTCATGTTTTTCCACATCTATTGAAAGTTAGGCTATTAAACATGTTGCATTCTATATGGCCTGATTATGTCATTATTTAAGCTGCATGGCCTAATAAGAAGCGCTAATAAGGGTAACAGTTGAGGGTTTTTGCCTACCAGCAAAAAGCATCCTCCAACTGCAATCTTTGGTTATTTCTTTATTAATTTAGCTATACTTAATAGTATTCTTTCTGTTCAAATCTGTTCAGTGTTCCAAATTATTTGTTATTAAATGTTACATTAAGTTAATTGGTATATAAGTGTTGAAATAAAATGCTTTTTAAATTTCAAAAAATCGTGTGATGTATCACACGATGGTCAAAAATCGTGATACAAACCGAATCGTGAGTTTGTGTATCGTTACAGCCCTAGTACAAATGTGTTTGTTTGTATTAAATCTCTTTAATATTTGATCAAAAGTGCGTCTAGTATTAGGTATTTGTACATTTTCAAATCAATTGGTGTGGACAAAAAAATATATGTGTGGCTTTTTAAGCCCAAATGCCATCATTATGTGCCATAAAACTAAAAACACAGACTGAAAACAGTCAAGTAAGAGCTTGTGCCATTTGGAATGCTAACAGTGCTCATTTGCAATCAACTTGTAACAAACATTCAACTGAACATTCAACATTCAACTGACATCAACAAAATGAAGTATTGATTAGACAGAGATTTATTAGATGGGCCTACCTAATAAACCGTTGGAACACACAAGACCGGAAACCATAGCAACGCCGGTAAACAAACCCCGAGAAGCCCAATCCCTATGAGAGCTCCCCACGCTACGGCCATCCGGAGGCGCACAGAGCTGTTGGCCGTGATATTATATGTACAATTATATTATATTATATACTATTATATATAGAGCTCCGGGAGTCGTAAACTGCAACAATCACTTTCTCCTCCATGCTGCAGTTCAACCCGGACTGCACTGAGTTTGACAGTAGAACGCTGATTGGCTGTTACGTTACACATGTCAATCAGTTGTCGCGCTGTTGAACGCTGATTGGCTGTCATCACGACAAAAAGCCGGTTTTCTCTCGCGAAAAATTCTCTACGTTCACTTTGTATGGGTTCTTGGAATCGGTTGACTCTGCACCGGTTCTGAACAAGAACTGGTTCTCGATTCCCATCCCTACTCAGGAGGCGGAATGACCTCTTACACATATTCAATTAATTGTTTCAAATAACCCTGCCTCGTTAAATCAATGAGCTTGGTGTTTTGCTTTCAAGAATAGGTTATAGTCTGCGTGTCACTATAAAATCTGTTCATGCGCGTCTCTCAGAGTGACGTAACAAGCTACCAGACGGATAAAAAAAAAGAGCCAAGTTAATTAAAAATTACTTATTAATTACAAGTCTAAACTGCGGAAAATAGAAACATCCAAGGAAACCTTGGAATATCTGTATATTTCCCAACCAGCGGACCCTAGTTTACAACAAAAACAACACAATTGACGGCAGCTCCGTTGCCGCCGTTAACCAACGTGGTTTGGAGCCATGTAATGCCATGTAATGTGTCACGTGACGTTGACGCAGGCCTATTGAAAAGAATAGGCCAAAAAACGTAGGCATGTCACATGTTTAAAGCCGTTATTGTAATTAATTAATTAAATATTAAAATATATATATATATATATATATAAATATACAATTATTTAGTTAGATTATAAGTAGACTATAGCTTTTATTCAATTATCGTTATAACAAGATCTGAATCTGACCATTGACCAGCTTGAATGTAATTCATATTGAGGGTATGGCAATATATCCCTATTCTCGCACACCCATCTTGAATTTAATAGACCATTCTCGTTGCTTCGAGGAAGTTTGGTGGTCTCCGTATATAATAAATAAATAAATAGGCCTATCCTATAAACTATCCAATAGGGAAGATGCTCAGTGTCTATTAGAGCCGTAGTCGGGTTAATACAGGAGTGAATGCACCAGAGCACCTGCTCTGAACGTCAAACATTGCTGGGGATGGCATAACAGTGTGTTGAATTGAACCCCCTCTCAGTTTGCAGACGACGCCGAAGGGTACTTTTCCCGTCAGCGGCCGACACTTAAGTGCCCTTGCCAACAGTCGGTATACGTTCTCGGAGTGAGACTGTCGTCAAAACACACCCTACACACTCAGGACGAGGAATAACCTCTCACACATGTTAACTTAATGAATTATTTCAAATAACCCTGCCTCGTTAAATGTGTATGTGCACATCTCTGAGGGACGTTATAGCCTAGGCCTACTAGCCACCAGACTAATAAAAAAAAAAGAAAGGAGTCACGTTGAATACAAAAGAAACGTATTAATTACAAGTCTAAACTGTGGGAAATAGACCGATATGGGGGACTGCGCAGTGCACGCTCTCGCCCCTCATATCGTTCTATTTCCCACAGTTTAGACTTGTAATTAATACCTTTCTTTTCTATATATAACTAGAGGGTGCGCTGTGCTATCTGCGCTCACCCCTTCTGAAGTCAGTCTTTCTGTTGTTTTTGTCTCAGAAACGCGTTTTGTTGAGCATGTTCGTTTCAGTTTTTGAGGAGGTCTGCTTAAAGGTCCCATGACATGCTATTTTATGTATTCTTTAATATAGGTATTAGTGGGCAACTAACACAGTATTCAAAGACGTTCCCGAAATTCAGCCGTGGTGCAGAGTTGCAGCCACTCCGAGCCAGTCGCACATTGAGCTTCCCCCAAATGCGCTGTTTTGGCGTCTGTAGCTATAATGCAAATGAGGAGGAGCGAGGCGGGTCAAGGAGGAGGGTGGGGGTGTGGCCCTGAGCAGCTTGCAGCCACGGTACCGTGCGCTCTAGTTACAGTGGATGTATCGCAATGGCGAGGCGCACACAGCCTTTAGCCGTGTTCTGTAAATATTCTAGAACACACGGGAGTCCTGGAGCTCTATATCTAAATATTAACATCAAGCCTACATAGATATCTATATCATATAATATATATTATCACGGCCAAAAGCTGTGTGAGCCGATATTATGAATCTCAAATGACCGAGTTGGGTTCTCCGACGTTCCTGGTTCTTTCACGTCCACATCAATGTGAAGTAGACTGAACCGCGACAAGGAGGAGAGAGGGATTGTTGCCGGGCAGCGCTAAGGCACCTCCGCCTCCGGCGGTGGTCCCTCAGCGGGGCTCAAGCGGGAGACATTCGCCGCCAACAATCCCTTTCTCCTCCATGTCGTGGTTCATGTTCTTGAGGGAGTCAAAGCCAAAGTTCCTTCCCCCCAATTCATTCTCAACCTTGGCTGAGATAACCCCCACTACGAGTCTCGTTGTAGAAATACCCGAGACGAGAGTCCGACGTGTTATGCGCCATAACACCAAAAGCAGAACGGTTATCCAAATAACAAGGAAGTTTACAACACTTAGTCCTGGAGCTCTATCTAAATAATATCATATAATACATAGATACAGTGGCGGCTGGTGAATTTTATTATAGGGGGGGCAGAAAGTTTGTGAACCAAACCCCTGTTGGGGGGTCTGGGGCCCTCCTCCCCCCGAAGATTTTTTTGTGTTTTTCATATAAAAACGAAGCATTCTGGTGCATTCTGACAAAATAATAAAGACAAAATAGAACATTTCCTTACAAAGACGAATGGAGCCGGTGAACTAAGTTTTTACTTAATTTATTTGCCTTGTAGAATTCATCAAGATTAAAAGTGCAAATACATCAATAATAATTGGGAATTACCGGTATACACAAGTTAACATTCTCTCTCCGTCTCTATCTGTATGTGTGTTTGTGAGAGTGAGAGAATGTGATTCTAAAAGGGGTGAGTGTTACGGACAATTTATTGTGTTGGTAACTTCACTCAAATCTATCTACAGTCAAGTATGCCTTTAGACAAATACGATAAAATATCAATATAATATGTGCAACCTTTTATGTGTGGTTGTTCAAGACACACTGAAGGCATGCCACCATAGGTTTGCAGAGAACTATATACAATATGCACACTGAAGGCATGATGCCACCATAGGTTTGCAGAGGACTATATACAATATACACACTGAAGGCATGATGCCACCATAGGTTTGCAGAGAACTATATACAATATCCACACTGAAGGCATGATGACGCCATAGGTTTGCAGAGAACTACATACAATATACACACTGAAGGCATGATGCCACCATAGGTTTGCAGAGAACTATATACAATATGCACACTGAAGGCATGATGCCACCATAGGTTTGCAGAGAACTATATACAATATACACACTGAAGGCATGATGCCGTCATAGGTTTGCAGAGAACTATATACAATATACACACTGAAGGCATGATGACGCCATAGGTTTGCAGAGAACTACATACAATATACACACTGAAGGCATGATGCCACCATAGGTGTGCAGAGAACTATATACAATATGCACACTGAAGGCATGATGCTACCAGAGTTTTGCAGAGAACAATATACACACTGAAGGCATGATGCCACCATAGGTGTGCAGAGAAATATATACAATATGCACACTGAAGGCATGATGCCACCATAGGTGTGCAGAGAACTATATACAATATACACTTGAAAGGGGTGGGGTGGTGGTGTGGGGGTGTGAGGGCCGCTGTAAACCAGTGTCCATCCTCACGAGAAGGGGGGGTTGGGGGACAGAGAGCGAGAGAGAGAGACTACATTACTTGTACTGAAACTTTGCTCGTCTCTCTTTCAGTGCAGCAAAGCGGTCAATGACTTTCTCATTGAAATCACGCATGTTGAGGACTAGGTCCCTCTCCATGGAGAGCATGGCCAGTGCATTCAGACGTTCCTGGCCCATTGAATTTCGCAGGAATGTCTTGATTCTTTTCAGGGTTGAGAAACATCTCTCAGCTTCAGCTGTTGTCATAGGAGTAGTTATGAGAATGTTCAACAAACTCAGTCTCAGAGAATGTATCCTGGAGGTTGTAGCTCATGATGACCCTGGTACAGTGCCAGTGCACCACAGCAGGCCTTGAATTCAAGTCGTGGGTGAACATTGCCACTCAACTAAAAGGAACTTCTTTGAGAGACGAAACGGAATTGCGCACATTTGCAGCCATGTTGAAATCAGCAAGTGACTTGATCGAAGATATCCCTTCGCGCTCTTTGCTCAGTTACGTATGACGCAGGCACGTTAGGGCGAGTCCCAAATCCCCATTGAAAATGCATTGAAGGCTCAATTTCCGAAAAAAAAAGTTTAACATTAGAGTCAACGGAGAAGGCTTGGGCGATTTTCCACGTCGATGAATTCGCCCAAAAAGAGGCGGTACCATTGAAACGCGATTTGAATCTGACAATTCTGATTGGACAATGACAGATAATAAGTCTAGAACACTGAAAACTACTTTTGCCGTGATAGAAAAAAAATTAAAATAAATCCTCTTTCTCCCAGTTGGTAGTGCGTCGCCCAAATCGCCCCTATACACCATCCGCCCCTGCATAGATATCTATATCATATAATGCATATCACGGCCAAAAGCTGTGTGTGCCTCCAGAGATATTATGAATCACAAACGACTTTGTCGGGTTCTGCGACGTCTCTGGTTCTTCCACTTTCACATCAACCTGAAGTAGGCTGAACCGCGCGCTGCCGGCTGCCGGGCGATGGTGCCTCGCGGCAACCGGCGGCATGTCGCAGTTCATGAACTTCAGAGAGTCAATGCCAAAGTTCCTTTCCCCCAATTCCTTCTCAACCATGGCTCAGATAACCCCCACTACAGTCTTGTTGTGGAAATACAAGAGACGTCAAAGAACCGACAAGAAACACTTGCGTTACAGTGTGTGTATTCACACACACACATGTGGCGCTCGCACCGTCGTGTCTCATTGGCGGGCCAACGTCTCTGGGTGGGCCAGGCAGAGTAAGGGGAGGAGCTTAGATGCTTTATGACGACATAAATAAAGACATTCCAAATCAGCGCGCTTGAGCCTCCGTTTTTTCAAAGGTGAGCAGAACAGCTAGTGCTCGTTTTACACCAAACGCAAGTTTTAGCCACTGGGGGACCATAGGCAGGCTAGGGGAACTCATATTTATGTTAGAAAACCTCATAAAGTAAGATTTTCATGTCATGGGACCTTTAAAAAATATTGGAAATATTGACATATATATAACTAAAGGGTGCACTGTACACACTCTCTCTTCTGAAAAACACTGCCATTCAAAATGCTTTGGTTTACATTTCGTTCTGTGTAGCACGACGAAAGTCGGACAATCGTGCTGTGGGACACGATTCAATAAACGTTTGTGCGCTTGAGCACGAAATCACGTGATACCGGGTTGGGATTACACATGTTTGTGGATTTAAATGTTAACTTTTCATTCGAAGAAAAATTCCGCAAAGAAGTTTAATAATGTTAGGTTTTGTGAGATCGGTTTGTGAACTACAGCTCGTCGCTTCTCTTGTTGCGAATGGTATGTCACCACCCGCACTTCGAACTCCGGTACAGACATGGCGATCTCTGCTCCACGTCACCGCTTTTTTCCAAGGGGAGGATAAAAGCATCAAAAGAGGTGAAAACCATTATAAGTCGGGTTATGTGGAGAGTTTTAGTTATGCCGATGGGGTAATTGTCGTTCTTGTCCACGCCAGTCGCAGGGAGCGTGATGTCACATACGAGACGGTTAGTCTTTCTCATTGTGTTTTCTCTACAGCCTTTAACTGAACAATTGCACAATAAACGGTCAAACTCTTGACATGTAGAATTATCATTTAAATCCACAAACAACATACGTGTAATCCGGGGCATATAAATACTGGGACCAGAAGATAATTATTTTCTCCATTGAAACCCATTCATGGAGCCCCTTCCGGGCGTGACTTTGCAACTCTATAGACCTCTGAAGAATAAGTCCCGCCTCCGAGGCTCTTGGCTCCATGTTTAAATGTCAATGGAAAATAACATGGGGGTTTTGAATGATCGTCCGTGACAAACTCTGTAGGTGGCGAAGAAGTAAAAGCTGCTCAACTACACTTTTTCCATCTAGATTACACTTGGGTTTTGTATTTTCGTTGCCGTTAAAGTAGTTCACTATTATGAAGAAGCATTATGCTATCGCGGATCTGCACCTACTTAGGACGTCCCGACTCTCCCAGTCAAGGTTGCATAGCAACGGCAATGTTTCATAGTTTGTCTTAACCGAAATGGCACCAGAGCCTGCCTGCTCGTCCATTCACGCATGAAATGACAATCACGTTAGGTTGTGAATGGTTGCGAGCAACTCCAACCTCCCTAACAAGTATGACGTATGAAGTCTGCGCGGATCAGAACTTTCTCCCGGTTAGCATTAATAATAGTTAACTACTTTAACGGCCTAGACAATCCAAAACCCAAGTGGAATCTAGATGGAAAAAGCGCTACCAACGTTGTCTATGCTGACTTGGGGTGCGGGATGTTCAATATCAATAAGGTTGAGTTCATAAGGCTAACATTATCTTTTCTGAGTCAATAATCGTTTTGGGCAGGTGTGTTTGAGCACACATTGGTAAACTTCAGATGTCGCCGACCGTCTTCACTGTGCCAAATATCCCGCTGCTTCGGGTTTTCCTTTGTAGGCTCGTTGAGAGGAGGAGGTGCGAATCAGCTGTCACTGCGTGTGCATGCATCAGTTATACGCGGGTTGATCCAATAAGTGGCAGTGTATACCCGTGCACCATTGGCACGTATGCATGCTTGTCAATGCAATGACTGAAGTTATTGGTTGTAATTTACCTATGTTTATTTTGTTACAATTGTTTTAAGAAAAGACTCAAGACCAAAAATGATGCCATTTAAAATGCATCATGCTCTGAATCATTCACCCTTTCTACAATATCAAACAGAACGGTCAGAGTAACAAACTAGTAAAAGAACGAGAACATTATTTCAAACAACCTGATCTATAGGCATGGTGCTTAGCAAGGAATGTCGCATAGCAGCACCAACGTGAACTTGACACTTGTCGTGGCGTTTGGTTGCCCTATAGATATCTTTGACATCAGTGAAACCATGAACAGCCCACGTTGGCGATTCGCGATTATTTATTAGCAAACAGGGCCAGCAATACAGTTGATTGCTAGTAATGCTACCAGTAATCCATGAGTACCTAGCAAACCATGTAGCACTAACAATACTGACGTTGCCATTACTTTTGGTGACCTCGATTTTTTTTCTTTGGTCACTAACTTAACACTGTAACTCAATGAATGGAATGCTTTGTAATTAAACATGAACAATATCCTGTTTCCAAAATTTCCATTGTACACTTTATTCGCAAATGTTAGAATCTCGTTATCCTTCAGATGATTTCACCTGCTTTGCGTCTCTTAGACTGAACGGCACTGCAGGCAGAGTGGGTTTGTTATCGACAGCGTTGCCAGATTGGGCAGATTTACCGCCCAATGATAATTTTTACATTCTAACGTGGTTAAAAGTAGCCCAATTGGGTGGGTAATCTGCCCAATCTGGCAATACTGCTCACCAGCCAGGGATCCTTCTTATTGGTTCATAGCGCAGCCCGAAAAAAATTTTGCGCGAATCAGACGCCTTAAGGTCACACCCACTCAGAGGAGGACTTTCCTCCTCTCTCCCATTGAAACCCATGTTATTCACCGGCCGCCAGTACTTTTGGGGAAATTAATGTGAGTCAATGGAGGCTGAGGGAGGACCTTCCTCCCTGAAGTAATTGTCAATAGGCGATAGGGGGAGCTAATGTCCCTTTACTCAGGGAAACAAACCTTATGTACTCAAAGGCATTAAAGTAGTCATATTTAAGGGCATTCATTCTTTACAGTAGTCTGGGCAATCTAAATTTATTTTATTCTCAACAATGTTAGGGAGGATCTTCCACCCTCTCCTCAATGGAGAGGGTGTGTGTGTGACCTCATAGGTTCAGGTCTTTTGTAAGACGTGAGTCCATACTAATCTATTTCCTTTGGGGAGAACATCTTAAGATCACATATCTAAGTCTAAAGATTTGTTAGTTAATAACCATACTAACTATGTATGATTAATATCTCTGAATGAACCGTGTTGCAAACATATAAAAAACTTTTTTACACTGCCAAATATGCCCTTTTCCCCGGCACGGTCCGCGTTTACAGAAAAGAATAGGTTGGCGTTATTGCACTTGTAGATAATCGCGTTTTTAGCCTACACTCAGACTCACGCTTGCACGAGTCTCATGAATCCTAAAAAAATAAAAACATTTGTTGTATGCAAAATATTCTATAAAGGTCTTCTCTCCGTGCACAGCCCCGCCTTCTCCAGTGAACCAAGAAAGTAGGCTCCGTGACGACGGGATTTTACCCCCTTCGGTTTTACAGTTTACGGTTTTGGGCGTGCCAAACCGCGACTGAACCGGCTTGGCAGTGTAAAAATGCCTATGGTTGTCTGGGCCTATTCCTGCTGCAGTTGGAAAATAATGGAGGCTGGATGTGCTGTGTGGGCCTTTTATTTGATCAATGTAATTATTTTGTCTTCCAGTGAACCTATTAGCAGCATGTCTACGCTACCGTTGGCCGTGTCTGATCCCAGCTTCCCCTCCCCTTCCCTGGGCTTACCCAGTGCCACTCCCTCCCCCTCCCTGGGTCTGCCCAGTGCCGGGGCTTCCCCCTCAGCTCCCTCTATGGGACGGGTGGACAGCACCGGACCCCGGTCCCTGCCCCCCCATCTTGGCTTCTCCCAAAACAAAGACATGCCCTCAGTGACAGGAGCCCTGACGGTGAGCCATTACTTTGGTTTGATTTGTTTACATATGGTGTCATTTAAAATGTCTGCAGATGGCTGAGGACTTGTATGAAGAAAACCTACTCTATTTCATGTAGGCTATGCCGTCATGGGCTTGTCCTGTGCACACTCGCAAGGGAGCATCTTGGCGTGCTAGACGAAGCCTAGACGGTGTAGCCTGCATTACTAGAACTTGAGTTCTAAGAACATTACTATTGTTTGTCTTCTAGAATGGCTTCAATGGTATGAAGACGCAGAGCGCCCAGGATTGTAAGTATTCAGATTGTCAGCACATTCAAACTCCTTGAATGGCAGCGCTAGTGGATGCTACTTGTCAGAGATGTGGACTCTAGTCACATGACTTGGACTCTAGTCACATGACTTGGACTCGAGTCACATGACTTGGACTCGAGTCACATGACTTGGACTCGAGTCACATGACTTGGACTCGAGTCACATGACTTGGACTCGAGTCACATGACTTGGACTCGAGTCACATGACTTGGACTCGAGTCACATGACTTGGAGGACTTGCGACTCGACTTAGACTTGTCTGCTATTGGCTTGAGACCTGACTCTGACTTTCCTCTTTGACTTGTAATGAATCGACATGTCTTGAGTCAAGTACATTTATTGTTTTAGATATCTAACATATTTCCCGCCTGGAGGGCTAGGCACCCAAGACACATTCACTTCCGTGAAGATGAAAAAAAAAAAAAAACAGCGAGCGAAGACAAATCTACACGAAAGTTCGATATCATTTATACTTTATTCAGAATAGTTTCATATCGGCTGCGTTTTGAGTTGGTCCCATTGAAGCCGTCTGGCCAGTCTGAAATTTTTCAAACGTTTACCTTCTTTAGAATCAGTTTAAGTTTCATATCGGCTTCATTTTAGTTGGGCTCATAGATTTACATTGACGAGGACGTTCAGCAGTGTTGCCAGATTAGGTGTTTTTTACCAACATATTGGGCTACATTTTGAGGACCTTCATGCAATGTTGCCAGATTGGGCGGTTTTCCTTCCCTATTGGGCTACTTTTATCAACATACGATCTTGGCACATGCGCATATCATATCACATTTGAAGACGAACAATGAACACATTATAACTGTATTGATAAGATATGATTAAATTACTGTTAATTAAAGTGATATGTTGAAATCATGATCAATAGCCTAATAATGACATTCAGTAAAAATACATGTTTCAAGACTTTGGGAGTTTGGGACTTGGACTCGACCTGGCTTTGGTGTGACTTGGACTTGGACTCGACTTGCCTTTCCCTGTCTTGACTTGGGACTTGACTCGGTATTGACTGCCATGACTTGGGAATTACTTGGGACTTGCCAAACAGTGACTTTTTCCCATCTCTGCTACTTGTATGAGTGGAGGTGAAAGGGGTAGGCCTTTCATTTCTCGTTTTTTTTTTTTCATGTTCACCAGGTATGTCTTCTGCATCTAAAGTGGGGAAGGCGGAGTCTCCTGTGATGACTAGTGACTGTGGCCCCACCCACCACATCCCTTCCCCTGTAGTGACCCCCTCCCACCAAGCACCTCTCCCATCCCTCAGCAGGTGAGACGGTCACGGCCTACGCTGGAGATAATGATGGTTACAAGCACATATCTGAATGCATTTTATGTGGAATTATTGGTTTTCTGAATCTCCAATGGCCATTCTTAAAGGGGTTTGATTTGATTATTAAGAAATGATTCAAATGAACATGGTTTAGATTCTAATGTTCTAACGTCTTATTTTTGTTATCAGTCACATGACTAGCACTCACTCATCTGGATCTACACTCGGGACGAGCTCCAGCCTCACTGTAAGGAAACATCAACGCAATACACACTTCGATTTATAATATGTGAAATGGGGAAGAAAAATAAATAAAAAAAATGACGGAATATAGGTCAATTTCAACTTGCATAAGTTGAAATTGAGATGTGATTTTTATTTTTATACCCATCACCATAGCAGTGCAATGCTGCTATACATTAGATACATACAAGTCATTATTAACCTTGTCAAACGCGTGTTGACTCCGCCTACCTGGACGAGCTAATAAAGTTTGGAAAACAAACCTATTTTATGTGTTAACTTGGTTTCAAATGTTAACTTAACTTAATATATTATGCATCTCTGAGATGTTGTAAAAATAACTACAAAAACTATTTTGGATTACTATATGTACTTTAGTTTATGGTTTTATTTGCCTCACAAGCACTCTGAAATGTAGTTACACACTTTAATTATTACACAACACTGCCGTGGTCTGATTTGCATTTTACTTAATTTTTCCCTAAAAAAAGGAAAAATCAGTAATCAAAACCCCTAAAAAAAAATCACTGCCATTATTACAATGGGGATCGCGACGGTCCATACTTTCAACATAAAGTTGACATATCTATAATTCGAAATTCGTCCCAGCCTTTATGCCACCGATACTCTGGGGTCTATAGCAGGGGTCGGCAACCCCTAGGCACGCATGCCACCACTGGCATGGGGCAGCATAATCATTGGCACACAAAGAAATAATTATTTTTTTTGCACTTCATTCTGTTTTGGGCATTTCCTCCCAGTGAAAATATGTTTAAATTAGTTACAGAAAGCAGTGTTCTGAAATGGGATCAATTAATACGTTTTAAACCTATGTTGTGAGTTATAGAGAAGAAAATATTTTAAATATTGTTGCAATTGGCCTGTATACATCCCCTTCACATGGTTTTGCAAAGCTGTACATGTCTTAAAGATATTGATGTGGATGCTTCCAACTTTCTCATATATTCTCGTTTTTTACATTTCTCACAGTGCAAATGTTTTTGAATGAGTTTCTGAAAATGGTGTTTTAAGATGGGCCATATGAAATTATAATTTGTAAGCCCATGTTGCAAATATGGTTTGGTTTTTTGGTTGCAAACCAAAAAAACATTTAAAATGTTGATGCATGATTGTGGAATATATGGAAGTCGTACAATTCCAGGTCTTCTGGAAATGTTTTTGGTCGCTGTGTCATAATTCAGCTTATTTTATTCACTCATTAACGAGAAAATGTCAAACTGGCACTGCTTGTTGAAAAGCAGGGTGTCCGCGCGGTAGTAAAAGGTAGTAAAAAATACAATTTAAAATTAAAGCACTTTAAAGGTAGTAAAAGGTAACAAAAACAATTTGACTTGGTAGTACATTTTTCACCACCACCTCAATATAAAATGAGTTTCCATTTTTTTGTTTGCATGTTTTTACTTCATCTAGCCTAAAAAATACAGTATACGGTGCTAACAGGACCTGAACTGAGTAGCCGTTAGAGTTGGCGTCGCTGGTTGCTATGGCGACACCGGTGTTACAACGAATTCTGCGACCCACCGAAAAGTGTGACCCCAGGGGGCGCTGTTGCATATTTTACTGCAATATGCACAAGTCTGAAGCGCAGACAGGCAAAAACATAAGATCTCCCCCCAACCAATTACCTTTTTATTAACCACTTAATCGTCAAATCCCGCCGGTGGGCAAGTTTTCGTTACACCAGCCCTTCCCCCCAACATGCTGGGTCAATTTTCGGCATCATACAGATGAGTGTTATAGTCATGTCATACACCGTTTGAAAGCTTAGAATCTCAGGAATCTCATCCAATGTCAACCATATGGTGGAATAAATATGTTTAGCGAATATAGATCAAAAATATCCTAGTGTCTTAGGTCAAAATAGCCCCCCTCACCCTCCTCCTCACTTGGTGCATTCTAACTTTATTGTCGTTGTGGATATCCTTAGCAGTGAGTTGATACTTCATATGTTCATAAGAGTCCGCAGAAATCGAATATCAATTATTTTAGTGTAATTACATTGTATATATGCACAAGCCATCTTATACAAAGCAGCCGAAAAATAGAAAACCAAAACGCTACTATTTTTTTGTAGAAAACTGCGATTCAGGGTTTCAATTCCGCTATTGTCGTGTGATTCATTGAATCCACTGTGTTCGCCAGGGTCTCATGGTGACATAGAGCCCTCCAACATGTCTGTAAGACCAATACTTCCTTGTTTACAAGCCGTACAAGCCAATGAGGCGATCACTATCAAAACGGGGCATGTATAATTTAATTGACAGCTACACCAGCAGGCAGCAAGGGTCGGGGACGGGCCTTAGATATCCTAATAGCCAATGAAAATACCTTTCTGACGATATCCAGCATGTCAAACAAAGTCTCACGTGTGGTTGAGAAAACAAATGCGCAAGGGGTGTGCGTAAACTAGCAGGCTCTTCCCCAGAGTCGGATAGCTAAAAATTTTATTTTTGTGTGATTATACCTGTCTCATTACATATCAGAACATCTGGTATGCTATCTAAATGGTTCACAAGAAAGCCCAGAGGGTAACCTTTCATTTGAGACCAAGATTATGCTTCTACATGTTTGGGTTCACTTTTGTTTACAGTATGCATTTTGGGTAGCCAAAGGTCTTTTTTGGAGTCTCCAAAAGGACCCTGACCAGAACGAATGGACATATCATTACATAAAAGGAGCTGGAGACTTCATCTTTTATGCTTTGTTGATCTGCTTTTACACAAAGCATCACAATATCTAGGGCTAGGGCTCAGTAGTGTTTCCAAGGGATATGGAGTTACCCAGGGTACTACAATCAGCTTGGTTTTGGAGTTGTGTGAGGGAGGAAAAACAATATTGTAGTCTTCACAGCACTGTGAGAGTACATGATAGTTATTAACTGATAATGTCATAAAATTCTACAGGTTCTCGGCTTTCGAAAGGGACCAAGCATGTGATTAGAGGTCATACTATGAAGGAGCAGTGCTCTCTAGAGTAGGCGCAGTGCAAAAACAAAAAAATTGCCAAAAATGGCCCGAAGACTAAGTGGTTAAAGGTGCTTAATAAATACATTTGATTGATTTGATTAGCATTTTACAGACCCATACAATGGATAGGGCGTTTAGTAGGGTCCTTCACCGTTGCTTCTTTACCCATAAAAAGCTACAGTCATGGTTAAATTTCGCTGATTTACCTTTGAGCATTTCCTATTATAGGCTACTGTGTAAAATGCTGTTTAGAATTAATGTTAGTATCAAGAAAAGAAAGACCCACCGGAGATCTTATGTTTTATTTATGTTTTTTGTTATAATGCACACGTGCATGTTGCAGAAAATGTGCAACTGCGCCCCCTGGGGCCACACTTTGCAGTCGGTCGCAGAATTCGGTGCAACACCAGCAACATTTTCCGCCTTTTCCCCTCAGTTCTGTACGGCTGAGTTTCTAGCTCTGAGAGAATGGGTAAATGCAAGTTTTCGCAAACATGGGTTGACGACCCGACATTTAAAGACTGGCTGAAACCCGTGATGGGAAATGACCGAGAAGCTTTTTGCTTGTTGTGCAAAAAAACTATCAACTTGACATGGAACGGCATTAAAACGATTAAATCATAAACGCTTCGAGCATTCACCAGCAGCGGCTTCGTGCGAAGGGGGAGCAGCTCTCTATTAGAGGTCTGCGCCTGTCACAATATTCGCTCCCGCTCCCGCCTTGTACAGTGCTGCTCCCACTGCTGCTGCTCCCACTCGCTCCTGCAAAGAGCTGTAATTTTTGCTCCCGCTCCCGTCCGCATCTATGATATTATATCCCGCTCCCGCCCGCAAATGCCCCCAAGGATGGATGTTTACTTTCTGTCTCAGGAAAGGCCTGTCCATTGGCTTGGAAAAAACGAGCGCGCTTATAATTCATTAAATTCAACATATTTATTAGTAAGCTTGCATGTTTTCAACCATACAAAACATTAAATAGGCCTCTGTAACTGAAACACGAAACAGTCACATTAAAAAAAAAAAAAAAAAAACTCTGCAGGTCAGTACCAGCACATCTAAAGGAAAAATGAAAGGTTAAAGAATCAGCTGGTGCTTCGACCATGAAGGAAAAGTTGTTGGAAAAGTAGGTTTTGCTTATTGATGAGGGCTTCATGATGATTTTTATATTTTACTTTACCCTCATATTTGATTTGCGGGAGTGCAGTGTATCATCCCGCACCCGCAAATGTACCTCTATCATCCCGACCGCCCCCGCAATGATCTTTAATTTTTTGGGAGTGGTACTTTGCATAATCCCCGCCCTGCTGCTTGATGTCGTGTTGGTAGTAAAAAATATTGTGGAGGTAGTAAAAAAGGGAGTAAAAGGTAGTAAATTCATCTCTATGATTCCTGCATATACCCTGAAAAGGTAGCTGACCACTGGTCTAAAGCATGTAACTGTGTTGTCTGATTACAGTTTAATTCATTTTTCAAGATTTACCAGATCTCGTTTTGGTTGTGTAACCATTAACAATTTTTTGTAACCGTTCACACCCCTAGTTGCCACCAACATCCAAAACAGGAATTTTGGTCTAAAAAGGTTTTAGTGGTCATCATCATATAACCTTATGTGACTGCTGTTGAACCGCTCCCTCTAACCTTTTCCCCTCAGATGAGCAGCGAGGACAGCAGCGGTGGTGGGATGCATGGCTTCTCCTCACTGTCCAGCGGGCCGGTCCACCCAAGTCCCATGGTTCACATGGGCGTCAGCAGTGGCAGCTCCAACGGCCTCCATCCCGGGGGTGCGCCGGGCCTTACCTCCAACGTCTCAAATAATGTCAACACCGTTCTTTCAGCCACGGGCGGCCGCACAGCGCCCCTGCTCACCACTTCTGGTCAGTCTGTTAGGTTAACCGGGGGGTGACCACTTGTCAGTCCTTGTCTATTAACCGGGAGGTGACCACTGGTCAGTCCTGGGCCCCGTTTCCCGAAAGCATAGTTAACCTAAGTGGTTTGTGAAGTGCGTCGTAAGAGCATCGTGCAGTTTTCAGTTTCCCGAAAGCATCGTTGGTAGCGAACGTCGTGTAAACGCCTGTAGCTAACGACGACTCCATAGGTAGTAGTAGGGTGCTAAAAGCATCGTTAGCCTACTATAGCCCGAGTAGCGTCACCAGCGGACATTCCATGTATTGGATGCGTTTTAGTAAAACACATCCAATACCACGGAATGCCACCGAAAACATTGGTTACCGCCGATATATTACTCATAGACTGCTGTTGGACTTGAACAGCAAAGATAGAGGTCAACACCAACATAATTTATTGCAGCAATTTAAAATTAAAAAAATACATGCACAGCCGAAATGTAGGCCTACTGATCAAACGCCACGTCACAAGGCATATAATAAAATCAAATGATGCCATTGCTCTTGTGTGGGAGGTCGCGTTCGAGCTGCACTTCTGCGACATTCCTGCGTCTCCCTCTCCTACGGAGCCCATTTCAGCACTGTCAGTAGACTGTTGCAATCCTACAAACGTCATGACCGAAACTCCCCTCATGTTCATGAGTTTCGGGAAACGCTCCAAAGAAATTCACTATGGATCGCAAGATCCATCGTGAGAATGATTGTACGAGCGAAAATGCATCGTTATCGGGAAACGGGGCCCAGGTCTGTTAACCGGGAGGTGACCACCCAGGTTTACTCTTGTTTGTTTGACAATGAAGGCATGGCAAGGATGAGAATTGTTTGCAAAATGACACTGAAGTCGAAGATGTTGTACTAACAAGCAATTGTTAGAACCTATAATTGTTTGGTCCTTGGACTGCTGCAAAATGGTTGGTTTGATATGGTGTCGAGTTCCTTCCCTTGAACACGCCATTCATATTTAAATCAAATGCTGCATTCAAACTATTCACTAAGGAATGGTTATTCTAGCTCAGTCCTTCTGAAACCGTTCCACCTCAAGACCCAAAAGTCCATTTGAGTTTGTTTGCGGTTCTACTCAAGCAGTCGGCCAACTATAATGCTTCCACTTGCAGCTGCAGTGTGCCTTTTTTAAGGAAGGCATTTTGTTTAAATTTTTATTAAAATTGAAAGGCATTCCAAAACCTTTAGTCTTATCTGCACCCTTTTATTAAAAAAAAATATACGTTTTTTTTTATCCTCCACAGAATTTAAATTGGTTGCTTTTCGAGTACAACTCTCAGTGTTATTTTTCTCCTTTTGTCACCAAGGTAAAGCTCCCCCTAACCTGGCCCAGGGAGTCCCTCCCCTGCTGGCCAACCAGTACATCATGGGCCCTGGTGGTCTGCTTCCTGCCTACCCGGTAACTTATGATCTCATGCTTCATAAAGTATTATTAATGATGTCAGCTTTGGTAGTAGGTTTCGATCAATCATCACTTATTCAGTGCCTGTATTCTTGTGGAATATTTACATGTATATATATTTTCCCAGCATCTTGTTTATAGTTGAATGCTTCAGTGTGCTTTAATCCAGTGGTTTTCAAACTGTGGGGCGCGCCCCCCCTGGGGGGCGCCAGAGTTCTTCAGGGGGGGCGCGACGTGAGAAAAAAATAAACCCGAAGAAAAACCTGAAAGTCGATGATTCAAATCATCAATCGTACTTCAACTGTAGAAGTAACCTAACTAAATCGATTTTCAACCGTTTATCTTCGTGCAAACCATTTAACAAATCTACACACAAATCTATCTTCAATAATATCTAAACAGAATTTCGATATCATTTAAAATTTCTTCAGAATCACAGTTTTAGTTTCATACCGCTTCGTTTTCAGCTGTTTTCATTGAAGTCAGCCCATTCTGATACACCTACTTCTAGACATCGTAACTCATTCATTTTTCGACCGTTTACCATAGTTCAAACCATTGAACAAATCTTGTATCTTCAATACTATCGAAACGGAATTTTGATAGCATTTATACTTTTTTCAGAATCATAGTTTTAGTTTCAAATCAGCATCGTTTTCAGTTGCTTATAATAATTTAGGTCACCATAGCAACGCCGGTAAACAAACCCCGCCGAATAGTCGAATCTCTGGACTGAAAAAGCAGATCTGATTCGACTCTGAAAATTCAGAGTCGGGGACCCTGAATGAATCTGTGTAAACTGGCAGTTTACACAGATTAAGATGTTCAAATGTATTTAAAAAAGGTTAAGCTAAAACATGCTTAGATAAAGTTCATAAATTGTGTTAAGAAATGTGTTTAAAAACGCACAAAGATGTTTTAATGTTTCAGAAATATGTTTCAAATGTTTTAAAATTATGATCAGAGATGTTTAAAATGCGTAAAATAATTAGCTTTTTTCAAAACACAGGTCTTTAGAACATTTTTTTTTTGGGGGGGGGGGGGGGGGGGGGGCTCAGCTGAATTTTTTTCTCTGAGGGGGGGCTCACTCTCTCACACTTTGAAAACCCCTGCTTTAATCAATGCACGTTGTTTTCCTGTCAAATGTTTGCAACCATAATTGCCTCCTTTTCCGTGGAAAGACTTGTTATTGTTGATGTTTAGACTGACTCCTTTGACAATTCTATCTGTTTTACTCTGCAGCAGATCTATGGCTACGAAGAGCTGCAGATGCTCCAATCCCGCCTTCCCATGGTCAGTGTTCGCTAGTGTCATGGAAGCACTAGCTAGAATAACTTGGTTCGCCTAGATTACTTGTATCAATGCAATGCACAAGGGGTCTCTAGATAGTCAAAAACGTAATCTTATAATCTTGTTTTCTTCTATAGGACTACTATGGTATGACATTCCCTGGTACGACGGCGGCAATGCCTGGTAGAGATGGTCTCGCCAACAATCCCTACTCTGGTAAAACGCCAATTTATTATCTAATACTTGAACTTCAAAATCCCTCTCCCATGTGTAGTAAGTGTGTGGAATGACTGTGAACCGGTGCTTTGAACCAGGTGAAGCCACTAAGTTTGGCAGGGGAGACTCGTCCTCCCCGGCCCCCCCCACCAGCCTGTCCACAGGCGGGGTGCAGTCTCAGGGTCAGCAGCCCCTCCAGGCTGGAGGCCAGAGCCAGGCACAGAGCCAGGGCCAGCAGACCCAGAACCAGGCCTTCCTTAACCCCCCTCTCCCCCCAGGCTATGGATACACTGGTAAGGGACTCCTTGTACACAGATTGGCTTATACATTTTAGAACTTCAGGCTGATGTAGATTAAATTAGAGAGTTGTAAAGAGAAATTTTGAGAATAAATGGGTGTTTTTTGCTTCCTCTGACCTTGCATTATGGCATGTGTTTAATTTGTAGGGGCAGTCTATTTATATTTTCATCTAATGTATTTGTTAGATTTTGTGGGAATCTAATGTATTTGTTAGTTGTTAAACCTGGAAACCTTCACAGGACTGCCCTACTACGCCGGCATGCCCGGAGTGCCCTCTGCCTTCCAGTATGGCCCAACGGTCTTCGTTCCTCCTGTCACGGCTAAACAGCAGAGCATGGGCCTGGCCAACCCCTCCAGCCAGTACCACCAACAGCACCAGCCCAGCTACGGACAGCACGCCTACGGCACAGGTACTGCACCATGGCCGCTCTAAGCTCTCCTCCTCTCGGATGGGGATTTCCAGTCCGGCATTTTGAGCATAATATAATTGGTCGGGGGGGGGGTACATTTTAAACAGAGGCAATGGTTACAACATGGATGATTCTTATTTGACTCATTGAACTGTTAATGCTGTCCCCATGCCATGTGTTAGTGGCATTCCTAGACTCCAGAGTAACAGCGGTTAGTCATTCCAAAATAGACCCACAGGTGGTTTGCGTTTGTGTGTGTGTGGGTAGGGTCCCCTGTGTTTGGGTGGCGTGTTTTGCTTTTGCTGCATGCACAGCTTGTCTCCTCCTGCTGAAGGAAGCCACAGCTTGGCACAGAACCAGCAGCCATTTTAGCAAGGTTACCTTATTGCTTCTTTCTCCCCCCTTCTTCCTTCTCTCACTTAATTTGTTCTCTTCCCTCCTGCTGGTTCTCTTCTTCCCCCCCCACCTCTCTCACTTCCTCCTGTTCTCTTTCCACCTCTTCCATTTTGCTCTCCTTTTCCATTTTGCTCTCCTCCATTTTGCTCCCCTCTTGCTCCTCCTCCCCTCAGCCTTTGACGACCTGTCTCAAGCCCACGCTGGGGAGTACAATAAGGGAGGGTACGGCAGCTCTGCCCAGTCCCAGGCCAAGGCATCAGGCAGCGGCCCAGGGAAAGGTACCCACACCCCCCTCTTCCACCCACACACACACGTACCCAAACTCCGAGGCCGGCGGGCCTCAGCCTCCTGCTCCTTAACAACGGACCACCAGGGCAGCTGGAGGGAGCTGCATTTAGGTGCATGCTTGCGGTTGCACCTGCATGTACATCAATACACATGCCTGGAGGCCTGTGTGTGGAGAACGATAGACACCCCCTCCTCACTGAAGTGTTTTTTTTCACTGCACCGGCTGTCTGTCTCATCTTCTAACAATGAACTCCTGCAGATGCTTTAGGGGATGGGCACTGGGCTGGTGAATTAACGCCTTGTTTGTTTTCTTTGTCTCCTTTTCTACCTCCCTTCCAATTCTCCAATCTTGTGTCCTTTATACTTGACTCCTCCACTCCTCTTCCTATAAGCTCCAGGGCTGTCTGGGTCCGGCAGCAGTGGAGTACCTGATATGGGAGGCTCCATTTACAACAAAACCCAGGTGAGTCCAACGCCTGCTCTGCTAGCTTTCGTATCCGTATTCTGAGTTCTCCATAGAAGTCCGTCATCTATTTTTCTGAAGAGCAGAAGTCGTGCTAGCGTGTGGAGAAGTCCTGGAGCATGACTATCAGCCATTCACTATGTCCCTTGACCATTCTTCCATCCTCTGTTCTTTCAACCGTAGTCCTTCGACAAGCAGGGCTTCCACACAGGAACACCCCCGCCCTTCAGTCTGCCTTCTGCCCTTGGGGGTACAGGTCCCCTGAACCCTGGGGGGGCTCCTGGATACGCTCCCGCCCCCTTCCTGCACATCCTGCCCCACCAGCAGCCCCACTCCCAGCTGCTGCACCATCACATGGCTCAGGATGGACAGGTAATGTCCTTCAGACCGTTTGGTGTGGACGATTCACTCAGTATTAGAAAAAATAAACGCTAGCCAAAGCCCCTAGGCAACCACTGATATCCTTCCGCTGAATATCTGTACTTAAGAAAGTGACTCCATTTTCTAAAACTCTCCTCAAAGATGTTTTTCTCCTATGTCAAAATAGCTGGCTGTACGTCAAACTGTTGACCCCAGTCTATCTTGTCATCGGGCCTGCCTTGATATATATAGATATAAAGAGAGGGATAGAGATGGAGAGAAATAGAGAAAGATATATAATATATATATATATATATATATTTTTTTTTGTCTTGAGTCCTTGTTTGGGTCCCTTTTTAGTCTGAGGATTCTTAAAGTTGTTGTTTTAGGTAGCCTAGTTAAATATATTTTGGTATTCTTCAATCTTGGCATGCAATGTTCCACAGTAAATCAATAAACCTATAGAAATGGCTGAGGTTGGCAATATAGAGCAGTGCCTAGTAAAACCAATCCAAACCCTGGTTAAGAAAAACCCCATTCTGAGCTGAAGTTGATTTGTCTCCCCCTACAGGGCGGTCCCGGTCAGCGCAACCAGTCCAGCGGCATGCAGCAGAAGACTCAGGGCAGCAAGTCCAACTATAGCAGTTCTCCTTATTGGGCCAACTGAGTAACGCCTCCTCGTGTCCCCATCCACCCTCCTCAAGGCTCTCTCTCGCTCTGTGTTTTTGTGAGTGTGTGTGTACGCACACACATGGCCCTGTGTGTAGGCTGAAAATGCAACAAACGCACACTACTTACAATGAGAAACCAGGGTCTCGTTAACCGAAACCCCCATGCCCTCCGCAAGTCCTCAAACTCTTTACGTTCTCTCTACACCCCCCTTTCCAAATTGGTTGTACATGTAAGATATTTATGTATGTATTTATATATATATATACTGTATATGTAAGAGTGGAACATGAACTGTGGTTGCTGCGTTATCTTTTTGAAGGATTTTTTTTTCTTTTTGGTTGACTCTTTCAATACCGCAGGATAAAATGTTACATAAGGACAAAGGAATATTGATGTTGAGTGAGCAATACAGAAACAAGTGATCCCACGCCCCTTATAACAAGGAGAGCCAATAGCACTGACTGTTTATGAGGACGCTTCAGATGGAGGGCAGGGTGGAGGTGTTGTAATGTCTAACTGCATTTGTCTTTTTTTTATATATAAATATATCCACACATGACTTCCTGAGTAACCAGGCTTGTCCCAAGAGATTACGTTCATCTTTTAAGACGCCATTTTGTAGCCATAGTACTTCCCGACCCCCCCCCCCCTTTTTTTTTCCTCTCGAGACCTGCCTCCTGCGGACTCATCGTGTCCGTCTCCCAAAGACGCGTCATATACATTTTATATTCTAATTTAATTTTAACCCTCATTTCACAAAATAAAAGTTTTCAGCAGTTGGAGCTAAAAGCTGTGTGTTTTTATTAGTAGGCTGTATTAATCCACTACTTTCATATAGACATATTATGAAAACACTTTCCCTGGGATTTGAGGGGTTGCTTTGGGTCTCACACGCATAAGCCTGTCCATGATTTTTTTGAGTGAGATATGCATTTCTGAGAGTACCCCGCCTACAGTTACCAAACGAGCGAGTCAATTTCGGCGACCCCTCCAACGTAGGAAAGGGGTACATTTGAATATTAACTCCCACTGCCGCTGAGCTTCGGCGGCAGCTCTGGCGGGTGTACTCCGGGAGCTGAACTGCTGCGGCAGCTCAGGACTGCCGCTGAGCTCTGAAAGCTCATTGGTCAATGGGCAGCAGCTCATTTACATTAAAGCTGCAGACACCACAAACAGCGCATACTGAAGGGACTGAAACAGGGGAATGGCGGTAGGCAAGATTTCTTTTTTCCTGAAAGCTATTTCCAGCAAACGGCTTCAAAAACATGTTTGTTGGAACTAAATATACCATGTTTACTTGTTGGGAAAACACTATAATATGTCTCTTTTAAGGACGGTAAACAATTCTTTAAGCATCCCTGCCGCAACATAAAATAGTTAAAGATTGGGTGACCCTCATTTACAAGGTTCTGGCAATGCTACTTTTTTTTGCCAACTATTAAAATAATATCATGGGATTTATGTCAAACTACAGTCGAAAATGTTAGTGGCAAAACATGACCAACAGATGGCACTACACAAACACTATCCAACGTAAAGTGCATTCAAGTCCAAATAAAGTATTGGATTTGGATTAGGTCAATTATTTGAAGTTGTATGTTCCTTTTAATATACGAAATCTTTGCTTTAGAGTTTCGACTTACCAAATAGCAAAAATATACTGTTCACTGAAGTTGACGTTGAAAGTTTATTGTGCGTTTTGTCCTTGAGGCCAGAAAGAAATTCAGAGTATTGAAGACAAACCCGAAGAAATTGGGTTCCTTTCTACATTTACTCGGAAGGGGGGGGGGGGGGGGGGGGAGAGGGCGAGAGTTGCACGTTGTTCTGCGTGCCAGGTGCTAGGGGGGAACGCCAAGGTCAGGGGTCAGTGAAGTTGAGGTCTTAGGTTTAGTTCTAAAGGAATGCAGTTAATAATAATAATACATTTCATTTAGAGGCGCCTTTCAAGACACCCAAGGTCACCTCACAGAGCATATAGTCATCATAATTTTTTTAAAAAACAAGACATTGTGGAAAAAATAAATAAATAAACATAAGCAATAAGAAATAAATAAAACAAAAACAAGACAAAACAAAAAAACAAAACAATCAAAACAGTGATCAGTTAGACGTACAGTTGGGTGCAACTGTATATTATGAAAGGATCGGTGTTGGTAGGTTTTGCCGAGTTTTCAATGGTTTGTTTTGCCTAACACAGCCGAGCTATTATTTCTTTAAACAGGGTTAGGAATTTACGCAGGAATGTCCAAGTGTTTGTTGACACTAGTGGTGACTGCTCTGTTCTCAGATGTTGACAAAGACGTTTTGTTGGGGTTCAGTGGGTTCACTTGAGGAATGGGGGGGCTGTTTGTGGTTGTCACGCCGGATATTGTGGCATTTCTTGGAGCGCTCTGGGGGCCCCCGGTGCGCTGCAGGCTCGTGAGCTGGATGCTTGATTTCGACAGTCAAATCAATTTCCTCTTCAACCCGTACTTTCCTAGTCTTAACATTACCCGGCCTAGTTTTACGCTTACCATTTACATGCCCTTGTTTCGAACGCTTACATTAAAAGGCCATTCATGCGCTGTGCAGATGGTCTCGCGGTGTATTTAGTTCCTTTCATCTGGTGGCCCTTCTTGTTCCTCCACTTGTCAGATTGGCAGCGGGGTCCTTTCACCGAGAAATTGGCCGCAATTAGTGCAATTATGCTGATTGGCGCTTGTGTCCCATACAGAACCGGGGCTTCGCTGCGCTGAGGTATCCCCATGCACAGAGTTCCTACGGGAAACCAGGAGCTAGCCTAAACAATAACCTATCCCTCAAAACAGCAATGAATGATTGACACAATCAACGCCTTGCATATTCAAAAGTAACAACGTTTATTAAACTGAGCTGATGTGGTCAGTATAGGAGCATATTATATTTAAAAAATAAAGTAAACATGACTTAACGGATCGCACACATTAACTATAGAGAGCGCTAACGGGGCAGCAGGCGTCCCAATGTTCGGGCCGGATAGTCTGCTAAACCATCTCATCTTTAAGACCCAGCGGAGCGCGGAGGGAAACCCCGCGGGGGCTTTAGTTGGTTCTACTCTCCAGGAGTGTCGCTTGTTATTTGGGGGAGGCGCTGGAGCCATTTCACCACATGAAATCCCGATGAACGAACGACCAGCGATATCAAAGTAGTTCTGGGAGCAGAGGAATCCGCGTTAAGCTCTGGTCGACCTTCCCCCTCCGTGAACCAAACCAAACTTCAACTCTCGCGCACACGCACGCCAGGCTGAGAGCAGAACGCGAGCACCGCGTGCACATAGGACTCGAACAGAGCAAGTGAACACAGGGCTCGAACAGACATTTTTCTGGGCTCTGTTGTTACCCCTCTCGTTTTTTCTCTCCGTTTCGTGGATGTTGAACGGATATTGGGGATTCTATGATATTCTTGCTCGGTGTTCGGCGGCGAGAAGAGAAGTTTGGTTGTTTGCCTAGTCGCTGCTGGAGGAGGTGGAGGCGGGAGAAAAGTGGGGTTAAAGTGGGGGAAGATGGTGTGTGGTGCCGCTGTGAGGAGAGGCTCGCTGTTCGTCCTGGTACTTTACCTCGGGTTCGGCTCTACGCCGTGCACAGCCCGGGTCTACACCAACCACTGGGCGCTGAGGATAGCCGGGGGGCCGGACGCCGCCGACCGGATAGCGGAAAAATACGGCTATAGGAACATGGGACAGGTAAGTCACTGGAAGTAACCGTTTGATGTGTTGCTCTCCTTGTTGTTCTTCAATATATCCATCCACACTACTTGGTTATATCGCACACGGAGACAACGAGTTAAGTAACCATCTTGTTTATTTTGGGTTCTTTATTGAGCCATCAGTAGTCCTTCACTGTCATCTGTCATTTCAGTCACAATGTATTCAATTCACATCAATTCCATTTAAAGGTATACCATATTTATTTTCTCCTTGTCGAATTGTAATTTGATATTAAACCCAGAATAAACGTTGTAAACGACGAAGAGGGAAGAGAACCACACTAACCATTAACTGGTGGCCAACAGGTGTCTGGTTCAGAGTCCTTGGAGATTGTGGAGATCAACTCACTCGTGAAATTGCACAATTTATGATTTTTACATGATCCCTGTTTTAAAGTATACCCATACCAGTAATCGTATGTCTTTTTGATTTATGTGTGATTATAAATATTTAAGTTTTTCAGGATCCAGGAGTATGTCATTTGTTCTCTGATTTATTACTACTACTTCGTTTTATTGCCTACTCATTTGGTTTTATGCAAATGTGTTATTAAAAACCTAAGCCTACATTTATCGCATGTCTGTGAAGTTTTGGTTCCTATTGGTTCGCATTTTTAGTGGATGTAGAACCACCTACCTGTTCTCCTCATCTGGTTGGTCTGTCAGTTATTGCTTCATCCTGACTTACGTACAAGTCGCCATGATGTTGGCTGACTTTGATGCCCGTAAAAATAGTTCAACATTGCTGTTCGTGGCTACGTGCTGGTTTGACATGGGCCAATTGTTTAAACTTGTCTTTTTAAATGGGTCACTTGCCCTATTTTTTTGCTTTTTTTTTAATGAGACTTCTATACAACCTCACACTTGTACATTTGGAAGTTAGCCTCTTTGTTCAAGGCCCCTGGTCCAAGCCTCTTGTCTTTCCCCTTGATTCAACAGCCATTTGGTCCAAGCCTCTTGATTCTCTTGCTCCAAGCCTTTTAGGTTCTCTCGGTCGAACCCTCTTTGTTCTCTTGGTCTAACCCTCTTGGTTGAGTTCTCTTAGTTGAATCCTCTTGGTTCTCTTGGTCGAACTCTCTTGGTTCACTTGGTCGAACCCTCTTCGCTTGACCTAAGGGGCTTTGAACTTCAAGGCCCCTGGTACAAGCCACCGGTTTCAAGCCTCATGGTTCAAGCACCTTGGTCCCGACTTGTGGTTTAAGCATCTGGGTTCACTTGGTACAAGCTTCTTGGTTCTCCTGGTCGAAACCCCTTGGTCCAAGCCTCTTGTTCAAGCCTCTCAAGGGCTGATTATGGATCCACATTCACGCAACACAATGACCACGCAGACGCTTTGACGCAGTCGTGAACCTTTATGGTTCTGCGTCGGGTTTTAGTAAGCGGACCAATCACAGCCCTTGCTGCTGCGTCGCCCCTGACGGAAGGATACAATTTTTGGGAGGCGCATGTCGGGACCTTGCGGTGGTCGCAAGGAGGGTCCGCAAGGACGTAAGAGGTCCGTAACCCCCTTGAGTTGCGTGTCCGTGGGACCATAATCAGCCCTTTAGTTCTAGGCTATTGGTTCAAGCCCATACATGCTAACCTCCATGGAGAAAGTGCAGCCCAAGGGTGGGGGGCATTCTGACAGGTTGTTGTCGTGTAGCCTGGTGAACGGGTTCCTGAGCGTCCCTTTTATCCCGTCCACTCTTCAGCCCTCTTACACCCAAGGGAGTATCCCCTCCCCCTCCCCTTTACAGTACTAATGTGAGCCCCTCCTCTTCAGTAGTGCTGAGACCTCCCACTCCAACACTTCATGTCCTCATATGCATCTCAATGCCCATCGTTAGACCCTGACACGATGTGGACTGGGCCTCCACCACGTCCTGGTAAGGGGGTCATCCGCTTCCACGGACACACACACGCACACTATGACAGAAGTTTGTGGTTATGAAAGAGAATTAATGGGTTTTTAATTTTCAATTCATCATTGTTTGACATGTCCTATTTTTGCTTCGATTTTGAAGAGGGTTGGAGACCAACATTTAAAAGACCTTCCCACATCTTCCCGACCCCCTCATAGTTAAATCCCATCCAGCTGTGCCATTGCTTGATTGTACTACATCAGACCGCTAAAAGCTTCATATGCAGTGTTGACACTATAAATGCATAGTAACAATAGTTGCCATTGACCATTTCACGTATTTTCATGCAATCAATGATAAAAAGGAAAGGGAGCGGAGATGATGGGTATAAACCATAGACTTAAAAAACACAAACAAAAGAGCAAGGGAGAGAAGGAGGAGATGGAGAGAGGGATGAAAAGAGTTGGAATGGATTGATGGAATACCTGTATGAGGAATTCTGGCTAATCCTCTTAACCACAGAGCACCCTGCACAGGATAAGACACTTGCCTAAAGTGATTCTAAATCAGCTGCTTTGGCCCATGTCCAGAGGGTGATATTGCTCCTTTCCACCATAACGTCTTAATATAGATCACATCAGGGCATCCTTCCCCCCCATATCCAAAATATCAAAATCCCATTGCCATTGTTGCAGTTTGAAAGTAGTGCAGTTGTGAGCGTGGTTCAACTCTCTTCGTAGTTTATTACACATCACACTGGAGTTGCTCACAAGCCACATCCAAGCCTTTATTGTATTGCATTGCAGTCACGCTTAAGTGACTACGTGTGTGTGTTTTGTAATACCCGTAGCAGCCATGACTGCCTGATGGTGGGAGAATTGTTTGGTCTTTATAAATTATTTAATCTAATCATGGCCACCGACGGCCTGTCTGTGTGTCTCCAGGCCTCCCTCTCTCCCTCTTCGTCTTTAGACATGCTCAGTTATTTATTAGTGTTCCTATATTTTATCTGTCGGCCTATTTCTACTGCTTCTTCCAGGCTGGTCCCATTTTTACTTTTCAAATGAAATGCTTTGAAAAATAATGTTTGTTCATGGAAAGATATTTTATATTCGTAAAATGCAACTCATGCCAGCATTTTTCGGGGAATATGACCATCAGTTAGGGATGTGAATAACTCAAATATTTCATAGTCGAATAATCAGTGGGTGGTATGAACGAATAATCGATTATTTGATTTGTGGCGACATTCACATAGGCAACCATGGATAATCGGTAAGAAATCACTTAATATCTTAAACACAACTACCTGCTAAGTAATTCCAGTTAAATTGTCTGTTCAGCCTTCAAAACGAGAGCTGGTAAATTGTGAAAAAATGCATTAAACTGTAATAAGACAACGTGGTTATATGCTATGGACCTATAGTATCTGTGGTATAAAGGCTGGGACGAATTTCAAATTATAAATGTGTACACTTTATGTTGAAAGTATAGACCGTCGCGATTCCCATTTAAACGAATTGCGCGGTGATTCGGTCTTCTAAACGAGAGCTTGTAAATTGTGAAAAATGAATCAAACGGTAATCAGACAACGCGGTTATATGCTCTAGACCCTATAGTATCTGTGGTATAAAGACTGGGACGAATTTCAAATTATAAATATGTACAATGCATAATGTTAGCTCTCTGTCTCATAGCTGAGTGGAATAGAATACCTCCCGTTGCCAAGTCGTAGCTAAGGTCCGTCCTATTTACTGGAGGAGTGAACAATGTTTCTGTTGAATAAGAACCTTACGGGAGGGTAATGATTGTTACAGTAATTTGTCAAACCCTCAGGCGTTTCCAGGGAAACAAAGTTATGGCTCGTGAAAATTATATTTGGATTGTAAAACGCATGAAAATATAAATGAATGGTCTTAATTTATTTTCTTTGGCAAGTGACCATGCAATAAGCGGAATAATGCCCTTCGAGGTGTCCAACATTAGTTCTGTCCGTTAATTCTTGATTAATTGAATGGGAAAAAATTTTTTACGGCCCAAATGTTAAAATTCAACTTTCACCCTCGGGAACGAATAATCTGATATTCTGACCCATCCCTACTATCAGTAACTATTGTCAGTGTGCACTACTTGGAAATTCGATTTTAATTCATTAAGGTTAATTTCACTTGAAAGTACCCAAGATCACATAGACATTAAACATTTATCAATTTAAGTTGCCTGACTTTTAAAAGTATAATACTGCATTAACAGAAACTTTGTTCTAATGGTAGCCTTACTAAAATCTAACTTTATATTTGCGTTTCTGTCTTATTGGACTTTGGGTTACCTTTGGTGGTAATAAATAAAACATAATAAATAAAAGGATACTTGGTTGATCAGAAAAACAAAGTGGGACATGGTGGTATATGTTCTGCTGAAGCTGCTAGGCGTGCAATGCTAACCCGTGCCTTAATGGAACGCTGTGTGTTGCAGATCGGCGATCTGACGGACCTCTACCACTTCTTCCATAGCCGGACCATCAAGAGGTCGACGCTGTCCAGCCGCGGACACCATAGTTTCATTTCAATGGAACCCAAGGTATGATGACTACAGACCTGGGACATCATCCCCCTGTGAGGGGATCCCGATTTAGAGGTTTGAGGGTTAGAAAATCCAGGGTTAGGTCATAGGATCCAGGGTTAGGGTTAGAGGATCCAGATTAAGGGGCTCCGGGGTAAGGGGCTCCAGGGTTAGGGTTAGGGACTCTAGGGTTAGGGGCTACAGGGTTAGGGTTAGGGGCTTCAGGGTTAGGGTTCCCATGGTTAAGGGATCCAGGGTTAGGGGATCCAGTGTTCGGGGATCCAGGGTTAGGGTTAGGGTCTCCAGGGTAAGGGTTAGGGGCTCCGGGGTAAGGGGCTCCGGGGTAAGGGGCTCCGGGGTTAGGGTTAGGGGCCCCAGGGTTAGAGTTAGGGGCCCCAGGGTTAGAGTTAGGGGCCCCAGGGTTAGAGTTAGGGGCCCCAGGGTTAGGGGCCCCAGGGTTAGGGGCTCCAGGGTTAGGGGCTCCAGGGTAAGGGGCTCCAGGGTAAGGGGCTCCAGGGTAAGGGGCTCCAGGGTTATGGGCTCCAGGGATAGGGGCTCCAGGGATAGGGGCTCAAGGTTTAGGGTTAGGGTTCCAAGGGTTCGGGTTCCAAGGGTTGGGGTTTCCCAGGGCTAGGGGATCCAGGGTTAGGGGATCTAGGGTTAGGGTCTCCAGGGTTAGGGTTAGGGGCTCCAGGGTTAGGGTTAGAGGATCCATGTTTAGGGGCTCAAGGATAGGGGATCCAAGGTTAGGGGATCCAGGGTTAGGGGATCTAGGGTTAGGGTCTCAAGGGTCAGGGTTAGGGGCTCCAGGGTCAGGGTTAGGGGCTCCAGGGTCAGGGTAAGGGGCTCCAGGGTCAGGGTTAGGGGCTCCAGGGTTAGGGTTAGGGGCTCCAGGGTCAGGGTTAGGGGCTCCAGGGTTAGGGTTAGGGGCTCCAGGGTTGGAGGATCCAGGGTTAGGGGCTCCAGGGTTAAGGTTAGAGGATCCAGGGTTAGGGCGTTCCAGGGTTAGGGTTAGGGGCTCCAGGCTTAGGGGCTCCAGGGTCAGAGTTAGGTTTAGGGGATCCAGGGTTTATACTTGAGTATCTTTCTTACCATTTCTTCAGTTTGCCTCTCGTCCTGAAGCACCCACTCAATCAGGGCTAGACTGTATATCTGGCCTGCATTATTAATGGAAACAGGACCTGACTCCAGCCTGCCCGGTGGAGACCCTAGTCTGCTGTGATGTTTCATGTAGATAGCCAGTCCACCAGTATCCCTTTCTATGGTACCCAACAGGCTGATGTAGTCCAACAAGATACACACACACATAGTAGAAATATGGACTGGACTGATTATATCTAATTCTAACATCTAGATGCTATCTCATGACATGATCAGCATAGTAAACTCAAGCATCAAGCATGTGTTCAAGCATCTCGGGACAAGACAATCCTGCTTGTCTTCAAGATTCAAGAAAACTTTATTTATCCCCAGGGGGCAATTAAGGGTAAGGCACGTAGAGCAGACATTGCAACAATGACATTGCAAGCAGACATTGCAACATTGCCCATGTGCAATGGGCAATGAGGTTGTCTTGATGATGAACGAAACTCAAAAGCACAATTTTCATGTGGAGTCTGAACAGGCTGCAACTCGTCTTGTCATAGGTGACTAGCCTTTAGTTAATTGAACAGCTATTCTTTTCACTTATGGGTCATTTTTATTTCAGTGAGTCCCAAAGGACCACCCCCTTCCACCATCATACTATCACAGAAAGTGGCTAGATTTGTAGAAGGTGTCCAAAAGTTGCAATTTATAACATACTCGTGGACGCTAATTTTCCTCAACATACGATAATGTTAAGCCTCTGGTACAAAATTTGAACGTGTGAGTGAGTGAATTGGATTTAATTATATATTTGTCGACCGTGAGAATAAACAGGCCATAGTTTAAGTAATGGCAGTGTCAGACAAGTAGCCAATGTTGTTACACAGTTGGGGATTTTAGACTAATGACAGCTCTGCGTGTTTGCGTGTGACTCAGAGAGGTGTGGCCTCCCCAGGATGGCGCACCCTGCCATCCACATTAGTCATTGGTATGGATGTTCCCAAGGCAACACAGCCCTGATTACCGCTTGATGGCAGTTTTGGCCGTGTGCATGTGATTATCAACCCCTGGGTCAAAGGTCATGCATTGGTTGAGAAGTCGGAGAAGCTGGAGATGACATCATCAACATGCTATATCCAGTTGCTCAAAGAATCGCACACCTTTCAATGTAACATTCCTTAAAGAGCTAGTTAAAGGTCCCATGGCATGCTACTTTATGGATGCTTTTATATAGTTGTTAGTGGGCCCCTAATACAGTACTTGAAGAAGTTCAATAAATTCAGCCTGGTGCAGAATTACAGCCACTACGAGCCAGTCCCACAATGGGCTTTCCACAAACGTGCCGATTTTAGAGGCGGGTCAAGGTGGAGGGTGGGTGTGTGGCCCTGAGCAGCTTGCAGCCACGGTACCATGCACTCGTGTTTTCAGTGGATGCATCGCAATGGGAGGCACACCAGCTTTGGGCCATGTTCTGTTAATATTCTAGAACATTCCGGGTGATCTAGTGGGAGTCCTGGATCGCTTTATCTCAATAATATCTATATTATACATAGATATATTAGGGATGGGCATGATTAATTGACGATCGACTAATTGATCATTAAGAATTTCGTCAATGACGTAAATATTTCCTTGCTAAAACTAATGCTAAAAAATATCTTTTTACAATTACCATTCGTAATGTTGTTCAGCAGAGAAATAGTCAGCCAAATACGTTGATGTTGCTTAGCAACCGGACACGATTGGGTTGGTGAGTTACCGGACTACTTGCGGAGTGGTAAGAAAGACGTCAATCAGGCAAAAAATCCACTTTCCTTGACAGCGGTCCAGTTCAGTGTGCATTAAAGTACAGACGGACCAATTGCGAACTACTGCAACTGCTGATGCGATCTCTCCAAGTTAAAAAGTAGCCGCACCCACCACAAACCAATCGGAATAAGTGTATACATGTCGATTATAGCGGACATCAGCACCTCTTCTATTCCGCATGGAATTCTATTCCTATCAGACAATTGTATTCCGATTAGCCGCGTTTACATGGACATTAGATTTATAATCGGAATATATCTATTCCTATCATGCAATCCGAATGTACTGTATATATGGCATTTATTTATTTAAAACGTATGCTCAGTGTATTCTGTGTTCATATACATTTCCAAATAAAAAAATTATCCAAAAAAAAAAATATATATGGCATTTACATGTCTCGCGCATTCTCGTGTATTCCGATTGAGGCGTATATATGATAATTTTCTATTCCGATTGAGCTGTTCTTCCACTTCTAATCGGACCAGAAGTGTCCATGTAAACGCGGGAGAATTAACGATCAATTTTCATTGCATTTTGCATATAGCATATAAATAGTTCATTTTGATATAAAAATATTAATGATTAATCGAAAAATGTATCGTTAATTCTCTCGACGATTGACTAAGACAATTTAATCGAATGCCCATCCTAATATATATCATATAATATATATTATCACGGCCAAAAGCTGTGTGCGCCTCCAGACGATATTGTGAATCTCAAACGACTCAAACACAATTTTTCTGAATGGCGTGTGAGGTTTCAGAACATGGCATGATCCGTGCTAAGACACATTAAGTATTCATGGCTAACAGTGGTACTACCCCCATGAATTTTAGTGACTACCCAGAGTAACTGTAATTTCATAATTTATAACCTGAAGAAACTTCATTAAGCTGTAATTGGCATCTATTGTACGGGCATCAAAAGACCCCGGAGGCGGCCTTTTCAAACGCCAGAGCAACAAAGACACTTCACCACCGCCTGTTGTGTAGTTTGCAGCTTCGAGGACGGCATGCGACAACATTTGTAATGATTATGTGTGTTGCACAAGATTGTTATGGCCAATGGAATTTGAACGGCCTGATTTCAATTCAGTCGCATATTCTTAAAAATTACAGGGAGAGAGTTGATCAATTTGTTCCATATAAGTATGTGTGTGTGGGTCGACGAGTAAAAACCAGTCATCATGTTTTGATGAACTACCAGGAACGAAGGGTGTCCTGCGTTCTCTTTGGACAAAATTTCTTTGTCTTTTGGTCAGTTCTTTATTTTCCAGAAGGGATATCTAAAATACTCCCTCGGGCTGTTAGATGTGTTATCTAGTAGGCCTCAAATCTTTTCCCCCTTTCTTTGCGGTACAAATAACATCATGCATTCCTAAACCAACAGCATTTATCAAAGACCTATTCTACATGGGCTTGACGTCCTGCTTCAACTGCTTCTCTCATACCATGTCGAGCCCATTTAATCCCTGCCCTCTATTGGGTCCGGCTCCCCTTTTTTCCTTCCCCTCCTGAGATTGCTTCCTTTCCACTCTTTATTGCTTTCTCTTCTTCTTCTTCTTGTCTTATCTTGTCCGTGGCTCTATGGCTTCTCATCCCCCCCGGGGAAGCAGACAGGATAGTTTTGATGAAGGAGCCCAGATGATCACCCTACCGCCTTCTTGTCAGCCTTCACTTCTGCTCCCCCCCCCCACCCCACCCCTTCCTCTTCCCCTTTCCACCATTTAACGCTTATCGATGGTGTCCGCCGGTGACTGGATGCTCAGAACAACGGCAGAATCCTGCCCTTCTTGGCTGATGAAGCCGCCCTCCTGGTTGTTGGAATGGCTGCTGCTGCGTTAACCATTTCTTTCAACACAGGTACACTTGCCATCATTGCCAAATGGACCTTACAGCATATACTTTATTTTTATTTTTAATTTAGTTTAATCTCTCATAAGACCCCATATCTACAATTTTGAAGTCAATTAAATCAGTGTGTTTCTCTGGCCACAGTGTCTTTCATGAATCAGTATCAATATTGCAATACACATAGATAGATTGAGAGATGTGTTGATTTCAGTTTGAAACCTGGGCCAGAAGGGACACACGGGCATGCACTCACGTGTGCCGTTTCAGATTATAATTGTTCAAGTATTCCTCCAAAGAGTTATTCATGACATGACAGGTTGGTTGATATACATGACAGAAAGATGTTCAATCCAAACATTTGTCTGTTATAAATTTCTGTGAGCAGGGACATTGCCTTTGAAGGCAGTACATCCTGGCAACGAACCGCTGTGATTGGCCATGCAGCTCAGGGAAAAATCATTGGGGATTAATTACTTTGCAGCCACTCTAGAATCAAAGCAACAGTGATTGCTCGGAAACTTGTTTGCGGAAGCTCCACCTGGTGATTGAGATGACTGTAGGATGTGGTGGCACAGCGGGCCGAGCTAATGGCCGGTTCTCGTGTGTTTGGCTGGACTGGATCTAGCAGTGAGTTTCTTGGTGTGTTCAGGTGGAGTGGATCCAACAGCAGGTGGTGAAGAGAAGGATCAAGAGGGATTACAAGCAGGTCCCTCCCCTTTCCCTCACAAGCCCAGCCAACTCCAGTCCAGCCCAAAACAACATCTTCTATAATGACGGAAAGTGGAACAGTATGTGGTATATTGTAAGTATGTAACAAAGCACCTGATCTAGCTATGGGTATAATGTAGCCCCTCATTTAACCATGAATATAATGTAGCCCCTCATTTAACCATGAATATAATGTAGCCCCTGATTTATCATGAATATTATGTAGCCCCTGATCTAGCTATGAATATAATGTAGCCCCTAATTTAACCATGAATATAATGTAGTCCCTAATTTAACCATGAATATAATATAGGACCACTTTTCTTATAACCATGAATAATTAATGTAGTACTTGTTTTCCTTTTAATCATGAACATGAGTTATATAGGAACGGTTCTGTAAATATATTACCGGAATCCAACAAAATCCAGTTTCACAAACTCTCATGCCCCTGAGATCAGTGTGTCGGCAAATATTCTTCTGTCAATAGTTAACTGGGAGTAGATAAGTCACAACACTTTGACCTCACACTAGGCCATCTGTACCGTGCCCAAGTCCATTTGAAACCTGTTCCATACTCAAGTACGATTGCCCCCCCCCCCCCGCTGTGCCGCTGGCCTGTGCTTACACTAGGCAATCTCAACTGGGCTCGAGTACGGTTGCCTCTTGTACCTACGTCATCACCAAGCTTCCGATGCTTAGAACAACAAAGAGAGCACAATTGATACTTTACTGACTTTGTTGCTTATTTGGAGCCATTCTACTCAGATACAGCCCTCCCTCACTGAGTGTTTTTACACTGCCAAATAGGCCGTTTTATCCATGCCTTTTTCGCAGCACGGTCCGCGTTTACACTCCCTGAGGTAAATTGCCTGCTTGAGCTAGAACCCCAATTTACCCTCCCGAACCCTGCACACATTGGTGGTTTATTGGGTTTCATTCTGTTTTAAATGCGACGGCTCCGAGGTTCCAGAGGGGGACGGGGGACGACTTGGTTAGTGGGAACTAGTTCTAGAACTGCTGATCATGTGAGAGAAGGCGACGCAGTCGTATTAAACAAAGACGTTGAAAGATGGTGCGATCTACGAGAGAGACGCAGAGGAACTGTCCTTACAGGGCTTTTGTCTGGTCAGAAAAATAAAGAATATGCTGGCGTTTTTGCACTTGTAATTAATCGCGTTTGTAGCCTACACTCAGACGTGAACTTATTCTTGTCTTCATTCATCAAAAAATAAAAACATTTGCAATTATGTAAATTATTCTAAAGAGGTCTAGACTCCGTGCGCAGCCCCGCCTTCGCCAGTGAACCAAGAAACCACGATTTAACCATGAATACCGTGAACGACGGGGGAATTTTGATCAAAAACTCAACTTCACTATCGCACCAACGTGAACCCACTCGTAAACTGCTTGCAACCAAGCTTATTGTTTAATGGGAAGAAAGGGTTGCATGGATTATGCGTCATCCAGTTTAGGTTGCGTAGCCGTACGTGTGCGTGTGTCGGCTCTTTAGGATCTGTACCGTGGCCTGAGCACACCTCTCCTAAGTGTGCTCAGGCCACGGAATTGAACTGTATTTCAGTAAGGTTGGCGTGCTCACACTAGCCAATTGGTCTAGACTTTAGGGGCGCAGAGGTGTCAAACGGACTTGGGCACGGTACAGATGGCCTAGTGTGAGTGCGCCCTCAGTCTCCATGTCTCTTTCTCTCTCTACTCCCGCGGTGTGTCTCGCGGTGTGAGAAGGCAGAAGCGCGATATGCCCTTTCTAACTCTTCGGTCAAATTGTCCGATTGAAATTTGCTAATAATTTGTCTAAATAATAGTCTGCCGACAGCGCCCCCTCCTATCGATGCCGTAAATATGTGACGAGATGCCCTCTCTGTGATCACAGCTCTCCGTGGCTACGGAGGATTGCATTTCTCCACAGCCGTCGAAGTCCTCATATGCGATATGAACGACATTTATCCAGAGTGGGCCAAGCGCGAAAAAAATTGCCTGTGTGATCCTGTCTCTATTGTTTTGTGTGATTTGACTGGCAGTTTGTCTGCTTATAGGTCGGAATGAAGCGGCCACCGATTATTGACAGGATGGGTACTTTATTCTACCGGACTCGTTCGCTTCTTCACTAGACACACGCGCTACCGCTCGCTCTCCTCGCTCGTCCACTCACTCGCTGACGTCACTCACACACGCATACGCACACTGCCATTCTCCCGCACACACATATGCTACTCGTATATGGCAAGCCGAATTGACATTTATTAACTAAGTTTGACTATCCGGAATTTACATTGTAGATATCAACAACTTCATTCAAGATATCTGTTACGTAGTTGTGACTAGTCGAAACGACAGTTAGAGATATCTGTGACGTAGTTTTGACTAGTCTAAACGATAGTTAGAGATATCTGTAATTCAGTTTTGACTAGGCGAAACTGAATTACAGATATCTGCAATGACTTCACGGAAAACGACATTCAACTCGTCACACATCTTAAATGACAATTGCAGATATCTGTAATTCAGTTTCGCCTAGGCAGAATGAAAGTTAAAGATATCTCAAACGTCATTTGAGTGTTGGGCATTACGTTTTAGATATCCAGAAATACGTAATTTCCCCTTGCCGCCATAATCAAAGAAGAAGTGGGTTCATTTCCGAATGGAATAAGAAAGGAGCAGTCATGGCGTTGGCTGTGATCGAAAAGATCACGAGAAAATATGGAGCGATGTAATCAGTGAATTGTGTGAATGATGATTGAACAAGGAGCTGCTCCGCTCCCGCTTAAAGTAAACGGTCCTATAATTTGTCATTACAGATATCTGAAACGTCATTACAGATATCTGAAACGTCATTTCGCCTAGTCAAAACTCGAATTCAAGATATCTATAATTCAGTTTCGCCTAGGCAGAATGAAAGTTAAAGATATCTACAATTGTAGATATCTCTAATCAAAATTCCTTTCAAGATATCTATAACTTGATAATAGATATCTACAACGTCATTTTGACTAGTCGTAACTCTAGTTAGAGATATCTACAACGTCATTTTGACTAGTCGTAACTCCAGTTAGAGATATCTACAACTTCATTTCGCCTAGTCAAAACTTAATTTAAGATATCTGAAAAGGGACATGTAGATATCTTGAATTGAGGTGAATTAAAGATATCTTGAACTGGAATTATGACTAGTCAGAATCAAATTGTAGATATCTCAAACTGGAATTACAGATATCTACAATTCAGTTGCAGATATCCGTAATTCACAAAGTGGATATCCACAACTGAATTGTAGATATCCGCAATGAGAAACCCCATAGACATGAATGGCGAAAATGACGTAATTTCGCCTAGGAGGAATGTCTTTGTGGATATCTGAAATGACAATTGCGGATAGGAGGAATGTAGTTGCGGATATCCGAAATGTTAGTTTTGACTAGGCGAGACTGAATTGCAGATATCTGCAATGTAATTTCCGGATAGTCAAACTTAGTTAATAAATGACAATTCGGCTTGCCATAACTCGTAACACTATGCCTCGTTATTGCGACGTTCATGTTTTTCCTCATCTATTGAAAGTTAGGCTATTAAACATGTTGCATTCTATAGGGCCTGATTATGTCATTATTTAAGCTACATAGCCTAATAAGAAGCGCTAATAAGGATATTTGAATAAACCAACCAAACAGTTAAAGGGGCCCTATTATGCCTACCAGCAAAAAGCATCCTCCAACTGCAATCTTTGGTTATTTCTTTATTAATTTAGCTATACTTTATTAGTATTCTTTCGGTTCAAATCTGTTCAGTGTTCCAAATTATTTGTTATTAAATGTTACATTAAGATAATTGGTATTTAAGTGTTGTTTAAATAAAATGCTTTTTAAATTTAAAAGAATCGTGGGATGTATCGAACCGTGGGTCAAAAATCGTGATACAAAACGAATCGTGAATTTGTGTATCGTTACAGCCCTACTGGTCAGAGTGTTTAATGTTCCTCTGCCTCCCTTCTGTATCTCAGCACTGTAACGATGACGTGCACAACTGCCAGTCAGACATGAACATCATGGGGGCGTGGAAGAGGGGCTACACGGGGAAGGACGTGGTGGTCACCATCCTGGACGACGGCATCGAGCACAACCACCCAGACCTCCTCCACAACTACGTGAGTGTGTGAGTGTGGAGGGGGAGAGCGAATGTGTGGGTGTTCAGATTTCGGGCATAGCTGTAATTTTGACCTTTGACCTTTTAGGACCCGCAGGCCAGCTTTGACGTCAACGGTAACGACATGGACCCCATGCCCCGCTACGACGCCAGCAACGAAAACAAGTAGGACTGTCTACATCCAGTCTGTCTGTCTACGTACTAGTCTGTCTATGTCCATAGCAGTCCGTCTGTCTACGTCCAGTCTGTCTTTCTACGTACATGTCAGTCGGCCTACGTACCAGTCTGTCTACGTCCAAACCTGTCTGTCTGAATACATCCATACCTGTCTTTCTCTCTAAAAGTCCATACCTGTCTGTCCGTCTGTCAGGCTATGACCATATCTATCTGTGTCTGCGTCCATACATTTCTATCCGTCATTCTATCTTTGTCTTCATCAATACCTCTCTCTCGGTCTGTCATACATCCATATCTGTCGGTCTATTTCTATGTCTCTTTACGTCCGTACCTGTCTGTCTATGTTTCAATTGAGTGTTTTGGTTTACCTCTCAGGTCTGAAATTAAACCAAACTTCTATTACATTGATTGTGTCTCATCCCATGTTGTATATTATCAATCAAGATAGAATAGTTGTTCAACTGTATACATTTGCTTGCATGTGTGATGTGTGTATCTTGGTGCAGAAGTGTAGCACAAGCTGAGGTCAAGGTTGGTACACATCCGTAAGTCGCAGGGTAGCCAAGTGTCTCAGTATCACGTACATGGGCTGTGTCTGCTATAGTTGGTTGGGTTTGATTCCCTGAGAAAACATTCACATCTAAATTCCTCTAATCATCATAACAGATTCTACTTGTGTTTTCTGCCATCCTCAAATTTGTGTCTCTCTCTCTCTCAACGTTTTAAGGCATTTATACACATGAGAAAGCATTCATGTGAGACATCTTTAGAAAGATTATATTCTCCACAAAAGACAATTCCAACCCCAAACAAAATAAAAAACATTTAACAATATGTGTTATTAGGGGGCCAATGGGTGGAGGCAACCTATTGTAATTGTTGGTTTTAATATTCCGCCACGTTTGACTCACACATTCTAAACTGCTTGCACGCTTTTAATGAAACTTCCTACAGCTCTAGAGGCTGACTCAAGATTAACAGAGAACAAATATTACACTGATTGGCCCATGGTGGCGCTATAGCAATCAACCGAAAATGCAAACCTTGAACTATATATATTTTAGAGCTGTCAAGCGATTAAAATATTTGATCGTGATTAATCGCATTAATGTCATAGTTAACTCACGATTAATCGCAAATTATTTTTCTATGCTAAATATCCCTTGATTTCTTTGTCCCATTAATTCTTCTCATTTTAATTCTCTTATCAACATGGTGAAGTGCATCGGCTTGCCTTGTGCAAATGATTTTTTATTGATAACAACATTGGCATATACTGATCAAAACAGGACGATACAAAAAAAGAGCCTATAGTGCAATTAAACGACTGCTTTGAGCAAATGTCATTTGAACATAGCAGTCAGGCTACTGCTTCTTTGTTTTGAGCCAAAGAAAAAAAAAAAATAGATATTTTGAATAAAAGATTTGCTTTAATCGCGCGTTAAAAAAAATGTACGCCGTTAAAATTGGTTTGCGTTAACGCTCTGTGTGTGTGTGTGTGTGTGTGTGTGTGTGTGTGTGTGTGTGTGTGTGTGTGTGTGTGTGTGTGTGTGTGTGTGTGTGTGTGTGTGTGTGTGTGTGTGTGTGTGTGTGTGTGTGTGTGTGTTAGGGGTGTAACGGTACACAAAAATCTCGCTTCGGTACGTACCTCGGTTTTGAGGTCACGGTTCGGTTCATTTTCGGTACTGTAAGAAATCAAAATGCTAAAAATAAATGTGCTGCATAACATGTGCTTCAAGTTGTTCATAACACATTTTTGTGCTTTTTACAATAGGAACATTAGACAATACAAAGCTAGAATTCTGCTCAAAAATATAAAGATTCTGAAATGTAGGAATAAAAATAAATAACATTGGCTCAGACTGTTTTTTTTTTAAAAATATATTATCTAATGTGCAACAATGAACAATTGCAACACTAAACAGTTTCAAGTTGTTACTCAGATTAAATAACATGAATAAGGCTCAGACTGTTTCTTTAAAAACAAATCTATTCTCAATCTAATGTGCAATAATGAACAATTGCAACACTAAATAGTTTCAAGTTGTTGCTCAGATTAATTTTTACTCCCCCCCCCCAATCTTTAGCCCTGATGACTTTCACTCAATTGTTGGCCAGAAAAATCTCCTTATCCACATTATCTGCAGGATAATAATACCCAAAATTTGAGTGTACATACGATGTACCCTGCATGTTACTCCCGTATACCACAATGCAATGCGGTCGTGTTTTTCCGGAGGAGAAGAAGATGCTGAATAACCGCGAATACTAATATATTTAATGGAGTCTCCGGCTTTCGTTTAGAAATGTCAACAATTTATTTGGGATTTAACATAGAATATTTAACATTCAAAATTAATTTAATAAAAACTTGAACAAGGAAATGTAACATTCATCATCAATACAACCTCCAGCTTTCCTCGTGAGTGCCCGGTTTGTAGTAGTGTCCGAATTCTCGTTTGTTCGTTCCCTAAATAGTGCAATATATCATGATCACTATATAGGGAATAGTGTGTGAGTGAATAGGGAACGATTTCGAACACAGCTACGGTGTGCGCAACTGTGCATCTATCTATCTCGTGACCCCTTTTGACTTATAGTCTTGAAACTTTGTTCACACATGCATATCCTCATGGTGAACAAATCTGCCTCTGGAACCTATGACTTTCTTAAGATAGATTTACGGCCATCTTTAATTTTGTCGAAACAATAAATTCCCTAAGGATCCCAGGTTCTTTGACCTAGACAATTTTTTTTAGCACATATCATCAATAGACCACTGTCATCGATCTGACATAAAGGGAAGCCTATACAATAAAAATTAAAGCACAAAGGATCCATTAACTTCTAAAAAAGGGTGTTTAAAACGCGGTAATACTTATATCAACATCAAGCTGGACTCCTATGAGCTTGAGTCAAATACAAAAGTATACAGAATACATTTCTGAATAAGATGCAGTCCCTTATTTTCAGTTAGGTCATGGCACAGAGATGGGCTCTGACTAAAATTGTTCCGACTGCTGAACTGCTCAAGTAAGTTGAAGTCGATTGACAAATCAACATGGCTGCCAGAGGCTCAATATCGTCAAAATTGTATTTATCGCCAAATAGCAAGGTTAACTTATCCCAATCATCATCAAACTTGGTGTAGTCAAAGGCACAAGGGTCAAGTTGAACCTTCTCAAATTGTAACCAGATCGGACGATAGGGGGAACGATGGCAATTAACTGAAAATGTTAACTTTGGACAGCGATATTTCCTGACCCCTTCCATGTATTGTCATGAAAACCTGTAGAAATTTTCCTCTCCTCATTTTGAGCAAATTTCCTAGGGAACCCAGAACCTGTAACGTTATGGACGCTGGGCCATCAAATTAGCCCAATCAGTGTTGGGTGCTAAAAGGCGAGGTTAACTTAGGTCAATCATCACCAAACGTGGTGCACTTAAAGAAGCATAAGTCAAGGCTAAAGTTAATCAAAATGGGACTATAGGGGGCACTAAAGCAATCAGAAAACTTTATAGACTCATCACTCCTCAGCCTTTTGACGTGCGGTCATTGAAGTTTGTACGCCCATCATCAGATAAAAGCGGAGGCTATTCCAGCATTGTAAACCATATGCAAACAAAACATTTCTATACGGTCTGCGTCACGGTATTAATGATCTATCAGGGTCTGTATGGTCTGCGTCAGGGTCTTAATGAAGACACATAAAATGCTGCTTGCAGCTTTAATGGATTTTATAACTGCACATGCACAGCAAAAGGAGGGTTGAAAACCATATCAAATGAAAGCTGACGCTGACTCTTGGGTCCTGTTTACACGAGGACGCTTGCAGGTAAAAACGACTTTTTATCGGAAGTGCATTTCGTTTAGACAGTGACAGCGTTTTTGGGGCTTGAAAACGCAAAAATCTGAAACCACCCTCCAGAGCGGAAAACTTGAATACGCTCCGCCGTAGCGTTTCCGTCTACACTGCCAAGACGGAAAACTCTGCTCTGATCTGCTCACGTTGCGTGCGCGTTTACGTCACATACATGCCCCAGTACAGGGAAATGAACAAACATGTTGGATTATTTCCATGCGTCGGACCAACGTACTAGCAAGCTGCTCTGGCAACTCTAATAAACGTACAGGAGTTTTTCCACGAAATGTACAGGATATGTACAGATAGTATTACTGAACAGAGAAGGATCTGTAATTATGTTTTGGTTTTCGCGGCGCAGATAAGGGAAGAAGGAAGATTCTACGCATGTGCTCAGACATGGCAGTGTTGTGTGATAATGTATCACAGCACCACCTAGCCGCCTGACATGCATACCCAATCGAATTCCACACACTTTTGCGTCACCTTATGCAGATTTAGGCACCTTACCAGATTTCCTCCCGAAAACGCTTGTCTAAACGCGGAATAAAAAGTGAAGACACGACGCCACTTTTGCGTCTTCTGTTCAGACCGTCATCATGTAAACGTAGCCTAAATCAAACAGTCTTCGAAATCATATCAGTCTGTGACTAAAACTGATCAAGACTAATTGAGTCTTTGTTTTACCTTAGTTGTTTGTGCTATGGCCCTATAGTACTATGGGGTTACCAACTGATAATGCAGTATGGTTTCAATCTAAAACATTCAGGCTGAAACTAAATCTTACAATTAAGCTTTATTCACTCTAGCTAAGTAGTATCCAAATTTATTTTTTCTCAATCTCACAAGTTGTATCTTTATATTGGTTCTAAGGTTTAATATCATAGCCCTTGCTTTTGTGTAGATATTTTTACTTTGGGTATGTTATTTTCAGAAAAATAGGCCTAGTGATGAAGTGAGTCTTGGTTCTGGATTCAATCTCAAAATGCAATTTGATGTGTTTTGAATCCTGGGAACTACCTAAAGGCTACTATGATTGACAGAGGTTTGCTTTGCCTTGTATCTGTGTTTGAAGAAATTTGATCTTCATTGTTGGCCCCAAAAGTAGCGTAGACCAGCTTCACACATTTTATGTAAAGTGGTTCAATAAACACACAGGATTGAAAAACAAACGCCGCCCTTTCTCATCGTTGAGCGGACGGAGATTCATTTTTAGTGCCTCAGTGTGCAGGGTAGTGTCCACAACTCGTGAAGTTTGCTACCTGCAGGAACACAGGTGGAACAGTGACTAAAGAGAGCAGGGGTCTTTACAAGCTTTGACCGTTATAATTATTTATTGCACATTGGTCAATAAAGGCACTGTACATTATCCCGTGAGGCCCTGACACTAGCTGAACTATCTGCGACAAAGGCTGACTGTTATGGGTTTCCACTGGAGGGTGCGGGTCGGTTCAGTCTGCAAAGGTGCGGCATGGGTCACGTTTCCACTGCAAAAAGTGGCCGTGATCCGGACTGAGACGTATTGAGCCGTACTCGTCTCGCAGTACTCCTCCGTTGGAGTACTGAGACGCCTGTAAGGGTGCCAGCAAGTTCGAGCTACACAAGCCGTCTGTTGATTGGTTGACAGAATCGCACTTCCGTGCGACAGGGGGATAAAAACAAACAAACACATTACCCATGAGGTATTTCTGGACAACGGCGAAAGCTAAGTTTATTGAAGTTGAATGTTGCGCTGAACTTTGCCGTCCTTCTTGGACGTCCTACATTGTGGCTGTTTGTTCATTGTGCGCGTTCTTCTTTTTCCTTGGATTTATTTGCAGGCTTCACTGTGTGGGGCTGCTATGAGGTACCTCTAAATGTATCTCTTTCCAGCTTGTCGTTGAAATATCGCAGATTTTATTGTGGATTCCGCAAGTTCAATATAGATTAAAGTTCACAAGTCGAATGAATTAGTACTTATGTCCTTTCGACTTCGTACCGTTTGGGCCGTTGTTGGCCGTTCTGCTAATGAATGCTGATTGGTTAGGGATGGACTTGGACTGATGGTGTGTCCCTGAATCCTCGGATGACGGCCTTCCGAGTTGCGCTTTTGTCATTTCAAGTGTCGGAGCATTTAAAGCGTTCCTGTTTGTCTTCATGATTGTATCATGAAATTGGCTAGTCGTTGTTTATTGTTAACTACATTAGTCTCTTTAGCAAACCAGCCCGAAAACAAACGACCCGACTTTACATTGTATTGCACGCATTGCAAGACCATGTAATGTATAAATTGGTGACCGGAATAAAGTAGCATTGTAATCCAGTGTGTAAGAGCATTTAAAATCGACATTAAAATGACGATAAAAAACAAAAAAAACAAGGGGGGGGGGGCGTGACTCTAAAAAATGCCTTAAAGGTCCCATGACATGCTATTTTATGTATTCTTTAATATTGGTATTAGTGGGCAACTAACACAGTATTCAAAGACGTTCCCTAAATTCAGCCGTGGTGCAGAGTTACAGCCACTCCGAGCCAGTCGCACATTGAGCTTCCCCCAAATGCGCTGTTTCGGTGGGCGTGTCAAGGAGGAGGGTGGGGGTGTGGCCCTGAGCAGCTTGCAGCCACCATGCGCTCTGTTTACAGTGGATGTATCGCAATGGCGAGCCGCACACAGCCTTTAGCCGTGTTCTGTAAATATTCTAGAACACACGGGAGTCCTGGAGCTCTATATCTAAATATTATCATATAGCCTACACAGATATCTATATCATATAATATATATTATCACGGCCAAAAGCTGTGTGAGCCGATATTATGAATCTCAAACGACCGCGTTGGGTTCTCCGACGTTCCTGGTTCTTCAACGTCCACATCAATGTGAATACACACACTGTAACGCAAGTGTTTCTTGTCGGTTCTTTGACGTGTCTTGTATTTCCACAACGAGACTGTCGTGGGGGTTATCTGAGCCATGGTTGAGAAGGAATTGGGGGAAAGGAACTTTGATTTGACTCGCTGAAGTACATGAACTGCGACATGCCGCCGGTTGCCGCGAGGCACCATCGCCCGGCAGCGGGCAGCCGGCAGCAGGCAGCGTGTGGTTCAGTCGACTTCAGGTTGATGTGAAAGTGGAAGAACCAGAGACGTCGCAGAACCCGACAAAGTCATTTGTGATTCACAATATCGTCTGGAGGCGCACACAATATGTTATATGATATAGATATCTATGTATATGATATTATTTAGATATAGAGCTCCAGGACTGTAATGCAAGTGTTGTACACTTCCTTGTTATTTGGATAACCGTTCTGCTGTTGGTGTGACGTCGGACTCTCGTATCTGGTATTTCTACAACGAGACTCGTATTGGGGGTTATCTCAGCCAAGGTTGAGAATGAATTGGGGGAAGGAACTTTGGCTTTGACTCCCTCAAGAACATGAACCACGACAAGGAGGAGAAAGGGATCTTTGCCGGGCAGCGCTTATGCACCTCCGCCTCCGGCGGTGGTCCCTCAGCGGGGCTCAAGCGGGAGACATTCGCCGCCAACAATCCCTTTCTCCTCCATGTCGTGGTTCATGTTCTTGAGGGAGTCAATGCCAAAGTTCCTTCCCCCCAATTCATTCTCAACCTTGGCTGAGATAAACCCCAATACGAGTCTCGTTGTAGAAATACCAGATACGAGAGTCTGTTATGCGCCATCACACCAACAGCAGAACGGTTATCCAAACAACAAGGAAGTGTACAACACTTGCGTTACAGTCCTGGAGCTCTATAACTAAATAATATCATATAATACATAGATATCTATATCATATAACATATTGTGTGCGCCTCCAGACGATATTATGAATCACAAACGACTTTGTCGGGTTCTGCGACGTCTCTGGTTCTTCCACATCAACCTGAAGTCGACTGAACCGCGCGCTGCCTGCGGCCGGCTGCCCGCTGCCGGGCGATGGTGCCTCGCGGCAACCGGCGGCATGTCGCAGTTCATGTACTTCAGCGAGTCAAACCAAAGTTCCTTTCCCCCAATTCCTTCTCAACCATGGCTTAGATAACCCCCACGACAGTCTCGTTGTGGAAATACAAGACACGTCAAAGAACCGACAAGAAACACTTGCGTTACAGTGTGTGTATTCACACACACACACACACACACACACACACACACACACACACACACACACACACACACACACACACACACACACACACACACACACACACACACACACACACACACATGTGGCGCTCGCACGGTCGAGTCTCATTGGCGGGCCAACGTCTCTGGGCGGGCCAGGCAGAGTAAGGGGAGGAGCTGAGATTCCTCATGACGTCATGAGCACAGATTTCCAAATCAGCGCGCTTGAGCCTCCGTTTTTTCAAAGGCGAGCAGAACAGCTAGTGCTCGTTTTACACCAAACGCAAGTTTTAGCCACTGGGGGACCATAGGCAGGCTAGGGGAACTCATATTTATGTTAGAAAACCTCATAAATTGAGATTTTCATGTCATGGGACCTTTAAGAAAGCTTCAGCTTTCGACGCGGAAGTCTGGCGTCCAAGGATTGAGGAACCATGATTATGACAAGAGACCCTGCTTGATGGCATCTGAAGCTGAAGCAGAATCTGAAATATCATCTTAAGGAGGACTTTCCGTTGAAGTTAAATGTTACAAATACATATATATGCATAGATTAGTGCTGTCAGTTTAACACGTCATTAACGGCGTTAACCCAAACCAATTTTAACGGCGTTAATTTTTTTAATCAAGCGATTAACGCTTTTTTGGCTTGGCAAACAACCTGGTCTCACAGGAATCCGTGTAATGACTACGGACGCTTAACTCGAAATCCGTGGCCTCATCACGGAAACACGCCGATTTCCGTGATGTGGCCACGGAATTTGCTCCAATGCAAGTTAATGACACTGATGTTCCGTGGCTCACACATGGATCCCCGTTTCAACGAGCGAGTCGACCACGGGGATTAATTCAAAACCCGTGGTGGTCTCACTGAAACACTTAAATTGTCCTTGATGTGTCCACAGAAGTTGCTCCAATGCAAGTAAATGACACTGATATTCTGTGGCACACACACACAGATTTCCGTTTCAATCTGTGTGTGTGCCAAAGTTGACCACAGCGGGGGCTTGACTCAAAATCCGTGCTGGTCTGACGGAATCACTTAGACACATTCTCACTCCGAATGCGTCGATTTTTGACGAACGGTCAGTGACTTTGGCTTCAGTTTCTGAGGCAAAAGGGTACCCTTGTGCTTCTTTTTTCGACGCATGGGGTTTTCAACTCGTTACAATGTAACCCTTTCACGGGGGACCCGACGGCTGCGCATAGAGACGCTATGAGCATTCATCCCATTGGCTAACGGTGGACCTTGCGCTTCTTTTTTCGACGCAGGGCTTTTCCACTCATTGCAATGTAATCCCTCCACGGCAATATATGAAGCTATGAGCATTCATCCCATTGGCTAACGGAAGACCCGGTGGCTGCACATTAACGGCGAAGTTACAGTGAAATCTGTGACATTCCTCAACAAAACTACACCAACGTGTCCTTGTTAATTACAAAACATGTATGGGTTAAGTTTATGGGCATCAGTTGTCCTGTTTTGTGTTTTGATTGAGAGAAACAATCGTTTTTTTGATCAGTGTTGGCTGAGGTCGTTGCTATAAAATAGACAGATATTCCAAGGTATCCTTAAAAGGCAGCTTGGATGTGTTTATTTTCTGCAGTTTAGACTTCTTCTATAACTAATTTTTGAAAGCAAATCACCAAGCTCATTGATTTAACGAGGGAGGGTTATTTGAAACAATTTATTAAATAAATATTTGTGAGAGGTCATTCCTTCTCCTGATTTTACTTCCTATTTATGTCTAGGGTAAACCCCTACTGTCCACAAGCATCCCCCCCTCCCCATATCGATTTGGAGAATTGTTGCCAGGTCCCAGTGGTGGAGGTATCCTATATATATGAAAGAGGGCATTCAATTATAGCCTACTACAATGATCAATTAGGAGGCCGAAGCCCTAAAGGAAGTGATGCAATAGGTGACTGAGTCTACAACATTTAAGTAAGCTGTATAGGGTCTCTTATATATCAAAGGGGGTCTCAAAGGACGCATACGCTTCAACCTGTGGCTCCAGCACTACAGGAAATGACTCGGCAAGTGCTCCATCTCGTTGCAACTCACCCAGCGGCTCGCTTGCAAGATTTTGGCCTGAAGTTCTTCCCAGACCTACACCTCTCTTTAATAATGACAAAAAGTTATGAGAGAAACACACATTAACTTTTTGTTATCTCATAAGCGGCGTGGTGCCGGCTCCTTTTGACCTTTTGACCCCCGACTTCAAAAACGTGGCCACAGGCCAGCTGTGTCTACACACCTTTAGCCACAAATGTACACCTCCATCCCACAAAAAATGGGGACTAGAAACTAACCTCTGTCTTATGTACATTTACTGTACTGTTGGAGGTCACGCCCCTTTGCCGACCTTTTCGAGATAGCTAGGGATGCTAAAATGTTTACACACATTTCCCGGGGGCCCGTGAACGACATATCCGAGATTTGGAGTTCTAGCCCTTAGAGAAAAAAAGAGACATTTTAATACCTTATTCTAGGGCCTAACTGGGACCTCCGCACCGAAACTTGGCCCGGTCGGACCCCGACGGCAGGAAGGGGGGGCCCTTCCTGCCCGAAACTTGGCCCGGTCAGACCCCGAGGGCAGGCCCCCCCTTCCTGCCCTCAGGGTTCGACCGGACCAAGTTTCGGTGCGGAGGTCCCAGTTAGGACCTAGAATAAGGTATTCAAATTTCAGGGCGGTAGGACCTTCCTATCTCAAAAACTGTTTTTCCACCACATTCTGAACCATTAGGTCTTGCAGGCTACACTTCTGAGGGGCTTTGTCCAAACTTTTTTTCTCTAAGGGCTAGAACTCCAAATCTCAGATATGTCGTTCACGGGGCCCCGGGAAATGTGTGTAAACATTTTAGCATCCCTAAAAGGTCGGCAAAGGGCGTGGCCTCCAACAGTACAGTAAATGTACATAAGACAGAGGTTAGTTTCTAGTCCCCATTTTTTGTGGGATGGAGGTGTACATTTGTGGCTAAAGGTGTGTAGACACAGCTGGCCTGTGGCCACGTTTTTGAAGTCGGGGGTCTAAAGGTCAAAAGGAGCCGGCACCACGCCGCTTATGAGATAACAAAAAGTGAATGTGTGTTTCTCTCATAACTTTTTGTCATTATTAAAGAGAGGCCTGATTCTCAGATATGCATGTTGGATGGCTAGGGTGTAGGTCTGGGAAGAACTTCAGGCCAAAATCTTGCAAGCGAGCCGCTGGGTGAGTTGCAACGAGATGGAGCACTTGCCGAGTCATTTCCTGTAGTGCTGGTGCCACAGGTTGAAGCGTATGCGTCCTTTGAGACCCCCTTTGATATATAAGAGACCCTATACAGCTTACTTAAATGTTGTCGACTCAGTCACCTATTGCATCACTTCCTTTAGGGCTTCGGCCTCCTAATTGATCATTGTAGTAGGCTATAATTGAATGCCCTCTTTCATATATATATGATACCTCCACCACTGGGACCTGGCAACAATTCTCCAAATCCATATGGGGAGGGGGGGATGCTTGTAGACAGTAGGGGTTTACCCTAGACATAAATAGGAAGTAAAATCAGGAGAAGGAATGACCTCTCACAAATATTTATTTAATAAATTGTTTCAAATAACCCTCCCTCGTTAAATCAATGAGCTTGATGTTTTGCTTTCAAAAATTAGTCATAGAAGAAGTCTAAACTGCAGAAAATAAACACATCCAAGCTGCCTTTTAAGGATACCTTGGAATATCTGTCTATTTTATAGCAACGACCTCAGCCAACACTGATCAAAAAAACGATTGTTTCTCTCAATCAAAACACAAAACAGGACAACTGATGCCCATAAACTTAACCCATACATGTTTTGTAATTAACAAGGACACGTTGGTGTAGTTGTGTTGAGGAATGTCACAGATTTCACTGTAACTTCGCCGTTAATGTGCAGCCACCGGGTCTTCCGTTAGCCAATGGGATGAATGCTCATAGCTTCATATATTGCCGTGGAGGGATTACATTGCAATGAGTGGAAAACCCCCTGCGTCGAAAAAAGAAGCACATGGTCCTCCGTTAGCCAATGGGATGAATGCTCATAGCGTCTCTCTGTGCAGCCATCGGCTCTTCCGTTAGCCAATGGGATGAATGCTCATAGCTTCATATATTGCCGTGGAGGGATTACATTGCAATGAGTGGAAAACCCCCTGCGTCGAAAAAAGAAGCGCAAGGTCCACCGTTAGCCAATGGGATGAATGCTCATAGCGTCTCTATGCGCAGCCGTCGGGTCCCCCGTGAAGGGGTTACATTGTAACGAGTTGAAAACCCCATGCGTCGAAAAAAGAAGCACAAGGGTACCCTTTTGCCTCAGAAACTGAAGCCAAAGTCACTGACCGTTCGTCAAAAATCGACGCGTTCGGAGTGAGAATGTGTTTAAGTGATTCCGTCAGACCAGCACGGATTTTGAGTCAAGCCCCCGCCGTGGTCAACTTTGGCACACACACAGATTGAAACGGAAATCTGTGTGTGTGTGCCACGGAATATCAGTGTCATTTACTTGCATTAGAGCAACTTCCGTGGACACATCAAGGACAATTTAAGTGTTTCAGTGAGACCACCACGGGTTTTGAATTAATCCCCGTGGTCGACTCGCTCGTTGAAACGGGGATCCGTGTGTGAGCCACGGAACATCAGTGTCATTAACTTGCATTGGAGCGAATTCCGTGGCCACATCACGGAAATCGGCGTGTTTCCGTGATGTGGCCACGGATTTCGAGTTAAGCGTCCGTAGTCATTACACGGATTCCTGTGAGACCAGGTTGTGGCAAACGTTGTGGTTTTTCCTCTGTTGTCTAGCAACAACTAGTCACGTTAGAAAAACTAGAACACCATACCGGATCTAGCTACACCGGAAACAAAACAACATGCCCACTGCACAAACTTGTTGGGGCAAGCAAGGATACGGGTGGGTGAAAAACTCCTTAAAAGGGTGTGTGTGTGTTTGTGTGTCACTCTGTTCTAGTTTGCACGAGAGTTCAATGTTGTCATTAGCTGTTGCGTCTTTCTGACCAATCGCAGTTGAAGGCCCATCTGGGCTGTGCCACTTCGGGAAGGGCCGCTCAGTTACTCCCCTCTAGACAAAATCGGCTTGGTTGCGAAGTTGACAGTTTGTGAGAGTTGTTGTGGCTGTGTTGAGTGAGGGAGAGGTTGCGGGCGCACAGTTCAGGCTGACGGACGGCGCTGCTAGGAACTTTTATAAACTCAATATTGTTACCCCGGAGTAATCAGCCCGACAGCTCCGAAACGTTAACCGGCCACTGGGAATTCTCCCGACTCTCCCGATTACCACTCTGCCACTGCTCGCGCGCGCGCGTGTGTGTGTGTGCGCGCGTTATTCCATAGTCTGGTAATGTGTATAGGCCTACATACGGTAGGAATATTCATACTGGTTTAAATAATAAATGTTATAGTATTTCACATCTTTGCTGAGCAAGAGTTTTATTCCGAAGTTCAGTGATTGAAACAAATTAAAGCCTGGGCTATTGAAGTTTTACGGTAGGCCTACCACTGTCATGCACCACCCGACGTCAAGTGGACCGGGTTGAATTCACTGCGGCTCTCTTCTTATATCCATTTTACCAAATATATTTTATTACTATCCTTCTCAACACTCTCTGATCTCACTAAAAGGCTTGCAGCACGAAATCAAGGGATATTTAGAATAGAAAAAAAAAGTGTTAACTATGACATTAATCGTGATTAAATATTTTAAACGCTTGACAGCACTAATATGTATATATATATGTATGAATGTATGTATATGTATGTATGTGTATAGATATGTATATGTATATATCAGTGGAGGCTTCTCCATTGAGGAGAGGGAGGAAGATCCTCCTTAACATTGTTGAGAATAAAACATGTAGATTGCCCAGACTACTATAATGAATTAATGCCCTTAAATATGACTACTTTAATGCCTTTGAATATATAATGTTCGTTTCCCTGGGTAAAGGGACATTAGCACACCCTATCGCCTTTTGACAAAATTTCAGGGAGGAAGGTCCTCCCTCAGCCTCCGTTGACTCCCATTAATTTCCCCAAAAGTACTGGCGGCTGGTGAATAACATGGGTTTCAATGGGAGAGAGGAGGAAAGTCCTCCTCTGAGTGGGTGTGACCTTACAGGCGTCTGATTCACGCAAAAATCTAGTCGCGTTGCGCTATGAACCAATCAGCAGGATCCCTGGCTGGGGAGCAGTGTTGCCAGATTGGGCAGATTTCCCACCCAATTGGGCTACTTTCAACCTCTTTAGGCTGGGCGGGATCATTGGGCGGGAAATTTGCCTAATCTGGCAACCCTGTCGATAACAAACAAACCCGCTCTGCCTGCATTGCTGCTCAGTTGGAGTCGCAAAGCAGGTGAAATCATCTGAAGGATAACGAGATTCTAACATTTGCGAATAAAGTGTACAATGGAAACATTGGAAACGGAGGACATTGTTCATGTTTAATTACACAAAGCATTCCATTCATTGAGTTACAGTGCTAAGTTAGCGACCAAAGAAAAAGGTAGACCACTTCGCAAAATCGAGATCACCAAAAGTAATGGCAACGTCAGTGTTGTGGTTGCTACATGGTTTGCTAGGTACTCATGGCTTACTGGTAGCATTACTGGCTCTGTTTGCTAATGAATAATGGCAAATCTCCAACGTGGGCTGTTCATGGTTTCCCTGATGTGAAAAATCTTGATAGGGCAACCAGACGCCACCATTAGTGTCAAGTTCACGTTGGTGCTGCTATGCGACTTTCCTTGCTAGGCACCATGCCTATAGATCAGGTTGAATCTAGAATAATGTTCTCGTTCTTTTGCTAGTTTGTTACTCTGACCGTTCCGTTTGATATTGTGGAAATGGTGTGGAACGGTTGAATGATTCAGAGCATGATGCATTTTAAATGGCATCACTTTTGGTCAGTCTTTTCTTAAAACAATTGTGACTGAAAATAAACATAGCTAAATTACAACCAATAACTTCAGTCATTGAGGGCAAAAATAGGCCCAGATTTTTTTATTTGCTTTTACAAATCAATAGTAGGCCTGATTTGACTAATGGGCTTTGCATCCTTTCCTTCTGCCCTTGTGGTCCATTTCAAAGACATGCTGCCCACCAGCTTTCAAATTACAGTGATGCCACTGGTGGCTTTGTATCAAATTTATTCAAATAACTATCCCGCCCTACTATTTTGTTGTTCACCAAAACACCCTGAAACAACTTGAGTCTCACATTCTTATGCCACCATACACCAACAGTGCAAGCAGGCCAATGGCAACCAAGTGCGCAGTCCTTCCTCCCTCACTTTAAAAAAGACCAGCCGCCACTGGTATATATTATATATGCGTAAGCAGAGATGTGGACTCAAGTGACATGACTTGGACTCGAGTCAGACTCGAGTCATGATTTTGATGACTTCAGACTCGACTTGACAAAATTACGCATGACTTGCGACTCAAATTAGACTTGACTGCTATTGACTTGAGACTTGTAATGACTCGACATGTCTTGAGTCAAAAACATTTATTGTTTTAGATATCTAACATATTTCCCGCCTGGAGGGCTAGACAACGCATTCACTTACGTGAAGATGAAAAAAAAAAAAAGCATAAACTAACTATCTATAATATCTATGTATTTATCTATGGATCTGTATAATCTGCTGAACACTCTCTTACTAGTCTCTACTCTCAAGGGACTCAATGCAGCTTTGGACCTTGTCTCCCCAACGTGACATCATGCAATGCATTCTGGGGGAAATGGGGGGAATCTATATCAAACCGCTAAAATAGTACCTACTTTTTCGTATTACATTCCGTTTTGTGATAGCTAACAACATTAAATACAATGGATAACAGTTTCATTCATTATTATCAACAAGCAAATTGCACAAATTCGTTGGAAAATAAACCCTGCAACACGGCCTTTAAGACATCGTAACTTTGGGTTATTTAACGTAATCCCTGGTTCTTTGATAACAGAGTGAGGTGTTTCACTATGGAAATCGCCTAGGCGTGACCTACAGACAGACAGGTCGGACTGTGCCACGGGGTCCCGCCCCCTGCACTTATACAGTCGACCCGCCCTCTTCAAATCATTCTATACCGGTTTCTTTCCGTGTAAATGCAAGGAGGGACGTGTTGGTGAAACACCTCACTCTGTTATCTAAGAACCAGGGATTATGTTAAGTAACCCAAAGTTATTTTTCTAACTTCGCTCTGTGTTTCACCATGGGAGGTATAGACCACTCCCGTATTGCATATGTCTCCCGAAGCTATGCATATTCAGCCAGGCAGCAAACATCACTTTGAGTCTGGTGAGATCGTCTCCAGTACGGCTTGAGAAACAGAAGGTCCTGAGACATCCAGCCTATAAAACCTAACAAAGGTGTGAGGCGTAGCCCAGCTCGCCGCAGCACAAATGTCATGCACCGACACTCCCCTGAATAAGGCCCATGAAGTAGCCATACCCCTTGTGGAGTGGGCCCTCAAGCCATGGGGGGGCTGCAAGCCCCTACTTTCATAAGCAAGAGATATAGCCTCTACAATCCAGTGGGATAGCCTCTGGCGGGACAAAGGCTTGCCTCTATGGGGAGTGGCCCAGGACACGAACAGCTGATCCCCTTTCTGAAAAGCAGCTGACCGACTCGCATATACATGTAGGGCCCGTACCGGGCATAATGTATTGAGTCTCTGCTCCTCCGCAGAGGAGAACGGAGGCGGGTGAAAAGCCGACAGTTCCACCGTGAGACACCTATAGGTTGACTCAACCACCTTAGGCACAAAAGCCGGATTGGGCCGCAGACAGACCTTGGAGATCCCCGGAGCAATCTGCAAGCAGGATGGACGGATAGACAATGCCTGTAAATCACTCACACGCTTAGCTGTGGTTAAAGCTAAGAGCAACACCACCTTCAGCGACACAAACTTCATCTCCACCGTCTCCAACGGCTCAAAAGGGTGATGAGACAGGGCATCCAGTACCACCGATAAATCCCACAAAGGGACCAGGGGCCTGGAAACTGGGAGCTTGCGATGCGCCCCCTTCATGAAGCGACAAACCAAGGGATGCTGCCCTGCAAGCTTATCCCCAAAGCCAACATGACGAGCTGAGATGGCCGCCAACTACACTTTAATCGTGGAAAAGGCCTTACCCTTTTCCAATAATCCCTGTAGGAAACACAGTAGTTCCACCATGGAACACTGATATGGAATGGCGTGCCTCGAGTCGCACCAGTGCTCAAAAACCCGCCACTTGCCACTGTAGAGCCGGCGAGTGGAAAGGGCCCTTGCATTCTGAATGGTGTCAACGACCTGTGCAGGCAGGCCTGCCGCATTCAAGTTCCACCTCTCGCGGGCCAAGCCCAGAGCGCTACGCAGTCCGGATGCGGATGGTAAAACTCCTCGCCTGCTTGGGAGAGGAGATCCCTGCGCAGGGGAAGAGGCCCGCCAGGAGTTGCACTATTTCCGCCACCCAATGTTTGGATGGCCACCGCGGCGCTATCAGGATTAGCGACAGACTCTGTTCTCTCACCCTGGCTAGGGTGGGGGAGATCAGGCTGAGAGGGGGGAAGGCATATAGCAGCACGTTTGGCCACGGATGGGCCAGCGCATCTACCCCTAGGGGAGCCCTTACGTCTGACAGGGAGAAAAACAACGGGCACTGAGTGTTTTCCAGCGAGGCGAAGAGATCTATGGCTGCCAAGCCGTATCTCTGCCATATTTGTCCCACAACCTGTGGATGAAGAGTCCATTCCCCGTACAGGGGGTTTCCTCTGGACATAAGATCTGCTCCTCTGTTCAGGACACCCGGTACATGTGTCGCCCGAAGGGACAGGAGTCTGGTGCTGCTCCACAAGATAATTTCTCGAGCTAACTCGTGTAGTTTCAGTGAGCGAGTGCCGCCCTGCCGGTTGACGTATGCCACTACAGTGGAATTGTCTGTCTTTACCAAGACATGGCGGCCGTGGATAAATTGCAGGAAGTGTTTTAGAGCAAGGAACACTGCCCGAAGTTCTAGGAGGTTTATGTGAGCCTGAGCTAGATCGCGACTCCAGGTGCCGTTCACTGCTCTGCCCATCATTGTCGCACCCCACCCTGACAAGGACCGTTGTCATGGTTACCCTGGACGACACCGCCCCCAGCGGGACGCCCGCTGTCAGAACCGTGCGCACCGACCACGGGCGGAGAGCGGTAACACATGCTGGTGTTACTTTCACCTTGCGATTCAGGTGGTGACGGGAGCACAGACGTAGTGCTGCGACCCAACGCTGAAAATCTCTCATCCTCAGAAGACCCAAATGTACTACTGATATCACCGAAGCCATAAGGCCAAGCAGGCGTAGGCATAACCTGAACAATATGGTCTCTCCCCGCCTGAAGAGGGAGAGACACTGCGTGAGAGACGTTAGTCTCCTCTCTGATAGTGTGACGCGATAAGAGAGAGAGTCTATGTGGAGACCCAAATATTCCGCACATTGTGCGGGGTCCACACGGCTCTTTTCCTAATTTATGCTGAATCCCAGAGTCCTCAGATGATTTACCACCGTAGTAGAATCTGCCTGTGCCTGTTCGCGTGAACTGGAACATATCAGATAATCGTCCAGATAAGAGAATATTCTGATGCCGCCGTTTCTTAACGGTGACAGTGCTGCCTCCACACACCTGCTGAACACTCTCGGGGCCAACGATAGCCCGAACGGGACTACTTGGTATTCGTAAGCCCTGTTCTGAAAAGCGAACCGGAGAAATTTCCGGTGTGCAGGATAGATTGGCAATGTGAAAATATGCGTCTGACAGATCGATCGTTGCAAACCAATCCCCTGGACGGATTGAACGACAGAGCACTTTGTGTGTTAACATCCTGAACGTGTATTTGCGCAGGTGTCTGTTTAACACACGGAAATCTAATATGGGGCGAAGGGATGAGCTCCCTCTCTTCGGAATGAGAAAATAACGGGAGTAAAAACCCTGTTGGGCTTGCTCGTTCGGGACAGCGCTGATCGCTTGTTTTCGCAGCAGGGACGATATTTCGTCCTCTAGGATTCGTGCCGAATCCCCACTGGCCATAGAAACCAACACGCCGTTGAATCTGGGTTTCCTAGCATACTGCAGTCTGTAACCCTGGGAAACCGTAGACAGGATCCACGGGTGAACTGCGCATGCGCGTCACTGTTCCACTCGCGTTGCGAGCGGGCTCATGTGATCGCGCCCCAACGACGTCACCCTCGGGACGCAAGGGGAGAGGTCTGCCCGCACAGGAGAAGCGTGAGCTCTCCCCATGAGAATGTAGGGACCAAAACATTGTTTTATTTTGTTTTGTTTTGTGCATTTCACCCTTGGCTCTGGGCCTGGTTGTGAAAATGCAGGATTTATTGTGTGACACTGGGAAAATGCTTGGTGGCACTGTGTCAATCGTTGCCCCTGTCTCAGTTCGCCCTGAACGTGAGGCGAGAGAGACTGAGAAAGGGCCCCTGGAGTACTTGAACATATCCAGGTCCCTGAACCATGGAACTCGGGGCTTTGCTCCCGAGTTCCGAGATACACTTTGTGTATCTTTGATCAGACCTCTGGGCGCATGCGCACGCTGCGACCTGTAGGAAAAGTTTGTTTGGCTGTCAATGTTTTATCGTGTTTTTACTGTTTGATGTCTGTTTTTGTCTGTGACATCGAGATCCCAGGTGACTTAAACTGTGCACGGTGCTTTAGACTGAAGCAACATGGATCTTTTTTGGGTCGTATCGCTGTTTTTGTTACCTCTCCTGTTTTATCCGGATATCATCGCTGCTGCCTGCCCAGCCAGGAGGCAATACAGCAGAAGTGAGTTGCTGCAACTTAACTTTGTGAGACCGGCTGGCGTGCCAGACACCACGCTACAGATTCCGGGTCTCATCCGAAGATATCCAAATAACATCCACGGAGAAACAGGGGAGAAGAGGAAAAGGAAGAGGGGGAGGCGAGGAGGAGTCCGGCTACGACTGAGGAAGATGCCGCTTAACCGGCTCCCGCTGCCCTCTATGATCCTCGGAAATGTGCAATCACTAAGAAATAAAATGGATGAACTCCAGGGGAATGCCCGCTTTCTTAAGGATTTTAAAGAGTGCTGCGTGATGGCGTTTACAGAGACATGGTTAACCGAGCGCGACCAGGACTCTGACCTGATGATCAGCGGCTTTGGAGCTCCGCACCGCCTAGATCGGAACAGTGAGGTGACGAAGAAAACGCAGGGAGGGGGGGTATGTCTTTATATCAATCAGAGATACTGTACGTCTGTTACAGTGAGAGAGCGCATTTGTACTCCAGATGTGGAACTTTTATCAGTGTCGTTACGCCCCTTTCACCTACCTCGCGAGTTTCCCCAGATCTTCATCACAGTTGTTTACATCCACCCGAGAGCGAACGCCCCCTCCGCTTGTAAAACAGTGTATGACGTAGTACAAAAACTGCAGTCTATCTCCCCTGATGCCCCGGCTTTTGTAATGGGTGACTTTAACCATGTTTCCCTTAAGAAGTCAGTCCCCAACTTCCACCAATATATAACATGTCCCACCAGACGGGATAAGACTCTTGATATGTGCTATGGGTCAGTAAAGGAGGCATATAAATCATTTCCGCTACCTCCTCTGGGCCATGGAGACCACAACTGTGTGTACCTCATGCCCACATACAGAACTGTACTGAAGAGGGAAAAGGTCTATACAAGGGACATTCAAAACTGGACAGAACAGTCTGTGCAGTGTCTAAAAGCCTGTTTTGACTGTACTGATTGGGACATGTTTATAGAGGCAAGTGGGGGGGACTTAGACGAGTTAGCCGATGTAACATGTTCTTATGCCACATTCTGTAGAGACAATATCATACCATCTAAAAGGATAAAAATGTACTCTAATAACAAGCCATGGGTAACAATATCCGTCAAATCCAGCATACAGGCTAAGAAACGTGCTTTCAAACATGGGACTGCCTCTGAATTGTATGAAGCCACGAAAGATTTGAAAATTGAAATTCTAAGGGCAAAACAGGACTATAAAACTATTTTGGAAAATAAAATGGCTGCAAATAACCTGGGCTCTGCATGGTCAAGTATGAAAGCCATTGCAGGCACTAGTAACTCAAAGAATATAAGCACTGTCACTTTAGAGGGGTTTGACACAGACTCTGACCTTGCAAATGATCTTAATCATTTCTTTTCCCGTTTTGACACCTATGATTTCAGTGAAGAAAAACAGGAGCTCAGTCATAAATTAGCTGACCAGAACCACTTCACAATTGAAGAGGAAAATATTGAAAAGGTATTCTCTTCCATAAATCCAAATAAAAGCCATGGACCTGACAATATATGTGGTAGACTGGTTAAGTTGTGTTCTAGAGAACTTAGTCGAATATTTCATTACATCTTCAATAAATCCCTTCAAAATCAGCATGTCCCAAAATGTTGGAAAGATGCGGTAGCCGTTCCAGTTCCCAAGACAAGCTGCCCAAAAATTCTGAATGATTTTAGGCCTATTGCTCTGACATTTATTGTCATGAAAGCTTTTGAAAAATTAGTGAGAAATGAAATTTTAAAGAAAACAGTCTGATATTGACCCATTGCAGTTTGCCTATAAGCCTCATAGAGGTGTCGAGGATGCCACAGTCACTCTGATGAACATGCTTTTTAAACATCTGGAAGGAAAAGGAACACATGCTCAGCTTTTATTTATAGATTTCTCTTCTGCTTTTAATACAATTCAACCCCACATTTTAACAGAAAGACTTTTAGTGCAATTTGAATTGAGTAAAAATCTTGTTGGATGGGTTTTAGACTTTTTAACCAATAGGACGCAAAGAGTGCGAGTCAATGGAGTACTGTCTGACCAGATCTGCTCCTCCACTGGCTCCCCTCAGGGCTGTGTTTTTTGTCCCCTCTCCTGTTCATCCTTTACACAAACATGTGCCGCAGCAAAAGAGAAGACAGATTTATTTTAAAGTATGCAGATGATTCTGTCATTGTAAGCCTGCTACAAGGGAATGAAACAGGCCATGGCCCAGTCGCTCAGGATTTTGTAGATTGGTGCGATAGGTCCTTTCTACACATGAACATTTCAAAAACTAAAGACATGTACATAGATTTCCGGAAACTCCCCAGTGCTAAGGAACTCACCAGCATAAAGGGTCAGACTGTTGAGTGTGTGGATAACTATAAATACCTTGGGACCATCATCAACAATAAGCTAAACTTTGAGACAAACTGCGAAGCTGTGTACAAAAAGGGGAATCAGCGTTTATATTGTCTGAGGAAACTCATCGTTTCACATTGACAGTAAAATGCTAACCATGTTCTACCGCTGCTTCATTGAATCTGTCATATCCTTTAGCCTGGTGTCTTGGTTTAGTAACCTATCCCTAAAAAATAAGAATTCCCTGAACCAAATCGTGAGGTGGGCTAGTAGGCTGATTGGAGAGCCACAGCTGAACCCAGAATCCCTGCATACAGGTCCTTCTCAAAAAATTAGCATATTGTGATAAAGTTCATTATTTTCCATAATGTAATGATAAAAATTAAACTTTCATATATTTTAGATTCATTGCACACCAACTGAAATATTTCAGGTCTTTTATTGTTTTAATACTGATGATTTTGGCATACAGCTCATGAAAACCCAAAATTCCTATCTCAAAAAATTGGCATATTTCATCCGACCAATAAAAGAAAAGTGTTTTTAATACAAAAAAAGTCAACCTTCAAATAATTATGTTCAGTTATGCACTCAATACTTGGTCGGGAATCCTTTTGCAGAAATGACTGCTTCAATGCGGCGTGGCATGGAGGCAATCAGCCTGTGGCACTGCTGAGGTCTTATGGAGGCCCAGGATGCTTCGATAGCGGCCTTAAGCTCATCCAGAGTGTTGGGTCTTGCGTCTCTCAACTTTCTCTTCACAATATCCCACAGATTCTCTATGGGGTTCAGGTCAGGAGAGTTGGCAGGCCAATTGAGCACAGTAATACCATGGTCAGTAAACCATTTACCAGTGGTTTTGGCACTGTGAGCAGGTGCCAGGTCGTGCTGAAAAATGAAATCTTCATCTCCATAAAGCTTTTCAGCAGATGGAAGCATGAAGTGCTCCAAAATCTCCTGGTAGCTAGCTGCATTGACCCTGCCCTTGATAAAACACAGTGGACCAACACCAGCAGCTGACATGGCACCCCAGACCATCACTGACTGTGGGTACTTGACACTGGACTTCAGGCATTTTGGCATTTCCTTCTCCCCAGTCTTCCTCCAGACTCTGGCACCTTGATTTCCGAATGACATGCAAAATTTGCTTTCGTCCGAAAAAAGTACTTTGGACCACTGAGCAACAGTCCAGTGCTGCTTCTCTGTAGCCCAGGTCAGGCGCTTCTGCCGCTGTTTCTGGTTCAAAAGTGGCTTGACCTGGGGAATGCGGCACCTGTAGCCCATTTCCTGCACACGCCTGTGCACGGTGGCTCTGGATGTTTCTACTCCAGACTCAGTCCACTGCTTCCGCAGGTCCCCCAAGGTCTGGAATCGGCCCTTCTCCACAATCTTCCTCAGGGTCCGGTCACCTCTTCTCGTCGTGCAGCGTTTTCTGCCACACTTTTTCCTTCCCACAGACTTCCCACTGAGGTGCCTTGATACGGCACTCTGGGAACAGCCTATTCGTTCAGAAATTTCTTTCTGTGTCTTACCCTCTTGCTTGAGGGTGTCAATGATGGCCTTCTGGACAGCAGTCAGGTCGGCAGTCTTACCCATGATTGCGGTTTTGAGTAATGAACCAGGCTGGGAGTTTTTAAAAGCCTCAGGAATCTTTTGCAGGTGTTTTAGAGTTAATTCGTTGATTCAGATGATTAGGTTAATAGCTCGTTTAGAGAACCTTTTCATGATATGCTAATTTTTTGAGATAGGAATTTTGGGTTTTCATGAGCTGTATGCCAAAATCATCAGTATTAAAACAATAAAAGACCTGAAATATTTCAGTTGGTGTGCAATGAATCTAAAATATCTGAAAGTTGAATTTTTATCATTACATTATGGAAAAGAATGAACTTTATCACAATATGCTATTTTTTTGAGAAGGACCTGTACAAGGCAGCTACAGAGACTAACTGGGTCTATCTTAGAAGATGGATCCCACCCACTATATGGTGAATTTCAACTTCTCCCATCAGGCCGTAGGTACAAAATGCCTGCCTGCAAAACAAAGAGATACAGAGGCAGTTTTGTTCCCTCAGCTGTCAAAACGTTAAATTGTAAGTAAGTAATTAAGCTACACACTAACTTAATAACCTATGGATTGTATGGCCTTCTTCATCTTTTTATTTATTTATTCTGACCTTGTTTTTTGTATCTGCCATGATGGCTTGCATTTAGTATTTATCTATCTTTTGATAGTAATAACCTTTTGTATGCTTTTTATCCATGTTCCTATGTCTGGAGCACTGTTGTCACTTTTATGTCTCTGTCTGTCGATGATGTTAATGTTGTCTGCGTGTGTGTGTATGCAGCCAATTCTTTCTTTCTACCTGCAACCAAATCTACCCTCGGGTACAAATAAAGTTACCTTACCTTACCTTACCTTGCTCTACCCCCCCCATGCTTTCTTTTCTTCATGGGAGGGTGAGAGAGAGAAGCTGGGATTGCTAGGTCGCACGCTTCTTCTTCCCCTCCCTGGGGTGGGGAGAGCGGTTCCTGGCTGCCGCAGCAGCGAAGGAGTGTTTGCCCCATAGCCTTGGGTTCTCTGACCTAGGCTGTTGGTCGGCCTGTGGGCCAGCTGCGTGGGCTGGTCTGTAGGCTTTCTGAGGCCTGTTTCCCTCTTGTTTCCCCCTTGCTGTCGTGGCGGCGGCCGCAAAGCCTGACCTCGCTGGCTGGGGTGGGCGGGGAGCCTGTTTTCGGGGAAGGCAGAGATCGAAGGCCTCTCCTTCCTGTTTCCTGAGAGTGCTGGTCTCTCATCTTTTCCAGCGCTGGATCAAACAGACCCTTGGTTGGGTCATATGCAGCATCCATGACCTCGGCTTTCTGCGCGTCACTCAGACCGGAGAGACTGAGCCATAACGCTCTCACCCGAGACTGCGAGTCCCATGACTCGACCACAGCCCTGAACTGCGCCCCGTGAGGAGCGTAGGACCAGGTCATTGACGATGCAAATTTCATCCCAGAGGGCAGGGTTGGGTGACCCAGAGTCTAGCTGGCGACCCATTTCCTCTTGGATTTCAGCCTGATATGCAGACAGTAGTGTCATGGCATTGAGCGAGCATACCAACTGCGCTGCATATTTATACATCCTCTGGTAAGTGGAAGCGGTGAGGCGGTCCATCTTACCAGGCAGGGAGATGCCTGAAGAGGCGGAGAGAGAGCGACGGTTCGGGTGGAGGTGGTAAGCCACTGAAGGCTCCACAGCTGGGGGTTCGGCCAGCCCCAGCTCACCCATCCCGTGGATCTCCAGCTTTGAGCAGCCCTTGGTTGGAAGCTTGCTCTTAAATGGGCTGGACCAGTTGCGGCTCATTTCCTTCATGCAGATGGGAACTGCTGGTAAGAGCTGCTTAGAAGGCGGCTGGGCTGGTGGGAGCCTCTTGCCGTCGTACAGGTCTCTCTCTGCCCCTTCAGTTATCAGGGGCTGCAGGCCATTGAATGCCTAGTTTTGCAGCGGCCCGTTTGCACACCTCGTACAGGTTACCGTCTACCGGTTGTACAGCGTCAGAGGCGATAGGGGGTCTGGACAGTTGGACCGGAAAAGTGGAGTCGTCCTCCTCCTCAATTCCGTCCATGCCGAGGAGGTCAAAGTTGGCTTCGCCGTCGCCCTCTGCGTCCTCAGCGCCCGGTTCCGCCTCGAGAATTAAATCATCGAATAGCGGGGGCACGAGCGGGGATGCCGCCTCCATCATGTCCGCCCAGCTCGTTGTCGCGTGGGACTGATGGGTGCTCGTTGAGGCTATAGCGGGGGCACCCGCCAGGCAGGGATCCTGGTTGGTAGCCACCGTCACCCTTAGCCTCCTTTCCAGAATTTTCTCCGGCATCGATGTGCAGTGAGCGCATGAATGCGGGTCCGCTAGCGAAGCTTGAGCGTGTTTAATGCCCATGCACGCTATGCACATGAGGTGGGGGTCCCTGCCTGATATGGAGGCCCCACATGACGCGGGGCACAGGCGGGATACAGCCTCCCTTGCCTTTGGCTCCAACCCTTTGGCGGGGGTGGCGGGCGAAGGCATACCGCAGAGTTCACTCGCCGTGATGCGTTCGTTATACTCAGTTTTGGCTCAGCCAACAAGCTAATGTGTACTGTGCCGTGGTAAGCTCGCCTTGACGCGTTAGCCGATAAGCTACACCGTAAACCAGTGACACCTGTAAACAAATACAGGGTAACCGGAGAAGCAGCTCGCCTTTATGCGGACACTGCCCAGCGGGTGTAGTAACAGATAGCTTCTTACGAAGTTATTACTCAGCCGAACCAGGTTAAAAGCCTATGACTGCGTTCGGCGACGAAATCCTTGACGGCCCGTCTGTGAATTGTTAAGCAGTTTAAAGCTAACCTAGATGAGCTGAGGGAGCTTGAGTAGCTTTCTCACGGGAAGAAAGCGAGAATGATTTGAGGAGGGCGGGTCGACTGTATAAGTGCAGGGGGCGGGACCCTGTGGCACAGTCCGACCTGTCTGTCAAGGACAGACATGGTGCAATTGGAGCTTCCAGTAGTAGGTCACGCCTAGGCGATTCCCATAGTGAAACACTGAGTGAAGTTAGAAAAATAACTAAATAATTGTTCAACCATTTGCCTTCGTTCAAAAAAAATTAACAAATCTACACACTCATTTCTTCAATAATATCTTCGTTTCAGTTGGTCTCATTGATTTACGTTGACGCTGGAGCGTGAGGATGTTCAGCAGTGTTGCCAGTTTGGGCGTTTTTTACCGCCCTATTGGGCTACATTTAATCATGCACCGGCTACGCTATTCTCTTAAAGAGAATACCATTACTACTACTACCATTAGTACTACAAATTAAGCTACTACGACTACTACATCATCTACTACTACTACTACTACTTCAGCTACTACTACTACTTCTACTTCAGCTACTACTACTACTACATCAGCTACTACTACTTCAGCTTCTACTACTGAAGACACAGGCAGGTGGTAAGGAAAATTTCCTTAAGGAAAATAGTGGCATACTGTAACTGACATCCACTCAAGCAGTCCTTTCAGACATCCATGCATAGCTCATATGCCACACTTTGAAGACAGAAACAATGAACATATTATAACTGTATTGATAAGAAATTAAACTGTACAATAAAGTGATATGTTGAAATTATGATCAATAGCCTAATAATAACATTAAATAAAAATACACGGTGACTTGTTCAGGACTTGAAAAAGTTTGGGACTTGGACTCGATTTGCCTTTGGTGTGACTTTGACTTGGACTCTACTTGCCTTTCCCTGTCTTGACATGGGACTCGACTCTGACTTGACTGCTAAGACTTGGGACTTGCCAAACAGTGACTTTGTCCCAACTGTGCGTAAGTGCCAAAGTTATTTATCATCTTTTTGAACAGATTTTTAGAACAGATAAGTAAACTGAGTGTATTATCTTAGCCCGCCCTTCTGAATGCAACTTTCATATTTCTTTACAAAATATTACACCCTGAGAAAAGTGGAATTTGAGGGTGAAACCCTGTTGACTCCCATTCATTCTGCACTCACTGGCGAGCGCCCTCGCATGGGCAGAGATGTGTTACCGCAACCAGTTCAGAGACCGGAAGTTACCAGAGAGTGCCAGTTCCCTTCATATTAGACATTCTCTGGTTAGACTAAGGTGTATACATGCATCTTAATAATCCAGTCATAGTTGGACAAACCCAATAATTCGATTTACATTTGTATTTTAACTGTTGGGCAGGCCCTGGATGTGTTTCATCATTTAGTGTGTGTGGATGCGAATGTTGGTTTCTGGGCAATATTTGACTGGAGTGACAGCAACTGTTCTTGAAAGAGGCAGTTTTGGGCGTGCATAATTTTTTGTGATTTTTGATCCATGGTTGATTAAACCAATAGCTGGAGCCAAATAGTCTCTAAGGATGTAGATAATATTTAGCAAACGGAATAGAAATCTTTGTAATCTGTTGTTTTTTGAATTCCTCAAGAGGAATGCACAGGTTGCAATGGGTTAACAGGAGTTCATAATTTGTATGTGCGTCCCACTCACCGTGGACAACCATGAGTATCACTGTATATTAATTATTCAATACATGTGCGTCTCTGTGTTTTTGTGGGGGTTGTGTATGCCAGCCGTGGATATGTGTATGTGCTGACCATCCCTGTGTGTCCTCCCAGGCACGGGACGCGGTGTGCGGGTGAGGTGGCGGCGGCAGCTAACAACTCCCACTGCGTGGTGGGGATCGCCTACAACGCCCGGATAGGAGGTGAGCCGTCGGCCCCCTGGGCTTCATTCCCTCGAAGCGATTGACTCCTCTGCCTCCTTCTGTGAGGTGGAGCTCTGCTACTAACTTTCCCGTTAGTCTGCAGCGGAGCGGTCAACACACGATGAAGACCGAGGGACCAGACTGGCCCAGACTTAATACTTAACTCCCTCCAACTGTTAAATACCTGCTGCTTGTGGCTGTTGTGGAATGCTTTCATCTCCCCAGTGTTCATTTACAACGGTTGTGAACATACAGGGCTTTATATTTGTACTATAAACTTGTTTATTTCTATATAATTGTATATATTGTTTGTACTGGTAATACAATAAATTATGCAACTTATCTTTTTACAAGTTGCATATCCCCATTCCCAGTGTTGGATTTTACTGTGCATTATTATGATGTTATTCAATTCAATATCTCTTCTCCAAATAACTGTTTTGATAGCTGGATACCATTTAGTTGTTTGTGTTCGTTTTTTCATCTTTAGCCAACATCCCTAATCGCTAGGTTGCGTTGCCTGGGATGACTTAATTACCATCTTATCTCATCTTGTCCTTAAACCAACCTTACAACATTAATTTATAATGATCTTGAACTGGAAGTTTCAATCTGATAGTATGTGACTTGTGGTACCTCCATTGTTGACGGATGTGTTTCCATGGTGAATGATGCTGCATGTTTCCCAGGTGTGCGCATGCTGGATGGCGATGTGACGGACATGGTGGAAGCGAAGTCCCTCAGCCATCAACCACAGCACATCGACATCTACAGCGCCAGCTGGGGCCCCGACGATGACGGCAAGACAGTGGATGGACCCGCGTCGCTGGCCAGACAGGCCTTTGAAAACGGCATTCGCATGGTGGGTGGTCCATTTGGCAAAACCTTTAGCGCTCCCTTTTGGAATTTTGGACATAGGGCCTGATTCCCAAGTTAGCCTTGGTGTTCTTTATCATTGGAGACAGTTTTCAACACATTTCATTCAGTCCTTCTAGTTGCAGAGTTTGCTCGTGCTAGGCTAGTGCACGGCAACGGGAAATACTAGCCTGCTAATGAAAGAGTCTTACACACACCCGTACACCCGAGGCAAATCAACTATAATGATAGAATAATGTTAGAAATAAAACCAACCTTGCATTGCATTTTGAGGGTTTTGCTGTGTCTTAGCAACAGTGTTATATTCCTAGTAGTAGGCTACGGCAGCGGCGGACTGATACCCAAGTTAAATTCCGCTGCTGCTGAGAAAGTAGTCCCTCAAAATGCAATGATTCATGCGATGCGAGGTTAGTTTTATTTCTAAGATTATTCTATCAACACAGACAACCACATTTACATCTATAGTCTGGCGTTATAATTGATTTTCCTCGGGTGTACTGTGGAGTGGCTTGCGTACCATTTAGCTAAACCTTTAGCTCGCCCATCATGTAATGCTACAGCTACCTGACTATTTCTAATTGAATTAAGATTTTCTCACTGCATCTTTAAATTCAAAAGAGCAATATTGGCACAGATGCACCAGACGGCTTGGTTTGCTTCACTAGCAGAAAATACTAGTTTGGAATATACTGCCAGTAATTACCTGGTTGGCGTATACTGATTATATGTATTTGGAATACATTTCTGTAGGTTGAATTATACTGCCAGTGTAATAGTTTGAAATACCTACTTCTAGTTTAGATTATACTGCCAGTGTAATAATTTAGGATACATACTTTTAGTTTGGAGTAAACTCCCAGTGTATTAGTTTGGAATACATCCGTCTCTCTAGTATTTGGCCAGTGTACCTAGTATTCTTTGGAATACGTTCCAACATTTCCACATGAAGGCAAAGGGATGGACCAAAAGGAACAAATGCATTGGAGTAAGGAGACGTAAGAGAAGTAAAGAGACTTCCATCCAAATAAATATGTTGTCATTGGCTCCAGATATCAAGGTGAGGGTCGTCTGGGCTCTTAGTATCATTATTAGGCCGCACAGCCACAGACTGATCTGCATAGCGTCACGCTCGTTGACTTTTGTTTGACGGCGTGGAACAGTATAAACAGGTGAGCTGGGAAGAATAGAGTTTGATGACGTAAGAAGTACAGGTGGAGAGAGGGATGGACTGTTGGAGTGAGAGATAGAAGAGTGGAGAATGAGGGACTTGCCTTTTAAGACTAGGCACACAGTGAAGAGGGTTTGTCAGCGGGCCCGTGTGTGTGTTTCTGAACTTAAATGAAAGTGACCGCTGTGTGCGTGTATGTGTGTGTGACAGAACAGTGACAGACTTTATTACAGTGAGTTGGTCTGTGTAAACGGGCTGCTGACTTTATCACAGTGGGTTTGTCTGTGGAAACAGACTGCTGACTTTGTCAGTTAGTTGGTCTGTGTAAACGGACTGCTGACTTTATCACAGTGAGTTGGTCTGTGGTCTGTGGAAACGGACTGCTGACATTATCACAGTGAGTTGGTCTGTGGTTTGTGTAAACAGACTGCTGACTTTATCACATTGAGTTTGTCTGTGATCTGTGTAAACGGACTGCTGACCTTATCACAGTGAGTTGGTCTGTGTAAACGACTGCTGACTTTATCATGGTGAGCTGGTTTGTGTAAACGGACTGCTATGGTATGATGGGCTGTGTGATTGGAGCATAAAGATGTGGGCGAACATGGTCTCCAGTGCACCTTCATGAAACGTGACATATGAAAGGTAACCTCACACTCCCAACCCCCCCCCTCCCCCCAATCCCCTGATCCCATTCTCATTTCCTCTCAGGGAAGGAAGGGCCGGGGCTCCATCTTTGTCTGGGCGTCGGGTAACGGCGGCCGCAGCCGGGACCACTGCTCGTGCGACGGCTACACCAACTCCATCTATACCATCTCCATCTCCAGCACGGCCGAAAGCGGCCGAAAGCCTTGGTACCTGGAGGAGTGCTCCTCCACGCTCACCACCACCTACAGCAGCGGGGAGAACTACGACCGCAAGATTGTTAGTGTGTGTGTGTGTGTGTGTGACTTGCCTGTGAACCGGGCTTGGACAGTTGGGCCTTATCTGCTGCTAGCTTGTCTGGTGGTTGCTTGTCACATTCCCCATGTCAATCTCACACACGCATAAACAAACAGAACTACACACTTCAAAAGGTTTTCTGTGTGGGGAGTTGTGTTGTCATCCCCTTCCCCTGCATCGTTATGAAGGCCCCTACACCAGCCTCCCCTGGGGCATACACTGCCATCTGCCTCCGTCACCACCACACCACTCGTCGGCCCCTTACAAAACCATGTGTTTGGATAATCCCTTGTAACTCTTGGAGGAGAGGTCATGCTGGAAGCCTGCCAAACTGTTCCGGGCTGGCTGGCTGAACTGACCACTAGGATAATGCTGTTAGACAGGAACCTACTGCAATCTTTAAATATTTTCTACCATGCTCTTTCGCCTTTCTGCCGGAGCATTGATTTATTTTTCTTGCATATTTCTGGAAAATGGGTCCACACGCGCACAAACATGTGTACATGCACCTCACATTTCACATTTCTGTGTTCCTGCAGTGAGGCATGTCTGAGCTGAAATGTGATTTTCAGGTGTGGCTGAATGCCTTAATCTTTGTCTTTCCCTTTTTTTGACTTCCTCTGATACGCTTTCCCTATCCACTTCTCTATCCGTCACACTCCATATCTCTCACTCTCTCACCCCTCCCTCTCTCTCGGTCTCTCTTTCTAGATAACAACAGACCTGAGGCATCGGTGCACCGACAGTCACACAGGGACGTCTGCCTCAGCCCCCATGGCCGCAGCTATCATCGCCTTGGCTCTAGAAGCAAAGTAAGATCCACTTGACTTCCTTCCAGTGCTCCTCCCCCTTTCCCCTGGACTGCCCAATAACATCCACCCACCCTCCAACACACACACTGATCCACTTAAACGGACCGTGGTGAAGTTAGTTTGATGTTGGTTATTCAACAGATATTCGGCCATTCATTTCCTATGGGAAATTGCTTTTTGCTCAATAGCTTCCGAGTTATGGGACCCAGAGGCCCCAGACCAATGTTGACCTGTCCTACTATGTGGTACTAACAACACACACCTCACTAAAAATTAATATTTTGCACCTCCTATTTTATTTAAATATTTTAAGAATCCCATTAATTTCCTATGGGAAATTGCTTTTTGCTCAATAGCTTCCGAGTTATTGGACCCAGAGGCCCCAGACCAATGTAGACCTGTCCTACTATGTGGTACTAACACACACCTCACTAAAAATGTATATTTTGCACCTCCTATTTTATTTAAATATTTTAAGAATCCCATTCATTGCCTATGGGAAATTGCTTTTTGCTCAATAGCTTCCGAGTTATTGGACCCAGAGGCCCCAGACCAATGTAGACCTGTCCTACTATGTGGTACTAACAACACACACCTCACTAAAAGTTAATATTTTGCACCTCCTATTTTATTTAAATATTTTAAGAATCCCATTCATTTCCTATGGGAAATTGCTTTTTGCTCAATAGCTTCAGAGTTATGGGACCCAGAGGCCCCAGACCAATGTTGACCTGTCCTATTATGTGGTACTAACAACACACACCTCACTAAAAATTTATATTTTGCACCTCCTATTTTATTTAAATATTTTAAGAATCCCATTCATTTCCTATGGGAAATTGCTCAATAGCTTCCGAGTTGTGGGACCCAGAGGCCCCAGACCAATGTTGACCTGTCCTACTATGTGGTACTAACAACACACACCTCACTAAAAATTAATATTTTGCACCTCCTATTTTATTTAAAGGTCCCATGACATGAAAATCTCACTTTATGAGGTTTTCTATCATAAATATGAGTTCCCCTAGCCTGCCTACGGTCCCCCAATGGCTAAAACTTGCGTTTGGTGTAAAAACGGAGGCTCAAGTGCGCTGATTTGGAATGTCATGACGTCATCAGGAATCTCAGTTCCTCCCCTTACTCTGCCTGGCCCGCCCAGAGACGTTGGCCCGCCAATGAGACTCGACCGTGCGAGCGCCACATGTGTGTGTGTGTGTGTGTGTGTGAATACACACACTGTAACGCAAGTGTTTCTTGTCGGTTCTTTGACGTGTCTTGTATTTCCACAACGAGACTGTTGTGGGGGTTATCTGAGCCATGGTTGAGAAGGAATTGGGGGAAAGGAACTTTGGCTTTGACTGACTGAAGTACATGAACTGCGACATGCCGCCGGTTGCCGCGAGGCACCATCGCCCGGCAGCGGGCAGCCGGCAGCAGGCAGCGCCCGGTTCAGTCGACTTCAGGTTGATGTGAAAGTGGAAGAACCAGAGACGTTGCAGAACCCGACAAAGTCGTTTGTGATTCATAATATCATCTGGAGGCGCACACAGCTTTTGGCCGTGATAATATGTATTAAATGATATAGATTTCTATGTATTATATGATATTATTTAGATATAGAGCTCCAGGACTGTAACGCAAGTGTTGTACACTTCCTTATTATTTGGATAACCGTTCTGCTTTTGGCGTTATGGCGCATAACACGTCGGACTCTCGTCTCTGGTATTTCTACAACGAGACTCGTATTGGGGGTTATCTCAGCCATGGTTGAGAAGGAATTGGGGGAAAGGAACTTTGGCTTTGACTGGCTGAAGTACATGAACTGCGTCATGCCGCCGGTTGCCGCGAGGCACCATCGCCCGGCAGCGGGCAGCAGGCAGCGCGCGGTTCAGTCGACTTCAGGTTGATGTGAAAGTGAAAGAACCAGAGACGTCGCAGAACCCGACAAAGTCGTTTGTGATTCATTATATCGTCTGGAGGCGCACACAGCTTTTGGCCGTGATAATATGTATTAAATGATATAGATTTCTATGTATTATATGATATTATTTAGATATAGAGCTCCAGGACTGTAACGCAAGTGTTGTACACTTCCTTGTTATTTGGATAACCGTTCTGTCGGACTCTCGTCTCTGGTGTTTCTACAACGAGACTCGTATTGGGGGTTATCTCAGCCAAGGTTGAGAATGAATTGGGGGGAAGGAACTTTGGCTTTGACTCCCTCAAGAACATGAACCACGACATGGAGGAGAAAGGGATTGTTGGCGGCGAATGTCTCCAGCTTGAGACCCGCTGAGGGACCACCGCCGGAGGCGGAGGTGCCTAAGCGCTGCCCGGCAACGATCCCTTTCTCCTCCTTGTCGCGGTTCAGTCTACTTCACATTGATGAGGACGTTGAAGAACCAGGAACGTCGGAGAACCCAACGCGGTCGTTTGAGATTCATAATATCGGCTCACACAGCTTTTTGCCGTTATAATATATATGATATGATATAGATATCTATGTAGGCTATATGATCATATTTAGATATAGAGCTCCAGGAATATTTCCAGAACACGGCTAAAGGCTGTGTGCGCCTCGCCATTGTGATACATCCACTGTAAACAGAGCGCATGGTACCGTGGCTGCAAGCTGCTCAGGGCCACACTCCCACCCTCCTCCTTGACCCGCCTCGCTCCTCCTCATTTGCATTATAGCTACAGACACCAAAACAGCGCATTTGGGGGAAGCTCAATGTGCGACTGGCTCGGAGTGGCTGTAACTCTGCACCACGGCTGAATTTCGGGAACGTCTTTGAATACTGTGTTAGTTGCCCACTAATACCTATATTAAAGAATACATAAAATAGCATGTCATGGGACCTTTAAATATTTTAAGAATCCCATTCATTTCCTATGGGAAATTGCTTTTTGCTCAATAGCTTCCGAGTTGTGGGACCCAGAGGCCCCAGACCAATGTTGACCTGTCCTACTATGTGGTACTAACAACACACACCTCACAAAAAATTAATATTTTGCACCTCCTATTTTATTTAAATATTTTAAGAATCCCATTAATTTCCTATGGGAAATTGCTTTTTGCTCAATAGCTTCCGAGTTATGGGACCAAGAGGCCCCAGACCAATGTAGACCTGTCCGACTGTGATAATAACAACACACACCTCACTAACAATAAATATTTTGCAGCACATTTTATTAGAATTTATTAAAAATCCTCTGCACCACGGCTGAATTTCGGGAACGTCTTTGAATACTGTGTTAGTTGCCCACTAATACCTATATTAAAGAATACATAAAATAGCATGTCATGGGACCTTTAAATATTTTAAGAATCCCATTCATTTCCTATGGGAAATTGCTTTTTGCTCAATAGCTTCCGAGTTGTGGGACCCAGAGGCCCCAGACCAATGTTGACCTGTGTGGTACTAACAACACACACCTCACTAAAAATTAATATTTTGCACCTCCTATTTTATTAGAATATTTTAAGAATCCCATTCATTTCCTATCGGAAATTGCTTTTTGCTCAATAGCTTCTGAGTTATGGGACCCAGACACCCCAGACCAATGTAGACCTGTCCGACTATGTGGTAGTAACAACACACACCTCACTAACACTAAATATTTGGCACCTCCTATTTTATTTGAATTTTTTAAAAATCCCATTAATTTCCTATGTAAAACGGCTTTTTGCTCAATAGCTTCCGAGTTATGGGACCCAGAGGCCCCAGACGAATGTTGACCTGTCCGACTATGTGGTACTAACACACACCTCACTAAAAATTTGGATTTTGCACCTCCAATTTTATTTGAATTTTTTTAAAATACCATTCATTTCCTATGGAAAACGGCTTTTTGCTCAATAGCTTCCGAGTTATGGGACCCAGAGGCCCCAGACCAATGTAGACCTGTCCTACTATATGGTACTAACAACACACACATCACAAAAAATTAAGATTTTGCACCTCCTATTTTATTTGAATTCTTTAAAAATCCCATTAATTTCCTATGGAAAACTGCTTTTTGCTCAATAGCTTCCGAGTTATGGGACCCAGAGGCCCCATACCAATGTAGACTTGTCCTACTATGTCGTAATAACAACACACACCTCCTTAAAAATTAAGATTTTGCACCTCCTATTTTCTTTAAATATTTTAATTCCATTCTTGATATACTAATCAAACACACCTTCATTTGTTTTCCCACTTCATTATGTGAACTTGCAAATTGCATTTCATGCATTTCACGGAGGCACGCCCCCTTTTGGTCATAATATCAACATTGCCTCTCGTTGTTCTGAGAGTAGACCGAGTAGAACGAACCCTGTTTTTGTTGGTTAGACTCAGGTCACCGAACCAGCAGATTATAGCAAAGGTTAAATTTGACTCAAAGAAAGTTTTCTGTGAACATTGAACCCCTTCAACTTTCTTGGCCTTTTTACATATTGCTATCAAAATGTAATTATCTTTGTTAATTAACTTTGTTACTAGTTACTACCAACACTGTATGTCACATTACGTTACAAAATGTAAGTGCTGCTCACAACAGCTCACCCAGTCTGTAACGGGAGGTGCTTGTCCAGGGGGCTTGTCAGCTCCACACATCAAACAAGTCTCCTCATCAAAGACTGAAAGAAAGTGTATTTGCATGACGCATTTAGGGACCAATTTTGGGGATTTTATCGTTCAATGGTATGTCCCTTTTTTAAACCCGCAAGAGGTGATTGGTGGAGACTCTGATATGGGCAAGACCTGTGGCTAAGGGTAATTGCATTCGCCAATCACATTCACCAATTCTGTTACCATTTGCCGATATCATTCTCAAAATTGGGCCCTTAATCAGAATATATTTGGAATGGCTTTAAGTTATTAAAAAAAATGGATACTGCATTGTATACCTGATGATTTAAGGACTTGGAGAGCCATATCTCTCCTCGCCTCTTCCATGGCTCTCCTTTTTGTTGAGAAGTTCATTTTGGGGAACTCAGGGAAGGCTTCCATCACTGCTCTGGCCATCTGAATTAACAACACTAAAGTGATTGTCTTTCTCTTTTAATAGATAACTAAACCATTTGTCAACACAGGCTTGGTGGGGAGGTTTTAGAATCACTGCTGCCAGCTTCTAAATGGTTGCCTTCTAAATGGAGGTGCAAAATATTAATTTTTAGTGAGGTGTGTGTTGTTAGTACCACATAGTAGGACAGGTCTACATTGGTCTTGGGCCTCTGGGTCCAATAACTCGGAAGCTATTGAGCAAAAAGCAATTTCCCATAGGAAATGAATGGGATTCTTAAAATATTTAAATAAAATAGGAGGTGCAAAATATTATTTTTTAGTGAGGTGTGTGTTGTTAGTACCACATAGGACAGGTCAACATTGGTCTGGGGCCTCTGGGTCCCATAACTCGGAAGCTATTGAGCAAAAATCAATTTCCTATAGGAAATGAATGGGATTCTTAAAATAATTAAATAAAATAGGAGGTGCAATATATTAACTTTTAGTGAGGTGTGTGTTGTTAGTACCACATAGTAGGACAGGTCAACATTGGTCTGGGGCCTCTGGGTCCCATAACTCGGAAGCTATTGAGCAAAAGGCAATTTCCCATAGGAAATTAATGGCCGAATATCTGTTGAATATCTGTCGAATGACCAACATCAAACTAACTTCACCACGGTCTTAAACGGCTCAACCGCAGCGCTTCGTGCATTTGTTGACTTAATGTTGTTTATGAACAGATCACTCAGAGATGGACCATACAGCTACAGACTCTAAAGCTAGAGACCATACAGATACAGGCCGTACAGCTACAGACCATACAGCTACAGACCATACAGCTACATACCATACAGCTACAGACCATACAGCTACAGACCATACAGCTACAGACCATACAGCTACAGACCATACAGCTACAGACCATACAGCTTTAGACCATACAGACCATACAGCTACAGACCATACAGCTCCAGACCATACAGCTACAGACCATACAGCTACAGACCATACAGCTACAGACCATACAGCTTCAGACCATGAGCTACAGACCATACAGCTACAGACCATACAGCTACAGACCATACAGCTACAGACCATACAGCTTCAGACCATACAGCTACAGACCATACCGCTTCAGACCATACAGCTTCAGTTCGGTTTTTCAACCAGTATGCTGGGAGATCCGTCTCTTCCCACAAGTAGTAGTGGGTGTTCCAGACCTTATTATGGGTTTAAACTGGAACCAATAGGATTGGAGGTTCTCACACATTGTGTTCAAAGGGACCAGGCTAAGGCCAGACCCAATAGGAACACGTCACTCTCCAACGTCTGAGTTGAATACATAATGGGGTAAGTGATAATTAAAAAAAAAAAAAAAAGATATGGCCAAAATGCACACTTTGATGCCACACCTTGAAGAAGTAAAACCCTATGTGTCTGTCCTCTGGTCCCATCGATGGGGAATGCATGGCCTCGGTCTGTTTCTGACATAGGCCATGCGACCCAAACAGCTGCCAAAACAGGCTGTAGCCTCGCTTAAGGCAATTTGAGCCTCAATCAATCTAGCCACATCAAACCGGTCGTTTGCAGCATAGGGTTAGGTTTAGGCAAGGCTGTTTTCTGTTCTTATCTCTGGACCTCCGGGTCATTCACACAGGTCCACACATCGGTTCTTAGGCCCGTGGCCTTTTTCCACTGCATCCCAAAGGAGGATATCTCTGTAAACTTTAAGGAAATTAAGTGATACAATTTGATCTAACACACTGACCGAAGTTATGGGGCAGAATTCAATAGACTTATTATTATTGCAATGTTTTTTGTAATTGTGATTGTATTGATTCCTGACTACAGCTCTCTGAGACCTTAAGGACTGAGGTCCAGATGAATTTCTGCAGGCAGAGCTTCTAGCTGGACCTGTTGTCACATGTTGCTCTGCTTAACTCTCGGGATGACACTTAATTTAACCTTTGTAATCCCTTGAGGATAAAAATAGTCCAGTCATTTTATGAAAAAAGGTCAAACAAAACAGAAGCAAGCTCAACTGATTTTGTGTCCTCAATATGTCCTGAGTAAGGGAAGCCCTGCTGTAGCCCTGGCAGACCTAGACTACGCAGATGACATCTGCCTGGTGTCTGACCGCGTGGAGCAGGCACAGGAACTCCTGAACAGAGTAGAGGTGGAATGTGCTAAGGTTGGCCTCAGACTGAACATAAAGAAGACTAAGGTAATCACCTATAACATCTGCACAGACCATCTGCCGATTACAACATCAGAAGGCAGCTCTTTGCAAGAGGTCAATGACTTCAAATACCTGGGTTCCTGGGTAAACTCCACAGAACAAGACCTTAAGATCAGGAAGGCAATGGCGTGGAGGGCCCTGAATGTTATGTCAAGCGTGTGGCGCTCAAATCTCCCCCGTCGCATAAAGCTGAGCCTATTTCATGCCACTGTGGAGTCCGTCCTCCTGTATGGCTGCGAAAGCTGGACCCTGACGCCCACCCTGCAGAAGTCCTTGGATGGGTGCTACACCAGGATGCTACGAGCAGTGCTGAATGTAGATTCAGAATGCCCACATTACCAAGAAGGATCTGTACGGGCGGCTGCCGAGGCTCAACCAGAGGATAGCATCCAGGAGGATGAAGCTGGCCGGCCACTGCCACAGACATCGGGAGCTCCCGGCCAGCATGCTGGTCCTGTGGGAACCAACGCGCGGGCATCGATCGCGAGGACGTTCCGCGCTAATGTACGTGGACGTGCTTAAGAAAGATGCGGGAGCTGAAAGTTCTTCGGAGCTGGCCGGGTGTATGGAGAACCGAGAGGATTGGAGACTCCGATGGAAGCTTGTCTGAGGACGACCGAGAGAGAGAAGGGAAAAAAAGCCCAGAAAAATCCCATTAGGGGAAAGTTTTGAAAAAGACCCCAATATAGCCTTTTAATACGCCTATTCATTATTTTTCTCACGTGAATAGGGTAAAACTGTTAACATTTAGATATCACCATGACATTTACTGAGTTGATTACTTACATGAAGACAAACAAAATATTATATTACAAGGTTTTTGAAATTGTTTGTTAACATGGCCAAAACGGTGCATAATCTAATATCGTATGTGCCAATTTACATAAATACCAAAACCGATCTAAACATGATTGGGTCTAGCTAGGTGATTATTATTTTTTTGTCCAGCCAATGAAATGACTGGACTAAAAAGGATTATCACACGTCGTCCGGCTCAGTCCCTTCATTTCCCAGATTGGCATTTGTAATTCTGCAAACGCAGACCAAGTGAAGGGGGATATGCCTGTGAGAGTACGTTTATAGAAGTAGTTGAGCGATGAGGATGTTATCAGTTGGCTGCTGATTTAAATGGACTAGGGCTGACTGTCATAAACACCAGCAAGGCGCCAGCAGTGGAGCAGGGCTATTCTCTGCTGTATGTCAATATGCTGGCTGTATCACAAAGGTCACATGCTCTTTACTCTGGGTTGAAGACAACAATACATTATTATTGTTTTTATATTTGGTTTTGGTTTTTCATTTCCCCCAAATCCCCAGAAAACGTATTTATTTTACTATACAATCTAATCTTTGTAACGATTTTGATAACCCCAAATCCAAAATGGGCGAGAATTGGGTTCCAACTAAAATATGACCTGATAAGGCCTGATCTACTAAGATTATAGATTACATTATATAAACCCTCTGCTGTATGATGTTACTTATTTTTTTTACCAGAACCTCCTTAACTCTACTTTCCAGTTAGTTTTGGCATGTGTGTGTTAAAAAATGGGGGTTTATGAATGTAAAACAACGTTGCTTAAATTAAGTGTAAGGACTGATGGCATCTCCCTCCTGAAATTCTGTAAGTTAAAAAATGTCTTATCTTCTTAAGACTATACCATTAAACTCCTTGCCACCAAGGTCAAAATACATAAATTAATCCATTCTCAGCAGGTCCCATGTCCCTGATGAGAAGGGTAGCTAAACAGACCTTCACCACCTCCTTCAACCCTCTCAGATCCCTTTGTTCCTTGTGTTTACACAGGGAACCACAGGACGCAGTATCAGGAATGCTGCCATGTTATTTCTGCCATCAATGGCTTAGCCCTGTGTGCTTCTATATTAATTAATATTGACCAGTTTTATAGGCTGTCCCCAGCCTAGATAACGATGCCAAATTCTATTTTAATGAATGGCCATGAAGCATTCATAGAACCATAATTACACAGGGGAAGATAAGCCTATTAATATTGATCAGATCATGAGTCTATTTAAACTGCTCATGGAATTTTCTCTTCATCTCCTTTTACGAGAGATATCCTCTTTTCTGTGTGTGTGTGTGTGTTAGGGGTGTAACGGTACACTGAAGTCACGGTTCGGTTCATACCTCGGTTCAGACATCACGGTTCGGTACGAGTTCGGTACAATGAAGGGAAAAGAAAAAACAAAATGCAGAAGGCAATTCTTTTTTTATTGTGCACGTCTCAGGTTGTACCATTAGTCGATAGCCTGGTAATGTGTATAGGCCTACGTACAGTAGGAATATTCATACTGGTTTAAATAATAAATGTTATAGTATTTCCTATCTTTGCTGAGCAAGAGTTTTGTTCGAAAGTTCAGTGATTGAAACTAGGGCTGCAAACAAATAAATTCCTGGGCTATTGAAGTTTTATGGTAGGCCTACCACTGTCATGCACCTACCCGATGTCAAGTGGACCGGGTTGAATTCACTGCGGGTCTCTCTTCTTACTGTCCTTCTCAACACTGATCTCACGAAAAGGCTAGCAGCACGAAATCAAGGGATATTTAGAATAGAAAAAAATGTGTGATTAATCCCGAGTTAAATATGACTTTAATGCGATTAAATATTTGGATCGCTTGACAGCACTAGTAACTTGTAAACAAAATAAGACAATCAGTTATAGAACTGAAAATGCAAATGTCTTATAGATGAAAGTGCAAAGCACACAGAATAACAGCCACTACGAGCCAGTGCCCCAATGAACTTTTCACAAGCGTGCCGTTTTTAGAGGCGGGTCGAGGGTGGGGGTGTTGCCCTGAGCAGCTTGCGGCCACTGTACCATGCACTCGTGTTTAAGGATGTATCGTAATGGGCTTTTGTCTGTGTTCTGTAAATATTCTAGAACACTCAGGGTGCTCCAGCGGGAGTCCTGGTGCTCTATATCTAAATAATATCTTATTATGCACGGATATCTAGATCATATAATATATATTATCATGGCCAAAAGCTGTGGGCGCTTCCAGACGATATTATGAATCTCAAACGACTGCGTCAGGTTCTCCGACGTCTCTGGTTCTTCCACTTCCAAAACAATCTGAAGTAGACTTAACTTTGGGATTGTTGCCCGCGATTATTGACCGCGATTGTCTCCCGCCGGAACCCCGCAGCGGGCAGTGCCGAGGTGGTGGTGCCTCGGAAGTGGGCAGGGGGCAAATTCCTTTCTCCTCCATGTTGCGGTTCATGAACTTCAGGGAGTCTAAGCCAAAGTTCCTTTCCCCCGATTCTTTCTCAACCATGGCTTTGATAACCAGTGTTGGGATAGTTCACTTTCTACGTGAACTAGTTCAAAGTTCAGTTCACAAATTTTAAAATGAACTAGTTCAGTTCAACGTTCATAATTCAAAGATTTGAACTAAGTTCACAGTTCCAAAAAATGAACTAGTTCATAGTTGTTTTTTTCAATATGTTGCCGTGTGAGCTATTATTTTTTTCCGGTATTTTGAACATCGAGCCCACTTCGTGATTCGTCTAGGATGATATAGAGTGGTTGAATCAAGCATCGTAGCGAAAATGTATTGTACATTTAGCGCATTTTGTAAATCCCATTGATTTCTGTTGGAAGACTCATTGCTTCGTTGGCCGGAAGCGGAAAGGGAACTAGTTTGGTTGTAGTTCAAATTTGGTTGTAGTCTTTTCGCTCGGTTCTAGCCCTACTGTTGAGTCGGAGAACCGAGCGAAAAGACTACAACCAAACGTAAACAGCCCCCGTTTACGTTTCCGGCCAACAAGCAATGATTCTAGGAGGTATTCTAGTCCGCTGAGCTATGAGCCAGCGGGAGATAACGTTATGGATTGTACGTATTTATAATTCGAAATTCGTCTCAGCCTTTATACCATAGACACTCTAGGGTCCATAGCATATAACCGTGTTGTCTGATTACAGTTTGATTCATTTTTCACTATTTAACAGATCTCGTTCTGAAGAATAATCACTGCGCCATTCGTTTCAATGGGAATCGGGACGGTCTATACTTTCAACATAAAGTGTATTTATATTTTTTAATTCGTCCCGGCCTTTACACCACAGACACTATAGGGTCTATAGCATATAACCGCATTTTCTGATTGCAGTTTAATGTAACAGTAAGCTGACAACGCCGCAACTGCAAATGAAACACACAGAGATAACCATGGCAACCGGTCAAACAAATCATTCTGCGCGCGCATCCGCCGTTTTGATAAACAAATAACCCCCCAATTGAACGAAGTTAAACCGAGTGCGCGTGCCGTTCACAGACACCAGAATGAACGAGTTCACAGTAACGTTCATCAGGCAGTAATACAGTACGTTCAGTTCACGTTCGCCGAAAATATGAACGAGTTCATGAACTATCGTTCAATGAACGCGTTCAGGCACAACACTGTTGATAACCCCCACCACGAGTCTCGTTGTGGAAATACCAGAGACGTCAATGAACCCGACGTGTTATGCGCCATAACGCGCTCGGCCACCTAGGTGCCAATTAGGGCTGCAGTTTAGTTGTCCCTGAAGAACTCTCTTATCTAACCTTAGATCTGAATTACATTAATTAATTCGTACGCCAGTTTACTTTAATTGTATACCGTGTATTCTCCGTATAAATCCATGCACCGAACCATGTCGTCCGTACCGATTCGGTTCAATACGAATACATGTATCGTTACACCCCTAGTGTGTGTGTGTGTGTGTGTGTGTGTGTGTGTGTGTGTGTGTGTGTGTGTGTTTCTCATTTCCTAGCTAAACACTTATGAAAGCTAGACATTTTCATAATTTCCATATATTTCATCCTGAAATTCCTACAATATGGCTACGGTTGGTCTTGGTTTGTTCATACAGATTTAATGAATTCCAAATTTTCTTATAGTAGAAGTCTTCCATTATCCTGTACAGCCTATATTAGACACCTTGACGGCTGCAGACCATGAGTGTGTATACAGTAAAATCTGTAGAAGGTCTGCTGTCGAAGTGTGTGTTGTTTCTACTATAGCACAGTCAACACCGAGCATGGCTTCTGCGTGTCTGGCCAGTATTACTCTACTTGTTTGGGGGGGCGGGGGGGGACATAGGGGGCATATGCCAGCCAGAGCATCTGTCTGTCATATGAGATGCAGAGGAGGAAAGGGATTCCCAGGGAAACTTGGTGACCCACTTCTTCTGGCCTTCTCCTTATTTAAATGGATTTGGGCATCAAAGGAGACAGACGTATGGCAGCCATCCCGTGACGGATCTCACGTGAGATCTAAGGGAGATGGGTGGGTGCGTGGGCGGCTGGCTGTTGGATGGGTGTGTGCCGGGCATGGCTGTTGAATGTCTCTAATTTTCTCCCAGTTGTCTTGCACCTATGTTATTACTTGGACACACACACACGCACGTGTGTTTTTTAAACAGTTGTGTTCCATCTCTGCAGCCCGGTGCTGACTTGGCGGGACGTGCAGCACATCATCGTGAAGACTTCCAGAGCAGGACACCTCAATGCGCCCGACTGGAAGACCAATGCAGCTGGTTATAATGGTGAGTACACACACAGAAAAAAAATATATGGATGCAGCATTTACACACAACAGTTTTGAGTTTGTAGATTGCGTTCTGCGTTCTCGAGTGTTGCATTGTTGGAGAGATTGTCGTCAGCATAAGATACAATACATATTAGGCACATTTAGGGCTGTACTTGAATAGCCACCTTGCGCTAATCTATGGCCAAAACTAAATATCATTCAATCCTTAATAACCTTTTAATGAAATATAATTGTCAACCAGGACCTCAATAAATACAATACATACTGCCAGCGGCCTGTAAGATTGACCATGTGGTGTTCCTGTGTCTGTGTGTGTCGGGGGGTGGGTGTGAGACATGCATTAATAATCAATGCTAACAGATGGGGAGTGTGTTATCAGACATGCAGGCCAATAAACCAATGATAAAAATAAAAACGCTTGATCAAAGGCCCGGCCCGAGGATAGTGGTGGGAAATATCGGAGAAGGATGCACTTGTGCAGCAGGACGCAGGGTGCAAGTGCAGTTGGAAGTGGTCATGGCTAAAATTAGAAGCCACGACTGAGGTGAATACAGTGAAGCATAACTTTCCACTGTCTGACTTTTTCAAAAAAAATTATAAAAAAGGATGTGCTAAATGCACATACTGCATTAAAGAAATTAATAATGCCAGCAGGGGTGTACATGCCCTGTATGCACAAGGCAGACATTCATCAGAGGAAAGTGACAACAACAATAACCACACAAAGTGTTGCACAGCTTCTCCGAAACCCTCTTCCAGAAACCCCCTAAGCAGCAGATAAGATCAGGGACAGTGCCAGGCCTATACTGCCAGTACCTGTACCTGTGATCGCATATCCAATGCAGAGGTGTGTGTTTGTGTGTGTGTGAAAACAAATTAACTTTAAAAAGGCACTTTAACTGAGTAACTAATATATATTTTTTATCTTTCTAGGCATATAGCATATAGCATAGGCCTTCTCATGATAATACGATATCATGCCGTCATATTTTTTCCGACTTCGGGTAGCTCTCTCTTTTTTTGTCATACATGTGTTTGCATCCCTGGTTATATAGAGGCTATGTAACGGAGTCTATCCAACTTTAAAAGGCCAATAATTGTACTGTTTGTTCAAGCTTGTTTGAATTGAGTCCTCCAGCTTCCATGTTGCCTTCTTGTTCATTGTGGAGTCTGAGGAGATATAACATCTCCTTCCCTTTCATTTATTTTTTTATTTTTTTTTTATTTATTTTTTTTATCCCACCACCCTCTTCGGAGGACAACTTTATTTTTATTAAGAAATAAGAAATAGGAGAGAATAATAATAATGATAATAATGATAATAATGAAAAAGAAAAGAAAAATGAGATTGAAGTGGCTCCGAACCCATATACCCAAGTGCGCAAGACACACAAAAAAAAAAAAGTAAAATAACAGACACAAAGAAAGAAAAACACAGAAACAAGCTTTAACATACATACTGACAGACAGACACAGGGACGCACAGTCAGACAGGCAGACAGAGACAAATGGTGGAGAAATGTGGAGTGGTAGATGTGGTCTAAAAGGAGGAGTATGGTGCTATGTGTGTAGGGTAGGTATATGCAAGTGTGTAGCTATAAGGTGTTGTTTGGGGAAAGGGAACGTGTGTGTGTGGGGGGGGAACTGGAGAGAGTTAGGAGGGGAAGAGGAGGGGGGGGGGCTTCGAATGTACATGGCTTACCTTAACTATTGAATTTGTAGAAATGTTATGAGGGGATTCCAGATTTCTTTAAAGGCGGAGATATTGTTCTTTTTATATGCAGCAGTTTCTTCTGTCAGGATGAATTCTGTGATCAAGTTGGTCCAATGGTTGAAGTGGCAAGATGATTTAGATTTCCAGTTTTGAAAGACTATTTTCTTGGTGATAGCTAGAGAGACAAGGACTGGGGTTTTGTATTTTGAGGGGAATCTGAGGTGTCTCCTAGAAGACAGAGTGCTGGACCAGCACTTCATCTCCTTCCCTTTCAGACAGAATGTGTTTGGCGCTGCTGCTCTGCAGGCCAGCTGGCCCAGTTACTAGTTCTGGCCAAGATGAAGTGATTATAATGTTAACACAAGATTCATGCAGATGTTGTACAAATGGAGAGCAAGGCCATGCCATCAAATCTATTTAAACATGACTAGGGATGCACCGAATATTCGGCCACCGAAAATGGCCCAAAACAAAATATTTGGTTTCGGCCAAAGGCCGGAAAAAAAAAGCAACCAGTGTGGAATGAGCCGGCTGCGCTTCTAAAAAAAGAGGGATTTAAAAAGTGCCGCACGTAAGTTTGTTTACGACTACCTGACTATAAGGGGAGATGAAAAAAGGTCTGCATGCACTTGTAAACAACTAAATTGAAAAAAGAGCCGAGCGCACCTGTTAAAAACCAAATAGGGGAGAGCCGGGTCGATTTAAACACTTTTCGGTTAAACGTCTTTTTCAAAGATGGCGTTACGTATACAAATAATTTCAACATGTGATCAACAACTCACATGTGTGTTCTCTTAGTTACAAGTGTAATTTAATACATATGTTGAATGATCGAGCTGTTTTTAACTTTGAACGTAAGTTGACATTTGTTTCAAACGCCCCGCCTAGCCGGGACGTTTGAAACACACATGCGGGACGAATGAAACAGCATATTTTAAAATGAAACTATTGACCTTACTCTTGTTTTTATGCAACATACCGGACAACATACTAGTGTACTCGTCATTGTTAAAATTTCACATAATTCCGCATAATATAACTAGGTCAAAATATATTTTTGGAATTGATTTTTCTTATTGAAAACAAGACAAAAAAGTTGATAAATTTAATTTAATTGTTTGATTTATGCAATGGTGAACAATTAAAGCAAAATGAATGAAAAACAGCAAAAGCCACATTCGGTATTCGGTTTCGGCTTTCGGCCAATTGTTTCAGTATATTTTCATTTCGGAGCATCCCTAAACATGACCACCTTTAATTCCACCTGGTTTTCAAAACAGTGGCATTATCGGATACAAATGTTGTGGAATCTCCAGTAAAATGGAACTATACTTGTATAGAATCTATATATTCTATATTACCTGACCACTTCAGAAGTAAGAAAAACTATAGACATTGTTTATCAAAAAACAGCCAACTGTATTCTGATTGGCTGTGGTGTTTGACGGACATCCTGTCATGTTTCAGTCAGCCACTTGTACGGCTTCGGCCTGATGGACGCAGAGGCCATGGTGAAGGAGGCGGAGCGATGGAAGCAGGTTCCTGCCCAGCACATCTGCGTGGAGAGCGCTGACCGACAGATCAGGTAGAACATGCACATGTCTGTACTCCAATGTACACGAACGCCGGGTAGGATTATATAACTAACCAGCGGGCCATCCTAGCTAAAAAGGCTCAACTGTCCCTAACTGTTACAGCTCTTATAGCCGGAGGTTGGGATGGAGCTCTTTCCACCTCCGGCTCTAGCCGTAATCATTCCTCCTTCGTCTTTCATCTGATTAGGCATAGCCGATTTAGCTGAGTGAGTACAGGGTCTTGTGGAGACCACTCGGGGATGAACAAACTCGACTCAAAATAGCTGTGCAAGGAGGAAGCGAACAAGAGTGAATAGGGCCCATATAAATATAACCTGTCCACACCAGTGTGTGTTATTTAGACCCCTGTGTGATAGAGAGTAAAGTTCTGCAAGCTGCACTGATAAGGGCCAGGCATTAGTTCCGCTGTGCTTGTTTGAACCTAAGACCTTACACTCACACACACGCAGTCGGGTGAGCAAGAGTCTTTACAGCTTGTTATTGGATATGTGGCTGCCAGTTTGTGTGAATCTCTGTCTCTTTGCTTCCCTGTTACTCTGTCTCTCTCTCCGTCTCTGTCCCTCTCTCCGTCTCTGTCTGTCAATTCAATTCAATTCAAAAAAGCTTTATTGGCATGAGAAATATACATTTGCATTGCCAAAGCAGGTAAACAATAATATAAACAGCGTTATAAAATAAAAAGTACAAAGGTCAGGTACAAAGTATAATATATAATAAGTATAAAAAGTTAAATGCAAAATATCTATGCATTCAAATGTTATACTATAAAAAATACTATAAAAAGTAATATGTGCAATATTATAAAAATTACAAAAATCACAGTATCTCGTATAAACAAATAAATTAAAGATACACTTTAAATACAGAGCATTAATACACAGTATTTACATTATGGAGGATGCGTGCAGCAGTGCAATTGTGTGAAGAGTGAGTCCAGGGGGATGAGTCTATGGGGAGTTTGAGGTCCTTCTCTCATCACAACAGGTGACGAATCTTGCTTCTGCGTTCATACATTGTTGTATTTCTCCCAACAGGTATGGCAGTTTGTGAGCATCTGGAGTGTCTTTGAAGTCCTTGCATGACTTTGTAATCTTTGGGTAGTGTGTTTTCCTGATGTCTTCGTATGACTGGAAGGAAGTCAGGAAGTGCAGTTCTGTTTTTAGTTGGTTGTGTGTGCAGTGGGAGCTGTCTTCTCTTGCCAGGTCTGTCTGTGGTGTCCCTTCTCGATGGCCAGGCTGTGTTCGCTGAGTATGTATCTGGTCAAGGATTTCCACTTTTCTGGCTCTAACTCTCTGTTGGTAAGAGCCTTGTTGTGGAGTGTGTTGCTGTCGCTTTCCTTAAGGTGGTTATACAATTGTAGGGCTCTCTTCTGAATTTTAATAACGATAGGATATCGTCCTAATTCTGCTCTGCATGCATTATTTGTTTTCTTTCTTTGGACTTTTAGCATTGATTTGCAGAATTTTGCATGAAGAGGTTCAATTTGATGTTTATCTCATTTTATAAAATCTTGGGTGGTGAGTGGGCCCCAGACTTCATAGCCGTAGAGCGTAATGGGCTCTATCACTGCGTCAAATATTTTTAGCCAGATCTTAATTGGGATGTCTAGTTTGATGTCTAGTATTGATCTTTTTATGGCATAAAATGCCCCCCCTTGCCATGTCTCTCAGGTCATTAACATCTTTGTTGAAATTTCCTGTGGCGTTCATGTTTATGCCAACGTAGGTATATATTTTTTTTTTTATATCATTATTTTGGTTTTACTAAGGTTCACTGTCAGGGTGTGCAGAAGATCTAGGTGCTGCTGTAAGCCTTCTTTGGTTGGGGACAGCAGCACCAGGTCATCTACAAACAGCAGACATTTGATTTCGGTGTCTATCAGTGTTATGCCGTGGGTTGCAGACTGTTCTAATTTCCTTGCTAGTTGGTTAATGCATATGTTGAACAGGGTTGGACTCAAGCTGTATCCCTGTCTCACACCCCGGCTTTGTGGGAAAAAGTCTGTTTCTTTCCTATCTTGACTGCACATTTTTTGTTTGTGTACTTCAGGGGTCGGCAACCCTGATTACGCGTGCCACCACTGGCACGCAGCAGCATAATCATTGGCACACTTGCAAAAAAAGATATGTACAGTGTTGGGGTAACTTAATTTGTAACGCATACATTAACCAAAGCGTTAAAAAGTAACGTGTTACAGTAACGATATAACTTTTTTGGGTAACGATAGCGAAGTAAAGTAACGCATTACATTTACAATATCGGTAACTACACTACTTTACTAGACTATAGTAAAACACTTTCCTGCGTTACCCAAGCCGTGTTTGCCTGCGTGTAAAGTTCTGATCTGTTGTGGTGCGTGCATGTGTGCTGCCTGTGTGTCTTCAGCGCCTGCTTGCCTCGGCACGTTGCCATAGCGATTGATTTCAGTGACGTAGCTGCTTGTGCGAAGGAGTGTTCAAGTGTTGGAGCGTAGAAGCAGGTGACACAGAAAGACAGGCTGGTTGCAGGGTTCATTGTAGAAGACATGCTACCGCTTGCGACCATTGAATCGGCCCGCTTTAGAAAAAGACTAGATAAAATACCTGCGACTCGCAAGCCAACATCCGACAGGAAAACATTTTCCCATTACCTGAACAAGTGTTATACCGACATGGAATCAAAGCTCAAAATAATTTTAGAGTCCTCCCTGGATCATATGTCCACCACCGCGGACATTTGGTCCGCCAACAACAAAAGTTACTTAGGAATGACGGTGCACTGGATAGACAGCATTACTTTAAAACTTGAAAATGCTTCTCTTGCCTGCAAGAGGGTGAGAGGAAGACACACTTACGATGTCATATCTTGCAAAATAGATCAGGTTCATTCAGCCTTTGGACCACATAAAGTAACAGCCTGTGTCACCGCCGCTTAAGTGCATTTCTGTTTTAATTGTATGGGATAAAGTGACCCTTTTATATTTTTCATTGATTTTTGTTCTCATGTTTCCCAAAGCCTGTGTTTTGAAACGTGTGTTGCTACTGATTGTCCTCACCATAACCTACTTTATCCTGTTGTTTGTGGATTTTACAGTGAGGCATTTCTTTGTGCAGACAGGAATATTGTTCTTTCATATGGTTTTATATGCTATTTTGTATGGATTTATACAATAAGCACTAAGTGATGATAGGGCTATGATGTTTGTCCATGTATCTACAGTAAATTAAGAAACGGGAAAGTAAAGTAATAAGTAGGGAAGTTACTTTTCAAATGCAGTAACTAGTAAAGTAATTTCATTACAATTTACAGAAGTAATAAGTAACTAATTTCTTTTTTGAGTAACTACCCCAATACTGAATATATCTTTATTTTTTTATTTCTTAATTTTTCTCGCTGTAATGCGGCAGCATAATCATTTGCACACTTGGAAAAAATAAATGAATAATATTCTCGTCTCCCCTGCAATTAAAAGCAATGACTTTAAGTGAGACATGTCTGTCTTAACTGCGCCACACGCGCACATTTCCCACGGTGGACGCTTTGCGCTGCGCGTGGCCGCTTTCCTCAGTGCCAACATTTCAGCGGCAGCAGGATTCTACTTGGCTAAGATAATGGTGCCGCCAACTAAGAAAGTCAAGTTGAGGGTATTTCAGCCATTATGGACAGAAGACTTTGATTTCGTTTTTTCAAAAGGACAGTGCTGTGTGCACTTTGTCATTCACTCCCCCCCTCACGGTAGCGCAATTGCGCATTCATTGCAACCTCTCGTTTAGTTGACGATATATATAAAAAAATATATATAATTTATTTTTATTTTTATTTTTATTTTTTTAAGAAAACTGCAGGGAGCCACGGCTGAGGGGCTAAAGAGCCGCATGCGGCTCCGGAGCCGCAGGTTGCCGACCCCTGAACTAAATGGATGTGTTATAGGCTACACCAAGGGATGCATCTGCAAACCACTGACACATAAATAAAATTACGATGCGATATTTATTGCTTAAGATTTGCTGGTGCTGTGGCGAGGTCTTTTGTGTTTTTTGCACTCGAGTGGTCGGCTGTTTTAACTTGCAATTGATAGTCGGTGGAGTCAGTCTCTTGTTGACACAGAGTGACTTTTGGTCATTCTTGCTTTGCTTGAATTCTGGAATAATTGTGGGGGGAGTGCATGCGTTTGGGTCAGAATGCCTGATGTAGGCTAGGTTTTGATGGAATGCGTGTTGTGAATTGAGAACAGCCAGCTCATGATGTGATACAGCGTTCAGCAGTGCAACAATTTTTTTTTTCTTTTTCAATCTTGACGACTTTTGTAGTGCTGTGTGTAGCCACACATTTGGCCCTTCTAAACTTAAACACGCAGTTAAATTCCTTTCCTAGCTCCTCTTTTTTATGTTGTTAGCTTAGCCATATCATGTCACGTTGTCAACATTGGATAGATGGAGCAGAACATAGTGGGTCATGTCCGATACTTTTTGGAAACGTTTTCTTCATAAAACGTGCCAGACAGATTTTGTATACATTTTATTCCTTAGTAATTAGCTACATGGGTATGCCGTCTTTCAGAACCTTTCATCACCAGCACTAAAGAGAGAAAAAAAGAGTGCATCCTCATTGTACCCAGCACTTCTGAAAATGCACTTCCGAATGCGTCTGTCCCCAGCACATTTCAAACCAAACTGACGCCCATGGCTGTCAGGTTGATTGAGGAAAAAGTCGGCCATCCCATTATGAAACTGCACTGCATTATACACCAAGAAAACCTGCGTGCAAAAATGTCCAATTCGGATCTCAATGAGGTGATGGCTGCTGTGGCGAAGGTGATCAACTTCATAGTGAAGCGATCTGCACTGATGCACCAACAGTTCCAGTCCCTGCTCGAGGAGATGGACAGCGCATACAGCGATCTCCCTCTCCACTCAGCTGTGAGGTGGCTAAGCTGAGGAAAGGTTTTGGAGCGGTTTGTCGGCTGCTTCGATGCTGTCGAGGCCTTTCTGTCCGAAAAAGGCCAAGACTATCCACAGCTGACGGACGAGCAGTGGGTGGTGAAACTCATGTATCTGACGGACATAACGGAACACCTCAACAAGCTCAATCTCCGACTGCAGTGTGCAGGGCAAACTGTTTTGGACATGTTCGACGTTAGTTAGCAGCATTTTCAAGTGATATTGCTGCCTCCACTTTCCGCTACTTCCGACACTTAAGAGAGCTGTCCTTCCAAGCGCAACATCAGCAACGCTGAAATATGCGCATATATGCGCGAGCATGAGTCGGAGTTCACAACAAGGTTTGGGGACTTTAAGAGGTTCGGACCCATGTTTTCTTTCCTGACTAAGCCCGAAAGCTTTGATGGACATGAACTGGATTCATCCCTGACAGACTGGTTGGATACACAGGACATGGAAATGCAGCTGATTGAGCTGAAGAGCTCAACACTCTGGTTGACAAAGTTTGCAGAGCTACGGAAACAACTGGAAACCACAGCAGTCAAAGAGCACGGACCCTGTATCCTCGCCTGCTGGGCATCTGCACCAGAGAAGTTCAGCTGTCTCCGGAACGTTGCCTTGGCTCTGCTGTCATTCTTCGGGTCGACATTCCTTTGTGAGCAGATATTCTCACACATGAAATACGTGCTCAGCCCCTCCCGCAGTCGTTTAACTACGGAGCAGCTCAGCCCAGCCAAGTAGGGTCAGGGATCACACTGACTGGTGGACTTATGGAAATATTGTGGCGACTCCTACTGGGTTGCGCAGGGGATCCTGGGTACTTGTGTTGCCTGTTGCTTTGTCGTCCTATTGTAATTGTTAGGTTAAGTGGGGTTAATTGGTTTGGGGTGTTAATTGGTTGTGTGTGTTGTTGAATGTTAACATGTGTGTATCGTTGCCGCCACCGTCACTGAGAATGACATGTTTGTTTGTTTGGTGTGCTGTTTTCTGTATGGTTGGTTATTAGGGCTTTGACTCCGAACTTCGTAATTCGAATATAATTCGAATATCAAAAAATAAATCAAAATTCGAACGAATATTAGGCAGTCCTTAATATTCAAACCTGTTATGGGCAGGCCAAGAGGGAGAGACGTCGGAGAACCTGACGCAGTCTATTCATAATATTGTAATGACCACGGAAGAGGCAGTGAATGAAGTATTGATTAGACAGCGATTTATTAGAAACCCAATAAACCGTTGGAACACGCAAGACCGGTAATCATAGCAACGCCGGTAAACAAACCTCGCAAAACCCAATCCAGGGCTGAATCCGAATACTCATACTTATAGTATGCATTTTGTAGTATGCCACAAATATAGCGCGTCCGAATGCTCAGTACGCATTGTGTAGTACGGAAAACGTTAAAGAATGCGTACTACCGCCACAGTATACGTGGTGGTGGTTAGTGAGGTCCCCCCTTCACTTTAGGCGTCTTTGAGTGTTATTAATTATTATTATTCTTCATGTTTAACCTCTGTTTTCCTTTTATTCCTAGTCTGTTTTACATAGTTTTGAATGATGACTATATGCTCTATAAGGTGACCTTGGGTGTCTTGAAAGGCGCCTCTAAATTAAATGTATTATTATTATTATTATTATTATACAACGGTAGGTCACTACGCTATCCCACAATACAACCGGAGTCTGGTAACGAACGAAGAAGAGATGGCTGACCCGACACTACCAACAGCGGCTTAGAAAGACGTTGTAGAAAGCGGTGAGAAAAGAGACATTAAAAAGAGTAAAAAAGTAAAGCAAGTAATTAAGTAAAAAGAGACATTTTTAATTTAATAGCAATGATGACAAGACGGAAAACAGGTAATTTATCAAGGTAATTTTGCCGGCATCTGAGGGGAGATACATCATCTCCAAACATCCGGTGAAGTTTCGGCGGTGTTCGGAAGCGTTCAGAGGCGTTCTACGCATAGCTGTAGACCGTACTACACTGTCAAGTGCAGTACGGTCAAGTAGTAGACACTGAACAGAAATAGTATGTACTAAGTATTCTGATTCAGCCCAGGTCTTACTGAAGGCATTTAATGGTCAAAATATTATTAATAAATATTCGAATATATTCCAAACATTGATATTATTAAACAAACGAACTTCGAATATGATTTTTGGGCAAAAGTCAAAGCCCTATTGGTTATGAATAAAGGTAGTCTGCCGTCGTGCAGTGGATGGGACGCAGAACTACAATTTACTTAAGCCTGACTCCGTGTGCTTTTTGGCCGCCGCTACAAAATATATGGATTAGTGCTGTCAAGCGATTAAGATATTTAATCGCGATTAATCACATTAATGTCATAGTTAACTGTGCGATTAATCTCAATTTTTTTTCTATTCTAGATATCCCTTGTTTTCGTGCTGCTAGCCTTTTAGTGAGATCAGAGTGTTCAGAAGGACAGTAATAAAATATGTTTGGTAAGATGGGTATAAGAAGAGAGACCCGCAGTGAATTCAACCCGGTCCACTTGACATCGGGTAGGTGCATGACAGTGGTAGGCCGACCGTAAAACTTCAATAGCCCAGGCTTTTATTTGTCTCAATCACTGAACTTTCGAAGAAAACTCTTGCTCAGCAAAATTGGGAGATACTAACATTTATTATTTAAACCAGTATGAATATTTCTACCGTACGTAGGCCAAAACACATGACCAGGCTATCGAATAACGCCCACACACACACATACGCACACACGGTGGCGGAGTGGTAATCGGGAGAGTCGGGAGAATTCCCGGTGGGCCGTTAATGTTTCGGGGCTTTCGGGCTGATTACTGCGGGATAACATTATTGCGTTTATAAAAGTTCCTTGCAGCACCTTCCAGCAAGCCTGAGCTTTGCGCCCGCAAAGCTCACTCACAGCCGCAACACTAACCAACTGTCAACGTCGCAACCAAATCGATTTTGTCTAGCGGGGAGTAACTGAACGGCCCCTCCCGAAGTTGTACAGTCTGCGATTGGGTTGGACCTTGAACTGCTTGGACCTTGAACTGCGATTGGTCAGAAAGACGTAACGGCTAATGACAACATTGAACTCTGCAGGCTCGAACAGAGTGACACACAAACACACACACACTTTTAAGGAGTTTTTCACCCGCTCCGTATCCGTGCTCGCCCCAACAAGTTTGTGCGGTGTACTTGTTTTGTTTCCGGTGTTGCTAGATCCGGTATGGTGTTGTAGTTTTTGTAACGCGACTAGTTGTTGCTAGACAGCAGGTGAAAAAAATACGTTTGCCAAGCCAAAAGAGCGTTAATCGTGCGTTAAAAAAATTATCGCCGTTAAAATTGGTTTGAGTTAACGCTGTTAATAATGCGTTAAACTGACAGCACGAATATGGATATATGGAAATATATATGGAAATAAATAAATTCCAGGTCTTTTGGAAATGCTTGGAGTCGCTGTGTCATAATTCAGCTTAATATTTAATATATTGTTGCTTTTGGCACACTCATTAACGAGAAAATGTCAAACTGGCACTGCATGTCAAAAGGTTGCTGACCCCTGGTGTACATGGACTTTATGATGTGGTAAGTTTTTCCTCGAACACCACTTTTTATTAATTTAAACAACAGACCATCATGCCAAATTAAGTCAAAGGCTTTTTAAAAGTCTACAAAGCAGGGGAATGGTTTGCTTTTGTTTTGGTTTATTTGGTGGTCAATGAGGGTGCTTAATGTGACTTTGGTCTGTTGTATGATCATTTAGTAAGAAGCCAAATTGTTTTTTGATTATGGCATTATTGTCAGTCAGGAAGTTAAGGATTCTGCTATTTATAATCAAGCATAGAATTTTACAGAGGTTGCTGTTGACACGGACCCCTCTGTAGTTATAAGGGTCAAATTTATCTCCACTTTTGTGGATTGGGCTAATCAGCCCTTGGTTCCAAATATTGGAGGAGACCCGGAGCTAAGAACACTGTTAAGCAGTTTTCGAATTGCCAATTGGAATTTGAGATCTGTATATTTAATCATTTAATTTAGAATACCATCAATGCCACCACATGCCTTTTTTAGTTTAAAAAAACTTATTTTGTCCTGTTGTTCTTTTAATGTGATTGGAGAGTCTATCTAGTGTGTTCTGATGATCTTTAATAACTGATTCTAGTGTTTGTTATTTATCTTGAATATGTGTTTGTTCTTTGTTCTTTACAATGGGGCCAAAGAGATTGGAGAATTGGTTTACCCATCAATCTCCATTTTGAATGCTTAATAGATGCTCCACAGTCGAGGGGCTGCAGCGGCGAAGGCCCGGTCGCCCATGGTGCGTAGCCTGGTGTTTGGGATCTGCATGGACAGACTGTTATTGGATCTGAGGGGGCGGGTTGATGTTTGGGGAGTGATGAGTTCTTGCAGGTAAGGGGGGGCATGACCGTTTATGCATTGGTGGGTGAGTAGGAGGACTTTGTAGTCAACGCGGGATGAGACAGGGAGCCAGTGCAGTGAGTGTAAAATGGGGGTTATGTGGTTGTATTTCCTGACTCATCAGGATCCTGGCAGCGCTGTTCTGGATGTACTGCAGCTTTTGGATGTTCCTGCCAGTGATCCCAGTGAACAGTGAATTGCAGTAGTCCAGTCTTGAGGAGATGAAGGCGTGGACGAGCTTCTCAGCATCTGGCAGGGTTAAAATGTGGCGGAGCTTGGCGATGTTTTTGAGATGGTAGAAGGAGATTTTGCACAGATGCTTTATATGATTGTTGAAGGTGAGGGTCAAACCTAACTCCTAGATTTGTGACTGTGGTGGAGAGGGGTATGACCTGACTGTCGAAGGTGAGATGAGTTATGGAGGATGACTGAACCTGGTGTGGAGTGCCAACAAGAAGGGCCTCGGTTTTGCTGCTGTTTAGCTGGAGAAAGTTGTTTCTCATCCATGCCTTTATCTCCCCAAGACAGGCAGTGAGACATGACATGGCAGCAGAGGGGCTTGGGGCAGTTTTGATGTACAGCTGTGTGTCATCGGCATAGCAGTGGAAGGACATCCCATGTCTGCTGACAACACAGCCGAGGGGGAGCATGTAGATAATAAAGAGGATGGGGCCGAGGACAGACCCTTGTGGAACACCACAGGAGACAGGGAGCTGTCTGGAATTGCATCTTCCCAGTGAGACATACTCAGTTCTGCCAGATAGGTAGGACTGGAACCACTTGAGTGCAGAGCCTGACAGTCCAATGGTGGTGTGGAGGCACTCTAGGAGGATTGTGTGATCCACTGTGTCGAATGCAGCAGTCAGATCCAGGAGGATGAGGAGTGAGGGTGATCCTGCATCGGCTGTCATCAGCAGGTCATTCGTCACCCTGAGCAAGGCGGTTTCAGTGCTGTGGGCTGAACGGAATCCTGACTGGATTTTTTCAAACAGGTTGTTGTGTTTGAGGTGGTCCTGAAGTTGAGAAGCAACTACCTTCTCTAGCACTTTGGACAGGAAGGCAAGGTTGGAGATAGGCCGGTAGTTGGCTAGGACCTCCGGGTCCAGGGTGGGCTTCTTGAGAAGGGGACAGATGACGGCGACCTTGAGAGCCGGCGAGACACAGCCTGACTGAAGGGAAAGGTTGACAATTTTGGTGATGAGAGGACTGAGAGTGGGGATGTGTAACTTGAGCAGAGCAGTGGGAATGGGGTCCAGGGTACAGGTACAGGGTTTCATTTTCCTGATGATTTCCTCAACATGGCTCTCCTGAACCTCAGCAAGATGCAGGGGAGACAGCACACTTGCAGATAGGGTGTTGGCGTCAGAGGGAAGCAGAGATGGAGAGCTGGACATCTCAGAGCGAATGCTGTCGACCTTTGATCTGAAAAAGTTGATGAAGCTGTTACATTGCTCTTCTGTAGCTTCAGTTGAGGAGGATGGTTGTGGTTTCAGGAGATGCTTTATGGTGGAAAAAAGCTGTTTAGAGTTTCCCGGGTTTTCATTTATTAGGCTGGAGTAGAACTGTGAGCGAGCATCTTTAAGGGAATTTGAGTAGGCCTTTGCTCACGGAAGGCCAGCTTATGGACTGTGAGCCCAGAGTGCCTGCATCGCCGTTCCAAGACACGCCCAGCTGTTTTCATTTTCCTCAGTTCATGAGTGAACCATGGAGCAGACCGTGAGAAATTAACAATACGTGATTTGACCGGGGCATGGAGATCAAAAACGCTGCTCAGTGAGGTATTATAGATCTCCACTAATTCATCCGCTGATGCAGATGCTGGGCAGGTGATGAGCTGGAGATCCATGCTCATAGTGGCTGCGTCAATTCTTTTCCAGTTGCGAAAAGACATTTGACGCCTAAGTGTAGTAGTGGTAGGCAGCATAAAAGTAAAGGCCATTGAGACCACCTTGTGGTCAGATACACCAAGATCATAGACCTGTATGTTATTGATTAGGGCAGTGTCAGTGATGACCAGATCCAGAGTGTGCCCCTTGGTGTGAGTAGGGACTTCAACATGCTGCTGCAGGCCAAGACACTCAAGCACATTCAGGAAATCTGCTGCAAACAGACAGGAGGGGTTGTCGACATGGATATTAAGATCACCAACAATGACAATGTTTGTTGAGATACTGCAGAGTGAGGTCAGCAGATCACTTATCTCTGGTAAAAAAGATGAGTTTGGCTTTGGAGGACGGTAAATGAGAAGCACTGTCATGGGGTATGGATGTTTGCATTTGAAGGCCAGACATTCCATAGAGGAAAGGTCAGGTATTTGCAGAGGAGATAGTTTTAGTTCAGCCCGGTGTATGATGGCCAGTCCACCACCACGACCAGAGCTGCGGGCTTTCTCCATGTAGTTGTATCCAGGTGGGCATGCTTCATTGAACACGTAGTAGTCCGCTGGTTTATGCCAGGTTTCAGTTAGGCACATGAAGTCAAGCCTTTTCTCTATAATATGGTCATTTATGAGGAGGGATTTATTTGTGAGGGATTGTGTATTAAACAGCTCCATGGTGATAGGAGACAGAGCTGAGGGTGGAATTCTCTGCAAGCTCCGTAATACGCGGCGATGCACTCCATATTTTCCACTTTGCCTAGTCTTGGGTATTTTTCTATTAGTTGTCAATGCCGGAATGGGACAGCAGAGGGCGCTAGATGCTGTAAGCTGCAGGGGATCGTAGTTTCCACAGGAGAGGAGCGGAGGTCAGAGGCAGGAAGTCATTTCTGAGCATGGCGACTGCATGTGTCTATGCATGTCACGGTATAGTGGATATTTGCAGCTAGCAGGCATGAGCCTTTCGCGTTTGGGTGTAATCCATCCCTCAAGTAGAGTGATTGTCTGTTCCAGAAAACATCGAAATTGTCAATAAAGCCCACGTTGGTTTGCACATGCACCATTTGTCATGATGAACAACTTTCACGCTGCAACCCATACAGTCAGACCATTTGGATATAGTGCAGGGACCACAACTTGACCAAACACCCACACATTAACTCCTTTGGTGCCGAAAGGGGTAAAAGCTGCAAACCCAGCCCACATGTACCAGGTTACCGTGGGACTATATGGTGTTAAATTCATAGCAATAAGGCTGAAGACGGCAGAGATATACATTTTAAAGTGAAATACATGCATATCTCCAATGTTTAAACAGCTCTAACATTGAGTGTAAAACCCTTAGGCTCGACTGTTGAATATGGCTTCAAAGGGTAGATTCCATAGTATACCCATAGCAGAAGTCGATATCTGAAAATAAAAATTGGATGCATTTGTTTGAAGTTGTCTTTCTGAACCGCGGCCATTCTACAATGCAGGCTGGGCCTTAAAGCAGTACACACATAAAATAACGTCAGTTTGACAGTGGATTTTGACACAGTATGCTGTAGAAACATGTTTGGTGATTGTTTTGATTTGTTAACTTCCGGTAAAGGGTTAGGGTTAGGCCTTAGGGTTAGGCCTTAGGGTTTGGCCTTAGGGTTTGGCCTTAGGGTTAGGCGTTAGGATTAGGGTTAGTGTTAGGGTTAGGGTTAGACCAGGGTTAGGGTTAGGCCTTAGGGTTAGGGTTAGGACCCCTTCATGGTTGCTTGCAACTATATTTATTATTTTTTTCCGGACAAAATCGGCCATATCTCAAAAACTACAGCGCCAAAAGTTTCGAAAATTGCCAGGCTTGTAGAACTCGTGAAATGAGTGAGGGATAACACGGACCAGAATGAACTATAGGTGGCGCTATAACAAGCCTTTGAAGTGCAACATACTCATCAGGCTGCCATTTCCATTAGGAAGGTGCAATATGCATGAAACGTGTTATACATGCACCATTAGTCATAATGAATAACTTTTACACTGCAACCCATACGGTCAGACCATTTGGATATAGTGCAGTGACCACAACTTGACCAAACACCCACACATTAACTCCATTGGCGCTGAAAGTGGTAAAAGCTGCAAACTCGGCACACCCAGGTCCAAGGTGACTGTGGGACTATATGGTGTTGAATTCCTAGCAATAAGGAAAAAGACGGCAGAGATATACATTTTAAAGTGAAATGCATGCATATCTCCGATGTTGAAGCCGATATCTGCAAAAAAAATTGGATGCATTTGTTTGAAGTTTTCTTTCTGAAGCGATGCCATTCTACAATGCAGGCTGGGCCTAAAAAACGTCAGTTTGACAGTGGATTTTGACACAATATGCTTTAGAAACATTGTTGGTGATTGTCTTGATATGTTAACTTCCGGTAAAGGGTTAGGGTTAGATCTTAAGGTTAGGCCTTAGGGTTAGTGTTAGGGTTAGAATTAGACCAGGGTTAGGGTTAGAGTTAAACCAGGCATAAAAACCGGTTCATTCCTAAACCAGTTTTTAAGGCATACCAATGCCATGTTACCATACCGACCAAGCTCACCATACCTCCACGTACGGAAGACTTCTATTTCTCAAAATATAGGGTTAGGGTTAGGGTTAGACCAGGGTTAGGATTAGGGTTAAACCAGGCATAAAAACTGGTTAATGCCTTAAACCAATTTTTAAGGCATACCAATGCCATGTTACCATACCGACCAAACTCGCCATACCTCCATGTACGGAAGACTTCGATTTCTCAAAATATCCGCTAATCTGCCCATGGCAGTCTACAGTCACACTGTCGGTGAAACGGTCATATTGTCGGTCAGACTTCAGTTTAGTTCTGGATCAGGAACGTGTAGAGCTCACTGAGAATCCCGTGTATGCTACGGTTTCGCGATGGGCTTTTTCCCCTCCTCACAGCCTGGGAGTAGGTGTGGAGTGGGGTAGGCATAGGGCTGCAATTAACGATTAATCGATTCATCGATTAATCGATGAATCGGATAAAAAAAAAAGTATAAAAACACCAGGCTCCAACGTCCCAGAACTATTAAAAGTAATATTAAATAATAAAACAATTAAAAACACAATAAAAACGTACAATGTATGATATACTTTTATATGTATATAAGGGACGTCCATGGTTAACCGGTCAAACCTATTGATACCATTAAACGGGTCATAATTCTATCTTTACTATCTATTTTATATTACTGGGAAAACAAGTTTTCACAAAAATCTCAATTATTATTATTTTTTTTCTGTTGCATTTGAACGCATCAATCATATTACTGAGCCGACCTGAACACATCACATTTGACATTGTTTGTGACCATTGGTCAGTTTATTTTTTTAAGCTAACTAGCTCTATATCCTGCCGATTTTAACATGGATTTAAAAACTGCATTACTATTTTTAACTGACGGGACTTTCTACACCGTCCGGTTGTGTGATTACTACCGCTGCTTTGAATGACTGTTGATGCACGCGGTGCCGACTCCGAGCCCGTCTGCACCACGTCTGCAGCAGCAGCAGCTGAGTTTTCGGTTGGACTAGACGGATACTGAGTTTAAGGAGTTTTTTTTAACCCAAAGACAGTGAAGGTACAACACTTCTATGTAGGCCTAAAGTCCAGTGTTAAGATACGACCAAAATACAAGCTGTGGTCGCTCACACTAAAGCTCGTTGTGGGCGTGCATGAACCATGAACCAACCTGTCGGCGGCTGGCTGTAAACAGTGCTGCGCCTACGAGTAACTTATTAATCGCGCGACACAACGAATCGACGACCAAATTCGTTGCCAACGCATTTAGTAATCGATTTTTATCGATTTTATCGATTCGTTGTTGCAGCCCTAGGTAGGCAGAAGGGGCGTTGACCTGGGCTGGTGGCTCCAGGGTTTGGCTGCATGTGCGTGGGGGGACGGCTGGTGGTGGTGTGGTATCGGGGAAAGGGGTCTTTTTGGAGTGTTTCCCCTGCTCACACCCTGGGAGTAGGTGTGAAGTGGGGTTGGCAGAAGGTGCGTCGGCCTGGGCTGGTGGCTCCAGGGTGTGTGAGTGTGGGTGGACGGCTTGCGGTGATGTGGTCTGGAGAAGAGGTCTTTTTGGAGTGAGGGGTCCTCCGGGGCGAGGTGGTGGTCTGGATGCAGGGGGGCCTCTCGACGTGGGTCTGGGTGGGGTGCCCATGGCTCTGCTAGTCCTGTGCGATGAGTTGGGCTGGCGGTTGAGAGCAACGTCCTTCTTGCTTGCTTCGAAGGTCGTTTGTGCCTGTGTGGATTATGATGTGGCTTGGCGACCCCAGCTTCTCCTCTATGTACCTCCCATTTGATTCTATGAGGAGCACAATCTGTGGGTTTTGTGTCTCCTCATTGGATGTTGAGGTATCTTCGGGGCATCTGGCAGTAGTATTGTTTGCGGTAGGTGGGGTGGAAGGATGCTGGTCTGTTTCTGCTGATGTGTTGGGGCTGTCATCAACTTGTTGCTGGGGCAGGGTCTCTTCAGGGGAGGTGGAGGGCACTCTTACAGGTTGTTTGTTGCAGCTCAGCTTCCTGACTTCCACCATAAGCTTCTGTACCACCTCATTCAGCTGGCTTGTCTCTGATCTCCATGTGTCCTCTTTGTCTTGGAGTTCTCTCAGTAGGGTCCAGAGAGCAGACATATCTCTTTCTCCATTCTTGCTGCGTGTGGTAGGCTGGACTGTGGTCTGTGCTGATTGGAGGGTGTTAAGATGTTGCTCAAGCTCAACTTGCCTCTCCATCTGGGTGACGCAATCCCTCATTTCCATGAGTGAGTGGTCCATCAGGTGAGGCTTCTCTGTGGCATCGTTCTGAGGGGGTGTGTCCAGGTGGCTTGTGGTGGGGAAGGGGGTAGGTTGGGCTTTCTCCTCCTGTGCTCTTTCTTTGATCTTGGAAAAGTTTTGTTTTAGGAGGTTTCCCTGAATCAAAACTATGCCTTTCTTGTACAGTTGAACAGGGGTTGGCTCATGTGTTTATTTTAAGGGTCTATCCTCCACTAAAGCCCTCTTTCTTAGCAGAGGGATAGTGTGCCCTTATGGCAGGGTGCCATGCCTTGGGATTGTCCGTATGGATAAGTTGTTTGTATTTCCATTCTTAGGGCATTCTGCATACAGTGTCTCTGGGGTGCTTTTGATGAGCTCTTCTTTTAAAAAATGCGTGCCCGCTTATTCGTTGCTCTGGTTGGGTACTGTATTTTGATGGCCTCTGTACAGGGGTGTTGGGCATCAGTAGGGAGTTTGCACCTTCTGTACTTGTGTGGGGGTTGTTCTTAAATACTGTCTCCATTGTTTCAGTGGATACGATTTCACACCTTTCACACCTCAATGTACCTTTGCAGCCAAGTCGGTGCCAGGTCTACTGTCTTTGTAGCTTGGTCTGCAGTAATAAATGAACAAATTTATACAGATTCTTTCAATATATTTAACTTTCTGTTTGGGGAAGTTTCTTCAGACTGTCTAGTACTCACTCAGTTCCAAATTAGCCGGTGTTCCCCCTTGTTTGTTTATCTTCCAAATGTGGGAGATAATCCTTGAGTGTCCTTGAATTAATCCTTGTTGAAGAAGGTGATTTGTCCAAAGTTAAGTATGAAATCCTTGTTAATGTATGATGAAGGAATGTCTTCCTTTTTGTCTTTGTGAAGGAACATCCAAATTGTTCCAACTTTAAAGAGGTGTTTATTCAGTTTTTCTGAAAAAATTCAGGAGCTCATGGGAAGCATGACCTCTCTCTCTCTCTCTCTCTCTCTCTGTCTCTGTCTCTGTCTCTGTCTCGTTGTCGTGGTCTTCCCGCTCCGTCTGCCCTCATTAGGTGGACCCATAAGAGTCTAGCTGGTGGCAGAGCGCATCGCCCCCCGGGTCCTCCATGTGTGCCTACCACCACTCTCCTGGTCTGTTTCATAGGGCCTTGTTTCCACATTTAATTTCAGGACACCGGGGGTACACAGCTGCGCCCTTGTCGGCACATCCTCACACACACCTGGGAGGGTGTGTTTTTCCAGCGTTCCCTCTCATGTCATTGCACATCCAGCTAGCTACATAACTCACACGCTCCACGTCTCATACACCCTCTGGCCGGCCCCTCTTTCTGCAGTGCGTTTGGTAATGTCTGCAATCGCTCGATTCGCTTCCCTTGGAGCGCACACACGGCCGATTTGTGTGCAGGCCGGTCCTAATCGCTGGCTGTATCTACTGTGTGCATGGTTCAGATGTCTGCCCTGCTGGTCTCAGTGTGCATGGTTCAGATGTCTGCTCTGCTGGTCTCTGTGTGCATGGTTCAGATGTCTGCTCTCCTGGTCTCTGTGTGCATGGCTCAGATTTCTGCTCTGCTACCCCCCGTGTCCAAGGTTCAGATGTCTGCGTTATGTTGTCATGGAGCCAGAGCTGTGATGTCAGCCTCGGCCTCTCTAACCACCTCAGACTTTGTCTTTCCTACGCCTGGAAAATAGAAATTGTTCCTGGTATTCCACACTCCTTGCACAAGCTTATAATGTGGTGTTTAGACCTTTGCTTGCTCTGCCATCATCACTGTAAGGTGCAATCATACCAATACCAATACCAAAAATAATAATTGTCAGGATTATATGTTCTCATTGATGTTGAATTGAATGTTAATTTGAAGTAGATTATTGTATCAAATGCCAAATTATTTAGCTATTATTTAGATGTGGCTTTCCCTGTGTAAGTACCTGGACTAGTAAGGAGTAAAAGGTTGGATGCAATGAGATTAGAAAGACGTCCTCAAAATCAACTCCTTGGAACTACGTTTTCCAAGAAGAGATCAAAGAACAAGCCTTTTTCTCTTTGCATTGCAGACTTTAAAATACTGAGTACTGAGTGTGTGTGATGACCGTGTCATAGTAGACGGCAATAGTGACTGATGAAGAGCTGAAGAAGGAACGTTTGAAATGGCTTGATTTATCGTAACAAAGTTGTGCTTGGGCTGCATTGATAGACTAGATTTTATCAGTACACAATCCCGAACAAATGTTAACACCACTGTCGAAACCCTGACAACTGAGTCTTACAAGCCCTTCTTTCCAACACATGGGCTAGAAGAAAAAACATTACAGCCTTTTTCAATTCCCCCTCCATTCTGCCAGAAGAGATCATTTTCAGGCTGTGCTTTGAGCTGCAGCCTAGATCCAGCACTGCTTGGTTTTGACCAAGAGCACCACATTATGCTGGGTGGTGTTCACCCTGGTAGAGCACCACATGATGCTTGGTAGTGCTGACCCAGAGCACCACATGATGCTGGGTGGTGGTGACCCAGAGCCCTACATGGTTCTTGTTGGTGGAGACCCAGAGCCCTACTGTACATGGTTCCAGCCTAGCATAACCCTACATGATGCTGGAGAGTATTGACTTGTAGACCAAGCTCTTCTTCAAGAGCTTTCCGGTGTTCAACAGACAAGCTTCTCTGCCAGATGCATTGAATGATGGCTTCGATGAGGTGTAGCTCACATCAGATGCATGCATATTGATAAGTCATCTCATTGGATATTTTATTGACTTTCAGTATTAGCAGTGTTTCTCCTGAAAATGCCCAACAATACAGTATACAGTTATACCAATTATATACCAGTTTAGCGCAAGCCCTGCATGTTCTGTACAAGCTTATCACATACAAATATGTTGGTTGTAATTCCCATTTTTGTCACCTTCAACCTCTGAAAACCTTTTATGCTTTAATAAATCGAGAGAAGCCAACTGACCGATTTGCCTTGACACGTGTATTTCCAGAACCATCCGATCGGAACACGTTGTGCGCTCCGTGTACAAAGCCACAGGCTGCACCGACAACCCCAACCACCGTGTCATCTACCTGGAGCACGTGGTCGTGCGCATCACCATCACGCACCCCCGCCGCGGGGACCTGTCCATCAACCTCACCTCACCCTCTGGGACCAAGTCTCAGCTGCTGGCCAACAGGTAACATGAAGGGCAACATTCAGGACATAATGAAACACACTGAGGCTCTTTGTATTCATGAACTTTAATGTTATTAAAGATGAGCTCATTGAACAAGTAAGTAGTGAGGGATGATTTTAGATTCTGTTTAATTTTAAAAGTCATGCTGAAAAGATTTATTAAACGATTAAGGCTAAACTTAGCTGTTTCAAGATTATATGAAATTGCTTGACATTTGAATGTGCCTTGCTGTTCTTAAACTCAATGATACTTTCACATCTGTCCTATGGTTTAATTACCTGGTCCCAGGCCAACCAATCAGTAATTAGTGCCTCTACAATATCTTGGACAAAAGCAAATTAGGTACCATCATTGCCGCAATTTAAGTAAATGCAGCATTTTTAGTTTAGCAACCTAATTGATTTCCACGATGTAAAGTGTGCAAAGTGTTTAAATGGACTTGCTCCTCAGCCTCTCTGTAAATACATGAACAGACTACACAGAGCTGCAGCAGATCCACCGGAGCAGCTTAAAGTGGCAACTGTAAAGAATCGTTCTGCAAAACATCTTTTGCTCACAGTTTTTTCTGTGAAAGGAGCAAAATCCTGGAACTTGCTACCTGATCACTTGAAATTTTGGTGCAAACTTCAACATGTTTAAGAGTTACCAAATCCTGGTTAATTCAGCAACAATTTTGTACTCATGTTTTGTCGTTTGTACCTATGTTACTAATGTGTTTTATTGTGTCTTGTTGTACTTAGTTTATCTTCTTTTTACCTTTTGCTTTATTGTATCTCACTGTAATCTGTTTCTTACTTTTTAATCCATTGTTTTAATCTCTTTTCATAGCTGTAGCTGTTCTCAGTTTGTCTATGTACACTGTATCTGTCCATATCAAATAATTAAGCAATATCACACGAGAGGGAGTGCTGTTGTACTGAATATCAGCAAGGCTGTGATTTTGTTGCAGGTACGAGGCCGAGTGCCAAAGATAATCACAGCCGTGCTGATATTCAGTACAACAGCACGACTTTGAGTTCGATATTGCTTTTATTCAACAGTTCTACAAGCACCAATTATTAGTTAACAATCATTACATTTGTTTATTTAATACATTTTTATTTATATTATTAACATGTCTCTGTTGTTAATCTTGGGGTCTGTGTTCTTTGTATCTAGGTTGTTTGACCATTCCTCAGAGGGCTTTAAGAACTGGGAGTTCATGACCACCCACTGTTGGGGAGAGAAGGCGGCCGGGGACTGGGTCCTGGAGATCTACGACTCGCTGTCTCAGCTCAGGAGCCAGAAAGTCCCAGGTCGGAGAGCAGCATTGACAAACCTCCTGAACCAAAAAAAACATAAAATTAAGTTATTATAAATGTATTAAATCTATATTTTTCCACCAATGGAGATTAGTACTTGGGGTCATAATATTCAGTATCAAAGTAAACAGTATTTTGTTATTCTGTATCTAGAAGTGTCTGTCTGCTGTATACGTGATTATCCATGTATTTTTTCTGTGTGTGCTTGTTCTCCATCTCATCTTAATTATTTGAATTTGAAATTAAACTATACCTTGTGCCCAGGGGAGCATTGGTATAAACATGCAGGTCTTTGGCCTGCTTCCTTTGTAGTAAACTTTTATAATCACCCAGCATATAATGGTATCTAAACACCATACAAACGGCTCGCAAAACCTATTAGCTGGAGGTTATCTTGAGCTGCTAAACCCACACCCTAACCCCTGCGAATGAGTTGCTGGATCAGTATTTCCTGTATCCTTATGCGGTAAAAGTAAATTGATTGTCTGTAAATGTTTTCATGTCATCTCTCTGAAGGCAAACTGAAGGAGTGGTCTCTGGTGCTTTATGGAACCTCGGTGCACCCGTACTCCTCACCACACAGCGAGAAACCCCGGTCCATGGACCCTCCTGTGGAGTTCAACGGTATGAGGACCCAATGAGATGGAGAATAGCATCATGATATCACCAGAATAAGTCTGAATATACAATGTAAAATTGCATCACGACATTACCAGAATCAGTCAGCATAAAGGATTTAAAATTGTATCATGACATTACCACAATCAGTCAGCATAAAGGATTTAAAATTGTATGACATCAACAGAATTAGTCAGCATAAAGGATGTCGATATTTTTCTATGTCATCATCAACCACTTATGTCAAGTATTACAACTATATAAAATAACTTTAATATATCAAAATAATGATCTACGGCCAGGTGGGCCTACTGGCCTACTCCAGTTTGCTAACAAATGCAAAATGTGCTTTGATACAAGGGTTAGCCTATGCCCACATAACTGGTAGAATAGCTTGTCGTTTCTCAAGTTTGTATACTTTACTTGTTATAGTTAGAGGCACAACACCAGAGAACTACACAGACTTGTGCGTTTATCTTTAATAATACTTGAAGTGTACATCAAGCAATGCCCGCAGACATAAGTCTGCAGACACAAGTCTGGGCAGTCATTACTGATGAGTTGGGCTTTAGAAATTTATCAAAATGCATCACGCCGGATATAAAGTCAGAGGTTCTGCTCTATCACATCAAAGGCAGAAAAATGCTTTGTCAGGGCTGTTGTCCCAAGAGTTTTTTTTTGTGTGTGTGTGTGTGTGTGTGTGTGTGTGTGTGTGTGTGTGTGTGTGTGTGTGTGTGTGTGTGTGTGTGTGTGTGTGTGTGTGTGTGTGTGTGTGTGTGTGTGTGTGTGTGTGTGTGTGTGTGTGTCCTGCCTTCAGGCCCATGTCACTCTGAATGCAATGAGAATGGCTGCGAGGGCCCAGGACCCCACCACTGCATCAACTGCCTCCACTACTTCTTCAAGTTCAAGAACAACACAAGGTAAGCAGCTTTTGAAATATTTCATGTACTTTTAGACTACACCCTGTAGTGAGCTGTTTCAAGGCAGTTATTATTTCCCAAGTGGGATCATGTTCGGTGCATTTTCTTTGCCGCTTCACAATGTTAATGTACCAAAGGTTTTGACAAACAGTACTTTAATTATATAATCTTCACAATCAGTAAGTAATCAAGTAGTCCTATATGTTTCCCATAATTTTGGTGAGGATCTCTAAGAACGCAAAGTCCTTTTTGAGGAGATTACTCTTCTCACAATCCTTTGATTTCTGTACATGTGTGTTTGCGTGTGTGCGTGCGTGTGCTTGCGCAATCATGCAGTCTAAAGTTATTCAAGTGAGTGCCTTTGTGTATTCGTGTGTTGGGTCAGGTGGGACCTGGGTGAACAATGTTTGGGTTTGGGTGTGTTTTTGCTGTCTGAGGATCAAAGGCTAGTTGTATCTGCCTTTTGTGTCTTTGGCTATGGGTGCTAATAAAAGGCTAGCCCAGCAGCTAACCTGGCAGCAGGTTACCTAATCATTATTGTGCCTTTTAAAGATTCTGCAACCTTTTGTACTTCAATGGGGACTGAGAGATGAATAAAGCCTGTCGTTGTGGGGGTGGTTCAGGTAATTACATCCTTCCATAAGTCTTAGATAAACACACACAGATTAGAGTCAGACACGGTTGTGTGCGTGTCGCACAAACTGAAGACGAATTGGTTAAGTCTAAGTGAGGGTGATGACTGGTCAGGGTTAGGTTAGGGTGTTTGGGCAAGTCTAGGTTAAGGTGTTAGTGGTCATGACTAGGTTAAGGTGTTTCATCAAGTCTAGGTTAAGGTATTTTTAATGCTCATGACTAGGTTAAGATGTTTGGTTACGTCTAGTTTAAGGTGATCGTAATGGTCACTACTAGGTTAAAATGTTTGGTCATGTTAATGTATTTTTCATGGTTATGACTAGGTTAAGGTGTTAATGCTCATGATCAACACCTAGGTTAAGTTGTTGCTTACGGTCATGATGTTAAGGTGTAGGTTCATGTCTAGGTTAAACTGTTAATGGTAATGACTAGATGATTGTGTTTAGTTATGCAGCTGTGTTTTAGAAAGGGAATTTATGTCATCAAGAGTGTGGAATGTCATCTGCATTTCATTACAGCAGTTTAATAGTCCAGCATTTGGTGGTCAATCGCACGGTAATCCTTTCAGAGTTCATACCCGCACAGATACCAAAACACGTGCGCACGCGCGCGCACACACACACACACACACAGGTATTTAACTTTTAGTTATTCTGGAGTTCTTCCGCAATAGGGGCCCGCATGACCCAGAGGTGAGCATGGCGGCAGATCGCCAAATGTTCCACCACCTGTTAACTATATAGCAACGGCACGCACCCCTTCTCCCGTCTTCCACCCTCCAGCCCATACCGTGTCAGCGTGCTAAAATGGTGTTAACATTGGAGACCATATGTGTACCGACGCATGTCTCACACCCCCAACCCCCTCATGTCTTCTTCACACCACGCACACATGCATATACACAGTCACATAGATTTATAAATCTATGTGACTGTGTTTCTTAACCACATCAGGACCTGCCTCCCTTCCTCCTTCGACCCTCACCAGTTCGCCTACAGAGCGAACACTTCGGCAGAGGACGCAATGGCCATCACACTCCACACCGCGCTGAGCCACCTGGAACACCGGGAGAGCTACATCAGGATGCTCTTCATTGACTACAGCTCGGCTTTTAACACTATCATCCCTGACATCCTGGTCAGCAAACTGTCTGACTTGGGACGCCCCCCACTTACCTACTCCTGGATTAAGGACTTCCTCAGCAACCGACCCCAGACAAACTGGGACACCACCTGTCCACCACACACACAATAAGCACGGGCTCCCCACAAGGTAGTTTGCTGAGCCCGCTGCGTTACACCCTCTACACCATGGACTGCAGACCCGCCCACTCTAGTAACACCATCGTTAAGTTTGCGGATGACACGACAATGGTGGGACTGATCACGGAGGGAGACGAGTCTGCCTACAGGGACGAAGTCCTGAAACTGTTGAGTGGTGCTCATCAAACAACATGTCTCTGAACACCAAAAATACCAAAGAAATCATCCTGGACTTCAGGAAACAAAGGACAGATCCATCTCCCCTCTACATACACAGTGAATTTGTGGGGAGGGTCCACACCACCACCTTCCTGTGCACTGTGATCTCTGATAACCTTTCCTGGTCTGCAAACACCTCAGCTGTCAATCAGAAGGCACAGCAGCGTCTGCACTTCCGGAGAGTACTCAGGAAAAATAACATCTGTGAGAAGCTGCTGGTTACTTTCTATCGCTCCACCATTGAGAGAATCCTAACCTACTGCATCACGGTGTGGTTCACCAACTGCACAGAGGCAGATAGGAAGATTGACCACAGCGAGTGGTCAAGACGGCACAAAGAAATATCGGATGCCCCTTCCCTTCCCTCAGAGACATTTACTCTTCCCACTATTGACTTTATGCTTTTGGCTTTATCTAGTTTTGAATTGTCCCAATTCTACAATGGCGGAAATGGTTTGTGTTGTTTTGGTCCTCCAGATGGACCTATGAATGGATTTCTGTATGTTTTTTTTAAGTAATTTGGTATTGGCTCCTCCAAACGCAGGAGTTGTCTGGAGTAGGGGCCGTAACGGGGCATTAGGACTAGAGTGGTTAAAGTAGCTGATGGTCCATGGTCTCGCTCCTTCACCTCCTTCCAGGATGTGCGTGTCCGAGTGCCCCAGTGGGTTCTTCCGTGATGACAGACGTCGCTGCAAGAAGTGCTCCTCGCTGTGTGAGATGTGCGTTGGTAGCCGTAGTGACCAGTGTACCACATGCAGGCCAGGCTTCCATCTCAACGAGGGCTCCAACACCTGCGTGGCCAGCTGCTCAGATAGTTTCTTCCTTGATCATGGTACGACACACACACATGCACGCACGCACACACGACACACACACACACAGAGACTCACACGCACACACACAGAGAGACTCACACGCACACAAACAGACAAACACAGAGGGCTGTACCCTAGTAGTTGACTGGTCCGTTGATTATAGGAGAAGTAATGCCTCCCTAGGAGTTGACGGGCAAGTGCCGCACAGATGAAAAAACGAGCAGTGCATGTTAACTCTAACCAAAGTCCTGTTTGGTATAAAATGGATGGGCGTGATTGTATCCAACAAATGGATCAGTCAAGGACTCTTAATCGACAGCGTATTCAGCTTGTCAAACAGAGTTAAAATCTGAAACCTTTTTGCTATTCACACTCTGTAATGAAGCAATCCTAAAGACGCAACGTGAAATGGACTGAACCACCCGGCTTGCTTTCCATCTGGTTTACCATGATGGAGTGTAAAACTGTAATAGTTTGTATTTTAACCAGTGATAATCGATTTTAACTAGAAGTCTACTTGAAAAATTTGGTTTAGCCCTACACGAACATGCACACTGTTCATGGTAGGCCGAAGATGGTAAGTTCCGCCCAATATCTGATGATAAACCAACAAAATACCGTTATTCTGATTTGGAGGACTGCTCTGGTTTCCATTAGTCATGTCTGACTCTGTCCTCCACCAGACTCCAACATCTGCCGGAGGTGTACAGAGAGCTGCAAAAGGTGCTCGGCTGCCAACATCTGCACGGAGTGTAAACCTGGAATGAGGTGAGGCCAAGGGACCACCCCACACACATGGGCAGGTCCTAGGATTTAGAGTTCTCTGTCGGGCCGGGGGCCCGAAAGGGGTATGGAGCAGTACTCATTTACGTACTTATATATCAGAAGAAACAGTGCAATTGTGAAGGTCCCCTTTAACAGTTTATTTAGCTGATGTTGTTTATTACTGTAAAGATTGGTTTAAAAATTGTGTTGGGGCCTACTTGTATCTCACTACGGCTGTTATAGGCTGATACAAAACGCTCCTTCTTAAAATAACTGCTTCATTACCGCAGCCTTCAAACCCATCCCGACCCAGGAGGTTTCTGTCTATGAATCAGTCTAGAGAGAACGATGGTGGAGCAGTGGGTTAAATGAGTAGAATCAGGATTCATGGACCAGCACAATGCTTCTTCTACCTTCCAACTTGGCAATTATATTGTATTTAGTTTGGGGTCCTGCCCTCCAGGCCACTTTACCCCATGTGTTGTTGGACATACCCTGAAAATACCAGCAAAGACAAAAATGTATACTGATTGACTGTAAATAAAGAAATAAACTAGGGAAACTACCGTTGCCTTCTCCCCCATGGACCCCTCAAGCCTCAATTGACTCAGCAAGGGTTGGTTTATTGCCTAGTAACTCCTGATGGCTCTTTAAGACGGCTCTTATAACATGTCCACACCAAGTGTTCTGGTTTTTAAAACAACCCGGTCAGGACGTGGTAATGGGGGGTCACAACATACAAGACCGAAAACATGACAAACAAACAAAACATCTCGCTCAGGTTCTCTCTTCCCCCAGCCCCTTACCGTCCCTATATTCACCGTTCATGTGTGTGTAGGGGGGACCCAATCTACAATGGAGAGTACCTGGGGTGGACCTCACCTAGAATGGAGAGTAGCTGGGGGGGGACCTCACCTAGAATAGATTGTTACTGGGGGGGGACCTCACCTAGAATAGATTGTTACTGGGGGAACCTAACCTAGAATAGAGTGTTACTGGGGGGGACCTAACCTAGAATAGAGTGTTACTGGGGGGGACCTAACCTAGAATAGAATGTTACTGGGGGGGACCTAACCTAGAATAGAATGTTACTGGGGGGGACCTAACCTAGAATAGCGCGTTACTGGGGGGACCTAGAACATTGAGTGTTTCTTGGAAATGTTGGCTAACGGGGCCCATCTGGTCTTCAGCTTAATGCAGAGAACCCAACCAATGGCCTGCTCCAACTGGGAGCAACAACCTGAAACCCCCCTCGATCCATTAGTCACAACTAAGCATATCCTTTCTCCTTCTCAGTCTCTGCTTCATATTAACTAACTTCAAAAAGCAAAAATGAATCCCAAGAAAAAAGCTTATTTTAAATAATGTACCGATTAATATAGAGATTAATTGTTTCAAGTCATTAAACAAGATACAATCTTTTGTGTGTTGGCAACAGTTGGCCTTCAGTACTTAAACTATTTAAATGTGGCTTAATTTAAACTCAGTTTTGCTGACTGCTGTTTGTTCTGGCATCAGCTGGAATGGGCAGTGTTAATGCTTTCCATCTCTATGTGTCAAGTCTCCAAGGAAACAAGTGTCAGGTGACCTGTGACCCCGGGACGTATTACAACGGTCACAGACGGGCGTGTGAGACCTGCAACCAGGCCTGTGCCAGCTGTGCAGGTAACCCGCCCGCCATGTCCCATCTTTGTTTCAGTTTAAATCCTTCCTTCTTTTATTGTCAATCTCATGGACATCATTTTTTTTTAAATTATTATTTATCCAAGTGAAAGATACATCATCTGCTATCCGGTCATCTGTTATGCTATTAATTAGCTACAGTTCCAGTGTGTGGCTGTGGTCTGTTTATAAATGAAGGTGTATTTGACTTGTAGGGACGGGCGTTGATGGATGCACCAAGTGCGCTGAAGGCTACATGATGGAGGAATGGCGCTGCGTCCTGACCTGCAGCATCGGCTACTACCGGGCAGAGCAGACAACCGACGGACAGCACCAGAGGACCTGCAAGCGGTGAGGCCTCACACCTCTCGGACAAACGCTGCAAAAAGTCCACGCGATGAGTTAGACCAGGGGTGTCAAACTCATTTTAGCTCAGGGGCCACATGGAGGATAATCTATTCCCAAGTGGGCCGGACCGGTAATAATATGGCATAATTATGTAAAATTAAACATGCTGTGAGCACACCAAACACAGGTTTCCCATTTACTTCCGTGAATAAAAAGGACGATGACCATTTTTCTTGGAAGATTCTGCACTTTTCGTCTTTTTGACAGAGACATTTTGGGGCAATGAGAGTGCCAAAGCGCATAATGTTGAAAGTATAAGGCAGAACGACAAGGTAGCTCCGGGCTAGCTGCACTACCTGTTTATACTTGCTCCCTGCACAGCCCCGGTATAAAGTTTGCTTGCTTAACATAATTGCTATTGCGACTTCTAGTGGACACATTAAGAACAGCAGTTTCCTTCATTGAAAAATAGCAGATCATTTTACGTTACATTCCAAAGCGACTTCCAGTTACACACAATTGTCCAGTAGTTCAATGTACAACAAATTAATCAGTGACAGTCAATGCAATCCATGTAATGCTAGGAAGGATTTTTATAAAAAAAATTATAACTTTTTTTTTATTATTATTTTTTTTTACAATACTGTACTTCACAAAATCATCTCGCGGGCCGGATTAAACCCGTTCGCGGGCCTGATCCGGCCCGCGGGCCGTACGTTTGACACCCCTGAGTTAGACCATGGTTTCTCAACGGGGCCGGTACCGCCCCCTGGGGGGCGTTCGCGCAACCTAGGGGAGGGATGCCGAGATCGTTTATTGGCCTGTGGCATGTGCCACCGCGACCACTGACATACCATGGCATATGCCGTTCAGGAACGGTAACTGCCGTTCTGGAACGGCACATGCCGTTCAGGAACGGTAACTGCCGTTCAGGAACGGTAACTGCCGTTCTGGAACGGCACATGCCGTTTAGGAACGGTAACTGCCGTTCTGGAACGGCACATGCCGTTCTGAAACGGTAACTGCCGTTCTGGAACGGCACATGCCGTTCTGAAACGGCACATGCCGTTTAGGAACGGTAACTGCCGTTCTGGAACGGCACATGCCGTTCTGAAACGGTAACTGCCGTTCTGGAACGGCACATGCCGTTCTGAAACGGCACATGCCGTTCTGGAACGGTAACTGCCGTTCTGGAGCGGTAACTGCCGTTCTGGAGCGGCACATGCCGTTCTGGAGCGGCACATGCCGTTCTGGAACGGCACATGCCGTTCTGAAACGGTAACTGCCGTTCTGGAACGGCACATGCCGTTCTGAAACGGTAACTGCCGTTCTGAAACGGTAACTGCCGTTCTGGAACGGCACATGCCGTTCTGAAACGGTAACTGCCGTTCTGGAACGGCACATGCCGTTCTGAAACGGTAACTGCCGTTCTGGAACGGCACATGCCGTTCTGAAACGGTAATATATATTTGGTCTTTATTGACACTATATCACAACATAACGCCGTAAATAAAGGGATTTATACGTTTCTCTCGTCCGTTCTGATATTCGCGACCTGTTTGTTGTTGCTTTTGAAATGACAAATGCTTTTGAAAACAGCCGGACTTGCTCCGGTGACGGTAGTTAGCCTAGCCACCTAAACAGTCAGTTTAGGTGGGTATAGAGCTATAGTCTTTTGCTGTGTTCCAATATCCATACTACCCGTACTCATTATACTTAGTTTGAGTACGTAGGGCGTTGCAATTAAGTTCAGGGCGAAAGAAAGTGTACAGAAAGGACCCGGGTGGTATACTGAAAACGGTCAAACCGCGGAGTGTGGATTGATGTACTCTACGGCAGCCATCTTAGCTATGTAGCAGAAGAGGCGGAGCCAGGCTGGACCAACTACGGCGCATTTTCTTCAATAGGTCCATGCATTTTCCACATAGCCTGCATTAATGGAGTCATTTTGTAGTTTTAGCAGCTTTTTATAACTACTATGTGTAAAGAGTTCACTGTTCAAAGCGGGATGTTTACTGCGGGGGAGGAGCCGCGGCGGCAGTTGCGATCGTAGTTTCCGGTTAGTGCATTTTTCCGCTCGTGTTTTATCAAGGTGTTGCCTATATAGCCTACTGTATGACTGCTTCAGCTCATAACTATTCAACAGGCCAAATATTAAGTTTTGCATTTGTTCTTATTGGTGTTTAACCAAAAAATGTATGTAGGCCTACAGGTTTCTATCATTTAACACTGATCCAGTGTCATAAACCATACTATACCGACATGATCCAGTGGCATATAGGCCAACCGTTTTTCCGCTGGCAAGCCAATTGTGTTAATCGGAAGTTCCATTTCCTACTGGAACCACAGATTTTCCGCTGGCATGCCACTCATGTAAAATGGTATTACCAGATTATACTGGCACCTACCGTTTTTCCGCTGGCATGCCACTCATGTAAAATGGTAATTACCATTTCGTACTGGCTCCTACCGTTTTTCCACTGGCATATGCCACACCTTTCCTGTGGTATTTGCCCGTTCATACACGCATACCACTCATGATTCACAGCTACATAATCATTCGTATAACAAAATACATACAAATTTTTGTTTGGCATACATGATGAAAACATAAATTAACAATGTCAAGTAAAATAAGCAAAAAACAATTGAATAAAGAAGTGTGTAAACAAATCTGTGTTTATTTATGGAGGATGGTTGGGAGTAGAGGGGGCAATGGTGAATGTGGCGGGCAGGCTCGGTCTAGGCTCGGTCTTCTTTCGTGGGTCGGTAATTCTATGGTGATGTGAAACAACACATTACTATGTCTGAATTTACTTATTAAAAATTATCAAAGCAAAAAGTTTGATAAGGCTGACCTCAGCATTCAGGCCTTTCATCATCTCAGATGCATGGTGTCTCCTCAGAGTCGCACAACGGTTGAGGGTTAGAAACACATCATTTATTTTACTGTTGACTGTATTAACTGTTCCTGTTTAACATTCAACGTTTGCACTTAGGTTCTTCAAATTACAGTGTGCATCTTATAAAAAAGAAAGTTATTATTTCATGTCACTGCTGCTGTACATATTCAAGAATAATAAAAAGCTTTAAATGTATCCTTGACTCTTGGTTACTTTATCAAAGTATTTACAATTTATTTTCTAGGGACTACATTTGAAAATGTTTGTTATGCTGCACACATAATTCCAATATCATCTAACCGGTCCACCTGTGAAAGTGGAACAACAGTAGTCAGAATTCTGAAAATTATTCTTTCTATGTGTATCTATGAAATCCTCCAAGGCAAAGAACATGGCTAGCTGGGTGCTACGCACTTTCACCTCCAGGGATGTAGCCAACATGATGCTACTCTACAAATCCTATGTGCGGTCCCACCTGGAATACTGCTGTCCACTGTGGTCTCCTCACCTGCAGTGCGATATTACCCAACTTGAAGCAGTCCAAAGATCCTTTACTGCGAAGATTCAGGGACTTGGATCGTCAAACTACTGGGATCGACTCCATCGCCTATCCATGTACTCCCTCCAACGGCGGCGTGAGAGATACACCATCATCCTAGTTTGGAAGATCTACAACAACATCATCCCGAATGCTGTGAACCTCGACTTTCGCGAGACCTCACGGCACGGCACTTCCTGCATACGGCCACTAGGATCATCGAAATACAGCAGCATTAACACCTTGAGGTTCCACTCATTTGCCTCGAGAGCCTCAGCACTGTATAACGTGGTCCCTCCTAGCATCAAAGTGCACACATCTCTGGCTACTTTCAAGTCAGCACTTGATGCGTTCCTTCACACTTTGACACTCCACCAACACCTGGGTACACTGGACAGAACAGGAACTCAATGTTGGAGTGGGCCGGTAGCACGTGTCTGTAACGTTGCTACAACACTGGCGGTGGAGATGCGAGACATCTTGGCCTGAGCCCTCCAGCTCACAACCAACCCAAGAAAACCCAAGAAAAATCCTAACGTTTGACAAACGCCTTGATGTTTCCACTTCTTGAGCAGACAGCTGCTTTTTTCCTGTGGTAAAGTGAGGCATCCTCAATGTAGCACCACATCTCTGATGGTAAAACCAAGATCACGATGGTTAGCCAGTTCACTGTAAATGTCCTTTGATAGATCGTGGTTCTACCATCAGAGATGTGGTGCTACATTGAGAAACATCAAGGCGTTTGTCAAACGTTAGGATACACATTGAAAGAATAATTTTATGAATTCTGACTACTGTTGTTCCACTTTCACAGGTGGACCTGTTAGATGATATTGGAATTGTGTGTGCAGCATAACAAACATTTTCAAATGTATAATCCCTAGAAAATTAATTGTAAATACTTTGATAAAGTGTTCAAGAGTCAAGGATACATTTAAAGCTTTTTATTATTCTTGAATACGTACAGCAGCAGTGACATGAAATAATAACTTTTCTTTTTTATAAGATGCACATTGTAAGTGCAAACGTTAAATGTTAAACAGGAACAGTAAATACAGTGAACAGTAAAATAAATGATGTGTTTCTAACCCTCAACCATTGTTGGACTCTGAGGAGACACGATGCATCTGAGATGATGAAAGGCCTGAATGCTGAGGTCAGCCTTATCAAACTTTTTGCTTCAATAATTTTTAATAAGTAAATTCAGACAAAGTAATGTGTTGTTTCTGCCAGTAGAAAAACAGTAGGAGCCAGTACGAAATGGTAATTACCATTTTACATGAGTGGCATGCCAGTGGAAAAACAGTAGGTGCCAGTATAAACTGGTAATTACAATTTTACATGAGTGGCATGCCAGTGGAAAAACGGTAGGAGCCAGTATGAAATGGTAATTACCATTTTACATGAGTGGCATGCCAGTGGAAAAACGGTAGATGCCAGTATTAACTGGTAATTACCATTTTACATGAGTGGCATGCCAGCGGAAATACGGTAGGTGCCAGTATAAACTGGTAATACCATTTTACATGAGTGCCATGCCAGCGGAAAAACTGTGGTTCCAGTAGGAAATGGAACTTCCGATTAATATAATTGGCTTGCCAGCGGAAAAACAGTTGGCCTACATGCCATGATACCACTGGATCATGTCGGTATAGAAAGGTTTATGACACTGAATCAGTGTTAAATGATAGGAACCTGTAGACCTACTTAATTTTTTTGGTTAAACACCAATAAGAACAAATGTAAAACTTAATATTTGGCCTATTGAATAGTTATGAGCTGAAGCAGTCATACAGAAGGCTATATAGTCTACTACACCTTGATAAAACGCGAGCGGAAAAATGCACTCACCGGAAACTACGATCGCAACTGCCGCCGCGGCTCCTCCGCAATAAACATCCCGCTTTGAGGTTCTGTCCTGCATGCAGTCCATTAACCAACACAACACAATCAAACATGGGCGATGCAAAAAAAACAAAAACTAATTTTGTTTCATAGCCCGTTTTCCTCCTTCCTGTTGCTGTTGTTCAGTTCCAGCTGCTCTGAGCGTAGTCTCCACAAAAACAATGTTGCATTTCAAATACAAAATGTACAAGCCGAATTAGGCCTCTGCGCGCAATCTGTTTTCGTGTTGCCTGGGCCGCGGTACCCGTTGTTCCCGGGCTACGGTTCCCACGTTGCCTGGGCCGCTGTCACGGTACCCGCGGTTCCCGGGCCATTCATTCATTGACTGAGCACGGCGGGAGTCAAAGGAGACGCGGGAGTGCCTTGCCCGCGGTTCCCGCGTTACCCGGGCCGCTGTCACGGTGCCCGCAGTTCCAGGGCCATTCATTCATTCACGGGGCACGGCGGGAGACGTGGGAGAGCCGTGGCCGCGCTCGCGGTGCCCGCGGCACCCAATGACACGGTGCTCGGCCCTCTCTCTCTCTCCCTCTTCCTCTCCCCCGCCCCTGCCCCGTGTGTCTCTCTGGAGGTTTAATTGGATTTATTACATTGATGGACAGTGCTGTTAGCCAATCAGAGGTGAGACATTTGCATGTCATGAATATTCATTAATATTTAGTTATATTTTTTTCACCAAAACCGACTCAGAGGGCATTCATTGCTATTAGTGACCATCGCAAAATCGATGAAAAACGACACAATGACACCTTTAAGCAATGTAACACGAGTGTCAGTGGGGTTGTTAGTTTATGTAATTTTTTTTATTGGGGGGGGGGGGGTAGAGGATGTGGGTAAGGTCAGGGGGGCGTTTGCTCAAAAAGAGAACCACTGAGAACCACTTAGTTAGACCATGATTTCCAATTTTGTGATGGTGTGAACATCACTACCCATATTACATCACTAGTGGGCGTGTCCACCTAGATCTGTGCTGGATAGATTAGCAACGTTTACTTCAGTCCACCGGTTGCTAATCTAGACTGATCTATCCGGATAGATCTGGATCTATCCAGCACAGATCTAGGTGGACATGCCAACTAGTGATGTCATGTGGGGCAAATTTTCGAAACGGCTTGTAAGGCTAATCACACTCACACCTGGTGGTATAATATGTCCCCTTTAAAAATTGGACAGGTGGTTTGCATACATATAATTACAATATTACTACTAGGGACAGGGACTCGCCATCCGGATATTCCAGACGATTCCCCAACAGCTGCTATGTTCCTGCCATAACCGGCCATTGAACAATATTACACTTAAACCGCATTATTAGGTACACTTAAACCGCAATATTAGGTGGCTGATGGGTTGACAAAATGATGACTGCGTTATTCCCGGGAGCGCTTTGAAATGTGATTTTCACTGTCCATCTTTAATTATTAAAGAAAGGAAGAAGGTGACACACTGCACAGCATCAGCTTGAGTGTATTCGTACAGTGTCTGCTCTGATGCTCGTATTGGCTCTGTCGTTAATCTTTTGAGCATGTTTTATCTGCAATTTTATTGAGTTATCACGTACCGGAAAGTTGGAGACCAGCAGCGCACTGCGCTATATCTGAATTCCTTAATTTTATCTTGAAGACAGGTCATAGGAAAGCTTAGAGTTTATGTTGACCCTTCTCTGCTTTACTAAAATATAAAGTTGCGTGTGGGATGCTTGTTAATTTCAAAGGAATGAGTCATTATTGAGGTATTTGAAACTGCTGTGTACCATCCCTAGGAGACTGTTGGCTTTTTTCACCTTCTCGGTTATGTGGGCGTGGAAGAGGAGGTTATCCTGGAATGTTACTCCATGGTCCTTTTCACAAGTGACTTGTTGTAGGTTTTCCTGCTGCCCATTTGTCCCATCTCATGGTTGTTGCAAGGGCTGCATGGACCAAAAGTCATATCTTGATATTTTCAAGCAGATATTTGTAACCGTTGCGTACGCACAAAACGGGGCTGAAATTGCCGTACGTCACTTTCAACGCCACGGTTGTGATGTATAAAAAACCATCTTGACGGGAGAATGTGCGCAGCCCTAAGCAAACTCTGACCCATGCGTACGCATGGTTTGGAGGAAAAGGAGAATTGGTGACACAGACGGTGTGGTGGTGAACTGAAGTCAGACAGAAGAATTGTAGAGTGAGAAGAACAATTGTTATATCATCGCCCTTCATAAATTTCATTTCAACCCGTATAATGCGTTAAATCTATGTAATCAGAATAATTTAAGTCAACTGCGTTATTTCTAAGTTATAACTCCAGAAACATCTCCTTAGAATAGAAATGAAAGAAAAAAAAAATCTCTATTTAATACCGTAAATCCTGTCCACTGACGGCGCGACTGCATGGAATGAAGCATCTGTCCAACATGTGTCAATAACATAATATTCTTATGTGACACTGTAAATACATAATCAAATGTCAATGAATTCCCAAGTGTGGAAAACCAAGCCACATACTCCTCATCACAATCGTTATATTATTGTCCGTACCTCTTGATGCTTTTCATGACAAATCAGGCATTAAAAAAGGGGTCATGTTCAAAAACATTTTACTTGGGTCATTACAAACGGATTATCCAAGGTGTTCTCGGTCAGTCTTATTACCGTAACCCTATAAATACAGCGGTGAGCCCCGTGCGTAATGCTGCACTGCTGGCACTGCTGGAGGACCATGCAAATGGCAGGATTCGGAGGGAGAGGGTCTTCAGGGACCATAACGATTGATTGGTACATAAAAATATGTACCTTTATGTCAGACCACTTCTTTTTTAATCCTGGGACTGTGCACTCCGTGCCACTGACAGAGTTCACTGCTGCAGCAACATGTTGCCACTCAATCTGCTTTTTGTTGTTAGTGATCCCAATCCCTAGCCTGGTCCTACCAGACCATCGTACTTCAGTTCATTTGTACAGAAGGTCTGGAACTGCTCAATTGACAAACGTTCACTCACTTGGAGGCGGGTGTCTGTAGAGGTTTTAAAAAGATTGGATCTGCCCAGTGCCACTCTGGATCTGCCATAACCAATCGCATTGCGTTTGGTCGTGACGTATCGTATGTCATGCGACGGGACCTGCCGCAAAACACGTTTCGCGCACGCGCAGGCTGTACACAAACCAAACAAGATGAAGCGTGAAGATGTCTCTGAACGATAGCTGCAGGTTTTGTTTATCTGATGTAAGAGTTCAAGGAACAGTTGTACATTCTAAATTAATATTCAACAGTAAGGACAGAGATAATGTTTGTGGTCAACTGTCGACGCTGGGACTTGTCATTGACTCACTGACTGACTACTCATCTCTGACTACAACTGAAACTGGCGTGCGACCTAGACGTCATCGTTCTCAGCCGCTCCCTCTGTTCGCTGATTGGACCACCAGAAATCGTGTTGACATGGAACGCATTTACATTAAGCAGACCCAGACCTAGTACTGAAGTGAAATGAAAATTGAGTGGAAGTAGGTAGGTGGGCGGCGCCAGGCTACCTAATCCCGAAAACTACTTTTCGGGCCTCCACCTCACCCACACGTGTCTCCACTTCAACCTCCGCGAAATTTCGCTTTTTTGCTTTTCTCAGTCCTTCTGCCATTGTTTCCGACAAGTCATAATACTTGCATCTGAGTCTGTTTTATATGCAGATCGCATTCATGATGTCGTTTGCATTGACCATTTATGGTTAAAAAGGGGTGTGTACAGGGCGGAACGTGAAGCTGATTCAGCTGCGCACACTCTGTGATTTATAAAGCAAAGATTGCTTAGAGGTGTGCGTATGCAGGGTTTTATGTCAGAACCTTTTTTGCCGCATGCAAAACTTGGCTTTTGGGCGTACGTACACTTTTAGTAACGATCCCACGCAGGTTTATAAATGAGTCCCCTGGTTGGCAGCTGCGGTATATAACTGGTGTCCTCCATGGTAAAGACGCTGTGGTACTGTTCGCTGAGTGCCTTGGCCTTGGCCATGTCTGTTGTTGTGATCAATCTATTTCTGTTCTGTAGTTCAACAATCGCAGTTTTTGTCTTGTTTCGTGATCGGACGTACTTCCAACATGATTTGGGATCGTCCTTGATGTTGGCGGCCAGCGGTCTCTGAAACAAAGCTTGTGCGTCACGAGTTGCTTGGGTTGCCTGGTTTCTTGCTCGTTTGAATGCTTGGTGATTTTCTACTGTTCTGCAGTAATAGTAGTGGTTCCATGCCTTGTGTCTTTGGTTGAACGCGCTGCTTCGGCGGTCATCCTTAGGGTCTTAAGTTTCTTGTTATGTTGCTTTCTGTTGGGAGGAGTATTCTGCATCACTGCAGCTGATTGTCTCTTTAATTAATTTCCAGGTGTCCTCTACAACCTTGTTCTCAAGCATGGTGTCCGTATCTAGGTCTGAGAGTTGCCTTGTCGATGCTACCATGTTTGTTCAGTGGGATGCTGAGTGTTGCGGCTTCAGAGCAGGCTTGTCAACCATGTACAGTCTCAGCTGGCGGTTAAGGACTACATGGTCACTGGTTCTGAGGGATCGTTCATAGGTCACGCTGTCTACCATGATGTCTTTGTTTTTTAGGAGCAGGTCTAGTAGGGCAGTATGATTTGAGAAATTGTCCATAATTTGGCTGAAATTTATAAAGAAATTGTATAAACGTTGGCCTGATTATTGTAGCAACCTAAAATATTTAATAATTGTAAAATGACAGACTAGTAGGCATTAATAAATAAGTTTGTTGTCACCTCACAACTTAAACTATAATAAATATAGCTGCGAGCAGCAATGTGGGGGTCATGCAGAATAGGAATCCATAAACTAATTTAGCTGGACAGACATAATCGGTTAGGTGGCTACATGATGACCGTCTCAGTAATTTCACCTACAATGAAAGATATTGGCAAATGGTTATCACAATGAAAATACTTTGAAGTTGCTTTCTAAGGGCTGGAATAGGCTTGCTGCTAACGCCCCCTCCTTGGTTTGGATACATGAAGGCCTTTGAAATATACTCATGTGAAGAGAGAGGAGTTAAAGGTCCCAAGGCATGAAAATCTCACTTTGAGGTTTTCTAACATAAATATGAGTTCCCCTAGCCTGCCTAAGGTCCTCCAGTGGCTAAAACTTGTGTTCGGTGTAAAACGAGCACTAAGTGTTCTGCTCGCCTTTGAAAAAACGGACGCTCTAGCGCGCTGATTTGCAATGTGGTCCCCTATGTCGTCATAAAGGAACTAAGCTCCTCCCCTTTCTCTGCCTTGCCCGCCCAGAGAATTTGGCCCGCCAATGACACACAACCGTGTGTGTGTGTGTGTGTGTGTGTGTGTGTGTGTGTGTGTGTGTGTGTGTGTGTGTGTGTGTGTGTGTGTGTGTGTGTGTGTGTGTGTGTGTGTGTGTGTGTGTGTGTGTGTGTGCACACTGTAACGCAAGTGTTTGCTGTGGTGTTATGGCGCGTAACACGTCGAACTCTCGTCTCTGGTATTTCCACAACGAGACTCGTAGTGGGGGTTATCTCAGCCATGGTTGAGAATGAATTGGGGGAATGGAACTTTGTCTTTGACTCCCTGAAGTACATGAACCACGACATGGAGGAGAAAGGGATTGTTGGCCGCGAATGACTCCCGTTGAGCCTCGCTTCCCGCTGCCGAGGGCCCACCGCCTTGGCGCTGCAGCAGGCGGTGGTGCCTAAGCGCTGACCGCTGCCAAGGCAGCGAGGCTCCGGCGGGAGACAACCGCGGTCAACAATCGCGGGCAACAATCCCTTTCTCCTCCATGTCGTGGTTCAGTATACTTCAGATTGATGTGGACGTGTAAGAACCAGAGACGTCGGAGAACCCGACGCGGTCGTTTGAGATTCATAATATCGTCTGGAGGGCCACACAGCTTTTGGCCATGATAATATATATTATATGATATAGATATCTATGTATAATGATATTATTTAGATATAGAGCTCCAGTGTTCCAGAATATTTACAGAACACGGCTAAAGGCTGTGTGCGCCTCGCCATTGCAATACATTCACTGTAAACAGAGCGCATGGTACCGTGGCTGAAAGCTGCTCAGGGCCACACCCCCACCCTCCTCCTTGACCTGCCTCTCTCCTCTTCATTTGCATTAAAGCTACAGACACCGAAACGGCGCATTTGGGGAAAGCTCAATGTGCGACTGGCTCAAGGTGGCTGTAATTCTGCACCACGGCTGAATTTCGGTAACATCTTCAAATACTGTGTTTGGCGCCCACTAATATCTATATTAAAGCATCCATAAAGTAGCATGTCATGGGACCTTAAAAACACATCTTTATTAATTATAGCGCCCCCTAGAAGTCAAAGGTCACCAAATTCATTGAGTATCCCAATGATGATGTCATGGATCTATGTACCATGTTATGTTATGATATGTCAAGGGGCTGCTGATAAATTGGCTTACTTCCTGTTTGGCGGCTTCGGGGTCGAATTTGATTGGTTGTCGCGGATGTTTCCATGAGAAATAATTTACTAGCTAAATGGGGTGGTCTGATAGTATCACCAGACATTGACATCTTCATTAATTACAGTGCCCCCTAGATGTCAAAGGTCACCAAATTTAATGTACCAAGTTTGGCTATGATATGTTAAAGGGGACATATTATGAAAACAACACTTTTCCTGGGATTTGGGGTGTTGTTTTGGGTCTCTGGTGCTCCCACACGCATAAAAACTTTGAAAAAAGTCTGTACATGATTTCTTTTGTGAGATATGCATTTCTGAAAGTAAAATGCATAAAGTTGCCAAACGAGCGAGTCAGTATCGGCGCCCCCCCCCTACGTAGGAAGGGGGCACACTTGAATGTTACCTCCCACTTCCCAACTCCCCTCCAATCAGAGCATTGCTAAGATTTTGTGGACCAGCGGACGAGCAACTCCGGCGGAGGGAACTCGGCGGCAGCTCAGCTCCTGGAGTACAATCCCTTTCTCTGCCGGACTGCCGCCGAGCTCCCCCCGCCAGAGCTGCCGGACTGCCGGACTTCGGCGGCAGTCCGGAGGAGGAGACATGGAGGAGAAAGGGATTATACTCCCGGAGTTGAACTGCCGGACTGACGCCGAGCTACCCCTGCCGGACTGCCGCCAAAGCTACAGACACCAGAAACGGCGTATTCTGAAGGGACTGAAGCAGAGGGGAATAGCGATAGGTAAGCTTTTTTTTTCCTTAAAGCTATTTCCAGCAAACAGCTTCAAAAACAGGTTTTCTGGAACTCAAATACTTTGTTTACTTGTTGGGAAAACACCATAATATGTCTCCTTTAAAGAGAAGCTGAGAATAGTTTATTTCCTGTTTAGCGGCTTTGTCGTCAAGTTTGATTGGCTGTCACGGCCAAACGGTTTTGAATTTGAAATATCAGTTTCTCACATTTGTTCAGCCTTGTCTGAAGATCATATATGGCAAGTTTCATGAAGATTAGACAGAATCTAGCCTGTGGAAATGTACTATTGATTTTGACAACTTTCAACAAGGCGGACAAATTCTGATGTTTCCATGAGAAATAATTTATTAGTTATATGAAGAGGTCTGACAGAATCACCAGACATTGAAAATAAGTTTGAAATATACGTGTGGAGAGAGAGGAGTTAAAACACATCTTCATTAATTACAGCGCCCCCTAGAGGTCAAAGATCACCAATTCATTCAAATTCATTAATTGAGTGTCCCCATGATGATGTCATGGGTCTCTTATGATATGTCAAAGGGCTGCTGAGAAATTGGCTTACTTCCTGTTTGGCACATTCATGGTTGAATTGATAGGCTGTCACGGCCAAATGGTTTTGAATTTGAAAAATTGATTCAATATTTTTTGTGGCCCATGGTCTTACGGTCATCTGTGCCAAGTTTCGAGATGATTGGACAACATTTGTGATAGGAGACGTATTTTTAAGGTTTTTGACATAAACCAAGATGGTGGAAAATCAATCATGGCGCAAAACAACGACATTGGTTGCGTTGAACTCTGCTTGGCCCAAGGATTCCAATTATACATTGTTTGTGAATATTGGTTGAATGGGTCAAAAGTTATAAACATGAATGCATGTCCAACTTTGACCCGTTGGTGGCGCTAGAGCTGATGAGCTAGCGACCTCAAATTTGCTGTGAGGGGTCATGGGACTGTCCTGAATCTGTTTGCCAAATTTCCCAACTTTTGACCATGGTGTTCTATGGGCTGCTATAGACTCCCATGGCAGCATAATAATAGGAAAACGTAGAATAACAATGGTTGTCTCGCAGCTTCGGTGCTTGACTCCCACCTATACTATAACTTTAAGTAAAAACTATAAAATTAGATCCTAACTCCAGCCAATTCCAACGAATTCTGTCAAAATACTGTTGACTGGACCCGTAAAGCCCATTTGAAGAACAAGGAACAGCTCCTGGATACCAGAGCATGCCTCCTCAAACCAGAACTAATGCAAGCGATCCAAAGATTCAAGACGGGAATCTTCGGGAGGACTTTGTGGCGCCGAGTCTGACGTCCCCTTGGAAAAAGTTACAAGCTTGTTTCTTGTGAGGCATTGTGAACAGGGGATAGCGTTGCGTGTTAATGAAAGCAGCCCCCGACAAACAAGACTTTTCTACTGAAGATCATTCTAAACATCGTCATTTCTGATCTGTTGTGGTGAAGTCTGCCTCTACATCGAGCTCACTATCTTTCAATAATTCCAAATAGTGCAATGTAGTTTGCATCATTAAAAATGTAGTTATATATCTTTGAAGTTTTATTAATTCACGAAAGATTCTCTGATGATAAAATGAGCAAAAATCGTAAAACACAGAACTCTGAAAAAACAAGTCAGAAAAATGGAATTTGGAAAACAATTCAACTGAATTTGGAAAATAATTTAATGGATTTCATAGGACTGTAGTCTAGTTTTCTAGGCGTGTCTGTGTCTCTAATGCGAGTGGCAGGGGCGGAGTGGGGCACTAATAGCCACCGGGAGAATCCTCCCCGGTCCGGCCCCACCCCCCTGCAACACCGTTTATTTATATATTTTTTCAGTATTAAAAAAAAAAAATTGGTAAAAAAATTAATGATATAATTATAATTAAGAAATTAAAAATGGGTAAAATAGGTCACAGTTCTGCTCTGTGCGGAAGAGAATTGGCGCTCCGAGAATTGGCGCACTTCCTTACAAGACCAGTAACCATAGCAACGCCGGTAAACAAAAGCACTCCGGATGGCCGTAGTGCTCCCCGCACTACAGCCATCCGGAGGCGCAGAGCTTTTGGCCGTGATATTATCTATAAAATTATATTATACTATTATATAATATAGAACGTTATAAGACGCTGTCACCTAGTGTGAGAGGAGAGTTGACGGAGTGACCTAGTTTCAAAGTTTATACCATTTATGCTCGGTAATACCGGTGTAACGTGTTGACACGACTAGACGACTACTACTACATGTTCCAAATCTGTTAACGTATTCTCCATCCATTAAAAGAGAAAGATCAGTTAAGTCATTAATTCGTCTGAAATATACCAGCCAGCACATACACATTTGACTAGCAGCTTGTGCTAGCTCCCGCCTAGCAATAACGTCAATGGTGGAGCTCTGGCTAATTCACCTGCACAACACTTTAATGCCTGATTTCAGCACTTAGATGCATCCCCCTCCAGCATCCGCTTCTTCTTTATTCTGGCCTTTTCAGCCCCTCCTTTCTCTTTTCTCTTCTTGCCTTCCATGAGTGCCACAACAAGCAAAAGCAAGCAACCACGAACTTGCTCGCCTTCTCTGTCTGACGCGTCTTTAGGGCTATCCCCCTACATTTCCGAAAATGGACTTGACCTGCAAGCTGTTTATTGGATAAACGCATTTCCCAATCCCAGGAGTCTTTGCTCCATTACGTCAATTCAAGAACAAACATATTAAAGTAAACTGTAGTTCGTATTATTTATTCATGGCCATGAAAGTTCTGTAACGCCTGAATAATGAAGAATTAAATGAAGTAAAAAAAAATAATATAAAAAAAAAACCATGAATGAGACATAGAGAGTAAGCAAGTGGTATAAATATTGGTTGGATGTTCTTGAGACATATATTGTTTATTTCGGGGATTTTCACGGCGTCTTAGCGGGGAATAAATTATGCTCAGGGCCGGCTTGCAGACGCCTGTGGGCCTGTCCAACTGACTTCGCAGGCCGCTACACAATTGTGGGCCGGTCCACCTGAACTCGCTGGCTGGCCGGCCGGCCGACCGGGAAATCTCCCGATCGTCCCGACGGCCACTCCGCCTCTGGCGAGTGGGGTATTCTAGGTATTTCTTCCAGTATTGGTGCTGGATTGTGTCCAGTATTTTATCCTCAGCTTGCAGCTTGTACATAGTAGTTCCCAGTCATTCTCATATTGAAGTCTCCTGTTGCTTCGATATGTGAATAGCTCCCTTTGCTGACTCATTCGAAGACACAACAAAGATGAAAGATGTTATCCTGTGTTGAGTTGGGGCTGCGGTACACACATCCAATGAGCAGTTGGTCATGTTGATGGAGTTTGATGTTTAGCCAGAGTGATTTTGCGTATTCTGTTCTGTTGAGCGTGTCCAGAGGTGTTGTCAGTATTCCACTTTGCACATAGATTGCTATACCCCTTCTACATGTTGGTGAGTTAATGTTTTTGAAGAGTTGTTAGCCATTGTTAGTGAGTTTTGGTTCTTGTATGGGGTAAAACGAGTTCTTAGGTAGCACTTCCGTAACTGCTACTATATGCGGTTGCTTCTCTCCGGCTACTCTCCAAGTTTGTTAGGGAATAGGTCCGCGTTAGTCTACCACATTTTGAGTGCATGTTGTTTCAACAAATTCAGCTTCAAAAGGTAATTGCAAAAGAAGTTGGATGTTACCTAAGTGCTGTATCAAAGTAGCCTGGCTCCGCCCGCCTAAGTACTTCCGTTAATTTGAATTTCCCTTCAGTACTAGGTCTGGGTCCGCGGTATGTTGTTGGGTTTTCTCCGTCTCAATTTTCTGCGTCCAATCAGCGAACAGAGGGAGTGGCTGAGATCAATGACGTTAAATTCAACTCTCGTTGACGAGAGTTTCATTCTGATGTAAATGCGACGGCTACGCAACACCTCAAGGCTTGGGTAGAGGTGTTGCGCTGTCTCCAAAGAGACTATGCAGCATATCATCATGAGCAGTTCTAACTGAAAAGAAAGAAATCCGCAAGCTGCTGATCATGTAAGAGAAGGTGAAGTCGCATTATCAAAGACGTTGAAAGATGGTGCAATCTACGAGAGAGACCAGAGGAACTGTCCTTATGAGGCTTTTGTCGGGATAAAAAACAAGTGGGCAGCAAAATAAATAATATGTTGCGTTTTTGCGCTTGTTGCCTACACTCAGACCTGAACTCATTCTTGCATGCGGGTGTCTTCATTCAAAAAAACATTCGGAAGCAGTGTTTCCATAGGCATCGATTACGGGGGACGGGGGGGACATGTCCCCACCACTATTTAAAATACGAATTTTGTCCCCACCACTTTTAAAAATGTGCAAACCAATTGCGGCCGAAAAAATCCCCACATCCGAAATCGTCGAGTCTAAGTCATGCGATAGGCGCGCATGAAGACATCCTCACAGTAGTGGTGCCGAGATGATGCCTCATGAAACATCAAAGCCTCGCAGCCAAATGAACCACCAAAGTGGTTCGACCTCGAAGCTTCAAATTAGTACGCTAAGGGTACCTAGTGGTGAATGAAATTATATGATGAAAGAGAGTTTCCTGTGATGATGCAATGTTTGCGTCGTACAACATAAAAAGAGAATTAAAGTCATTTCAGTGATACGTGTGAGGGTGCCGTTCATAAATATCTTCTGAGCTCATGGTAGAAAATAAATCATTTGACAAAGATTTTAAGTCATCCCGAGCAAAATAGAATTTCTTATCGACTACAGTAGCCTACTCATATTTGTAATAGTAAAACTGCATGATGACTGAGAATGAGTGTGATTAAAGTGATCTTGGAACTGGGTAGTGTCTTCTTTTTGTAAATGATGTGCCAATTGTGAACCCATATCGCGGAACAGCCCGAGATGAAGCCTCGAACGTCACAAGCTACGTCATTTCGCCTATTTGAATCCTACTCGATGCGGAGCTTTGCTCGGGGGAGGAGCCGAGGTACTCGACACACGCCCCGATGCCTCGACGCAAACCATAACATCACTACCTCACAGCATGCATACCTGCCATCTAGTGGTAAATCCGCAGATTGCAAACATGTGAAAAACAAAATTTGGTATATAGTCGTTTGATTTGTCGACTGTCAGCCAATGTAGAAACATGGCGTTGTAAAATGACAGCGGAGTCGGTGCATTCCCATGATGGCGCATTAGGGCTTTGACTCCGAACTTCATGATTCGAATATAATTCGAATATTTCCTAGCCTAGCTTTTATGACTTCTAGTACTAGCGAAGGCTAACGCAATATCATGGAATTAACTTGAGATGTATATGGAACACTAGAAACCATCGCTACTGTACAAAAGGTATTCCACTCAACCAATAAAAGTGGAAGACAGAAATTTGTAGTAGCCAAAGCATAGACTGTAGCTAAAGCCGGTATGTAGCTTACTGCAGTGTTACTGCTAGCTAACCGTTAACATTGGCAATAGATGAGAACTAGCAGTTAACTGAGTTAATATCAAACATCGTAAAACAAGGTGATTTGTATGTTTCTCTGCACTTGCAGCGCATTTTTGCCTGCTGAAAAAGGATCTTATATCGGTTCCAGCTTTTCCCTTAGACATTATGGATCCAGTTAAATAACCTTGCGACTTAAGCCTTTTTTGTTGTTTGTTTAATTTGTTAAATTATATTTAATGTCATCGCAAGGGGGAGGAGGGTGAACGTGTGCTGTCTACACAGCGTTATAATGGAGAAGTTTCAAGACAGACAGACAAAATTGACATTTTTTTCAGAAAAGCCGGTCCTTTTGCTTCCTGTAAAAAGCATGTTTGTGACACTGGATAACGATATGGATACATAATCTAGCCTGCATGTGGAGGGCCACATTTATAAGGTAAGAAATTGGTTTACGTAAACTTTGCTGCTGGTTTTGTTTGCTCGTGATGACCTGGTCAAAGGTTACCCACGGTCCTAAGCAATTGTGATATGATTCTGGTTGGTGCTCCAGCTAGTATGCATATAGATTGCAGCTAGTAGCAGCTACAAACGGTGCGATTGCTATGCCAATGAGGTTATAGTTGTTTTGTCTGATTGAGAATGTGACGTTAAACTTGGAGCCTGGTAGCCCTATCCTGACATAAATATGTTCTCGCATAACCTGTGTGATTATCCTAAACTGTAGGGGATTTTATTTGCGGGCAATTTGCTTATGATGTAAGTGAAGTCTACATTGGTCCTTCGCAAGTGTTTACTGGTGGTCAGGATTTGGCAGATACAATTCTCCTCTCGGCGCTTTTTTTTTTTTTTTTTTTTTTTAATTCAGCATATATGCTACCATCAGCCATTGCTTGTCTTCAAAAGGCTGATGCTCAGTACCTCGTTTCATTCCGTACCCTCTTTACAGTCTGGCATTGTTTGTCTGGTAAACTTTGTTGATGTCAAGATAAGTGTTAAATTTCCAACACTGTTCTTTGTCCTGTGTGTATTAGTATTACATATCCCGAGCCAATACCCTGGTGTTTCCAACACCGTTTTGCAAAACAAGCCAAAACACAAACTGTGGTTTTCATCTTTTATTGTTCGAATAGGATTTTCAACACCTGAAAATACACTGTAGAGCATATTGTAATGCAGTGTTGAATGGATGAATAGAATAGCTTACATAAGGTACCCAGCACTTTTCAAACCACACTCAAGCTTATGGTTACTTCTAAAAACAAACTGACGGCCTTGAGTGTTTCCCATACCAATTTGTGGTGCAGCACCACAGAATCAATACACCGAGCGCCAGAAATTGATTGTTGTTTGTTTTTTGTTTTTTAAGCGATTTTGTAATATAAATATCGTTCCGTTCATTCATCTCCGCGTAGCACTCTTTCTCCCCGTCATTCTCGTTTACACACACACGCACACAGACAAGCGCGCACACAAAGACAAGCGCGCATACTTGCCAATGGTGCGCGGGTACACTACCAATTATTGGATAAACCTGCGTATCATGCATGCACATGCACTGACAGCGGATTCGCCCGCTCCTCCTCTCAATGCGCCTACAAAGGCAAACCCGAAGCAGCTATGTAAGGGATAACGTCGGTCATTATCGGGAAAATAAGCTTATTTTCGATCATGACCGGCGATGTTCTCAACATTATCCGGCTTATTACACGGCTACTTGCCAAAACGAAAATAACTTCACATGGTGTGTCACATATGCCGCTTTTCCACCGCACATGTAGCTCGACACGACACGACTCGACACGACACGACTCGACACGGTAGCAGCACGGGTCCTTTTCCACCGCAAATAGTACCTCCTGGACGTGGGCGGGGTCGGCTGCGCGAAAGGGCCGTGACGTATTTTTGTACGCGACGCAAACAACACCTACGCAACCCACACATGGACAGAACCCACATAACAACAATGGAGGACATCGATGCGATGGTATTCGTGTTCGTATTATTAGCTGGCATGTTGAAGAAGTTGAAGAAGTGGAATACGTTGGCTGCGGCGCTGCAATGGCTGTTACCAGCATGGTTGCCATGTCGCTCTCGTGACTTCGTCACACTCTCTGGCCAATCAGTGGCCGGCCGTCTGCCGACGTCACCTTTTAGCATCGGCTCAGCCGCTTCGAACCTAGAGCGAGGCGGTACTAGAAAAAGCAGCCACTTCAGGTACCAGATACCATGTTTTCGCGGTGGAAACGCAAAAAATGCGAGCTGAGTCGAGTCGTGTCGAGCTGGTACCATGCAGTGGAAAAGCGGCAATAGTGTTGATCAGCAGAGAAATAGTCTGCCAAAGACGTTGACGTCACTTATAGCCTCTCTCTCTCTCTCTCTCTCGCTCTCTCTCTGTGCGCGATTTTATAGGCAACACCTATGCACTTAGCTCAGTAAAAAATTTTTTGGATGTAATAGCGATTATCTTTCGCATGAACATACCCTTATAGTCTTTATTCCACTACAGCAAATTATAAAAAAACGTGCACTTTCAGGAAGACCTGGGCATAACACATTCAGCCAGTTTGAACAGAAGAACCCACCAGAATAGGCTTGTTTAGTAAGCAGGATTTGATGCAGCATTCCTACACTTATAAAATGCAATTCAATGTGGAAGTACTCCAAGTATTCAGAATACAATACTCAGATTGAGTGATGAAACGGAATACGTTACTTATTACATTTTTGGCCATGTATTCTGTAACTGGATACAATTTAAAAGTATCCTTCCCAACACTGGCGATAAGATATGGCAAGTTGACAGTGGTATTAGTAGGTCATAATAATATATATACCTTTAGTCAAATGGTAATTTCAACCAATAGGCCTACATCAAGTGATTGTGATTTACTTGAACATAACACATTCAGTTGACCCATGTTCAAAAGATAAAAAACGAGATCATAATATATATAAATATATACCCTAATTCCATGAATCTATTCTTTCCGTCAAAGGCTTGTGGCATCCTGGGATATCTGTAGAGGATTTACAAACTCTAAACCTTGTTTTAAAATGCATCATATGCGCGACCTAGCGTTATCGGCTACAATAAGAACCACTTTTTGGTCTGCTGCTGTAATGTCCTTGACTAAATACTTTGCCTGCATTGTTAAATACTGCAGCACAGGTAGTGTTATAATCTGTCTGTGTGTAGATAAACGACAAACTTTTTGTGTTTATTGGCATTTGTATGGAATCCATAACTATTTTGAACACATTGGAAAGCTTTAGAAAGAATCTAGACGTGTCGCATTATGTGGTCGCATTAGCTAACTCGTCGTTTGCGCAATATTCCGCAAGCATGCTGAAATGCTGATGCAAGCAAGGCCGATAAGCAAGCATGCCAAGTTTCAAGTGTCTGACATGTGATTGATTGAATAACAGGGCTGATCGTTTGGTTGTGATTCATGGCGCCCCCTGTTGCCAAAGAGGTACTTTACATTTTGAGGCCTGCTTATGCGCTGTTTCCAGGTGTACCAACATTGACAGCCCTGCTTTGTTCCCCTTTGGAATGGTTGTCAGTTTTTCCCCATTGACTTCAATTATAGGAAATAGCTTGGTGAGCAACTGCAACCGTTGTCATTTGAAATTGAAAGCTAATCTATCCCGACGGACCTCATGAGGCAAAAAGATTCAGCATGTCAAATTAGTCTAAAACTGTGTGAGGGGTGTTATGTTTTACCACGAGTTATACTGCCCCCTGTGGTCATAGCGGGACAAGACTTTTTCAGGACCTTCTTACTTACTGTGTGTTCACACCAAACGCAAAATTTTTCGCTCGTTCGTGTTGTCGCCGAAGTTTTGTCGCGCCACATAATCTGTCGCTGTGCAAGTTATGTCGAATTTGTCGCGCCACAACAAGGTAACCACCATTGCATGTCTTTACCTTTTGTGGAAGAGGGAGAGACGTCGGTGGACCCGACGCAGTATATTCATAATATTGTAATGACCACGGAAGAGGCAGTGAATGAAGTATTGAATAGACAGAGATTTATTGGATAGGCCTACCTAATAAACCGTTGGAACACACAAGACCGGAAACATAGCAACGCCGGTAAACAAACCCCGAGAAGCCCAATCCCTATGAGAGCTCCCCGCGCTACGGCCATCCGGAGGCGCACAGAGCTTTTGGCCGTGATATTATATATACAAATATTATATTTTATACTATTATATTATATATAGAGCTCCGGGAGTCGCAAACGGCAACATTCACTTTCTCCTCCATGCTGCAGTACACCCCGGACTGCACTGCACTGAGTTTGACGGTTGAACACTGATTGGCTGTTACGTTACACATGAGACTCAGTGGCCACGCTGTTGAACGCTGATTGGCTGTCATCACGCGAAATTCGCGTCAAAGTTCAAATATTTCAACTCGAGCGAATTTGTCGCACCACAAATCCTCGTGAACGCGCTCGCCTGTGCACGGCGAAAGTGTGGCGCGACAAATCAAAAAATTCGCCCGATACGCGTCTATACGTTCACTTTGTATGGGATCCTGTCGCCCCGTCGCGTTTGGTGTGAACGCAGTGTAACGGTCTAGATAAGCCTGTTTCATTTGACACCTCATAAGTTTTCAAGTTTGGAGTGGTTCGTTTTTTTCCCAATCACTTTCCATATTAAATATAAATAATTTAAATCTTAATAAAAAAAGTCTGTAATGGTTTGTCTCTTAAAGTAAATGCGCAGTACATTGATATATGCCTGAATTTTTGGTAGTGGTTTGGTGTAAATACCTCAAACTGTAGGAGTAGATAATTACCCAAAATTGGCGGAAGAAAAATAAAAAAATTACTCAATAATAGGGATGGGCACGAGAAGTAAATTCCAAACTCGAGTGAAAGAATGAATTCCTCGAGGATCAATCGAGTCCTCGTTTAAAACGAATCTATTTTTAGAATGCAACGCATCTGCAGCAGGAATTGGCCTAATGATGAACGGCAATATTACCAACCAAACATGTAATGCTTATTCTCAATCAAAACAGTCAAGAGGTAGAGTATTCATTATTTTCAAAACACATTTTCCTTGCAAAAATAAATATGCGTCTCACAATGTAAATCACGTCGAACAAAGTCCTGTAATGGTTTTTAAAAAAAAAACGAAACAAGTAGCCTAACCATTGCAAATAATTTAAAGCTACAAATAAAAGGCAGCAAATGAACTAAAAAAATACTCAGCGTTGTGATCTTCTATCAGACCTGCAAACTCCTCAGAGTAAAAAAGGTGACGGTGTCATGGGGGGGGGGAATCACCGGTCGAAGGACTGATCGGTGTTTCGAGATGAACGGCTACTCGGGCTACCTGGGCGGGATTTAGCGTGAATATTCATTACGGAGGTTGTAGCACACAATACAATGGAAAGATTTCAAATGACAGACTTGGATGCAAAATGTCGCCCTTAACTATATAGAAATTTGCTGTTGGTGTATTAGCTCAGGACAACACCCTTACCAGATTATTTATCTAAATAGCCCTATGTTGTTAGAATTTACTAACTTTATGCAAGGTTTACGTTCGTGCAGTACTCTGCGTTGAATCGGTCCTAAAAATACTGTATTTGTTCAGTTTTATGTTCTATTTTACAAACTATAATGTCCGATTGGTCACATCGATAGCATTCTTCTTCAGTGTCCGAATTGAACAGTTGGGCGAGTACGGCATCCAACATTATTCCTGCCTTCGTGAAAGCTTGGACCACAGTTGAGACTGATATATCAGCCCAGGCATCCACGATCCATTGGCAGATAGTGGCGTAAGTAGCCCGGCGCTGTCTCCCCGTCTTGGTGAACATGTGTTCGCCTTCTAAGGCCCCGTCCACACAAAGCCGATTTTTTGGTGAAACCGCGTAAGTCTTGTCCGTTCGGCCGACCGTCCAGACGGAGCCGGCGAATCAGGTGCCCGAAACCGCACATTTCTGAAACCACCCTCGGAGGTGGTTTCAAATCTATCCGGACATATGCGGTTTCGTGTTAGGATTCGTGTGGACGTCTGAAACGCTTGATGGCATTAGCCCCCCACCAGCTGGGGGACTTCAGAGTTGCGTTGAATTTTTTATTTATTATTTTATTTGCATTATTTTTGTAGCTTTAAATAAAGCCCCTTATGTAATTACTAACTGTACATTAAAAAGTATTTCTGCTCAATTTAAAAGGTTGAATCTCCTCGTGACTGAATGTTTGTATACAGCGCGCAGGCTTGATGCGCTCCACTTTTTTCTGTGGAGAACCAGCGCCTTGAATACAAAGTTTCTACAGCTCGATGCGGTTTCGAAATGACTCCGTCTTTACGGAGTGCGCCTTATAGTCTTTACGAAGTGCGCCTTATAGTGCGGAATTCACTGAGTTCACCAACTAATACTCTTCACTAGAAATGTTGTGTGTAATGATTTTCAAGCAGTCTTGCGGTATCAGCCTGGTAGATGGAACAGCGAGGTGTCCGATAGGCGGAGATCTAGATCAGCGGGAGTGGCCAGCGAAGCTGTGCATCGTGGTGCTTGGTGGGAGTTGTTGTCTTCAGTCCACATGCGCCAAAAAGTCACTTTCTGCCTTTTCTCGGTCAAGAGTGCCCCAAATTAGAATTTTATTTTATTATTCGACTACATATAGGACCCAATTTCAACACATATTCATGCCTCCACCGGTGAAATGCTCCTTTAAAGGTATAGACGTCTAGGTTATATAGAAGTTAAAGGTATAGACGTCTATTATATAGAAGCTGAATGTTTCCTGTAAAGGCCTAGCAATTAATCAGACCTTGGTAAAAAAAAAAAACATCCAATCAGTATGCATAATGTTTGCAATATATTTTGCACTATATTTAAGTTATTTTGTTTTCTGTCATAATTGTTATACCATAAGTTTTGTTATTGGTAAGATGGCAGTTGTTAAGAACGTTACTATTCATTATTCAAACTGAAAAAAACCTCATAATGAACATTGTCTCGATTTTTTTGCAACGGTATTGGTATTAAAATAACCAACACACTTGGTTGCTGCGGGTCTGTTTTCCCGAACTCACCGTTGTGTTTCAGGAGCATATGTTGCCACATAGTACTTGTAGTACTCTGGTAGCTCAATTTCGCTTGGCATATTTGACATTTCACCTTATGATCTCCTATTTCTGTAAAGTATTTCAATACTTCGCTGCGCTTTGCTGTGACCGCCATCTCTTAACTTTTTGAATTCTGGCGTTGTGCACACACGGCACGGCACGCACCGCACAGAAATTTGATACATTTAATTTGCTTTGTGCAAGGCACGCGCCAGTGGTGCCACACAGAAAATCTATACATTTGCTTCAGAAAACTTGTCTGTGTGTGTATATGCAAACTCGAGTTTGCCTGTCCACCAACCGAGTACTCGAGTAATCGATTCCTCACGCCCATCCCTACTCAATAACAATAGTTTGGCTTGCTTTGCAACCACACCAATGAAAAGTGTTTTCCCTCAAATGAAAACGATCTAGGCTACTGTAAATGGAAGCAGCTAACGGAAAGCAACTGCTAACCCAGCGAATTCCCTTTCTTTACTTCAAGTAAACTTTGAAGTGGCTCCTTTCTCAACAATCAGGACTTCTCTTCCCGCGTTTCATTCAAAGCTTTAATTAGTTTAAATTAATAATGTATATAAATTTATTATTTCTTAGGATTGTCCCAATACCACTTTTTCACTTCCGATACCGCAGCTTTGGCGATGTGCCGCTACCGATATCAGTCCGATATTTAGTTTTACTCTCGAACAAATAATAATAATAAAATATATGGAAGCACTTTGCCCATGATTTCGAAATAACCACCTAAAAACATCTCAGTAAGGAAAAATGTATAATCTTTTTCTTTCGACGATTGGCTTAAATCAAGTGAAAAGATTTGAACTTGAACTTCTCCCCTCCGATATCTGAGCCAGTTTACTGGGCCATTATGGGACCGATATCATGCTGTGGATCCGATCGGTATATCCCTATTATTTATATATTTGTACAATTTCGTGCAAAAAAACATATAAAGTACAAAGCTAATTTCACCGCATATTTTGAGAAAATAAACAACAAAAATCATCAACAATCAAACTAAATGACTTGCTAAATCCCGGAGGGTTGATGAGCACCTCAGACCAAATCGAATTGCTAAATTATTTTGCCACTCGTCCCAAATATGTAGAATAGCCACAAATCACAGCTTCCGTATTAGTTGATAATGTGCTCTTCTTCTTGGAGTTCTTAGAGTAGGTCAGGCAGGGATCGCATCGGGTCAACAATATCATGTACGTCCACCCATCCGATCTCTTTCCTGCAGGTTCCACTTGAGAAGTGAGTTATCATTCGCCGCCTTTGATTGGCGGTGTGTTTATTGTACTGGTGTTCTACAGCAAGGTGTTTCATAGTCTTGCCGCCTTTACAGCAAAGGAGTTTTTGTACTGTTTAGCCACTGACCTCTGGGCTTTGTTGTTCAGTGATGGTACAATAGCCCTTAGCCTTATGTGGTCTTTGAACGTCATTCCAATATCATTTGGGGCTAGGCCGTTTGCTATCTTCCAACTGTGGATGCTGATGTAACGCCCATGGCTTCGCCGTGACGGTAGATCCAAACGCTCCCAGTGGTCGAGCTCTCTCTACAGGAGCTGACTTCATGTAGTAACTTGTCGGATATCTTTGACGTATCTTTGCTCATGTACTCGTAGAACTTCTCTGAAACAACCACCTGATCCCACGTAACGTTGAAGCACCAGTGAACCCAAAAAATTGTTTATCTTTTGCGTGACCATTTGCCCTACATGATCGTCAACATAGTAATGCAATGCCATTTTATCACTTACTGAAATAAGTCCCTGACTTAAAGAAAAAAGGGGAGAGCAGTCTGTGGATACGTCAAGCTATGTCTGGGCAGTGGTTAAAGTTTAGCTTTTCGGAAAACTAAAGCCACGGTGTGTGTGGATGGTGAAGCTCCGTCTAAGCAGTCATTGATTTAATATCCGCGTACGAGGGCTAGGATTCCCCGACACCTATAGTGTACTATGGTTAACGTCGCTAAGGTGTGTGGCGCATTTCATATACAACATCGCTCATTATAACGCACATACACAACAACGGTACTAAAAGAGTATCACAAAGTTGCAGTGGATCAAAACCATGGTGATAACACGCTGCTTCTTTCCTAGACGGGGGGGGGGGGAGGTTAAACTGTGATGGTATTATTATAGGACAATTAGGGGGGTTTGTGATCTCAGAGTAACGCATGCGCGAGTAAGACTGTGCGGAAGATGGCAGCTTAGACGCTAAACAAACTTTTCCCCTTCTCTCACTGTTTATCCCTTCATCTCGTTTCTATCACCCGTTGGATTAATCACATTTAAAATATCACGACTTCTTATCTTAGTACTGGACTGTTGCTTCACTCGTCACTCTGGAAGAACTCGAGGATTTCATCAGCACACGCTACGACCAACTTAATAGTAAATCTGTACAAGATCTCGAGGACTACATCAACTCACAATACGACTACATCATGTCCGCTGGCAAATCATCTCAAAAGACTCCAAAAAGAATGCGTAAAGAAGGATCCGGTTCTGATTCACCACCATCTAAATGCTGTGCCGAAAACAAGGTAATTCTACTCGCCATTCAATCTCAACTCACAGGATTCGACACCAGACTAACAATTCTTGAAGCCGTCCACGAAGAAATCCGATCACTCCGTCATAGCCTTGAATTCAGCCAGGAACAAATACACTCTCAAACACGAAAACAATTCACTCACGACATCTGTACAATCACTCACTAATGAACTTTCCACTACAACCGCTGAAATTAAATCTATGAAATCAACCATTCTTGACATTCAATCACGCAGTATGAGAGACAATCTCATCTTCTCAGGCATCCCGGAAAAACACTCAGAAAACCCTGAAGAAACAATCCGTTCGTTCATGTCTGATCAGCTAAAACTTCCAACACACACTGTGCAATCCATCAGTTTCCACCGGGTACACCGCATACAATCCAGGAATAATCAAGATGACCGCCCTCGTCCCATTGTCGCAAAATTCGAACATTACAAGCATAAGGATCTGGTTCACCGTCAAGGAAAGCATCTCAAAGACACCAACTTCGGACTTAACGACCAATTCCCCAAAGAAATAATTCAACGACGCAAACATCTATTTCCCATCCGTAAGCAAATGATAAAAGAAGGTAAAAAAGCAGTTGTAGTAGTTGATAAACTTTACATTGACAATCAGTTATTCCGCGATAAGAACATCTCCCCTTGGCTCTTCTAAATCCTGGACTGGTAATTATGCAACTCCCCCCCCCCCCCCCCCCCCCATCTTTCTCGCTCTCTCTTTCTTTCCATCTCTCTCTGCCATCAAAATTGCTTACAGTTGAATATCAGCACATGTCTTGCAACTACAATTATTTTCCTATAAGCTACCATGTTATCATTACTACTGTCTATGTTATTGTGTTTTTGTATGTTGTTGTTGTTATTAATGTCATTGATAGCTTTATTTTTGTTAGTTTTTGTCATCATGTCTACCTTGCCCCCTGTTAGCCCCTGCCCCATCTCTCACCCCTGCTCCTACTGTCTTCCTTCCCAGCCCACACACTCACACTCAATTACTTATGGTAACACACTCACACTCCCATTCACTCATGTTCACCATTGCAATGCTCTCAGCTATTTTAAACAGAAACAGACCCTACAAGTAATAATATATAGGACAACATTAACAATAACATGTCTACTATATCACTACTAACATGGAACATCCGCGGTATTGGAACTCAGGCAAAGAGGGCCAAGGTGCTTGACCATTTAGATAAATTACATGCCGACATTTGCCTCCTTCAAGAAACTCATCTCTCAGAATCTGACCACAACAGAATCAAATCTGCTCAGTACAATCACGTATTTGCAGCAAATTACAATTCGAAACAGCGAGGAGTCTGCATATTAATTCACAAAAAAATTACATTTGTTCATAACGCTACCATTTCCGACCCTGAGGGGCGCTATATTATCATTAACATCTCAATTGACAATAGCCCAATTACAATTGCAAACATATATGGTCCAAACTCCGATGATCCAGCCTTTTTTCAATCCTTTTTTTCTGCCATATCAAACATGACTGATTGCTCGGTAATAATTGCAGGAGATTTCAACACCGTTCTTGATCCTTCAAAAGATCGTTCTAATAATTCAAAAAGCAAATTAACCCGGCAATCTACTTCAACCATAAAACTGTTTATGAGTGATTATGGCCTTGCCGACAGCTGGCGCTTACAACACCCAAACATCAGAGAATATTCGTTCTTTTCACCAGTCCACCGCTCCTACTCTCGCCTTGATTTCTTCCTTACAAGCAACTCCCTGATACCGAATATTACTCAATCAACCATCCACCCGATAATCATCAGTGATCACGCCCCAGTAACAATTAAATGGACTATGTATCGTTCATGCAAACCAAAACCCAGATGGCGCTTTAACACTTCCCTTTTGCAAGATCCTCAATTTGACAGCCTTATCAGGAGAGAGTGGGCATTCTTTCTAGAAATGAATGACTCCTCGGAGTCATCGCCGTCTCTCTTGTGGGAAACAGGAAAAACAGTGCTTCGAGGTATTATCATATCATTTTCAGTCCACAAAAAAAAAATAGAAAAAGAAAAGGAAACTCATTTGGAACAACTAATCAAACACTTAGAAAACATCAATATGACGAATCCATCAGTCGAAATTCAGAACAAGTTAGATTAACACAAATCAGAACTCAATGAAATTATTAACAAACGGATCCAATTCTTAATACATAGGCTAAGACAGGAAAACTTTGACCATGGCAACAAATCTGGCAAATACCTGGCAAAGCAAATAAAAACAAAACACAGAAAAAACTACAATTACAGCGTTACAAGACTCAGCAGGGAATATTACCCACACACCAACGGAAATAAATCCGATTTTTTATAATTTCTACAATCGGCTTTACTCTACAGAAATAGACCCAGATAGCAAAGAAATTAACCACTTTCTCGACAACATCGACTTACCAATAATTGACCATGATCAAAAAAAAATATTAGAAACCCCATTTTCCCAAGATGAATACCATGCTGCATTAAAATCAATGCCAAACAATAGATCCCCTGGCCCAGATGGTTTCCCGGCTGAATTCTTTTGCCATTTCTGGTCAATTCTAGCTCCACTATTCTCCCGAATGGTCCACGAATCAATTCACAACTCTAGGTCTCCAGCTACTTCAAATACCGCATCAATCTCACTTCTACTCAAACCCAATAAAGACCCAACCCTTCCATCAAGCTACAGGCCAATTTCATTAATCAACGTAGATATCAAAATTATCGCTAAAGCCCTAGCAATCAGATTAGAAAAGGCAATTTCACCCATAATCCATCCAGATCAAACAGGTTTTGTAAAAGGCAGGCTATCTTCAAATAACACACGCAGACTATTTAATATCATGCACCACTCTAATAACTCGAAAATCAACACAGTCATTGTTACATTAGATGCAGAAAAGGGATTTGACAGAGTCAACTGGAAATTCCTTTTTTCCACACTAGAGCGGTTTGGCTTTGGGGACTCATTCATCAACTGGGTCAAACTATTATACAACTCACCATCAGCTACCATCACCACTAATGGACTAACCTCACAAAGCTTCACTCTACACAGGGGAACTAGACAGGGTTGCCCACTCTCTCCTCTATTGTTCACTATCTTCATCGAACCTCTAGCCGCAGCCATACGCCAAAACTCGCTCATCACAGGTATCCGGACCAAAAATATGCACCATAAAATCAGCCTCTATGCAGACGACATATTACTGTTCTTACAAAACCCCCTTATTTCATTACAAGAGACAATCCAAGTCATAAACTCATTTGCCAGCATCTCAGAATACGCAATCAACTGGAATAAATCATCTGTTCTCCCGTTACAACCGCAAAGTTGGAATGCAGTAGCAAACACTCTACCTATCTCACTATGTACTGATCACATCACCTACTTGGGCATAAGAATTTCCCCTAGGCTGACAGACTTATTCACATTGAACTTCACCCCCCTTCTAAAATCAATTCAAGAAGACTTGCAACGCTGGACAAATCACCCACTATCCATCATGGGCAGAATATCCACAATCAAAATGACAATTCTACCCAAAGTAAATTACCTCCTCTCTATGACTCCAGTACAACCAACCACTTCCTGGTTTAAATCCCTAGACTCAGCGATTACAAAATTTTACTGGAAAAACAAGACACCCAGAATCAAACTATCCACTCTGCAAAAACCAAAAACCCTAGGAGGATTAGAAGCACCAAATTTCACCTTGTACTGCCTGGCCAATCATCTTCAATATGTGCACAAATGGATCCACCACAACCAATCAGACATCACCTGGTTAGACTTAGAACAGACAATTTGCAAAGACATCCAGATTTCTGACATGCCCTTTCTCACTCCAACAATCAAAAAATATCCCAGTTTCAAAGCCCCCACAATCAGCTCGGGTCTGTCAGCCTGGTGGAAATTCCACAACATTACTAACTCAAAACACTCACCCTCAAAACTCTCCCCAATTTGGAATAACCCTGATTTCACTTGTAATAAAATAACCCTAAACCTCCACTCCTGGAAAGATAAAGGCATTACACATATACAACACTTAATCACCGACGGAAAATTCTCCACATTCGCGGACTTGGTCCAGAAATTCGGCATCACCCACAAACACATTTTACAATATCTACAGATTAAATCCGCAATTAAAGCAACCGTGAATACCGCAAAAGCCAATTTAGATTTACCTACACCTGTCTCACAGGTGTAGGTAAATTTAATATACCATCGCCCAAAAAATTGCTATCCAAAATCTACAAAATAATGATACAGACAGACACCACGACAAGTCTACCATCTGTCAAATGGGAATCAGATCTCTATCACTACCGATGCCAATTTCTGGACTCAAATCTGCAAAAATACCTTTCTCATGACCAAAAATACAAACCTACAGTTAATACAATATAAAATTATCCACAGGACTCACCTCACAGGACATAAACTATTTCGCATGGGTTTCACTTCAGACATCTGCCCCCATTGCACCCAAAATTGCCCGGACACCTATATTCATGCACTTTGGCACTGCTCCCCTATTACACATTTCTGGGAGAAGATCACAGGGCTACTCACCACGTTCTTTGGCTGCTGCATCCCAACCTCCCCGTCACTCTGTCTGCTTGGAGATACCACTACAATCAACCTAAATCACTTTAGCAATACAACCTTGTTGGTTGCGCTAGCTGTCGCCAAGAAGACTATCCTCATAAACTGGAAATCAAAAAATAATATTCATATTTCCATCTGGAAAAACCTACTATTAGATCACATCTCACTAGAACTCTCAAACAACTCAACTGGTAATAACCCAACCTGGCCCTCACTTTCCAACTTCCTACAGTCATAGCTCCGCTGGCCCCCTCTGCCTGAGACACGGCCCTCGCATCCCACTTACCAGTACTCCCACCAAATAGGCCTCACCTCCATTACCACTGTTAATCAATCAATAGGGTTGTGATGAGGCCCATCCACCCCCCTCTTTAATTTTTGCATATTTGTTTATTCAGTTCATTTAATTACTCTCTCTCCCTTTCTCTGTAACTATAACCTACACATATTAACTAATTTCACCAGACTGAAACTCTCCTCTGTGCTGCTCTGGCCTCCCGCGGCCGGGGGCCGGCTGCCCTGGGGAGGGGGGGGTTCATCAGGGGGGATAAGGTGCTTCGGGTGTGACCTCTATCGCGTTAGGGGTCGGAGATGCCGAAGGAAAGCTTCTGGCCACACACACACACACACACACTCACTCACTCACTCACTCACTCACTCACTCACTCACTCACTCCCTCTCCCTCTCACAAACACCTCCCCAAACCCTCTCGTAATCTGTCCTTGTCCCCGTATAATTCTTTATGTTTTGGTATATGTTACATGTCTGTCGCACGTATCTGGGTTTTGTCGTGTTATGTGGTGTCTGTAAATGTATGTTTGCATATTGGAAAATAAATTAAAAAAAATAAATAAATTATAGGACAATTACGGTATTTTGAACATTGAGCCCCCTTTCTGGTTTGTCTAGGATGAAATAGTGTGAGTGGTTAACACCGAAATTTTGAATATTGGTCCGGTCTCGGGTATTTGGCTAATTACAAATCGGCCCTTCCTGCTTCACAATGGCTGACTATGTGCATTCACAAAACAGCCCTAAACGTTTGTTTTCAAAAATGTGGCTTATCACATTGTCCTGCGTACTACGGTGAGGGTTTCAGTGCGCCCGAACAATTAATCCCGCGCCCCCTCCCTTCTCCGTTCCATTAGTTAATTAAAGGTTGGGTATGGGATTTGCGAAACGCCAGCAGATTTAGAAAATACACAACTCAAATGGTCCTACCCCCTCTCCTTCAACGCTGACTCTGACTCCACCCATTCCAAGTACATGGACGCACAATCATGCACGAGCGAGCCATTAGCTAGTTAGCTAGCTCCAGTAGCTACCGCAGGATAGCAACAAACAGAAGCTTTCTCTGTGTCACGAGCTTTGAGTACGTGCACAAAGGGGTCGCACGGGGAGCGGGATTGCAGTACGACCGTTTGATTGACGTACTTACTTTCCAATGCCACTCAGTGGGCCTGGAAATCATTGGCTGGAGTTTTTCGAGCCCTGCCCGTTCCACAGATTGACTTGTTTAATTTTCATGTCAGTACTTCTAACTCAGTGGCTGTAAGTGTGTTACGATAAGGATTTCAAGTAATTTTGCAAAAATGGCCAAAAAAGAGAATTCCATACCCGACCTTTAATTAAGGGCGCCACCAGAGGGCACTCCCAACATGCACTTCGAGCACTGGCCCTGCATGCACTTCTACAATTCCAATCCATGACTGTTATAAAAATGTTAAAACACTAGAACCTTAACCTTGAGTTATCGATATAGGCTTCCCGGACAAATAGTATGGACAAAGTGTGTCGATGTGTGGAGCAGGCGAAACCGATCTTTGCCCCTCCGTTTTCCTTTGTAGCGTTTCAGGAATTTCTCCGTAAAGGTGGACTCATTGCAAAAAACGCATCTAGTTGTAGAAATCACGTACATATTCAAGGCCTATAAGTGGCGATAGTTCTCCACCATAAAAGGAGACGAGGCGGAGCATGCGCATCAAGCCTGCGCGCTGTTTACAAACATACAATCGAGGAGGAGAGGCAGTTGTTAAACCTTGTAGATTAAGCAGAAAATACTTTATAATTTACAATTAGTTATGCAATTTACCAAGGGGTTGTAATCAAGGGGCCCAATCCCTATGAGAGCTCCCCGCGCTACGGCCATCCGGAGGCGCACAGAGCTTTTGGCCGTGATATTATGAATACAAATATTATATTATATATAGAGCTCCGGGAGTCGCAAACGGCAACATTCACTTTCTCCTCCATGCTGCAGTTCACCCCGGTCTGCACTGCACTGAGTTTGACGGTTGAACGCTGATTGGCTGTTATGTTACACATGTGACTCAGTGGCCACGCTGTTGAACGCTGATTGGCTGTCATCACGCGTCATCACGCGAAATTCGCGTCAAAGTTGAAATATTTGAACTCGAGCAAATTTTCCGCGCAACAAATTCTCGTGAACGCGCTCGCCTGTGCACGGCAAAAGTGTGGCGCGACAAATCAAAACTTGTCGCCGGTTTTCTCTCGCGAAAAATACGCGTCTCCGTGTTCACTTTGTTTGGGATCTTGTCGCCCCGTCACAGGTATTCCTTCCTCCATCTGTGCCAAAATTGCTCGGACAGATATTGGACCCTTCTCCAACGTTTTCTAGCATACAGGTCTTCCTTGATAAACTTTCCTGGCGGAGGAAGTGGAACCGAAGATTTCATTGTAATCAAATGATTCGGCGTGAGCGGTTCCAAACTTGTGGGATCACTGATGGTGTCGACAGTGAGTGGACGACTATTTACAATGGCCATAGCCTCGTAAAAGAATGTTCTTAAAGAAGCATCGTCCAACCTTCCAGCACTGTTGACAAGGACTGTGCTCAGTACACTCCTCACTGTCCTGATTTGGCGCTCCCAGACGCCACCTGTGTGACTCGAGTGTGGTGTATTCATCTGAAAGTCGCATTGATTATCTGATAGGCATGCAGCCACTCTTTCCTTATTGAGTTCCTTCAGAGCCTTTGCCATTTCATTCTTTGCTCCCACAAAGTTAGTGCCCTGGTCCGATCTGATGTGTCTGACACTACCACGAATAGCGACAAAGCATCGTAAGGCATTGATGAACGCGTCGGTCGTCATATCCCCAACATCTCAATGTGCACTGCCCTGGAACAAAGACATGTGAAGAGGAGGCCGTACCGTTTTTGTTCTTTACGACCCTGCTTGGTGTGAAAGGGACCGAAGCAACCCATGCCTGCTAAGAGTCAATGCAGCTTGCCTTCTCTCTTCGACGTTTAAAGGTTCTGTGGTCTTGATTCTCTTAGCCAACCGTTGGATACGAGCAATAACATTGACTGCGATGGTCCATCTTGAGAACCGTGACAGGTGTCCCTGGATGTCAAATTACCTCGCATCCTCAGTTTTTAGCACCTGTGTAATCCTTACCTCTGGATCTCCCACCAGTAGATCTGATGTAACCTGATTTGTGGCTATCTCTCTTTCCCATAAAAACTTAGGACCAGAGAGCCAATTTGAATTGATGAGGTCGGCCACCTTGAGGCCTCTAGTGGCGTGGTCAGCGGGATTCTCTCCTGTGTCGACGTAGTGCCATTGTCTTGCGTCAGTGGTTTCTCGAATTCTCTGGACGCGGTTTGCGACCAAAACATGAAACCTTCGCGCTTCATTGTTGATGTAACCGAGAACCACTCGAGAATCAGTCCAATAATATTCTTCATCGATCTTCAGCTCTAGCTCCTCCCTCAACATGTTGCTCACTGCTGCTGAGGTTACTGCAGCAGTTAGCTCCAACCTCGGTATGGTGACTATTTTGGTTGGCGCGACTCTCGCTTTGCCCATGACCAAGGAGCAATGCACTATCTTTGCTCAACAGCCTGATGTAAGAGCACTGGCCATACCCTTGACTGCTCGCATCAGAAATATTATGCAGTTCAGCTCTCTGGACCTCACCAAAGCCGTCAGGTGTGAAGCATCTTGGTATCTCGATCCTCTCAAGGTTTTCTAAATCCCTCATCCAAGTCTCCCACCTTACTTTCAAAACCCTGGGCAGTGATTCGTCCCAGCCCGTACCTCTCTGACACATCTCCTGCAGCACTCTTTTACCCTCAAGGATGAACGGCGCTAAAAAACCGAAAGGGTCGTATAGAGAGGCCACGATTGAAAGAATCCCTCGTCGTGTTGCTGGCTTCTCATCGAGTGTCACCTTAAAGGAGAAGCTGTCGCTTTCAACGTTCCATCTTACACCAAGCACTCTTTGCACTGGTAATTCATCATGGTTGAGATCGACATTTTTCACCTCTACTGCTTGTTCTTCAATGTTGATGGAGTCCAATACCTCTCGGTTATTGGAAAGGAATTTGTGAAGGTGCAACCCTCCCTTGGCACACAGAGCTTGAGCTTCCTTTACTAACTCAATTGCCTCACCAACTGATTTCAGGCTTATAAGGCCATCATCAACGTAGAAATGCTTCCTGATGAAGCTAGCTGCAGAGGGGCATTCTTTCTCATTTTGACTGGCGAGGTGTTTCTTGCCATAATTGGCGCAGCCAGGGGAAGACGATGCTCCAAACAGATGCACCTTCATGCGATGCTCTGAGGGTTCTGAGTGTGTGTCCCCATTTTCCCACCAGAGAAATTGCAAATAGTCTCGGTCTTGTTTGCTGACATGAAACCTGTGGAACATTTTTCCACATCGCACATGACTGCAATGGGATGTTTACGGAAGCGACACAGTACAGCTGTGAGACCATTTGTAAGGTCAGGTCCTGTTGGCAGATGATCATTTAATGAGGTGCCTTCGTACTTTGCAGAGCAGTCGAAGACCACCCGAATCTTGTCTGGTTTCCTGGGGTGGTAAACTCCTTGATGTGGGATGTACCAGACTTTCCCAGGCTCTGGTTGGATGTCTACTTTCTCTGCATCACCATGCAGAGAAAGTCTCTGTCCAGCTTCCTTTTGAGGTGCTTCAACCGAGCCAAAGCCAGCTTCTTGTTATCTGGTAGGTCAGGACGTACTTTAAAGGGAAGAGGCATCTCCAGGTGGCCAAGCTCGTTTTGCTGGATTCCTCCCTTTAAGATCTGCAGGAAGCAAATATCTTCTTGAGATATGCTTTTGTCGCCTGATTTGTTGTCTGCAAAGTCGGACTCAAGAGCCTTGATGATAGAAGAAGGCGTGACAGGTGGTAGCTCTCTTACAGATACCCGATGGCAAAGTCCAGTCACATCTTTAGCATTCACGCTCTGTGGCACGCTTCCCACAATGCTCCAACCGAGGTCGGTTTTCACGGGGGCTCGTAGTCACCCCCAGTGATGATCTTTCTTGATATTAGCGCTCTGGAGCAGTCAATCAATAATCCCACACCACAGTCCATCAATGGGGGTATCTCCTCGGCCATGTTGACGAGGTGTTTCCATTTTTGTGCTGTTTGACAAGTGGGGATATGTGTACGTTCAAGAGGAATGAAGTCTCTCGTGTAGGCTGGAGGTAAGCTGATGGAAATGTTTGAGGAGAGACCTCTGATTTTGAGATCACATACTCTTTGACTTTTAACAACTGAATCTTTCCCCATCATGGTGGAGAGCTTCAGCTTCACAGGTGCCATCGCTGCCTGAAGCTTTTCACACACCTCTTGATCCACAAATGTGTGACTGCTTTGAGTGTCCAGTAGGGCATATGCTAGCGTTTCATTATTGGGAGCGTTAGGTGCTGAAATCCACACTGGCACGATCATAGTCGTGCTCCCACCTTCTCCATTTACGCAGCATGATAATGAGGATGTACTTTCCTCAACTGCACTTCGCCTTGAGTCTGCTGAGAAACGATCCTCATGCAGTGGAGTTGGGTGATTCTTTCTGCATATGACACACATGGCTCTGTTTCTAGTCTTAAGAGCTGTGACCTTTTCTTAGACATGCAAAACACAGTTTATTTTCGTGTATGCATTTTTTCTTTTCTTCCATAGACATTTCGGTTAGCTTTCTGCATCTATGTATGGAGTGGTTTTCTCCACAACAAATACACTGGGTCATGTTTGAGTTTTGTAGTGGTGTGCTCCATTTCTTTGATTTCTCCGTGTCTCAACTGGATTTCACCGAGGTCTGGTTTGGATGTGAGGCTTGATAGAACTGGAGCTTCCATATTTGTGGCAAACGTGTTTGCTTTTGAGCGCTTCACCTCTCCTACTGGTGTCTCTGTGGAGTGCCTTAAAGCATGTAAGGATGACACTGGATTACATGCAATACGTGCCTCTTTAGCGATGCATGAAGCAAACTCATGAAAGCTTGGCCTCGGTCCAGCTGCTCCGTGACGTAGCGGTTCCACCTGGACGTCACCCATTCGGGAAGCTTGGCCAGCATTTTCTGGTTCTCCTCGCAGTCATTCAGAACTTGTAGGCCCTTGATGTGAGACATGGCGCTACTACATGTTTGCAGGAAATCACTGAATTCTCTGTTTGACGAACTCTTTTCCACCAATCCTTGGCCACGTATTTAGTTTCTCTCTGAAAGCGAGTTGTACTACAAAGGAATGACCATATCTTGCGTTCAACCTATCCCATGCTTGTTGATAGGCTTCCTCATCTTTCCTGTAGAAGCTGGCTTCTAGAAAGGATGAAGCCTCCCCTGCTATGTACCTTTGCAGGTAGAACAGCCTGTCTGCAGGGTTGGAGCATCGTCTCTCTATAAGAGCCTCAAAGCTTCTGAGAGATGCTCTGAATGGTGGCAGCTGCGTGCAGTGACTCTGGAGGCTTCAGACCCATATATGGACCTAGCATATTCATTATCAAGTAGCATGCTTAACCTTGATCCCTCTACCTCAGCATCAAACTCACCTCCTACTTCAGTGAGGCGCACTCATCAATTGCAGTAAGTCTGCTGTCACAGCTGCGCATGCATCAACTTTTCTCTGAATTTCTTGACCTGGTGCGACTTGGAGTCAGTTGGCATCATACAGCTCCTTTAACTCTGAGTCCAGCTTCTCAGCTTCATCCATCATGTCATACATGTCGCTTTCAGAGCAGTCTTGCTTCAACCTTGTACGAATATCTCTTACATTGTTTCTCCAATTCTCATATGTTGCTTTAAATTTCTTCTCCTTTTGAATTATCTCTTGTTCTTTCAGTTCTTGCATTTTAGGTGTTAATCGTCTTTCACGAGAGGATTTTCTAATTTTCCCCTCATCTAGCTCCCCTGTATCTTGCCCTTGTGACATGACATCAGACTGATTATCACTATTTTTAGACATTTTGAACTTTCTAGAATTAGCATATGGAGAAAGCAAGGTAAGTAAAGTAAGTTATGATGACTGTAATTAGCATTGATTAACCAAATAACACCTAATACATAATGACACCCTTAATACCTAATTAGCACTTGAGATTAACTTTCTCAATTTATGCAATTTAGCAAAACAACAAACAATTGCAGTTATCAGAGCATTCAATATACATATATATAATACTTTTTTTTTTTTTTTTTAAAGTTCAGAATCCCCTTTAATGTCTTATTTGATGATTAAAACCGTAACATTCTATCCATCAACTTCCTGAGGCATATAATTTGCACTGTCTGACCTCAGGGTGTCCGCGCGGTAGTAAAAGGTAGTAAAAGGTAATAAAAAATAAAAATTTAAAATTAAGGCCCTTGAAAGGTAGTAAAAGGTAACAAAATCCATTTGACTTGGTAGTACATTTCTCACCACCACCTCAATATAAAATGAGTTTCCATTTTTTTGTTTGCATATTTTAACTTCATCTAGCCTAAAAAAGACAGTATACGGTGCTAACAGGACCTGAACTGAGTAGCCGTAAGAGTTGGCGTCGCTGGTTGCTATAGCGACGCCGGTGTTGCAACGAATTCTGCGACCCACCGAAAAGTGTGACCCCAGGGGGTGCTGTTGCATATTTACTGCAATATGCACAAGTCTGAAGCGCAGACGGGCATGACAAAAACATGCGTAAAACCTAAGATCTCCCCCCAACCAATTACCTTTTTATTAACCACTTAATCGTCAAATCCCGCCGGTGGGCAAGTTTTCGTTACACCAGCCCTTCCCCCCAACATGCTGGGTCAATTTTCGGCATCATACAGTTGAGTGTTATTGTCATGTCATACACCGTTTGAAAGCTTAGAATCTCAGGAATCTCATCCAATGTCAACCATATGGTGGAATAAATATGTTTAGCGAATATAGATCAAAAATATCCTAGTGTCTTAGGTCAAAATATCCCCCCTCACCCTCCTCCTCACTTGGTGCATTCTAACTTTATCGTCGTTGTGGATATCCTTAGCAATGAGTTGATACTTCATATGTTCATAAGAGTCCGCAGAAATTGAATATCAATATTATTTTAGTGTAATTACATTGTATATATGCACAAGCCATCTTATACAAAGCAGCCGAAAAATAGAAAACCGAAACGCTACTATGTTTTTTTGTAGAAAACTGCGATTCAGAGTTTGAATTCCGCTATTGTCGTCTGATTCATTGAATCCACTGTGTTCGCCAGGGTCTCATGGTGACATAGAGCCCTCCAACATGTCTGTAAGACCAATACTTCCTTGTTTACAAGCCTTACAAGCCAATGAGGCGATCACTATCAAAACGGGGCATTTATAATTTGATTGACAGCTACACCAGCAGACAGCAAGGGTCGGGGACGGGCCTTAGATATCCTAATAGCCAATGAAAATACCTTTCTGACGATATCCAGCATGTCAAACAACGTCTCACGTGTGGTTGAGAAAACAAATGCGCAAGGGGTGTGCGTAAACTAGCAGGCTCTTCCCCAGAGTCGGATAGCTAAAAATTTGATTTTTGTGTGATTATACCTGTCTCATTACATATCAGAACATCTGGTATGCTATCTAAATGGTTCACAAGTAAGCCCAGAGGGTAACCTTTCATTTGAGACCAAGATTATGCTTCTACATGTTTGGGTTCACTTTTGTTTACAGTATGCATTTTGGGTAGCCAAAGGTCTTTTTTGGAGTCTCCAAAAGGACCCTGACCAGAACGAATGGACATATCATTACATAAAAGGAGCTGGAGACTTCATCTTTTATGCTTTGTTGATCTGCTTTTACACAAAGCATCACAATATCTAGGGCTAGGGCTCAGTAGTGTTTCCAAGGGATATGGAGTTACCCAGGGTACTACAATCAGCTTGGTTTTGGAGTTGTGTGTAACCGGCCGGGAGGAAAAACAATATTGTAGTCTTCCCAGCACTGTGAGAGTACATGATAGTTATTCTGATAATGTCATAAAATTCTACAGGTTCTCAGCTTTCGAAAGAGACCAAGCATGTGATTAGAGGTCATACTATGAAGGAGCAGTGCTCTCTAGAGTAGGCGCAGTGCAAAAACAAAGAAATTGCCAAAAATGGCCCGAAGACTAAGTGGTTAATGGTGCTTAATAAATACATTTGATTGATTTGATTAGCATTTTACAGACCCATACAATGGATAGGGCGTTTAGTAGGGTCCTTCACCGTTGCTTCTTTACCCATAAAAAGCTACAGTCATGGTTAAATTTCGCTGATTTACCTTTGAGCATTTCCTATTGTAGGCTACTGTGTAAAATGCTGTTTAGAATTAATGTTAGTATCAAGAAAAGAAAGACCCACTGGAGATCTTATGTTTTATTTATGTTTTTTGTTATAATGCACACGTGCATGTTGTAGAAAATGTGCAACTGCGCCCCCTGGGGCCACACTTCGGTGCAACAGAATTCGGTGCAACACCAGCAACATTTTCCGCCTTTTCCCCTCATAGTTCTGTACGGCTGAGTTTCTAGCTCTATGAGAGAATGGGTAAATGCAAGTTTTCGCAAACATGGGTTGACGACCCGACATTTAAAGACTGGCTCAAACCCGTGATGGGAAATGACCGAGAAGCTTTTTGCTTGTTGTGCAAAAAAACGATCAACTTGACATGGAACGGCATTAAATCATAAACGCTTCGAGCATTCACCAGCAGCGGCTTCGTGCGAAGGGGGAGCAGCTCTCTATTAGAGGTCTGCGCGTGTCACAATATTCACTCCCGCTCCCGCCTTGTACAGTGCTGCTCTCACTGCTGCTGCTCCCACTCGCTCCTGCAAAGAGCTGTAATTTTTAGTCCCGCTCCCGTCCGCATCTATGATATTATATCCCGCTCCCGCCCGCAAATGCCCGCAAGGATGGATGTTTACTTTCTGTCTCAGGATAGGCCTGTCCATTGGCTTGGAAAAAACGAGCGCGCATATAATTCATTAAATTCAACATATTTATTGGTAAGCTTGCATGTTTTCAACCATACAAAACATTAAATAGGTCTCTGTAACTGAAACATGAAACAGTCACATTTAAAAAAAATAAAAACTCTTTTTTTTTTTTTTGCATACTCCCCGCCCTGCTGCTTGATGTCGTGTTGGTAGTAAAAAATATTGTGGAGGTAGTAAAAAAGGGAGTAAAAGGTAGTAAATTCATCTCTATGATTCCTGCATATACCCTGGACCTGTGGACCACTTTGTAGCCTGAAGCTGCTCCACGGAGTGTCCACATAGACCTGTAGCTTGCTGCAGGACGTAAAGCAAGCTTGTTCAATTCAATTTTATTTGTATAGCCCTTAATCACCATTACAGTCTCAAAGGGCTTAACAGGCCAAATATTTGTGACACCCCCCTTTACCCATGCCCCCACACGGGCAAGAAAAAACTCCCTTGAATCAGCAAGGAAGAAATCTTGAGAAGAAACGCAGTGTAGGGGATCCCTTCTTCCAGGGATGGTCAGGAGTGCAATGGGTGCCACAATTGACACACAGGTAAATACATGCACAACATATAAAAAACAATGGTGATGGGGTTCTGGCTGGTTATCCATGAGGAGAGTCCAGGCATCCGGTCCAGCACCCGCAACACGCTAGAACAGTCAGAATAGTGAATTAGAACGGAAAAAGTGCATAGTGGGAATGTATAATGTAACAACAAAAGCACAAGCAAACAGAGCAAAAAGCACTTCACTACGCATCTGTTGTATTCACACTCCAAATGCAAGATTGTAGAGATGCGTTTTGAGCTTCCCCTTGAATAGCTCCACAGAGTCAGCTTCCCTGATCGCTGATGGCAGCCTATTCCATAGAAAGGGGGCTCGATAGGCAAACGCTCTCTGTCCAGCCGATTTCTTTTTAACCTTCGGCAATGAAAGAAGGCCGGCTCCCGAAGACCGGAGAGACCGAGAAGGACTATAAGGAATGATCAGGTCCTTCAGGTACGATGGAGATAGTCCATGCAAGGCTTTATAGGTTAGCAATAGCACCTTAAAGTCTGATCTGAAAGTTATTGGTAGCCAGTGTAGAGAGGCGAGAATAGGTGTAATATGATCAAACTTTCTCGTTCCGGTCAGCAATCTAGCTGCCGCATTGTGTACCAGCTGTAGACTCTTTATAGTAGAGTTCGGTAATCCCGAGAACAGTGCATTGCAATAGTCAAGTCTTGACGAGACAAACGCATGAATCAGTGTCTCTGCATCCACTACAGATAACATTGGTCTGATTCTTGCAATGTTTCTCAAATGGAAAAAGGCAATTCTAGTTATACTTCTTATATGCTGATCAAAGCATAATTGAGGGTCAAACAAGACACCAAGATTTCTGACGGATGCACTCTGTGGGATGGCGAAGCCATCCAACCACAGAGAGACATCCTCAAACTTTTCCCGGTCCCGCTTCGAGCCGATAATCATCAGCTCTGTCTTCCCAGTATTAAGCTGTAGGAAGTTTTGTGACATCCAGCCCTTCACAGCAGCCAGACAGGACTCAACCCTTTGAATCTGGGCCGAGTCCCCGGAATCTACAGGAATGTAGAGCTGGGTGTCATCCGCATAGCAATGGAAACTAATTCCGAAGCCGCGGATAACGTCACAGAGGGGAAGCATATAAATTGCAAAAAGCAATGGACCAAGAACCGACCCTTGTGGTACGCCAAAGCGCAATTTACAATGCTTTGATTCTGCACCCTCATGAAGCACAAATTGGGTTCTATCTGTGAGGTACGATTCAAGCCAACCAAGAGCCGTACCCCCGAAACCAACATAGTGTTCAAGACGGTGAAGAAGAGTGCTATGGTCAATCGTATCAAACGCAGCGCTCAGATCCAACATCACAAGCATTGTGCTTGTATTTTTATCCAAAGCAAGAAGGATGTCATTTACAACTCTTGTAATAGCAGTTTCAGTTGAGTGGAAATTCCTGAACCCCGACTGGAAAGGTTCGAAGAGATTATTCCTCGTCAAATAGTCAACAATTTGCTTTGCTACAATTCTTTCCTGTACCTTGGACAAGAAGGGCAGATTCGATATAGGCCGATAGTTCCTGACTAATTCAGGATCTAGGCCAGGCTTTTTGAGTAGCGGTTTTAACACTGCAGCCTTGAAATTGGAAGGAACAATTCCTGTTGAAAACGAAAGATTCATAAGCAAGAGGATAACAGGCCCCACCGTTGGAAGAAGTTCCTTAAGAACCCTAGAAGGGAGCGGATCCAACATACAAGTTGTTGGCTTTGAGGCCTTTATCACCCTTTCAAGTTCCACCAAGGAAATTGCCTTAAACTCCAAAAGAGTTGCGTCAGAGTTCACCATCCTACTTGGCAGAACCCCATCCTGCCCCACAGGATGTGTAGGATTAGCCGCCCGGTAAGCATCAATTTCCTCTCTAATTGATTGAATCTTATTCTCAAAGAAATCCATGAATTCACCTGCCAAGATCGAGGAGCCTACGGTCTGATTCTGTGTCAAAAAAAAAAATGTAGGATTATTTTTATTCAAATTAATGATACTAGAAAAGTAGGCGTTCCTCGCGATAGTCAGCGCACCCTTATAGGTGATCAGACTATTATGCCATGCAAGATGAAAGACCTCAAGTTTAGTCGAGCGCCATTTGCGTTCAAGGATCCTGCAATTTCGCTTCAAAATGCGTGTTTCTGCATTAAACCAAGGAGCTGGTTTTTTCAAAGTTCGTCTTTTAATTACGTACGGAGCAACTGAATCAATGGCAACAGACAAGGCAATGTTGAGGTCATCAATAAGGCACTCCACAGAACCACTATAGTTACAGAGAGGTGCAAGTGAACCAGATAACTTATCTTCCATAGCTGTAATGGTTGCAGGTGTGATGCGGCGACAGCTGAAAGTAGCTTGCTGATCATCGCAGGGGCAGGATACCACCACCTGGAAAGTGAGCAAAAAGTGGTCTGATAAAGCTGAGGTGTAGGAAGAGACCACTAGCTGTGAAATGTCAACACCGCGGGTCAGAACGAGATCCAGCGTGTTTCCAACGATGTGGGTTGGATGCTGGACGAGCTGTTTGAAGCCAAGCGTATCTGTAATGGACAGAAAAGCCCTTGTGAGGGCATCAGACGGGTTATTCACGTGAATGTTGAAATCCCCAATAAGCAAAATATTGTCTGAATATGTAGCCAAATCAGCTGCAAAGTCAGAAAACTCATCTAGAAAAACTGAATACGGTCCTGGGGGACGGTATACTACAGCTAAAACAAGAGTCTGGAACTCGTTTTGCTTCTCGAGGAGCTGAGGTGCAGAGCGCTAGCACCTCAAAGGATCTGAAAATATATCTATTCTTTGGCTTTAAATTAAGCTTAGAATTAGATATCAGGGCTACTCCACCACCTTTCTTAACTTCTCTAGATACTTGGGTGCTAACGTAATGGGGTGGAGTAGCTTCGTTTAGGGCTAGAAACTCATCTGGTTTTAACCAGGTTTCACAAAGCCCCAGTATGTCGATCTTTTTATCAATAATTAGATCATGGACCAAGAGCGCCTTCGATGAAAGCGACCTTATGTTCATGAACCCTATTCTGAGTACTTCCCTTTTATTATTTTCAGAGGGAGTCTGGTTAACACTCAGCTCTGTAGCGGTCAAGGGGATGCCGCGGTTTCGACATACTGGTTGCGGCCCTCGTCTGCGGGTTTTACACCTCGAGACAGCGCGAGGCCGCACCACCGTACATATAGGTACAGGGTTATTTTCAGAGGGAGTCTGGTTAACACTCAGCTCTGAGGTGATCAGTGGGATCGCCAGCGTTGGACATACTGGTCGCGACCCTCGCCTGCGGGTTTTACACCTCGAGACAGCGCGAGGCCGCACCAGCGTACATATAGGTACAACACTCTGAAACAAAAACAACACGCTCTGAAACAATTGGTGCAATAGTTACTGGTTCAGCTAACCCATCTGCTGTTCTAGACTCTGCAACGTAAACTATCATGTTGCTAGCAGGTTTGCTAAACTCCTGCAGCCCAGCGTGCTGTGAGTGGATGAGTCACGCCTGACTAAGACATCTATCATCATTGTTGCTGGATGAAAGCACCGCCGCTCGTTGTAGCTCCTAGCCGGTAGCGTGTTGCAGGATGTAGACACCGCCGCTCGTTCTAGCTCCTAGCCGGTAGCGTGTTGCAGGATGTAGTCACCGCCGCTCGTTGTAGCTCCTAGCCGGTAGCGTGTTGCAGGATGTAGACACTGCCGCTCGTTGTAGCTCCTAGCCGGTAGCGTGTTGCAGGATGTAGACACCGCCGCTCGTTGTAGCTCCTAGCCGGTAGCGTGTTGCAGGATGTAGACACCGCCGCTCGTTGTAGCTCCTAGCCGGTAGCGTGTTGCAGGATGTAGACACCGCCACTCGTTGTAGCTCCTAGCCGGTAGCGTGTTGCAGGATGTAGACACCGCCGCCCCTCGTAGCTCCTGGATGTGAAGCAAGGTTGCACTCGTGAAGCCTCGTGATGGATTAGGACACGTTTTCACTGTATCTACCCTGGTTACAAAAACTATGTACGCCTCGTACTGATGTCCACAGCCACTTTATTCTCCAAAGTTATGGAACACCGTGAAAACTGCAGTAAAATAAAACAAATTTCACATACATTATTTTCACAGATTAACTAGTACATGGGAACACATGTCCCAATATTGAGAATAATTCCGTTTACGCCTGTTTAGCCAGTAGTAGACTACTATTTCCAGTTCACCTCTAACTTGACCAGGAAGTGACCTCTTCATCCATTTTAAGCTTCTTTGAGTGTCTAGGAAAAAGCGCTATATAAATTCAATCAATCCATTATTATTTGTTGTAGACATTTCAATTTTAACAGCAGAACCATGAACTAAACTGCATTTAGCTATCATTAACTTATTTAACGTAATAAAATGAACATAATAGAATAAACATAATAATATAACAGTTAGAAATCAAATGACTTTTGTACTCCTACTTCCGGTGTTGCCATAGTAACGCATTGCCGTATTTCGAGCGGCAGCTACACTATGTAATCAGAATAATTTAATTCAACTGTTATTTCTCTGTTATAACTCCAGAAACATCTCCTTTAGAATAGAAATAAAAAAGAAATTCTCTATAATTAATCCCGTCACGCCATAGGCTACTGTCTATTCGCGGCACGACTGCATGGAATAAAGCATCTGTCCAACATGTGTCAATAACATAATATTTTTATGTGACACTGTAAACACATAATCAAATGTCAATTAAATCCCAAGTGTGGAAAACCAAGCCACACTCCTCATCACAATCGGTGTCCGTTACTCTTGATGCTTTTCATTTTTTTATTTTTTTTTTTTACCTTTATTTAACCAGGAAAGTCCCATTGAGATTAAAAACCTCTTTTTTTCGAGGGAGACCAAGAGGCAGCAACAAATAATATATGTACACTCACAATATTACACTCACAACATATAGACAGAAATAAAAATTCATAAAAAACATCTACAAGTAAAAGAAGTGGTCTGAAATGCTCTCATCTTAGACTTAAAAGCGTTCAAAGAAATCATTTCGGTTAATTTAAAATCTTTTTGCAGCCAGTTCCATGTGGTGGGAGCAAAGTGGACGAATGCCCTTTTTCCCAATTCAATGCGGGCAAATGGAACTGACAGAAGCATCTGATTGTTTGAACGCAGAACGATTAAATTACAAATATATGATGGCAGTAGCCCAAGCATGGCCTTATAAATAAAAATGCACCAATGTCCCAGCCTCCTGGTGGACAAAGAGGGCCAACCCACTCGAGAATACAATTCACAGTGATGGGTCAGGGCTCTACAGTTAGTAATAAACCTCAGAGAAGCATGGTAAACAGCATCAATCTTACATAGACATTTAGCTGAGGCATTCATATAAATCAAATCTCCATAATCTAAACTGGATAAAAACGTTGCAGTGACAAGCCGCTTTTTCAACAAAATTTGTGCCTGAAGAAGAAGTCCAATTTAAGTTTCAATTTCTTCACAAGATTGTCAATGTGGGGTTTGAAGGAAAGGGAGTCATCAATCAAGACACCAAGATATTTATAGATATGAACCACCTCTATGACATTTCCCTCAAGAGTGGACACTGTGGGGACAGTTTAGAGTTTGAAAACAACATTTGTTTAGTTTTTTCAGTGTTGAGGACTAATTTTAGTTGCAGGAGTGTGTGCTGGACTACATCAAAAGCTTTCTGCAGAGATTCAACAGCTCTAGCAGGAGTTGATCCAAAACAGTAAATAATTGTGTCATCTGCATAAAAATGCATGTTAGCATCTGACACGTTTTTTCCCAAATCATTAATGTACATAATGAACAAGAGGGGTCCTAATATTGAACCCTGTGGCACGCACTTGTGGACACTCACAAATTCAGAACACAGACCATCATATTTAATACACTGAGTCCTGTCACTCAAATAATCTGTGAACCAGGAAACTACATGATTTGACAAACCCAAGCAAAAAAGCCTATGCTTTAAAACAGCATGGTCCACAGTGTCAAAAGCCTTTGACAGATCAATAAAAAGTGGAGCACAGTGCTGCTTCTTATCAAGAGCAACTAATATATCATTAATCACTTTTGTAGCTGCAGTGATGGTACTGTGTTTTTTCCTGAAGCCTGATTGCAGTTTTGAGAGAAGATCATTGAATGTTAGTAACTCTTAACTGATCACACACAAGAGATTCAAGAATTTTTGACAAGGCACACAGATTTGATATTGGCCTGTAGTTGGTTAAAGCTGCTGGATCACCTCCTTTTAATAAGGGGGTAACAAAAGCTGACTTCCAAACAGATGGAATTTCTTTGTTTTCAATTGAGAGATTAAAAAGGATTGTAAGAGGCTGTGCTACAAAATCAGCTGCTATTTTTAAAAAGTCATGACAAATCAGGCATTAAAAAGGGGTTATGTTCAAGAACATTTTACGTGGGTGATAACAAACTGATTATCCAAGATGTTCTCGGTCAGTCTTATTACCGTAATCCTATAAATACAGAGGTGAGCGCCGTGGTAATGCTGCACCATATGGCACCTCTGGCGGACCATGCAAATGGCAGGATTCGGAGGGGGACCATAGACCATCGTTATGGTCTTGGGACCATAACGATTTATTCGCGGATTCAGCTGCGCACACTTGTAGGCACTCTGTGATTTATAAAGCAAAGATTGCGTACGGTGTGCGTTCGCAGGGTTTTATAAATCTGAATATTTTTTGGCGCACGCAAAACTTGGCTTTTGGGCGAACGTACACTTTTAGTAACGATCCCACGCACAGTTTTATAAATGAGACCGCAGGTCAGTAGAAATGTATGGAGGACAGCTGGGCCAAGGGAACTGAGGGAATAAAATCGCTTACATTATAATAGCGATTTTATAATGATAGAACGCCGGTTCTGTATCGGTGAAGTATTCCTTTAAACAATTAAACATTTCATAGTAAATACTTGATAAATAAAATGGAGCCTTTCGACACTATTTAATTTAAGATTAAATTAACGCTCCAAGGAAGAAAGAGCCAGCAGAATTTCTGAACGTTTCCCTTTGAGACACAAGAAGAATTATGTGTAAAATTTAACACATGTCATATAATGACCCCCCATCCCCTCCCCCCGACAGGTGTGACCATAGCTGCTACGAGTGTGCAGGGCCGGGCGAGCGGAACTGCACCACCTGTGTTAGCGGCTACACCTTCGAGGACGGAGTCTGCTTGGTCAGCACCATCTGTAAAGATGGTGAGTTCTGTCACTTCCCTCCCCTTTGATACGCCGTTACGTCCTACCACTGTTCCTCTAGCTTTACACTTGTTTATTACACTGCTTCAGCAGACAACTGCTTTGCGTATATTTACACACAGACACAGAGCTACAGCCACAGAAAGGATAGATTTAGTGGTTGTAAAGGTTAAAGCAGCCGTGTATCTGTTGGGTTCAGCCACATCTCACTGGTCCCAGCTGTCCACTAACCATGCACTGTGCTGTCCACCAACCCTGCACTGTGTTGTCCACTAACCCTGCCCTGTGCTGCTCACTAACCATGTTGCTGGGACCGTTTTTTTTGCCCTATTTGACCATTCTTTAGGGGTTATGCTGCCTCGTGTTTGGATTGCGTTATACTTGCGTTAAACTCACTCTCTGTGTAAGCACACACCCGATTGGTTATCCGAACAAAATTTTTCTTTACTTTCCTTTAATGTTGACGACCATCTTTGATAGTTTGACCTGGGATATTGTTTGCTTGTTTATTCTCTCCATAACTATACTAGCTTGCTAACCCTTTTCACTGTCCACGGTTTGTGTGTTCCACTGATGTCTTGCTTCTCCTGTTCCCTATTGCATGCATCAGCCCTGTCTCTAATGCATGGCACCTATGTACCTCACTACCTGAGTTGTTAAAATGGTCGGTTCGGGTGCACCTTTTCCTGCTGTTTTTTATTGGTATTTAATGGGGAAGGCTACACACGCTATTTTTTAATATAGGACATTAGTGCATCATACACGTCTGCAACATAGTCAGTTTCTGCAAAGAAAAACAAGGAAGAAAATAAGAACTAGTCCATCTAGGTCAGAGGTCGTCTTTGGACCAATGGAGAATTTAAACCAAAATAATTACGGCCACTTTTTCTGTATTTATTTTGTGGAAATGGAGTTGATGTGGCAGACTGGGATTCTAAATTAGATGTTGCTTATTAAGGAGTACCCTTATTTAGGATGATGGCAAAGCATGACGCTTGCTCTTTAACAATCGTTTATGGTAGTTTTACTTGCATGAATCACCAGCTTGTGATGTCATGTGCGGAAAATCTTTTTTTTTCTTTTTTAATCATCAAAGCTCAGATTTAAAGATTATGATCTCTCAATCCCTCAAAGTGAACCCTATGTCTCCTTACCAACCATGGAAAGATTTGGGTGACGATTGAAGCAATCACGCTTTGTAACCTAAGCACCAGCTCCAGGCTGCTCAACGATGTGCTTCACAACCGCAAAGAAAGATCCAATTACTGCCCCCAAACTCCTGACTGTGGTTCACTTTGAGAGAGAAAAGACATTTGTGTGGTTTTATAAAATCGATCATTTGCTAATTGTGTGATGTTTGTTCTCTCTTCCCTTTTTCCCTCCAAAATCTGTTTATTCTCTCCAACTCGGAACCAATTATTCTACTGGACTACGATCTCTCCCTCCCGTGAACATCCTTCACCTGGCCTCTATTCCTGACCAATCATTTGTGTGTGTGTGTGTGTGTGTGTGCGCGTGCGCGCCTCCCTCCTCCTTTTGCATCTCTCCTTCCTTGTCTGTGGAAAGCAAATGAAGAATCTTGGGCAGAGGGCAGTTTCTGCGTTCTGGTAAAGAAGAACAATCTGTGCCAGAGGAAGGTCCTGCAGCAGCTGTGCTGTAGGACTTGCTCGCAAAAGGGCTAATAGGACGTCCTGCCTCGGCAAGGGGGGTAGATGGGGCATTAACGCAGGGTACACTCTCCATCACAGCCTTGCCCTCTGCTGAGCTGGCCCCGACCACTCATTCACAGTCACATAATTTATAAGAAACCTGTGCCTCATCAAGGGACTGCATCAGAGGCGCCGGACTACAACCAACCTACCTTTAGTTTGTTTTCTGTTTTTCTTTCTGTACTGGGATGTCAGGGCCAATGACTGACGAGGCTTCAAGAACAAACACACACAAAAAAAAATACAAGTGAAAACAAAAAGCTAACGAATACAAGTGTCGGTATTTTGTGACCAAAGCATCGATGCCAAAATAATGTTAACTTATTTTTTTCAGTTTGTTGTTGTTGCCAATGTAGGGTAACAACCCTACACTGTAGGGTAGCTCAGCAGCACAGTGTCCACGGTCACCCTCATAAACTTGTCTCTCTGACAGAATAACAAGCTGTAGAGACATGATGGACACTACATTTTTGTACAGCCCTGAATGGCTGTCTGTAAATAAATGATAGGATAGAAAAAGCAACATTTAATAATGTGAAAATAATGTCCGTCTTGGCTGAAGCACACACTTTCACTGCACATGCACGCATCTTAATAAAGCCAGTAGTCAAAACATAAAGGCCAATGCTTGCAGTCAGGTGTGTGTGTGTGTGTGTGTGTGTGTGTGTGTGTGTGTGTGTGTGTGTGTGTGTGTGTGTGTGTGTGTGTGTGTGTGTGTGTGTGTGTGTGTGTGTGTGTGTGTGTGTGTGTGTGTGTGTGTTACAATAGATGCCAGGACACCCATTTTTCAATGCCCATAAATCTGGTACATAAAAATCATTGAAGCAGTGCTTGAATATTTATCTCTTGTATTAGTATTTTTAATTAATATGAATTGTGATCCTCAAGTTTTTGCGCCCTTGATATACAGATGCATTTTATCCATTGTTCCCCCTCCATCACATAAGGGCCACCATGTTAATTTTGTATAAGGGAAGACTGCAGTAGGTAAGACTTTAAAAGGCATCCCTCATCTCACTATCATATAATTTTAACTACAATCTCCCTGGTTTTCTAAATTCAAAAGCAAGGAGTCTATTTCCTTTCATTGCCTATCCACTTAAATGCAGTCCTATGCTGTTGCAGTGTTCGCAATAGAAAGGCAACTATCTAAAATGACTTCTCAGCTGATGGTAACTGTCATTGAGGGATGGCAGAATAGAAGCATAGCAGCTCTCCATGCTGTGTATCTGCCGGGTTTAATTTACTTTAAATTAAATTCACTGAGTGGATTTGCTAACTCCCCGAAGCATGTTTGTCTCGGGGAGTAAATGAAACACAAACCTGCTGCAGCACAAAGACGTGGTGTAGATGACACACACACACACACACACACCTCAACCAAGAGGCATTTGTTTTGTTTAAAATGCAACATGTTGCTTTCATGCAAGACTGCAATAGCCAACGTGACCCACTTCTCTTGTCCGAACCTAACCAGTTAGAACGCAAACACTTTTTTGTGGACACAAAAGTGATGGTTTAAAAAAAAAAAGTAATGATAAAGGCTGTATTTTCTGTGTGTGGGTTTCCTCACCTGCAGCCGGAGCTATTCCAGTATTAAATGAATTGTTGTACTGTCCATTATCCATGGTTCTCGGTGGTTCTTAATAAAGAATGGTGAATTACCCTTTTCTTAGGTTAACTAAACCTTATTGTTTGGTCATTGTTTAAGATGACTCGGGTTGAATTTAGATGGCGTGCATGGTTGCAGACACGCACACAAGGCACCCTATAAAAGCTGTTTTTTATTGTGTATCTTTGATATATCTGTGACAATGCATTATTAATGTTACTCAAAGGCCTAGTTTTGAAAATCTTTTTTTTTTCTACTTAAGTGTTCTCATTAAAATGTTTAATCTATTCATGTTTTTGTTTGGTTTGGTTTTTCTTTGTTTCGACCATGTCTATATTATATTGACCCAAAGATGAGACCTACAGTTTCCATTCACTGTTTATCCATATGATGCCTGTTATGACCTGTGTGCCAACCTGCTGGATCCTCCAGTACTTCATGGATTACCACAATGCATCATATAGGGAAGTATCTTTTAAATGCTATCTAATGAAAATATGAACATGCATTGCAACTAGGAATTATTAGTAGTATACTAAAATGTCTTTGCCGTGTAGAAAGGCTGCCAATTAATGTTTATCTTGCAATAAGCAGCCAACAATTTATTTTATCTTTGGTCTTCTAAATATAAGTATTTGACTGAGTATTTGTAATGTGTAATCCCTTTTATTTATGAAAAACTTCCTGCAAAGAAATTTTGAAAATGTCTGTCTTTACTGAAATGGTTGACTTAAGACGTGGAAATAAGCTAAGTTGTGTATGTCACAACAATAGGCTATGGGAAAATGAAGAGCACAGTTTATATCCTTCATTAGCCTTCACACAGGAACATCTTGCAGGGTTCATTTTGTAGTCCTACTCTATATTGAAGTTGACAATTGGTAGTGTGATGCCTTTAACTGGCCTTCAAATCTGCGTGTTATTCCATGGAAGGGGATACAAGACCCCCCGCCCTAGACAGAGTAGACGTGGGGCTCCACAAGGTCAGGTTAGTGTTACGGAGGAGGAAGAAGAGTCCCTTGGGTCTAGAGTTGGCTCTGCTGTCTTCCATACATCCAACTGGGAAAGGTCCAGACAACAAAATAACTTGGTCTTCTGAGAATGTGTGTATTAAAAACACACACTTATTGTTTTTAAAAGATTCTATTGCATAAAAGGCTTTTTTTTTATTTCCTTTTTTTAAAATTCAGTCACTGCTGGAGGGCCGAAAAATGTTTGCAAATAAGGCTAGATAGAATGAGTTACTGGGAGACTCTGTATGCATGTATGTTAAGTGTTTTATTTGGGAAGAGGAAGTAACCGGAGAGTGAGATGCATGGGAGAGAGAGCCAGTGAGTGATTGGTGCTTATTGTGGTCTTTCAGCTGCTGCTGCAGAATAGATCTGAATGGAGAGCATCTGCCTGTTGTGTGTCTATATACAAAGAGGTGCCTTTGTCTGGTAGGAAACAATCCGGCTCCTCACAGATACCCACAGAATACCTCGCTGCAGCCTGGAAACACACACACACACACACACACACACACACACACACACACACACACACACACACACACACACACACACACACACACACACACACAGGTGGAACACAAAGGGGGTGGTGGGATGCTGAGATTGTATTTGCAACTCTTCCTTGTGTTCTTAAAACTTAAAAGGATCAGTTTGCAGAAATGCCTAGTGAAGTTTTGCTAGTTTGTTTCAAGCTTATTATTTTATCCCCAATGCTGCTTGTTCTCTTTTAAGTCTAGTTCTTTGTTAAAGATGAATAACCATAATCTGTTGGTTAAAAATGAGTAACGGTACATACTTACCATTCTTGAAAAAGCCTTGTGGTCAAGTCATGTTTGACCGTGTCGTCCGCAGGGCAGTACCTGAGTCACAGCGGAAAGTGTCACCCGTGTGATGTCAGCTGTGGGCGGTGCGGGGGCCCGGAGCGCGACGACTGCATCAGCTGCCCCGACTCCAGGTGAGACCCAACCCTCCTTGTTGCAGATGTCATCAAAGTGCTCCTAGGTCGTCGGGCTGTTCTCGGTCGTCAGGGTTCTCGGTCGTCAGCCTGCTCCTGGTCGTTAGGGTGCTCCTCGGTCATCAGGGGTCTCCTCAGTCTTCAGGGTGCTCCTCAGGCATCAGGACTTGAGCACCACGGTCTCTGTGCCGAGGGTGATGGGTGATGACTGCCCCAGCCACGTCCACCTGGGCATCCCAACATGTCAGCAGGTCTAGGCCGATGATTAACGGGTCCTGGATGGAGGCAATCCAAAATTCGTGCACCACCTCCGGGTCACCCACTCGGAAGACAAGCTGCTTCCTCTCCATATCCCGGTCTCTTCTTAAGTCATTGTCAGCCGGACGCTAGTAGTAGTCCATGCCCCCAGGAGCAAGGCAGGACGCACCATGGGGGTGCAGTCCAGAAAAAGACCCCCGAAGCGGCCCGGTCCACCAATCAGGGCGCACCGACCATGGAAAGGCTGGATTGGTGGTCTCCTCATTTGACCACTCCGCCGCAGGACTCTGTCTCGGGGTCCAGGCAAGGGGCAGTCACAGGCCAGGCGGAGTAGCGTAAGCTTCCATTCAATTTTAATTGACAGGTATCGTGACACGCCCCCTTCATATGCTTCCCATTTGGGCTAAAGTCATTCAGCCCAAGCACAGTAGCGTAAGCGGCAATTTTATTGTGATTGACAGGTGTCGTGACACGCCCCCATTTGGGCTAATTTCATTTAGCCGAAGCACAGTAGCGTAAGCTTCCAGTGACGTTTGATTGACAGGTGCCCGGACACGCCCCCTTCATATGCTTCCCATTTGGGCTAAATTAGTTTAGCCCAAAGGCTGACCTTGGACTTACAGCTAGCACCGTAGCTACAGTACAGTGAACGTCAACCAATCACGGCACAGTAACGCAAGTGCAGTATGGTGGGCGTTAGCATGAAAATGAACAAAGTGGATTATTTACTTTCTAATCGGTTTTTCTTTAATGTCTTTGGAGGAAAAATTGGAAGAGAAGAGATTGGGGACACATCAACCAAACGATGTACAGATTTACTGTCAGGAGTGCGGTCAGAATATGGCCGTAATAGTGCATTTGTAAGCGGGTCAACAACGTTTCGTAACGAAACATTAAAAAAGCATATGTCTAAATAACCCAACATGACGTGACAAGTGTGTAGAGAAAGTGGCCCCTCTCCCAGCTGCATTTCAGCGACAGGCATTAACAATAAGGTTCTCTAAGGAATCGGAAATTATCAAATTTCATGTTGCATACAACATTGCCAAAGAGGAGTTGCCAATTGCCATTCAACAAATTTAAATCCGAAATTATTCTCATGAAGTAAAATGGATTAAAAGGCAACCCGACGTATAGCAATGAGATGGCATGTGCACAATTTATTGCGGTAATAGGCGACACCTTAAAGCAAAAGACAGCTGCAGACGTCGGAAACGCCACATACATGTCCTTCGTGATCCTCTACAGCCGCATTTTGCGCAAAGGGAGACAGGTCCACATTTTTAATTGTTTAATACTTTAAGCACAATTTTTTTTTATTTTGCTTACATTTAAAAATGTTCAATTTCAGCTCAGTGAAGCACTTTAAACACCTTATTTTTATTTTTATTTATAATTGTGCTTCAAATAAAGACACGCATTTCTCTACACCTTATTCTTGTTTAAAAATCATTCACATTATATGAAAGTTATGAACAGAGATATAAAGGTGACCTCATGGCATCTGGAGCCCTGTGAAATATTGATAAATGTAATGCATTCGTTAGCCCACCCACCCAAAATCACCACCAGCCGTCACTGAATAGAATAATAGAAGAACAATTGTTCTCCTTCGGACTACGGGTCATGAGAATGTCGTTGGAAGCCACATATTTTGACTTGGAAGTTAGACAGTTATTGGTTTTGCGAGCTGCCTGATATTTACACACAAAAGTATGCCAGTTCACGAATTAAACATTCCTTGACAGAAGGATCTTCAAAGATGCAATAAGGATGGGCAGATGGGGTTGTCAAGAGAGGACTGTCACTTTATGGAGTTGATGGACGGCCATTACACTATTGATTAACCTTAAGGAGAAGGGATGTACGTATGCCAAACAAAGGGAGAGTTGCAGAACAGCGTGCTCTGAGCCTCAAGAGGATTGATAAAGATGCTTAATTTCATGCTGACTACACTGCTCTCATGAATGACATCATCTCCAAAGGCAATGCAGAGCAGGTGTCAGCTAAGGGTCTAAAACGCAGTGACAGTAAGGTATGGTATATACCACAGCATGGTGTATACCATCCGAAGAGAGTATTCCACTGTGGAGTTACATTCTAGGGAAAAGCGTTGGATGCACAGCTCCAACAGGGGCCAGATCTGACCAGCACACTGATGGGTGTCATGACCAGATTCTGAAACTGGGTCTGGACATCAGTTTCTCATTGGGGCTGAAGAGGAGTGGCCTGTAAACCCTGATGACTCTGGAAGAATCTCCCCAGATGACCCTGAGCTCAGGATGAGTTTGACGGTGAAGGCTGGATGCAGTAACCCGCATAATCAATCAATTCTCCCCTTTGGTCCATCTGAAGAAGATGGTTGGTTTAAAGATGGTTGTAATTCAGTGTAACTATCTCAGTCTGGTTATGTTAAGTACCAACAGGAAAGGGAGATCTGAATCTGAATCTTTCAATTGAGGAACTCAGAAACGCTGAGATGGAGATTACATGCTTTTTTCAAAGGTAGAGGTTTCCAGATGAATTCAAGAACCTGCAAAAAGGCAAAAGAAGGAAAAGGAATTGCCACATCTATAACCTCAATACAGTACTCGAAGATGGTGTTCTGAGAGTTGCAAGACATCTTGGTAGATCAGCTATGCCTGAAGAGTTTAAACATCCTGCCACATTGGGGAAGATCTTCAAATTTCTGACATTGTTCAGCACATACACCAAGAGGTGGGACATGGTGGTCGTAACCACATGCTATCTAGCCTGTGTCAAGGTTATCGGATCCCTGGTGCTAGTGTGGCTAGATGGAAAATCCTGTCCTATTTTATGGCCTTTTGGCGACTGCATGCAGCTCCATGGCACCAGCAGATGGCGGATTTACCTCAGGACATTGTTTCTACAGATGAACCTCCATTCACTCGTGTTGGAGTTGAATTTGTGGACCCTTCAAAGTTAAGCGAGGAAGGAGTACAGTGAAAAGGCATCTAGAGTTCTATTCACATGCTTATCGGTAAAAGCCATCCACATCAAAGTAGCATCATCGTTGGATACAGATGCCTTTATAAATGCTCTTGGACACTTCATTTAGACGTTGTTACAACCCCTCCTGTGGTGTTCAGGGGGAAGAGGGGGGGCAACAATTAATATTAAACCGGGTGTTTAAAGAACGGAAGAGAGTAGCAGGATTTAAACCATTATACCATTTATTGATCATAAATGAGTCCTATGTTCAGACGGAAACAAACAATAACACTATCCCTCCACTGAGGGAGCAATGCCACGACGAAGAGCACCACGTAGCTCTGACTCGCGACCGACAGCGACCCCAACTCTGTTCGCCTATCTGGCCCACTGGCCCCGTCTGCTTTCATCCCTGCAGCCTTATAGCAATCCACCTGATTGCTGAGGGGCTGCAGGTGTGTCTGACCAGTCCGATGGGGAGGGTGGTACCTGGAACAGCACACAAGACAGCACAAAACACACACGTAACACCCCCTCCGATAAGTGCAAACCAAGTTTGCTACATTAAGCACGATCCCCGATAAAGCACACTACACAGAATCAGGATCATCAGAATTATCTCCACCCTTTTAACGTTTTTCTTCATCTTTCTTACCCACGGGACAGGGCATCAGCCACCACATTGTCGGTCCCCTTCTTGTGCCTAATCTCAAGGTTGTAACCTTGCGCCAATAGGGCCCAACGCATCAGTCGCTGGTTGTGGTTGTACATCTGCGTCAGGAAGACGAGAGGGTTATGGTCTGTGTATACAACCACGGGAGACAGACTGGCACCAACATATACTTCAAAGTGTTGAAGCGCGAGTAGCATAGCCAGGGTCTCCTTTTGAATCGTGTAGCACACTGGATGACACACGTCACCCTCCCCATCCTGTATTAGCACAGCACCAGCTCCTGAAGCACTCGCTTCAACCTCCAGCTTAAAAGGACGGAAGAAATTAGGCGCCGCCAGGACAGGTGCACTGCAGAGAAGAGACTTGGCTGCCTCAAGGGCATATTGACACTCAGTACTCCATACAAATGGAATCCTAGTGCTACACAGACTGGTTAGAGGATTAACTACCACCGAGAAGTTTTTGCAAAAACACTGGTAATAACCAGCCATACCCAAAAAACGTCGTAGTTCACGCCTTGACGTGGGAACCGGATAGGACAGCACGGCCGAGATTTTAGCGTCTACGGGCCGGACCTGCCCATGGCCGACCTGCTTCCCCAAATATGTAACCATGGCTTTACCAAACTCGCATTTGGCTAGGTTAAGGGTCAAGGATGCTCGCACAAGCCGCTCAAACACTGCCGTCAAGCTAGCAACATGACTGGCCCAATCGCTTGAGTACACGACGACATCATCAAGGTAAACACTACAGTTCCTGACATTCCCTAGCACCAGGTTCATCAGCTGCTGAAATGTGGCAGGTGCATTCCTCACCCCAAATGGCATAAGGGTATACTGCAGGAAGTGGTCTGGGGTAACAAATGCTGAGATCTCAGAGGCTCTGGGTGTTAATGGAACCTGCCAGTACCCTTTCAGCAGATCGAGCTTTGTAATAAATGTGGCCGGCCCAATACTATCGATACAGTCCTCCATGCGAGGCAAAGGAAATTAGTCTGACACCGTAACTGCATTAACCTTACAATAGTCGGTACAAAACCGTGAGGTGCCATCAGATTTAGGAACCAGCAAACAAGGGGAACTCCAAGGACTACAGCTAGGTACAGCTAAACCATTTTCCAACAGATAATCAGCTTCCTTTTTCATCAGCTCTTTTGGCTACTGGACAACGGTATGCATGCTGTTTAATGGGAGATGCAGTACCCACATCAATGTCATGTTTGAATACGTTGGTGCTAGATGGCACATCACTAAACAGGGACAGATGGGAGCGCAAAAAAGATCTCCTGTCGCTGATCTACAGGAAGATGGTTCAGATGGGTGTCTATTTTCGACAAGAACTCTGTTTTAGACAGCCTACCACTCTGCTGATCACTGCCCAGTACCGCCAAACCATCGTCAGACCAGGATTCCACACAAACCAGGGAAGTAGATGCCTCGCCGGGGGCAGTAGTCTCCAGAGTTTTTTACTGCTCCCCCCGGACAGCATCTCTGGAATGATAGGATTTGAGCATGTTAATGTGGCACAATCGCACCTTACGCCTGCGCTCAGGTGTGTGGATGACGTAGTTTGTGTCAGACACTTTGCTCTTTATAACATACGGGCCTGAAAAACGGGCAGTAAGAGCAGAGCCAGGCGTCGGTTGCGGTACCAAAACTCTCTCACCCGGTTCAAACTCACGCTCAACCGCTTTCCGGTCAAACCGTTCCTTCATACTCTCCTGAGAGGAGGAGAGTGCCACTTTAGCCAGCGCAGAAGCATGACGTAAACGCTCCCTACACCGTTATACAAGATCTTGAACAGTAGTCTGTTGAGAAATATTACACAAGAAGTGTTCCTTTAATACCTTCTGTCGGCCCCGCACATCATGCCCGAACACAAGTTCAGCCGGGCTGAACCCCAGGGACTCCTGTTTGACTCCACGTATGGCGAACAGTGTAAACGGGACACCCTCATCCCAGTCCCTCCCTGTATCATGACAGTACTTACGCAGCACAGACTTCAAGCGCCCCCTGCGACTGTGGATGATACGCACTAGAGACTGAATGAGAGATGCCTAGAGACTGCAATGTTTCAAATGTTTCAAGACTCAACAGGAAATTAGGTCCTTGATCAGTCAGCGCAACTTTCGGTAACCCAAACGTGGTAAAGAACTTGATTAATGCCGCTGTGGTGGCAGGTGCAGTGATTTTTCGCAGTGGGATGGCCTCAGGAAAACGGGTGGCAACGCACATTACTGTTAACAAAAACTGGTTACCAGACTTTGTCCTCGTCAATGGGCCAACACAATCGACCAACAGCAGGTATAGGGGTCAAAGGGGCTGGCGGAACAACCTGATTTGGCTTCCCAACCACCTGGCAGGTACTACATGTTTTGCAGAAGCGTACCACTTCTGTCTTCATTCCTGGTGTGTTTTAGGATACGTGTTTTAGGATACGATCATAGGTTTTAGTGACACCAAGGTGACCAGCCCAGGGATGTTCATGAGCTACCTCTAGTACATGCTGCCGGTATGCAACAGGAACCACTATCTGACACACTGGTCCCCCGCCACCAACTGAATGGTTTTACCTAGTGGCGAAATCCACCTCTACATCAACACCCCGTTATCTACAGAAAACGACTGACTCTCAGTACACTTACTGACATCCTCTACAGCTGCAAAACACTTCCTTAAAGATGGGTCACCTGATTGGGAGCTGATGAGGGCTTCACGTGTCAGTGGCAGCACATGATCAGCAACGGGGCCTGCCCCACTTCCATACTTTCCTAGGTTTGCAGTACCACTTTCCGTTTCCCCTGTAGGTGGCAACCTGTCCTCAGATAAGGCAGAAGCAAAAACAGAGTCAGACAGATCCACGTCCTGAGCTTGTTTTCTGGCTTGAGCCCTAGTTAACACGCTAACTGAAAACAGATCGGGGGGACATTGGACCAGATCATCATGTCTAGATTCCGCAATAGGGATGTCGACAACCTCGGTTGATGGATATACTTTACCCCCAGCTATGTCGTTACCCATGATAAAGTCAACACCATCGATGGGGAACGAGGGACGCACAGCTACCGGGAAGAAACCAGTTTTAAGGTTCGACTGGACGTGAATGCGGTGAAGAGGTGCAGGTACAAAACCCATCCCAATACCTCTTACGATTGTGCTCGCGTCACAGGCAGACTCTGCGCTTAAGGGCAGCATGGCGGAAAGGATGAATGACTGGGAGCCACCAGTGTCTCGCAACACTGTGACGGGACGCTGATCATCCGCCTCACCCGTGAGTGAGACAAATGCAGGGAAAATGAAAGGTCTGAAACACTCATCAGGTCTTGCTTGACTGGGGGGTGGTGAACAACTGGCTACTGTTTTAACTAGCCCCACACCCTTGGGCTTTGAAAATGCCGTCTGCTGCCTACGTTTCCACGCATTGCAGTCGGCAACTAAATGGTCAGTCTTCTGACAGAAAAAACATTGCCTATCTGTCTTAGGACTAGAGAAAGATGTACCAGCCCGTGGAACACGCGTGTCACTAGACCTAAGAGCAGTCTCACGATGAGTGGAGGACTCGTGCCTAAAAAAGGCGCTTTTGTGGGTGAGAGCGAATTCATCAGCAAGGATAGCCGCTTGCCGTAGAGTAGATACTTTTTTTGCTCATTTAGGTATACAACGGTCCACTCAGGCACACAGTTTTTAAATTCCTCCAATAACATCACCTCACGCATCAAAACAAAGTCATCCGCCTTACAAGTTGAACACCACCGGTCAAACAGTATCCCCTTCTCCCTGGCCAAGTCAGCGTATGTCTGGCCTGCTGTTTTCCTAAGGCTACGAAACGCTGTCTATACGCCTCAGGCACCAGCTCATATACCCGCAATATCGCGCTCTTTACTTTCTCGTAAGAGAGGCCGTCCTCCACAGAAAGAGAAACGCAAGCCTCCTGAGCCCTACCTGTTAACCTACATTGTAGCAGTGTTGCCCACACATCCTTCGGCCAGTGCAGAGCAGTGGCAATGCGCTCAAACGCACCAAAATAACCCTCAACTTCCGACTCTTGAAAAACGGGAACCAAAGAAATGTTCCCACCCACATCGAAAGTACTGGAAGAAACAGACGACCGTGCACCAGACGAATCTGAGCTAGACCGTAGTTCCAGCTTGCGCATCTTGACAGCGTAGTTCCAGCTCGCGCATCTTGACATCCTCTGCCTCCAACCGTTTCAACTCCAGCTCCCTCCGGAGCTGAAATTCACGCTCCCGTTCCTCCTTCTCCAGCTGGAGACGAGCTAAACGCGGCTTTACCCGGGCGTCCATTCTGGAGCCGGGAGTCGTTTCGACAGACCAACAATTTAGCGTGTAATCCACTCACTCCGGGGCAGACGAAATAACTGTTAACGCCGGATGCTGCACACACAAACAAACCCAACCTTACAATAGACAATCATCCCCCAGACCCTACCTAACGAGAACTAACCTGTCTATCTTCTAATAATAATAATAATAATAATAAATTAAATTTATATAGCGCCTTTCAAGGTACCCAAGGTCGCTTAACAAGAGGTGTACACAGGGGGGGGGGGCAGGTTAAAGGCCATAGGCCTCTAAGAAGAGGTGTGCCTTCAGGAGCTTTTTGAATGACTCCACTGAAGTGGCACAGCGGATATGTAGGGGGAGCAGATTCCACAGAGTGGGGGCAGAGGCGCAGAAGGCCCTGTCCCCAAAGGTCTTGAGTCTGGTGCGGGGGGTTTCCAGCTGGTCCTTAGCACCGATCCCTGGGGAACACCATGGTTGACTGGTGCCGTGGTGGAGGTGGCATCGTCCAAGGTGACGTATTGTTGGCGGTTGGCGAGGTAGGACTGAAACCAGGAGAGGGCTGAGCCACTGAGACCAATGAGCTCCGCAAGACGGGTGAGGAGGATGGAATGGGATACTGTGTCAAAGGCTGCTGAGAGATCGAGGAGGATAAGAATGGAGATGAGGCCATTGTCGGCGGCAGTGAGGAGGTCGTTGGTGATTTTAATGAGGGCAGTTTCGGTGCTATGGTGAATTCTGAAGCCAGACTGAAGGGGTTCAAAGAGCTCATGGTGGGCCATGTGGTGTTGGAGCTGGGAAGCCACTGCTCTTTCCCCCCCCCCCCCCCCCCCCCCCCCCCCCCCCCTGCTCGCAAGACCTGTCCAGGGCGCAAGTTGATTTCGAGTCGCCTAGGGCTCCGAAACGGCCAGCGCCGGCCCTGCTGACCAGTCCGATGGGGAGGGTGGTACCTGGAACAGCACACAAGACAGCAGAGGAAAAACACACGTAACAGGCGTGAAGAAATATTGGAATTGCAGATAACAGAACCAGCTTTGTCAGAGCAGAGCGTGAATTGAGGAAGGCAATGGAATGCTGAAATCTTGCTCAAATCAACAACACCCTCCTTCAGAAAGGAATTAAGTGGATTTTCAATCCCCCTACTGGATCACAATATTGAGGAGTACAGGAAAGGTTGATAAAGTCTGAGGATCTGAGGTCCTGAATTACAGCCTGAAGCTTGGTGCAGAACTTTGATGAAGAGGGTCTTCACACAGTTCTTTGTTAAGTGGAAGCTATTATCAACAGCCGTCCCGTTACCAAATCATTCACTCATCCTAATGACTTGGTTGCACTTACCCCTAACAATCTTTTGCTGCTTAAGACCATGCCATCTTTGCCACCAGGACAGTTTCAGAAGGAGGGTATACAGGTGCAGCTCAATAAATTAGAAAAGTGTAGAAAACTTATTATATATATATTATATTTATTATTTATTTTAATAATACAACTAATAAAGTGAATCTGATATATTACATAGATTGATTGCACCCAAAGTGAAATATTTCAATATTATTTGTATTCATCTTCATAATTATGGCTTTCAGCTCATGAAAACCAAAAATTCCATATCTCAGAAAATTGTAATATTGTGAAAAGTTCAATGTTGTAGACTCAAGGTGTCACACTCTTATAAGCTCAAAAATACCTGAAAAGGGTTCCTGAGCCTTCAAATGGTCTCTCAGTCTGGTTCAGTAGGCTTCACAATCATGGGTATGACTATTGACCTTAAAGTTGTGCAGAACCTCATTGACACCCTCCACAAGGAGGTTAAAGCGTAAAAATTACCGGTGCAACAGCGCGTCAATGACACATGTCATTGACGTGCTTTCAGCTTTAAGCAACCGCTTTTCAGGGGCGGCGACGCTTGGCAATAGGACAGTGGGGCGAAGGGCCTACGGGCCGATGAGCGCTGCCGCGCGCCAAGCCACCGCCGGTGTGGGGGTTGTACATAGAAAATAATAGGGGCGACTGAGGCTGGAGTCAGTGTTTTGACATGCGCTCGCCGGCGGTGTCACTAGACCTATGTAAGGCTTAAGCCTCAAAAGGTCATCGCTAAAGAAGCTGTCTGATCACAGAGAGCTGTATCCAAGCATATTCATAGGAAGTTGAGTGGAAGGAGAATAGAGTACGATAGAAAAGGTGCACATGCAACAGGGATAACCGCTGCCCCGAGATAATTGTCTTACAAAGGCCATTAAAAAATGTGCTTGAGCTTCTCAAGGAATGGACTGAGGCTGGTGTCAGTGCATGAAGAGCAATCACGCACAGACGTATCCAGGACATGGGCTAGTACAACTGTTGCATTCCTCATATCAAGCCACTCCTGAACCAGAGACAACGTCTGAAGTGTGTAACCTCGGCTAAGAGAACTGGTCTGTTGCTCATTTCATTTGGAAATCAAGCTCCCAGAGTCTGAAGGATGAATGGAGAGGCACAGTATCCAAGTTGCTTGAGGTCCAGTTTGAAGTCAGTCAATGATGACTTGGTTAGCCATCTCATCTTCTGGTGTTGGTCCACTGTGCTTTATCAAGTCCAAGTCAACGCAGCCGTCTACCAGGACGTTTACGAGCACCTCATGCTTCCTTCTGCTGAAATGCTTTCAGGAGATGCTGATTTAATTTTCCAGCAGGACATGGCACCTGCCGGAAAAAAAACAATACCTGGTTAAATGACCGTAGGATTATTGTGATTGATTGGCCAGAAAATAGAAAGAGTAATGTCAAGAGAAAGATGTAAGAAGCGAATCCCCAGCAATGTAGACAAACTGAAGGACGCTATCTAAGCAAACCTGGCCTTCCATAACACCTCAGCAGGGCAACAGGCTGATTGACTCTGTGCCACTCCGTATTCATGCAGTCATTCATGCAAAATGAGCCCCAACCAAGTACTGAGTGCATATACAAGAACATACTTTTCATAAGGCCGACATTTCCGTATTAAAGTTTTTTTTACTGGTCTTATATAATATTCAAATTTTCTGGTATACTGAATTTTGTTTTTTCCTTAGCTGTAAGCCATAATTATCATGATTAATACAAGAATGTGGGAGCCACATGTGTTAGTCTCCTGTATTTTATATGTTCTATGGTCTTGTGTTGCTCACTGCGCTCTCACTTTAGGGGGTAGGCGTGTTCACCGGGACTTAGGCGGCAATAGTGGTGGTCATATGTGATTGCATTCATGTTCACTTTTTTGGAATTAAGAGAGAGTGGGCTTTGGAGTGAATACTTTCTGTTGACCACACTTAAGTGCGACAATTTAAGATACCAGAAGAGAAAGAATAAATAAATAAAACACATAACAAGAAGTGGAACTGATTTATTTTATCTCTGCGCCTCAAAGTGTCTTCTCCCACGTTTTGTCCATCGTGGCTCATTTGGACTGGCTAGCCGCTACACACTCCATGCAACACACCCCTTACCCATCATACATGTTCTATTCATCCACAGATGTGGGTCCATAAAACATATTTATTAAATGGAACGAATTTGAACAAATTGCCTGCCCTAAAAGGTCTTATGTGAATTACATAAACTGTGTTTTGGCTCTTTGAATAAAAACCTTATGGCATTTCTTTTTCTTGCCTCGGATATTATACTGGTGTCGCTGATTGGACAGCATTACACCAATAAGAGGAGGGCCCCTTAGAATGTGGTTCTGTAGCATCAACCTTGATTTAAACAACCCGCCATATGATAATAGTTTATGAGCTATAACACTACTTTTATTTTGTAGTTTTACGTTTATAATTTTCCATCTTATAATGGGTTAATATAGACCTTGTAGAAGGGCGTTTTGTGATGAGGCCTTTGAATTTGATCATAAAATTGACTTCCCTGCAGGTTTTTCGACGATGGCCGCTGTGAATTTTTTTGCAGGAGGGGACACTATGCCATGGATAGGCAGTGCGATCTCTGCCACCACACCTGCCATGAATGTAATGAAGACAGTCTTTTCAACTGCACCAGTTGTGAAAAAGGTGGAGTAATTGAACACCACATTTAATGAACATAATGTGGCAATTGTTTTATTGTGCCAAAGGAGAAATTAGTAGTTAGTATTGTATGGTAAATCGTATTGTACTGTATTGGTATTTATTGTATTTAACTGATCTCATTCAGTCTTAACGTGACCTGGACGGATGTAGTTTGGAATGGAAACTCTTGAAGTTAGCCTCCAACTAAATAAGATAAAGATGTAAGTGGTGTGAAGGATTTCCTGCCTGGAATATTCCTTCCCACAATATTCCTTCCCCTGCTTTATTGATATGACGAAAAATGAATCTGGATGAAGTCTCATTCTTGGGAATCACCCACCCACACACACACACACACTCAATTAAGCAGGAGGTTTGGTTGGTCAAAATGTGGCTCTGTGAGTTTATCTCAAGCTCAATGAGACATAACAATAACACTGGAAAGAGCTTCTCAATCTCCGAGTTATATACTAGTCTGGACACACACACAATGCTCTGACACTAACATACCGTCGCTACTTGTTGAAATGTTGCTCTGTGCTTTTTATCAGTCTGCCAATAATGCAGCCACAATCCTCACTCAGAATTCTAACTATGAAATTGCCATTGACAATGTTTGTTGTTCCAAACAAACCTTGTCAATGGCAGCTCCCATTGTTATTTTTCCAAACAAACATTGTCAATGGCTTGCCAAATGTCACATTTCGGATCCTTTTTTTATGCGCGTACACTGTGAGAGAGGGAGAGTTGAACATGATTTCGACGTAGGCAATATCAACAAATAACCTTTTACCATCCAAATCCTTGAATGCTCCGTTATACTTAATAGGAAATTGAAACTGCTATTTTTGCACAGAACAAATGGCCAGGTTGTGACCAAACCATGGCACTGCATTGGGCTTTCATCGCTGCACTGTTTGCAAGTCTCTAAGGGGCGTCGTTCAATAAACAGCCAACACAGTGCAATAACTGTATTGTACCCTGTGGCCTATTTAGATTTTGAGCTGTATCAGGGCCTTTAAGGTCACAGTGTGTGTGTTGTAGATAAGTTTGGCATGCAGCGGTACCTCCTACGGGGAGAGTGCCGCGCCTCGTGTCCCGAGGGGACCTTCCACGCGTCAGGGGGCCGCTGTGAGCCGTGCGCTGCGGACTGCGCTGTGTGCGCGGCCCTGGAGTTCTGCCTCCGCTGCAGGCCAGGACTCAGCAGCCGAGACGGCCGCTGCCTCCCACTGCTGTGTGCAGACGGGGAGAGGACATGGTGGCATCCTCTAGGTGAGGTAGCAGATCCAAAGACTGATGACTGCCAACCCTGCGAGGAGGGTTGTAAGAAATGCCAACATAGTAAGTCTGACACACACCACACAAACACTCACACAAATGTAAAGATACACACACACACACACACACACACACACACACACACACACACACACACACACACACACACACACACACACACACACACACACACACACACACTTTCTAGCTAACTGCCTCTTTGACTACTGAATACCTGTTTATATCTATACCCCCAACTTGGATACAAACCGCTTACTGGACTGTCGCTGTGACAACACTTCACAGCAGAAATGAATAAATAAGACCAACTATGAATAATTATGACCAATATGAATAAATATTCTATCTCCTCTCGTCTTGCATCACTAAACTTGACACCAACAAGCACTCTATCTAAGGAAAGGGAATGAGAATGAGATACAGAGAAATATTGGAATCCAGCTTCAATACAAGATGGCCACCTAAGGAACTGGCAAATTAGGTAATCATAGGAACCATAGAGTTCCAAGGGTATAGACACATCCTAGAGCACCTATTCGCAAGGCGTGCATGTAGTGGGTGATATGCATCAGTCACATGTTTTTCACTGCCTCAGTGTTCGCTTTGTGATGAACAAATTGCACACCCATGAGCGCACACACACAAACACACTATAGTGTGTGTCAACAGAAGAATGTATGTATGTATGTGTATCGTCTTCATCTTGCCATCTCTCCTCCGATGTCAGGACAGCAGAGTCGCTCACCAGCTTCGCAAGAGACTCAAGACTCACTTGTTCAGAGCTCGACTAGACTTTACATAGCCTCCCCCCTTACCCCGCTTTGGATAAAAGTGTCTGCTAAATGCTCTAAATGTAAATGTACATGGCCATTTTGAATGCACAGGTCACATTTATTCACTATTCACTCTTCTTTTATTAGGACTCTGCCCTAGGACACAGATCTCCTTACCCTCCTACTATTGCTTTTGCATAGTATCGCTTTCTCTCTTTCTCTCTAGCTTCCACAGAAAAAAAAAAATAAGTGCATGCAATGCTGTAGTAACTGTGTAGATGTAGCAAACACCCTTTGTGTGTTAGCTATGGTTGCCGAGGGGGTCCTATGTTCCCCAGGTCCTATGTTCCCCCGGGTGCAAAGGGTTAGGGTCAGGTTTAGGCTTATGGTGAGGGTTAACCCTAAACCTAACCATAACCAATCGGAGGAGAGCCATTCTAACCAATCACAGGCGAATCAGAGGGGGAAAAGGCGGTACTTGCCCCTACCATCCTACGAAAAAAAGATTTGCTCACAGGGTCCTATGTTCCACAGTCGCATACAAAGCGGGGAACATAGGACCGGGGAACATAGGTACGCTCCCGTTGCCTTGCTAGCCGCATTAGCAGCGTTGGAAGTGTAAGCTGTATAAGGGGTGTTAGCATAGTTCACTGTGTTAGCATCTTAGCTGTGTTAGCTGTTTAAGCAATGTTATCTGTGTATTTGATGCGAGTGGTGCTAGCTGTGTCAGCAATGTCAGCAGTATAAGCAGTTTCATCTGTGTGAGCTGTGTTAGCTGTGTTTGCTGTTTTAGCTGTGTTGGCCGTTTTAGCTCTGTTAGCAGTGTTAGCTGTGCAAGTTGTGTTAGCATAGTAAGCTGTGTTTGCTGTATAAGCAGTGTTTCCTTTGTGAGTCATGAGTGGTGTTAGCCATGTTAGAAGTGGGAGCTGTGTAAGCAGTGTTAGTGTATATAGCTGAGTTAGCATGGATAGCTATGTTAGATGTGTTAGCTGTACAAGGTGTTAGCTATTCTATCTATCTATTGTCTCTCTCTTTATATCAATGTATATGTCTCTCTCTCTCTCTTTAAATCGACCTTGATTGACAGGATTTATTAATTACTTTACATTTATGCTCTCTAGGCACACAAACAAACAGTTTATTTATTTATTGTTGTCTGTATAATTTCTATTTGGTCTAATAACAGAAAACATGAACAGTAAATAACAACATTTTTGATGAACTCACAATGCAGTTCACTGCAGACACACACACACACACACACACACACACACACACACACACACACACACACACACACACACACATAGGACGCAACACTCCGATGAAGAAAGTCACCAAAAATTCATCTTTTAATTTCCTCATGGGTAAGCAGTCATTTGTACTTGGGGTGATGTCATGTCCGCTCACTAACTTGAATGTGTAACTACATCGCCATCTTCTGGTATATCTTAATACACAGACACAAACACATACCCCCTCTCTCTCTCACTCACTCAAACACACACTCTCACACACACACACACACACAGCAAAAGAGGGACAATTTAACATTTACGAATACGGTTAGAATAATTCTATTATATGCAGCATCCATGATCCATGTAACAAATGAAACGTCTAATTTTTACAGCAGACAAAGATGGGAAACCAGCAACACTTTGTATGAGCTGTGAAGGCGAGTACTACAAGTAAGTTGAACACTGAAACTCTGACACATAATTCTACATATGTGTTGGTTTGAACCAAATTATTTTTTTTGCTCATAGATATTTCTTAACTCTTGAAGATCCGACACAGGGATTCTGATCCGATTGCTTTGAATGGGTGTTTGTGTTCTATGGAACTGTTATTTGATGTGTTTCCACACCAGTTTGAAAATATTTGATTTCTCTCATCCTTACTGGCACTATTCATCTGCTAATGGTCTCTCTCGCTCTCTGTCAGGTGGGGGTCTGACTGCTCCCGGTTCTGTCCAGAGCGATCCTTCAATGTGGAGGACTCAATGGTGTGTTATCCTTGTGAGGATCAGCACTGCATCAACTGTGACCAGAGCCAGTGCTACTGGTGTGAAGAAGGCTTCTCCATCCTGGGTATATGGTTCATTAGTGAAGCATCGCCACTGCTGTCTGTTCACAAAAGCCCACTTAAGACTGAATACCCTGATAACAATTGTCAGAATACTGGTATAATACCTGCTACAGTGGGCACACATTGAAAGTGGTCATTAAAGCTAGGGTAGGCAAAAAAAAAAAAAAAAAGCCATATTAAGCTTGATTTTGGAAGAAATAAAGAAAATACTCAACCCTCCTTTTAGGCCTCCCTCAAAACCTTACCCCAAAACACATGACTCACTCGGTAGCTTTGGAACAGTTGTGCCTTGTGGAAGACACTGTCATGCACAATGAGTCAATGACCGAGTGTGCTCAGGCAGCCTAGACAGACAGGTAGTTAAGTAGACCGACAGGTAGTCCATCCAATTATTTAATTCGGGCTGAGTTAAATTTGGAGAGGCTTATTAAAGGCATTCGACAGCAACAGATACCGGATTTAGATAAGTTAGTGCATTTCATTTAATGATGCAGAAGGAATTTAAAGAGAATTTCAGCAAATATGAGAAAAAATCTTCATAAAGATATATCCTACCTGAGCTTTGAGGCTAAAGCTAAAAATGTATATACCTATTACTTAACATAATTAAGGGTTCAGTTTGTTTGAAAACGTATGCATTATATATTTATGTATGTGCTACTGCATGCTTTTCCTGTGGCCTAGACGGTGATTGCGTGGACTATTGTAAGAATGGCTTCTTCATGGATGCCACAGAACATGAGTGTGAGCCATGCCATGTGTCCTGCCGCGCCTGTGGAGGACCGCAGTACAACGACTGTGACCAGTGTGAGGACGGCCTCACCCTGACCGCCGGCACCTGTCTGGAGCAGCAGACATGGGCGCTATGTCCCGAGAAGCAGTATAAAAATGGTATAGGACAGACACTGGAGCTTGTGGTAACAATGTTGTATATATTGTTTGTATTTGTGTCACAACAATCTAGTGCGATTGTGAACTGCTGTACTTTGGATTTGGTTGTTTTTTCTTGCTGGGCTGTGGTTTGTTCTTCGGGTTTGTGTATGGTTCGTGCTTCCTGTTTGGTTGTTGTTTGTACTTCCTGTTTGTTTGTGGTTTGTTCTTCCTGTGTGGTTCTTATTTCCGTTTGTGTGCAAGCAGACCAGGGTGTTTGTGAGGGGTGCCATCCCTCCTGTAAGACGTGCACTGGACTAGAGAAGAGAGACTGCCACACCTGTCCACCAGGTAAGGAACTAAAATTAAAAAGAAAAATCCCAAAAAATATCAATCAATAAAATCAAAGTGTTAAGTCATTTTGACTTAACACTTTGAACTGCAATTGTGCAAGTGGTTTAGGATCCTATTATGCCTCGATCTGATCGAGAGCGTAGAACTCAAGAATCAAACAACCAGTTGTTACTTACTTCAAAAATTCCAGATTATATATAGAAGTGAGTGAAAGTCTGTAGCCTCCTCTGCTATGCCTCATTGGAAGTGAAACATATATTCATAAAGAGGTGAATTGAGGCTGTGGCACTTATATTAATAACACTTAAAAACAGTGTTCTACATACAGAATACGACTTCTCTCTGCAATGGAAAAAAAACATCAAGTAGCACACCTTTCATGCTTTCCCTTTCATACCAATCGATCTTCTGGGGGCTCAGGTCGTTTTCTGACTGGCCAGCAGTCCTGCGTCTTCCAGTGCCCATCATCTTGGTTCGCTAACCAGACGTCCGGCCGCTGCCAGAGCTGCCTGCCTGGGTGTGAGATGTGTCTGGACTCCCTGAGCTGTGTCCAATGCCACAATGGATCCGCCGGGCTCTACCTGCAGGACGGGCAATGTGTGAACAACTGTGACAGGTGTGTGGTCCAGCATGACAAACTAATGAAGTAATAAAAAAAAAAAAAACGAAAATATAAAAACTAACCATAGAGATACACATAAAGGAGATGGGGATTAATAAAAAAAAATTCTCCTGCCCCTGCTCTTCTCCTCCCTGTCCTCCCCCTTTACTCCTACCCTACTCTTCTTCCTACTTCCACTCTCCATCTCCTCAACCTCCTCCACCTCCCCTTCTCCTCCACGTCCTCCCCCTTTCCCTCTGCGGCCCTCCTCCATCTGCTCCATTCAGGGGTTTTTTGTTGGAGCAGCAGTGCCATCCCTGTGCTCCAGAGTGTACCTCTTGCATGCTGAACGCCTCCCACTGTCTCAGCTGTGCTGCTCAGTACCTTCTGTTCGACCACACCTGCCTGGGCCACTGTCCCCTGGGCTTCTATGCCCAGGAGGTCCACTGTCTGCCGTGCCCCCCAGACTGCAGGAGGTGCAGCGACGACGGCCTCTGTCAAGGTAGAAGCACGCTGCACCCACGCTAATTCCTCTCAAAACACAGGCTTTAACCCTGCGTTCACACCAAAAGATGCAAAAAGTTGCCGCGCGTCGTGATCCCATTCAAAGTGAATGTAGAGACGCGTTGCTGCTTTGCTGCCAATGCATTTGCTGCCGAGAAAACGGGCAGCAAAACTTGATTTGCGGCGCGGCATTTTCTGATTTGCGGCGCGGCATGCCCGTGCCCGCTACCGGGCACGGGCGGAGGGCGCGTTCACGTATTTTGCGGCGCGGCAAATGCTGCTCGAGTTGAAATATTTCAACTTTTGCCGCACCGCAAAACCTTGCCGCGCCGCAAAACTTGATTTGCGGCGCCGCAAAACTTCGGCAGCAACGCGTTCGGGCAGCAAATGCATCTTTTGGTGTGAACGCAGGGTAATACTCCACCCTAATAGGAGGTCATCATACTAGAGTTTTCAACTCGGGTTTTACAAAAGTCAAGGCTGATTTACATCTGGACATAGACAATGTCCACAATTAACCTAGAAACCAAATCTATGAAATGCTTACTATTCAGCAGATGTATTTTTACAAATATTTCAGATATTCAGATATAAGGCCTCTTGGGGCTTCTTGCTCAATAATGCCTACAGGTCAACTTCATGGACAGGAGGGTACTAAACCCAAAACCTTGAGGCTAGAAGGCAAAAACTTTAGACTTCTTCAGTTATTATAAATGAAGCTTTAAATTATATTCTTAATTTTGCAGTTATATACTGCGTTGTGTGGTGGACAAGCACACAGAGGCTCGGGACATATTTCACAACCAACACCAGAGTGGTGAATACGTTGCCTTATGGCGCATTTCCACTGCAGGGTGCGGAACGGATCGGATCGCAAAGGTGCGGGTCGGATCGCGTTTCCACCGCCAAAAGTGGGCGTGACCCGGACTTTGCCGTACCCGTTCCGACCCCATTCTAGGGACTCCTCCGTTGCGGTACCCAAAACGAGACCAGACGCCTGAAAGGGTACCCTGGAATTCTAGCTACACCCCCCCTCCGTTGATTGGTCGACAGAATCGTCACTTCCGGGTGACGCGGTGATAAAAACAAACAAACAGTAGCCTCGAGGTATTATTCTTTACAATTAACATGTCGCGTAAAAAGCTTGCTTGGGCGAACAAGGAGGTGGAGACGTTCGTCTGCATTCTTGCGGAGGAAGACGTTGTTTACGATGTTTACGTAGTTGCCGCGGCGATTGACATCCGGCCTACCACCAAGGGTACTGTCGGCAGTGGAAACGCGACCTCGGAACTGAGCTGGGCTATACTGCCCCCTCCCTACCGCCCCTTTGCGATCCGATCCGTTCCGCACCCTGCAGTGGAAACGCGGCATTAGAGACCGTCCCTGGGAGATGACATGGTGGAGCGGACGTCATGCCAAGTGTTTTGTTTTGATTGCTCTTGTTTTTGTATATAATAAAGTTTGTTGCAGTTATTAGGGGGCCTAGCACAAGGTGTGAGGCAACCTGTTTTATTCATGTTTTTATTATTATTATTCTGCCACGTTTGACTCTCACAGCCTAAACCGTTTCCACACTTTTTATGAAACTTCATACAGCTGTAGATGCTGACTCAAGATTAACAGAGAATAAATATTACACTGATTAGGCCAAAGGTGGCGCTGTAGTAATGGTCCAAAAATGCAAACTTTGATCAAGCATATCTCGTAACCTATTTGACTAACAGAAATGAAACGTTGAACACACATGCCTATCCTCATGATGAACAAATCTTCCTCGAGAACCTATGACTTCCTTTGAAAAGAATTGCGGCCATCTTGAATTTTGTCGAAAAACACACGAAATTCCTCTAAAACACATCATCTAAGGACCACTGTCTTCAATCTGACATAAAGGGAAATCTGTACAATAAAGAAGCACCCAAGAGCCATAAACAACAACAAAAAAAAGGATGTGGTTTAAAACGCGTAAAGACTTGCTTATATCAACCTCCAAATGGACTCCTACGATCTTGAATCCAATACAAAAGTTATTCAGCATAAAATTCTGAACAAGATTAAATCCACATATTTTCAATTAGGGCGTGGCATCGAAATGGGCGTGGCCTGCAACTAAAGTCACCACAGTTCGCAGACGGAATGTTTGATTTGAGTGGGACCAATTTAGTGGCTGTTGGGGACCAAAGTTCTAACTGCTCAAGTAAGATGAAGTCGATTGACAAATCAACATGGCCACCAGAGGCTCAAAATCGTCCAAATTTCACTTAACGCCAAAAGGCTAAGGCTAGGTTAACTTAACCCAATAATCATCAAACTTGGTGTAGTCAAAGCCACATGGGGCAAGATGAACCTCTCCAAATTGTATCCAGATAATGAGGATAGGGAGCGCTAAAACAATCAAGGGAAAATGCAACCTTTCCAAATTGTATCCAGATCGGGCAATAGGGGGAGCTATTTAAATTAACCGAATATGCAGACTTTTGACGGCCATATTTCCTGACCCCTTCCTACTGTCATGAAATCCTGTAGACATTTGTCTCTCCTCATGTTGAGCAAATGTTCCTAGGTAACCCAGAACCTCTAACAAAATGGCGGCTGAACGTCCAAATTAGCCCAATCAATGTTTGGTGACTAAAAGCGGAGTTACCTTGAGTCAATCATCGCCAAACTTGGTGTACTTAAAGAAGCATAGGTCAAGTTAACCAGACTGAACCTCATCCAAATAGGACCATAGGCTATAGCGATCAATTGAAAACTTTAAAGACTCATCACTCCTCAGCCTTTTGATGTACGGTCCTGGATATTTGTTCCCCCATCACCAGATCCACGCTGAGTCTATTCCCGCATTGTCAACCGTATGCAAACAAAAAAGGTCTTAATGGTCTTCGTCAGTGTCTTAATGGCCTGTCAGGGTCTTAATTGTCTATCAGGGTCTTATTGGTCTGCTTTAGGCTTGGTCCCCCTAAAATGCTGTTTGCAGCTTTAAACTATTATTATTATTATATACCTTTTTTTTGTGGTTGTTTGCCTTGTTTTGGGAGCAGTATTCCACTGCTCGGTTTGCCCATCATCATAGATGAGACAAATACTACTGTCATTGTTGCGCTGGGCAGTTTCACAGCAGTTGGCGTCATATGTTTATCGAAGGATCCCGCTGAGGAAAACAAATACGGAACTAGAGCTGCAACTAAGCTCAAATTCACAGTGCAGACTGAAGTGTAAAAACATCAGGTTATTGCTCCAACGTCCCGAAACTATTAAAAGTAATATTAAATGATAAAAAAAATAATAATCATAACACAGAAAAAACATACAATGTTTGATATACATTTATATATATACAGTATACAAGGGATGTCCATGGTTAACCGGTCAACCGATAAGATCTTTAACCGGTAAATACTAACGGTTAAAAATAAATTAAATCATCTTAATTTCTCTAAGATGACAGGAGATCGTTAATTTTTATTGATATTGATACCATTTTCGGGACTCCTTGAAATATAACTAGTATTATTACTTTAATTGCTGATAAGATGATCGTAGTTCAAGATAGGACGTTAAACAGGTCATAATTCCATCTTTACTATCTATTTTATATTGCTGGGAAAACAGGTTTTCGCCAAAATCACAATCTCAATCATATTACTGAGCCGATCTGAACACATTTGACAGTGTTTGCGACTTTTTCTTAAGCTAACTAGCTCTATATCCTGCCGATTTTAACATGGATTTAAAAACTGGATTACGCTTTTAGTAATCAATTTTTATCGATTTTATCGATTCGTTGTTGCAGCCCTATACGGAACATTGAAAGCCTCCTGGAGACGTTGGGTGTGGCGACCTCTACAGGTCTTGAGTGCCTGTGTGCACGTAATGGAGCCAGGTCAGAGTGTCAGGTGTGGCTGATTACACAGCAAAACGTTTTTCTACAATGGCTTAGCCCACTTCCTGCTTTTTGTTTGTTTTAAGTATTAGAAGTCAGTATTCTTTGGTTTATTGGTATACCAAATAAACCCACAAGACCTTTTTGCAAACTCAACAAACTTCTGGAAATTATATTCTTTGACATCTCATGGACTCAAGCATTGTCAGATTCTATTCTGCAGTCAGTCACCAGGGATGTTTATTGGAACCAGGAAAATCTGAGAAACGTCACTACATTGGGTTTGGACGAGTCAGACCGTGCCCGTCAGTTGCTGTCATTGCCAGGACTCGGTGTGTCGAAGCCAACAGGATTAATGGACCACATGTTGGCGCTGGTGGGCAAGCATAAGCCTTGTTTCATTTTCAAAGAGCTCTTCCTTCAACAACTGCCAGCATCGGTCAGGTTAGCCTTGGCAAACACAGCTGGTCTAGACCTCTGGGCATTGGCTAGAGAGGTGGTCTCACTCCGCCACTAGGGGTGGACCTGCGCCCATGCCGCTCTCCACTTCGGTTGTGCCTTTGGATAGCCTCACTTCCTACCAAAGGCCACAGCGGCTGCAGCCCTCAGCATGGATCTACATGGCTGTGTTTAACCACGGCCAGTTGGGGGTGAAGGGCGGAGGTGCTGCACACCATGCAGCTTCAGCGTGTCAAGGAACATTGGGCCGGTTTCACTAGCAGCCGTGAGGGCCGGCCATTCAAGCAGCCTCCTTTTCAACACCCTGTCTGGACAGTGTTTTCTTTGCGATAGGGTGCCCAAGTGTGCCACCTCGCAGATCGATATCCAGGGAGAATGACGGGGGCCGTCACTGGAGGCTGCCAACGGCAGAAAGATCCAGACCTTTGGGCAGACGATTCTCCTTGGATTTCGTCATGGCCAATGGTGAGGCCCCTGCTCGATGCAGACTTCCTTTGTGCGATAGGCCTGGTGGATGTATAGAACCACCGCCTCATCCACGGCAAGGATTTGGGATTCTTACCCTGCATCCTCAGTGCGTTCTCCACAACAGCATCTTCCAGCGGACTCACTGTGTCCGACGGGTTTACCCGCCTGCGTGGGGAGTTCCCTGACCTCGCCGTGCCATGTTTTCCACTCTGTGATAAAACAAGGGGTGGAACACCACATTCCCACAACAGGCACACCGTTCCTGACCCACAACTGACGACTCGACCCAGCAAACATGCCATTGCGAAGGCCGAGTTCAGGTAGTGCGTAGGAATGGTCTGCCGGTCGAACAGGGGTCCTTGGGCTTGTCCCCTGCACGTGGTGCCAAACTCAGACAGCTGCTATTGGCTGTGTGGTGATTACTGCCTTCTCAAAGACTCCACCGTTCCAGACCAGTATCCAGTCCCAAATATCCAGGATTTTGCCCCCCGGCTGGCTGGAAGGGTTGTGTTCTCCATGGTCGACCTGGTCCAGGGCTATCACTGTAATAAATCAGGGAATGTCCAAACAGATAGAGTTGGTTGAGTGTCACTTTACGTACACGCGTGTCTCTGCCGTAAACAGGTATAGCTACCTCCTGCATGTGACGTCACCGTCGTGCGTGTTATAGTGATAATGATACTATGACAATCACCAAGTACCTGTTCGGTGCACAGGCGGCGTATAATGGATTCCATGCTGAGGGACCTCAACATCCTGTTCGTCTACCAGGACTACATCCTCATCGCCAGCAGGAGGGAGAGTCTGTCCCACCGTTGTTTCCCTTTTGAACGCCTCAACAAGCGCACTCTCATTGTGACCCCAGCCAAGTGCCAGTTCAAGCGGTTGTCCATCGACTTTCTGGGGCATCACATCCCCAGGGATGGAGCTACGCCAATGCCTTCGAAGGTGGTTGCTGTGGCAGATTTCCCTCAGAACTGCAGAACTTCCCTCGACCAGGGCTCTCTAGGAATGGTCTTCTAATACGGCAGGTTCGTCCCTCGCGCCGCTGACCTCATGTTGCCTCTGTACAAGGCCCTTCAAGGTAAAGCTGCTGAGGATGCTGTTGCCTGGTTGGAGGAGATGCTAAAGGCGTTCTCAGATGCTAAAAGGACGAAATTGACCATGATGGCCCATCCGTGCCTCGGCGCGCCCGCCACCCTCACGACCAACGCATCACATAACGCAGTCGGTGCCGTCAACCATTAGCTGATCGATGGCGTCAGGCAACCGCTCGCAACAGGGAAAACATTGTGCTTTTGACGGTGAGCTCCTCAACTCAACCTTGTTCTACTACACCATTCCCCTTTCCTGCTGGAAGCCCGCCCATTCACAGCGTTTTTTCACCACAAGCCCCTAGTGTTTGGCCAAGGTCGCTGAGCCTTGGTCCAACCGCCAGCAGAGGCACCTCGCTTACGTCTCGGAGTTCACCACAGACATCAGACATGTTGCTGGTAATTGCAATGCCATGGCGGCCTGCCTCTTCCGAGCCGTCGGCAAGGCGTGCATTTAGACTTGACTACGCCAAGATCGCTGCTGACCAGGCCTCTGACCAGGAAGTCCAGGCCAACAGGACAGCCATCACGAGTCTGCAGCTGTCTGACATCCAGTTTGACTGCGCTATGAACTTGTCTGTTTTAATCAGGCATTTCCATAGATCATGAATATCTAAATATTTTCATTTTAAGCTATGATTCTGAAGAAGATTTTCAAAGATTCTTCAAAATTGTCACAGTACATCAAATTCTATACTGACGGTCCCCCTTATTGGTCCCCCTTATTGGTCGGAATGGCAAAAATGTATGCCAAGTTTCAGAAATGTTCAAACTTTTTCGAGACCTAAGTTACACCTAGGTCTGACAAATGTGAAAAAAAATTAGCCCTCGAGATAAGGGCCTCTGAATCAAAAAATTATAATAAAACCTAGAATAATAATAGGTATCCACAGATACACTGTGAATACTAAACAACAACATGTTGAATAAAAGGCAAGAGAGGGCATTCATCCCAGCCCTGTTCTAAGCATTAGCAAGTGCTGCTAAACAATAATAATAACATAAAGAGTAGGTTATGAATATCATCAATCACGGACGGAGCATTCAACCCCTTGCAGAATGTCCTGACTTTGTAGCTATAGCTGACTCAACTCTCCGCTCTGTTCCCAGAATGTGCTCAGTTCTTCTTCCTGCACCAGGACACGTGTGTAGGCGCCTGTCCTGGTGGATATTATGCCAGCGAGCAGGAGTGCATGCATTGCCATGGCAACTGCATCTCATGTAATGGGCCAGAATCGGACGACTGCACATCGTGCCAGAACCCCAAGGCTGTGCGTTACTGCGGAGAGTGTCTGAATCAATGTCCCTTGAGTACCTACTATGATCAGCACACCGATAAATGCCGTGGTAAGAGAATAGGACCCAATGATTCCCAATTAATCATTTGGTTAATTAGGAATAGAACCAAATTATGATATTCCGAATGTCCACATCTGTTCGGCATCCTTAGCAGAGGTGTCCTCTGCTAAATGCTCCTTAATGACCTGTGTCTGTATTCAACACACTTGTCTGAACAGCCTGAGACACTTTCCCATTGTAACCAGTGTGCAGATACACCTCCCTCACCATGCAGATACACCTCCCTGACCATGGAGATAAATCTCCCTGACCATGCAGATAAATCTCCCTGACCATGCAGATACACCTCTCTCACCATGCAGATATGCCTCCCTCACCATGCAGATACACCTCCATCCCTGACCATGCAGATACAACTCCCTCCCTCACCATGCAGATACAACTCCCTCCCTCACCATGCAGATACACCTCCCTCCCTCACCATGCAGATACACCTCCCTCCCTCACCATGCAGATAAACCTCCCTCACCATGCACCATGCAGATACACCTTCCTCACTATGCAGATACACCTCCCTCCCTCACCATGCAGCTACACCTCCCTCCCTCACCATGCAGCTACACCTCCCTCCCTCACCATGCAGATACACTTCCCTGACCATGCAGATACACCTCCCTCCTTCAACATGCAGATACACCTCCCTCACGTGCAGATACACCTCCCTCGGCATGCAGATACACCTCCCTCGGCATGCAGATACACCTCCCTCACTATGCAGATACACCTCCCTCACTATGCAGATACACCTCCCTTCCTCACCATGCAGATACACCTCCCTCACCATGCAGATACACCTCCCTCACCATGCAGATACACCTCCCTCAGCATGCAAGCGGAACTCCCTCTCACCATGCAGATACACCTCCCTCCCTCACCATGCAGCTACACCTCCCTCCCTCCCCATGCAGATACACCTCCCTCACCATGCAGATACACATCCCTCACTATGCAGATACACCTCCCTAACTATGCAGATACACCTCCCTCCTTCACCATGCAGATACACCTTCCTCCTACACCATGCAGATACACCTCCCTCTTTCACCATGCAGATACACCTCCCTCACCATGCAGATACACCTCCCTCGACATGCAGATACACCTTCCTCACTATGCAGATACACCTCCCTCCCTCACTATGCAGATACACCTCCCTCACCATGCAGATACACCTCCCTCACTTTGCAGATACACCTCCCTCACCATGCAGATACACCTCCCTCACAATGCAGATACACCTCCCTCACCATGCAGGTTCACCTCCCTCACCATGCAGATACACCTCCTTCACTATGCAGATACACCTCCCTCCCTCACGATGCAGATACACCCACCCTCAATATGCAGATACACCTTCCTCCCTCAGGACGCAGGTATACCCATCATGGTCATTAAACATTCAGTGGACCATTGTACTTGGACATTTGCGACAGGTTTCAGCATGCACTTGTTTGTTGCTTTGTACTTGTATTTTGTCTCACATGTCTTAATGAACTGTAACCTTATCTTTGTCACTTTAGATGAAAGAGCTCTTTTAGAGACAATGAAAGAACAGGTAGTGATGATACTAGGATAGAAAATATGAATAGTATCTAGATGTTTTAAGGATTGTTACATATTTACGTGACTATCAATAATATATATATTTTTGCCATATTGCATGTATTTCAAATGGCCGCAGTGGCCATCTAAACTGTTGTTAACATGCTGCTCAAGTTGTATCACCTGTATCAAGGTGATATTTAACCTTTACTTGCATGTTCCGTTAGGTAACCATATCAACAAAAGGTTAAATACTTTTTTAAATGTCTCTCTATGTTGTTCACCCAGACTGCGCAGAGTCGTGTCTGACCTGCTCAGACCACGAGTCCTCCTCCTGCCTGAGCTGTAAGGACAACAGACGTCTAGACGAGATGGGCCACTGCGTGTGGTACAGCCAGTGCTCCGTGCACACCTACATTGATGAGAAAGGCCAGTGCCTGCTGTGTGACCCACTCTGCCACCGCTGCTCAGGGCCTGGGAAGGGCCGCTGCCTCAACTGCGCTACTCTCTTCCTTCTGAGTAAGCCCCAACAACTCACTTAAAATACCCTTGCATGTTAGAAGGCGCAAGAATACGATTTGACAGCATTTTGGAGACATTCCCTGAGATATTTCTGACATATTTCGCAGGCCTGGAGAATAAAATGTCTTTGCGTGCAAACGGCGGTTTCAGCAAAGCTGAAAGTGTTTCCGTGGTGTAGCTGAATAATTGTTCATAGTTCAACCCCAGTCAAACAGCAGTCAGTGTGATTGCTGTTTGTCACACAGTGAGCTATAAACAACATATTTCCTAAGTTTTGCAATCTATAATTACTGCATACTAACATTAACTTCCCACACAAAATAATACTCACGCAAGAAAAATCATAGAATAAAAGTCACCACCAATGTAATTATATTTGAACATGATTTTATATTGTATCACAGAACAATGACAATGACTCTGAATAAAACCAAATGGTGATAACAGATGAAAACCTTCCAACCGTGGGATACAACATTTACGGAGCAGATACGATATGACCTTGTTCAAATAATTACATTTTAACATGTTTTTATATCGTATCATAGAACAATGACTCTGAATGTGTCCGGATGTGTCAGACTTTTCTCCGAAATGTCTCCAGGAATGTCTCCGAAATGTATCTGACTTTTAGTAAGACCCAGCTGTCTGTCGAGCTGCGCATTCTGCCCTTTGACTTGTGTCAAGACCAATCCGCCATCCGATGTCCTGCCCAAATTGCTGGGATATTCCTCCAGACTCTCTTGTTTAACTGAAGTTTCCCAAAAGAGATTGGACATCAGGGCTAAGTCTGAGTGACACAGGCTATCATCTGGCCCAAATGCAACTGCACACATTTCTTTCAGAAAACGGATTAGAAAACAAAAGTACTTCGTCAAAATGTTTCCACAGTGAGCCAAGCTCGTTCAAGAGAATCCAAAGAAGCTAAAGTTTATATATTTTTGCATTATGTTTTATTACATTTGTATGCATAATATATGTTTACTTCCTATTAGCATTTCTGCTCTGTTAAAAAAGCCAAAAGAGCTGTAACAACTTTTGCTAATCCATACATTTAAGAAATCCAGAATTTATTCATTTTTCCTTTGTCTGTCAGACAACACCTGTATTGAGGAGTGTCCTGCTGGTTACTACGGAGATAGAGAGGAGATGGCGTGCAAGCGATGTCACGAGAGCTGTGTGTCGTGTGTGGGACGACACAGTGTAGAGTGTGTGACCTGTAAACCTGGCCAGTTCTACCATGGGCAGAGCTGTGTGGAGAGCTGCTCAGAGGGGTGAGAGCACCAACACTGTACAACGTTCACTCACTCACTCACTCTCTTCTTCAGTATCCATATGCATGTTCAACAGCATGATCCCTTGTTCCTGTCCTCTCCAGTCATTACAGCAACACCACCTCTGGGTTCTGTGAGCGCTGCGAGCCGTCCTGCAGCCGGTGTTCTGGGCCCAGTAGCCACCACTGTCTGGGCTGCCGGGAGGATTACTGGTACCACACACAGTCGGGGAGGTGTCTGAAGGCCTGTCCCCTTGGTTACTACCATGACACCTTGTCCAAAACATGCCGCAAGTGCCACCCTAGCTGCAACACCTGCAACGGTACCTGCTACCGTGCTATTAACAGTTTAACACATTAAGATTATAAATACAAGGGATTGATATAGAAGGAACCAGCTAGTCCTTGCCTATAAGCTAGTCCTTTTGTTGGGCCTCCAACAAGGACACAGGAATTAAGATAAGTACAAAATTAAAGGGCATATTATGAAAACAGCATTTTTCCTGGGATTTGGGGTGTTGTTGTGGGTAGATGGTGCTCCCACACCCATACAAACTTTGAAATAAGTCTGTACATGATTTTTTGAGTGAGATACGCATTTCTGGAAGCAGCCCGCCTCCAGCTACCAAACGAGCGAGTCAGTTTCGGCGCCCCCTCCTACGTAGGAAGGGGGCACATTTGAATATTACCTCCCACTTCCCCACTCCCCTCCAATCAGAGCATCGCTAAGATTTTGTGGACCAGCGGACAAGCAGCTCCGGCGGGGGGAACTCGTCGCTAGCCCTGCAGCTAAGCTCCGGGAGTACAATCCCTTTCTCTGGCGCCGAGCTCACCCCGCCGGAGCTGCCGCCGAAGGGAAGTCGGGAGGAGGAGGCATGGAGTAGAAAGGGATTGCACTCCCGGAGCTGAGCTGCCGGACTGCCGCCGAGCTACCCCAGCCGGAGCTGCTCGTCCGCCGGAGCTGCTTGTCCGCTGGAGCTGCCACCTAGCTTCGGCGCCAATTCAGCTCCCGGAGTACACCGCCGGAGCTGCCGGACTGCGGCCGGACTGCGGCCGGCAGCTCCGGCGCGGGGAGCTCGGAGGCAGTCCGTCAGCTCAGCTCCCGGAGTACAATCCTTTTCTTCTCCATGTCGCGGTTCATGGACTTCAGAGAGTCAATGCCAAAGCTCTTCCCCCCAATCCCTTCTCCTCCATGCTGTGGTTCAGTCTGACAGCTCATTGCTCAATAGGCAGCAGCTAATTTGCATCAATGCTACAGACACCAGAAACAGCGCATTCTGAAGGGACTGAAACGGGAATAGCGGTAGACGATATTTTTTTTCCTAAAAGCTATTTCCAGCAAACCGCTTCAAAAACATGTTTTCTGGAACTCAATTACTAGGGTTTACTTGTTGGGAAAACACCATAATATGTCTCCTTTAAGTGTTACATGCAGAGTTCAAATTGAAACACAATCAATTGTATTGCTGTTGGCTAACATTACTATTTTCACCTGACATGCGGAACACCCAGGGTTCGAGTTATAATTCCATCTTTGTGGGGGTCTCTGGAAGTTGTTGACGGGGGGCAACTTGGCAAGTAGCCGCTCATTATCGAAAATAAGCCCCTTCAGGTCGAAGCAAGACACATCCGTTTCGCGTCGGTGTCCGGTTGGCCCTGTCTGGGGTTATTTTCCCGATAATGACCGGCGTTCTATTATCCCTTACTTAACGTCAATATTACTCTGTATGTGGAAGGGAAAATAGCTTTATTTGTAATTACAATATTATGCTGCGGTATTTTCAGAGACCCCCACAGATATTTGATTTTGCTGCTTTCATGGGAGCCAGACCTCTCTCCATGGGAGCTCAGCTCCCACTGGCTCCCACCTAACTCGAACCCTGGGAACACCTGAGGAAAGATCACATAATTGTGCTTTTACAAGCCAGTTTGGTTTGTATAGTCAAGATTGCACCCTATTTTTTTATTTTGCTTTTGCTCTGTTTTTATTGTGATTCATTATATTAGTAAGTACAAATAATAGCAGTTCTTATTATTGTTTTATTATTATTAGGGGTCCTACAATATCCGTAGGAACCCTATTGTATTTGTTTGAATTATTTATTAATTTTGACAAATTCGGCCATATATCAAAAAACGACATGGTCAAAAGTTGCACAAATTATAATAAGCAGTTGAAGTGTAACATACTCAACAGGCTGCCTTTTCCACTAGAAAAGTACAACATGCAGGAAATTACATAAAACTTTCAAGGTGCAACCCTCAAGGTCAGACCACTTAGATTTGATGCAATTGCTACAACTCAACCAAAACACCCACACAATAACCGCTTTGCTACTGGAGGTGGTAAAGTCTTCAAACTTGGCACACATGTCCCAGGTGACATCGAGACTATATGGTCTTTAATATATAATAATAAGCCCAAAGGCGAAAATATATGCACATCTAAACAGCTTTACAACACGTTTTATCAGCTATAACTTTGCATCAAAACCCTGTAGGTTCAGCTGTCAATGATGGCTAGTGAGAGGAGATGCCATAGTATACCCATGCAATTCTTTTCGTCTAGATCTGAAAAAAAGTATTTGTTGAAGTTTGTCTATCTCTGTCAATGATGGCTAGTGAGAGGAGATGCCATAGTATACCCATGCAATTCTTTTCGTCTAGATCTGAAAAAAAGCATTTGTTGAAGTTTGTCTATCTAAACGGCAGCTTCTCCAACGTAGGCTGGACCTTACACTGGACGGTAAACATGTCATTTCGCAAACGTCTGTTTGACAGTGGGTGCGAACCCCGGTAAAACAAGGTATACAAATGACATTTTACCATACCTACCATGCTCAGCATACATCCATGTAAGGAAGACGTCTCTTTCTAAGAATATAGTATAATCTGCCCTTGACAACATACATGTCCATGTGGTACTGCAAATGTTTACTTTTCCGACAATTTCATATTGAAGCCAAACATGATCAAATGATTCATGGGCTACAAAAATAATCAAAAATCTTTAGACCAAGCCTCACAAAAATCATCTAACAGAATTTGTTTTATTTAGTTCTATTTGAGAAATATTGTCCAATAAAGTTGGAGCAGTTAGCCCATTTTTCTTATATGACTATTTTGTTACTGTATAAAAAAACATACGACTATTATTAGGTGGATACCAATACCCCCCACTACCCATGAATCCAAATTGTGGTACTGCACCCAAAGGGGGCGCTATTTAAAAAAAAGTATGAACTAGCATTATTTCTCCCTACCAGATTGACCTGGACTCAAAATCTCTAAAATCAAAAATGTTTACTTTTCCCACAATTTGATAGAAAACTCAACCCATTTTGCCTATATGACAATTTTGTTATTGTATAACTTACGGCTATCATTAGGTGGATACCATTAACAGTGCAAACTTTTAAGAAAGCTCTTAATTCTCTTGTGAAATGTGTGCTTGGAGTTTTCTTGATGTGGGCTTATCAATAGACATTTTCACTATGTGAATGAGGCTTCCTGCGGTTCAGGAATGTCTGTGGCTCAATGGGGTAATGCCTTGTATTGGTGATCCTTAGGTTGAGAGTTTGAATCCTGAATAGAGCATTATGAACAAGCTGAACATGACATTGCCACTCATTTAAGTAACATAACATTGAACATCACCTGAGATTCATCAGGCAATCAACATTCCGGCTCATTAGTTTCACAGAATCTGACTGCCAAGACACAATATGGCATTAAGGGGTAACTTCTTCGTTAACCATTTTTCCTTCATAATTAACTGTCATATTTATATTTCTTCCGTTAGTGTTCTTGCCTACAAATGTTTAATTTCCCCAGAATTTCAACGATTTTTCAGGTATATGCTTTTAAGAAAGCCCTTAATTCACTTGTGTGCTTATCAATAGACATTTTCACCATGTGAATGGACTGCAGTTCAGGTTTAAAAGTGGCTCAATGGGATAATGCCTTGTACAGGTGATCCATAGGTTGAGGGTTCGAATCCCGATTAGAGCATTATCAACAAGCTGAAGATGACATTCGGCCATTGCTCTGCGGCTCACCTGAAAGCCGAGGCACAGTATTGCATTACCCCGTTAATCACCGCTTGCGGTTATATTTATTATTAATTTAGGTCTATGGTCATGGTGTGTGAGACAAATAATTCACCCCGTTGCAGTTCTGAAGAAGCTGATTTCTCTCTTTCCAGGTGAGGGCCCTCTCGCCTGTGAATCGTGTTACAAAGGATACGACTTCTTGGTTGGCATCTGTGAATCTCAATGTATGCTGGGTTTTTATGCTACACCCCAGGTAATCCACATTGCATGTGTAAAATACTTTTCTTTTTAGATGTTCTCTTAAATGTAGTGACTATCCCTTTCTGATGGCTATTCAATCATTTTTGCAAAGCAGGTAGGTATCCATTGTGCTTTCACTTCTGCTACATGTTCCTTCTCAAGGTTTCCTCCTCTCCCACATGGGATTTGGGTTTAGTCCTAGTTTTCTTTTAAGGGCTCAGGGGCTTTGAATCCACTATCCACGATTATTGAAGCGTTAGCTATAGCTACATATATCTAGCCAGATTAGTGTAGAAATCATTCCTCTGGTTCAAGCATGGTTGCCAGTCACTCAATTGGTCCATTAAGTCCACCCACCAAGAAATCAGTTCCTGCTGCTCATTCCTGTTCTGGATCCTGAGGCCTCTGTGTGTGTGTCAGGGAAGGTGATGCCCGGTAGGTGGGCCGCAGGGTGTAGCACAAGGAAACGCTCTAACCCGCTTTCTTTCCAAGGAGTCCGCCCATTGGGAGCCAAACTGCCAGCCGTGTGAGCCCAGCTGTCTGGACTGCCGCGGCCCCAGCCAATGGAACTGCACCGTGTGTCCAAGCCTCCAGCTGCTGTCTGAGGACGGCCGCTGCATGTCCTGCTGCAGCAAGGAAACGCACAGCGACCGTAGGGAGCCCATACCGTACGAATGTTGCGACTGCCAGGCCTCCATAGGTATGGAAAGATGAGCAAACGCATGAACATGTGGAGATACAAATTATCCAGGGTTAGGGAGTTAGTTTTTCCAGAGAGAAAGGGAGTATAGCATATATTAGGCCAATTAGCATTCCTAATGATGCTGATGTACACGCTACAGTTATCTGATACTGCTCGATCACATTGACAGGATTTGGGGGGGATTTTTCATGTTCATGTTGAAGTTGTCATTCTTTAGTGTTATTGAATCTAATTGAATCTATTGTGATTCAAGCCCAGTGCCTTTTACCTCCCTCTTCGACAGCCCCTCACCGACACGCTTAATTTCTCTTCCTCAGTGGATTGTGTCCCGGGTTTCAACGTGGTGCCGAGGGGAGCTGAGGAGCTGGCGGGCAGCCGGGCCGGGCTTTGGGTGGCTCTCTGCGTCCTGCTGACCGGAGCCATTGGTGGGACGCTCTTCCTCCTCCTCCAGGCTCGCTCCAAAGCCCAGCCGGTGTTCAGAGCCCTCAAGGCCAAGGCCGGTGGCTACCAGAAACTCGATGGCCGGAGGGTTGGCTTGGCGCGGACCGCCGCCACCTCGTCCCTTGGTCAGTACAGCGACCACATCGTCCAGAGCGATGGTCGAGACGATGAGGACGGCGAGGAAGAGGATGAGGAAGAGGAGAACATTGTGTACATGGGCCAGGATGGAACAATGTACCGCAAGTTCAGGTACGGACCCCTGGATGAAGACGAGGAGGTTGAGCTGGAGTACGACGACGAGAGCTACTCCTTCAGATCCCCGTGATCGACCAATCTCCACCTCTTAAGAGGTTTAAAGGCTGCTGTAGGAAGAATGGGGGAGACATAAAGAGAGAGGAGCAGAAGACACGAAGTGTTTGAGAATATAGAATCCCCCCAATTCCTATATGGTGGAAGACCACCACATCCCGTGATGCATTTCGACGTTCTGATGCTCTATTGGTCAGAAATGAGCCAGGAGAGGCCCAGGCTCTCATAGCTGATGTATGGGAATGCAATTTCTGTAAAATAGTAAGTCTTACCTAAAGTACCTGTAACTCAGGATAGGTTCAACATTAAACACTATTGCAACTTGGGCCATTCAACTAATGGCCTAATTTTATTGTAAAAGATTTTTTTTTTTTTTTATAGTTTAACTTTTTTCTTACTCCACTCAAATACACTTTAAGAACTCAATATAAAAAGGGTAAAGAAATTATTAAGTAAATAATGTGTCAATTCTTCATTTTCATTATTTTCATCCAGGGAAATCTGTATGAAGTTTTTAAATGAAACCTGGTCTCAAATGGTATTACTTAAATATAATATTGCACAAATATTTTATACAGGGGATAATGTGTGATAATATTAGAGGTTATACATAGCAATTTAAATTATGCAACACTTGATGTTAACTTTATTTACATTGATGAACTACTGCATGATGTTATCAAATGAGAACAATCTATGGATTGCAGATAATATGGGTGGAACAGCTATAGAGCGGCACATAATTCATATTTAAAATAATAATTAAACATGTTTAGTACATCCAAGTCACATTTACTGTCTTGAGTTGTTTGAGGAAAAGGTTTGATATTATGGATTAACTAATGGCAACCATGCTCCCTCTTTAACACAATCCAGATTACAATTAAAGACAATAACAAATATTGGTCATTGAAGAGTCAAACAAAGACGCCTTGATGTTACAACATGAAGCTCAGTAACCCTTTCCCAGATCTAGGAATAAACACCTGACTACACACTAGTTTTGTCCTCATTTCCTAACGGAAAAATCGTTTTTTTTATTCAGGCTATATAAAGGTTCTAACCACAAATCATTAAGCGGGATAAGAACCATAAGCGTCCAGATCCCTGTGCCTCTATAAACGTGATATTCAAATATGGCCTAACATTTATGTTGCAAAAGCAGAGCTCCAATAAATGTGCTGTTTTGTGTTCTCTGACTTATTAAAACAGAAAGAACTGTATTGTTTAAATTAATAGTTACTCATCTGAACCACAATTGCCCAGGATCAGAGTGTGAAAAAAATGGGCTTTACTGTTTAAAAATGTGTTTTGATGTGCTGCTGAGGTAACACAAGTGATTCAGAAATTGTTTTAAGTAAACACTTTTGGTGACCTTGTTGTTTTGGTTTGCTTGTTAGTTGGAATGTTATGAGTAATGCGTAACAACACCCCCACACACAGGTATCTGTAATGCAATTTGTCAAAGGAGACATATTATGGCGTTTTCACAAGTAAACATTTGAGTTCCAGAAAAAATGTTTTTGAAGCTGTTTGCTGGAAATAGCTTTTAGGAAAAAAAAATCTTGCCTACCGCTATTCCCCTCTGTTTCAGTTCCTTCAGAATGCGCTGTTTCTGGTGTCTGTAGCTTAAATGCAAATGAGCTGCTGCCCATTGAACAATGAGCCGTCAGACTGAACCACAGCATGGAGGAGAAGGGATTGTTGCCGTTTGCGGACTCCTGGGGGCAATTGCTCTGTCGCTAGTTTAGCCACTTTTTAGAGTTTAACACGGTTTTAAACTCGTCGGTGACGCAAGAAGCCATGTGACGTCTTAAGCTCCATTGCTGTGTCATATGCAACTGGTTTAGTTAAACTAATCCGAAAACGCGGTTATATGCTATAGACCCTAGAGTAGGCTATCTGTGGTATAAACGCTGGGACGAATTTTGAATTATAAATATGTACAATCCATAATGTTAGCTCTGTCCCATAGCTCAGCGGACGAATGCCTCCTATTGCCAAGTCGTAGCTACGGTCTGTCCTATTTATGTGAAAAACTTTATATTTGGATTGTAAAACGTATGAAAATATAAATGAATGATCTTAATTTCTTTTCTTTGGCAAGTGACCATGGTATATCGGGATAATGCCCTTTGAGGTATCAAAGACATGTTTGAAAGATCGTAATTAAAGGGGACTACTTTTGGAGGGAGATTAACTCAGAATATACATTTAATAAGCATGCAATACGAATAAGAAAAAGCATAATTATTAAAGTATTTCAATTGTTTTATTATGTTGGCAAGCAAGAGGTAGAATAAATGGGATAATCAATCTTATTAAAAGGGTTTGTGCAACCAACCGAACAACAAGACTTCAATTCAATTCAGTTTATTTAAGAAGGGGACAGTGCAAATTAATAAAACACATGATAATACATGGTTTAAAATGCCAGAATTAGCAAAAAGGCTATTTTTCATCTGTAGTCCCCTGGCAATGAAAATACAATTAAACAACATAAAAACAACAACATAAACAGGACGTAACCCCACAGCACAAAACAGGGCATCACAGAACCAACTGAAGAACTGACTAACTAAGGTAAAACAGAACACAAAATACAAAGCACTAGCGAAAAAATAAAATAAATACATAGTGTGTTGACCACATGCAACAACAAATGATTTTAGTGCTGACATGTACTGTATATGTATTGATCATCCATTTTCTTAACTGCTTACTAAACGATTTGTATGTGTTTAGTTCCCTGATATGTTGTGGGATTGAATTCCATTCCTTTGCACTTTTGACGGACCAGGCTGACTGACAAAAAGTGCTTTTTCGTAACGGAATAACACAATCACCCCTTGACGATCCCCTTGTGACACGATCAGTACCTGTTCTTCTATTGATGTACTCAGCAAGTGGTGGTGGAGCTAGATCGTGAGTGACCTTAAAAACCAAGCACACATTGAAATATTTTTGGAGGGCTTCCCAGCTTAAAAGCTGGTACTTTTTTTTAGAATTGAACAGTGGTGGAAGAGTTTGGGTTTTTTATCTAGAATTTTTATTGCTTGTTTGTATTGTGATTCAAGTGACTTTAATGTGCTCAAATTGGCCTGCGACCAGATTGTCAGACAATAATTCAGATGACTAAAAATTTTGGCAGCCTCTGTAGACAAGTAATTTCTAATGGAACAAAATTTGCAATATTGAATTTAGTAGTATTGCAGGTTTTTTTGACATGTGTCTTAAAGGAAAGGTTTGAATCAATTAACACCAAGATATTTAAATTCACTCACAACCTGTAATTTTTCCCCCTCTACAATTATGTGATGGTCACTAGTGGGTTTATTAGTTTTACAAAGAACATGCTGACTGCTTTTGAGACATTTAATTGCAGGCAACAGTCTCTCAGCCATGTTGTAACCCGAGCCATGGATCTAGTAAGCTTATCTACAACATCTACCTTGGATCTGCCATGTACAAAAAAAAACGTATCATCTGCATACATCATAGTTTCAACCTCAGGACACACAGATGCAAGGTCGTTAATATAAATAATGAACAAGAGTGGACCAAGAATGGATCCCTGCGGCACACCAGTGGGCAACTGCAGTGACTTTGATCTTTGATTATTTATGGAAACTGACTGAGACCTGTATGTTAAATATGATCCCACCCATTTCATTGCACCATTACAGAAATTAAATTTAGATATCTTGGTAAGGAGCACTTTATGATTGACCGTATCAAAAGCCTTCCTAAGATCAAGAAATACTGCACCTACAACACCACCCAAATCAAGAGAGATGTAGCTGTCTCTGTTGAATGTTTGGTCCTAAAGCCAAACTGCATGGGGTGGAGAGAGGTTGAGCTGTTGTCAAGATGGAAAATAATCTGCTCAGCTACCCATTTTTCAGCAATTTTGGATTTGTAGATTGGAGTGACAATACCTGATTTCCATGCATTTGGAAACTGTCCAATTGATATTGACTGATTAATAATAAATGTAATAGGATAAGCCAGAACTGAGCCCAGGTCTTTAAGCATAGTTGAATCCATCCCAAACACATCTTTTGCCTTAGAAGGTTTGAGGGACCTGATGGTTTTCATGACCTGTGACTCAGTGATGTTAGTTAGGCTAAAGGCAGGTTCTACTATGTTGGCTGGCTCCACTCTGCCCTGGTCTACTTGGAAACTCTGGGAGATTTCAGCCACAGAGTCAACAAAGTAGTGATTGAAGGCCTCTGCTATTTTATTTGGCTGAGTTTAGATGGTTCCATTTATATTAATTTTAGGCATTTTTCTATTGCTGTGACTTTCTCCTGTCAGTTTCTTTTGGTGGCTCCAGATCATTTTAACATTTTCTCTGGCCTCGTTTAAAACTGCCATAAAATTTTTTGCCTTGGCTTTTCGGATTTCCCTCATGACCTTGTTTCTTAAAGGTGACATATTATGCTATTTTCACAGCAAGTAAACATAGCATTTGAGGTTCCAAAAACGTGTTTTTGAAGCCGTTTGCTTGAAATAACTTTTAGGAAAAAAAATCTCGCCTAGCGCTATTCCCCCTGGTTCAGTCCCTTTCAGAATGCGCTGTTTCAGCGGGGTGTAGCTTCAATGCAAATGAGGCACCCTGCTCATTGCATTTGGACACGCCCTTCTGATACCATGGTTACGGAGAGAGTGCAGCGCAGCATGTGAAAGTAGCGGACATGGCAGCTTCAGTGGTTCAACCCTATATGTTCGAACCTGAATCGGATCCTGAAGGAGAGGAGGCTCCTGCAGAACCCCAGACTCCGAGAATTCAGCAGGATGCTTCTGAATGGTTAGTCATAGAAAAACGTTCTATTTTTTAAGGAACTTTTCAACGCCATTGTCTGATTTTCCCGTATAAGTTTGACGCTAACTGCTGGCACTAGATATATAGAAGACATTAGGGTTGCCGCGATGTGGACATTTTCAAACCGAGTAATACACTTGCGTCAACACCAGTATTACCGAGTATACACGGTAGGCCTATAAACTTTGAAACTAGGTCAACCGCCATCTTGTCCGTCAACTCTCCTCACACTCTGACAGTGTCTGAATCGCTGTCTAATCAATAGGATACTTCATTCACTGCCTCTTCCGTGTTCATTTGAATATTATGAATAGTCTGCGTTGGGTTCATACGCTTGTATCAGACGCTTGCGGGGGCCAGCCGTGTTTCAGTATGCATGGTAAGGTGCTTTTGGTAAATATGTCATGTTAATAGTGCAAATGAATTAAATATAAGTATCTAGTAGCCATCTTTAAAAGCTAGGCGATTATATAGTAAGCCTATTGAATTTACACTAGTTATAACTATATTCTATTTCACAAAACGTGAAATTATGTCAACCAGATGTGTTTGTGTTGTAATCTTGAGAATGCCTAGCGCTACTGGACATTCAACTCAGGCTAGGAAAATGTGTCCATCTGGAGCACGCACCAATCTCAGACGTGGGAGCTATTATTGGTTGCAAATACTGGTATGCCAGGTTTATTTATTTAGCATTATGCATGCATGATTGATTTGTATAGGTGCACATGATGGCGCCTCGTATGGCTGCTTCGGTGTGTTGGTGCACACTTCTGTGTTTGTTTTTAGTCTTCAATAGTGTTTAATTTAGTTTATTGCGAATCAAACCAGATTATTTTGTTTTATTGTCTTATTGTCACAAACTGTGTTAGTTTTAATTCTGTTTATTACGGATCAACTCAGACTTTTTTAGGTTTTTCCATTTTTGTTATTGTGTTGCTATGGCGATGTCACTGATAATTTTTACGAGAGATGAGATCCTTAACATCAGGGACTCAACACCTTGGAATCTTTTTTTATCACCTGCAAACCGTTTTACTCCCCCCGTGAATTCACTTCTTTTATTCTTGCTGGAGTTTACATCCCACCGCAAGCTGACGTGCGAGAGGCTCAACGTCAACTCGCTGATCAGATATTAGGAGTGGAGAGTAGGAGAGAGAATACATATTCTCCGGTTATTGTCATTGGAGATTTTAATAAGGGCAACCTCACTCACGAACTCCCGAAATACAAACAGTTAGTCAAATGCCCGACCAGGGAGGAGAATACTTTGGACCACTGCTACAGCACCATCAGCAGGGCTTATCATGCAGTATCACACGCTGCTCTGGGGCTATCCGACCATGCTCTTATTCATCTGATTCCAGCTTATAAACAAAAACTTAAAATTTCGAAACCTGCTGTGCGGACTACAAAAAACTGGAACAACAGAAAAGCTGTGGATGAGCTGCGGGACTGCCTGGATGACACAGACTGGGACCTTTTTAGAACTTCTTCCAGCAGTCTGGATGAATATACAGATGCTGTGATGTCATACATCAGCTTCTGCAAGGACGTATGTATTCCAACACGCACCAGGGTGAGCTACAACAACGACAAGCCCTGGTTCACTGCAAGACTCAAACCGCTTCGTTTGGAGCTTTCAAGAGTGGGGACAAGGATAGGTTCAGACTGGCGAAATACTCTTTTGGCAAGGAGATAAAGGAGGCAAAACGACAGTACTCTAAGAAGCTGGAACATCAATTTGCAGCCAATGACTCCTCGTCAGTCTGGAAAGGCCTTCAGGTGATCACAGGCTGCAAAACCAAATCCCCCCACTCTATGGAAGATCTTAGACTGGCAAATGACCTGAACGACTTCTACTGCAGATTTGACAGACAATGGACTAGTCCTAACCCTGTCCCCACCACAGCTATCACACCTACTCTTCCCAGCCTGGACATAGACACCACCCTCTCCAACAAAATGGTCCCAGACAGCCCTCTCCCCCCCATCACACCTCTCTCCATTCAGGAGAGGGATGTCAACAAGCTGTTAAAAAGACAGAACCCCCGCAAAGCAGCTGGACCAGATGCTGTCTCTCCCTCCACAATAAGGTACTGTGCTGACCAGCTGTCTCCAGTGTTCACAAACATCTTTAACACCTCACTGGCTGAATGTGTGGTACCTGCCTGCTTTAAAACATCCACCATCATCCCCGTTCCGAAAAGGATCACAGGCCTTAATGACTACAGACCAGTCGCCCTGACCTCTGTGGTAATGAAGACCTTCGAGCGCCTCGTGCTGACCCACCTCAAGGCCATCACCAACCATCTCATTGACCCACTGCAGTTTGCCTACAGAGCCAACAGGTCTGTTGATGACGCAATCAACATGGGACTCCACTACATCCTCCAACACCTTGATTCCCCGGGCACCTATGCCAGGATCCTGTTTGTTGATTTCAGCTCGGCATTTAACACCATCGCCCCAGCTCTCCTCCAAGACAAGCTAACACAGCTGAACGTGCCTGAGCCCACCTGCAGGTGGATCACTGACTTCCTGTCAGACAGGAAGCAGCGAGTGAGGCTGGGCAAGCTTGTCTCAGAGCCTCGGACCATCAGCACTGGAGCCCCCCAAGGCTGTGTGCTCTCTCCTTTACTTTTCTCCCTCTACACCAACAACTGCATCTCCAGCCACCCCTCTGTCAAACTCATAAAATTTGCGGATGACACCACCCTCATTGGATTAATCTCAAATGGGGATGAGGCCGCCTACAGAAATGAAGTCGACAGCCTGGCTTTCTGGTGCAGCCAGAACCACCTGGAGCTGAACGCTTTAAAAACTGTTAGAGATGGTAGCAGATTTCAGGAGGAGCCCAGCCCCAACCATCCCCCTCATCATGTGTGACTCCCCAGTTAACATGGTGGAGTCTTTCAGATTCCTGGGAACAGTCATGGCACAAGACCTAAGGTGGGCGGAGAACATCACCTCCAAAATCAAGAAGGCCCAGCAGAGGATGTTCTTCCTTCGACAGCTAAAGAGATTCAACATGCCGAAGAAAGTGATGGTGGAATTCTACACAGCCATCATTGAATCCATCCTCACCTCTCCAATAACCATCTGGTTCGCTGCCTTTACTGCAAAGGATAAAAGCCGACTGCAGCGGATCATTCGGTCAGCCGAGAAGGTAATCGGCTGCGACCTGCCGTCTCTTCTAGACCTGTTTCACTTAAGGACCAGCAAGAGAGCAGGGAAGATCATCGCTGATCCTTCTCATCCCGGTCACCACCTATTTCTGTGTCTCCCATCCGGCAGAAGGTTCCGGGCTATTAAGACCAAAACCTCTCGCCACTTGAACAGTTTTTTCCCCACGGCAGTTGGGCTCACAAACAAGCCCCCTGCATCACAATGACTCTGGGTTTACGTACTCAAACTAACTTGCCCTTCTATGCCCAATTATTTATTATTATCTTAAAAAACATTTGTCCTTTGTTCTTGTTTATGCTTTTTTGTTGTTATGTTATGTCTCATGTCTTATGCACCAACCACACCAAGTCAATTTCCTGTATGTGTGAATATACTTGGCCATTAAAAATAATTCTGATTCTGATGTGGAAATTGTGCCACAATGCAGTCAGAGCCGGAGAACTTATGCTGTCAGGAGGTGCCTCAGGTAACATTAGCAGCTACCTAACCCTTACCTACACTTGTTTGCATTGCATGATTTCTGATAACATGCCACTGCAGATACTCACCTCATGTTATCCATAATAGGTTATAAGACGGCTGGAACAGCTGGATGAAAGGCCTCCCTGCATGATAGACCATCCAGGTTTAGAACCGGTTTGTCTGAATGTGTTCTCGCTGCAGAACGCATGCAACATCTACAGAGCTGACTACGGTCCTTTGCGGCTACGGGGGATAGAGCAGTGAGTTTTACATATAATAACCTACTTGACTGTTCATACACAATAAACTAAATAAAGTCAGCCAAAGCCACAATTTCACATCATATTTTAACATAGCCAATTTTTTCATAAGCAGATACTGCATATTACGCATTAATTCACATAAAACATTGTACAGATACAATAAACATTTATTGAACGCAGTCATGAATTTTTGTGCATCTAAATACAGTATAAGTGAAGAATTCACTGAATTCAATGAGAAAATGTGAACACAGATGTTGACATTGTAGAACCTGTTGACTAACAATGTTACATTTTCTCAGTCGTTACAGGTATTTAGCCTACAGAAATTTTGTGAGCTGGTGCTGGGGCTTCCTTGGGCGGAAGATACGGGTTGTTATCCCATCATGCGTGGTTCTTCGCATACACCGGGAATTTCCGGACGCCCATGGAAGATACGGAGGCTTCAAACCACCCTCCCTTGATTAAATCTGGAGACGTAGCTGGCGATGACCTCCTCCTTGTCTGGATGCTCATATTCTGAAGACAGTTCCGGCGGGATGTTTATCTTCAGAATCTCAGCTCTGTAGGATGCTGGGTCGACAAAGACCTTCTCCATGATCATGTCCATCAAATGTCATTCACATACTCTGTGCAATAAACACAAAAGGGAATCACTAGTTACTAGATTATTCATTGATTAACTGTTCATGCATTGACATTTTGCACTTTGAATATTTGGTATATTTTGAGGTATTTATGTGTATTTATTTGTTCATTTATTGTGTTGGAAGTACCCGAGTTGCAGTACTTTGTCTCATGTTCAATATAAATGTTCATTTTCTGAGTAAAAAAAAAAGTTGACACTTACGGAATGTCGCCTCAGTCTTCACTGGTTTGGCTCTGCCTTAGGAAAGGTCAGTCTGAACACAAGATCCCCTGATGACGTAGTGGCTTGTCCTCTATCAGAATTGTCATTGTAATGCAGTGCAGCCATGTCTTTTTTGACATTAAAAAGAAAAATCAAACATGAAAATAACTGCAAGAAATGGGCAAATGTTCACAACAAGTAATCGCAGTTTAATTTACCTGCACAGCATTCCTATTCGGAGCGAACCGCAGGATCACGGCGTGGAATGCCTCTAAAGAGGACGTCTGGTGGTGGGGACTGAGCTTTGCTATATCCCTCAGGACTGCCTTCTTGGTCAGCGCCTTCTCCAGCTTGTAGAATGCAGGAGTTGCTGAAAGACAAAAATATCATACATTATATCCTACTTATTGGTAATGACTAGACTCGCAGCTAATCAATATAGTCAAACCAGTTTTGAAAAGAGAATGAGACAAACCTCCTGAGAGCCATCTACTCTTGTCCGTTGTGCTGCGAATTGGATGTAGACATTTTGGGAAGAGGGGATCATCATGAGTATGAATATCCTGAACATGGTTCAGGAGGGAGGTCCATTTTGCCACTCTCTCCGGCCCGGTTATTGACGATGCCGCCGTCCAATAGATGTGGTTTCTGATGGCTCGCATCCACGTCTTTACTTTCTGGCAGTCCTTGGTTTTGCTAATTTTATGTAGTTGCTTTGTAATTCCTACAAATCAGAATAAATATTTTAAGAATCTGAAGTGAACCCAATATGAATTCCACACATTTTCCCCAACTACAAGATACTATCCTATCATTATGCACCGAAATATGTACAGAATACTTCTTGTATCTTGTTCTGAAGGCAAAAGGGGGTCCCTGCTATAAGTAGGTTTCTAATGTTTCGTTGGGTGAGTGTACCTTTCTCCATGTGCCAGACGTCATAAAATTGAGTGATGTTGTCCCTCAGAAATTTCTGGATTTGTGGATGACGGTCAGTGACGATGCTATAGATGGTTACACCACGTGCATCCAACAATGCCAGGCTCCTCTTCAGGCCTTCCTTCTCCATATGGGAGCTTCCTCCAACCTCGTTGCTCTGTCAAAAATCAGAAGTACGGGTCCATATTTAAAATTTGTGACATTGCCAAAAATTAAGTAAGAAACGGAACACTACACTTTATTCGTCACGCCTACCTGAACCAACTGGAGATCGACAATAGTTTTGGTGTTGAGGTCCATCATGGTGTAGCTCCCAAATTTTGCACAGTGCCCTGTGAAAACAGTCACAATATTATATTTGTCGGGTATGCGTTTATGTATTCGTAGTCATTTACAATCAGACATATCCTACTCTTAGCATTTCAAAATATATACCTGGAGAATCAGCCCTCGTGTCGCCACCAAGTATTACTTTTCTTTCTTCGCTGAGCTGCTGCAGCATCACATCCTGGGAATGGTTTCATTTATGGACAATAGCTGGCTCTAAAGATTCGGGCATGCCGACGAAAGGTATCATACAGAAAAATCTGCAGATGCATCGCCTTGAACACCTGAAAAATAGGACTTGATAATGTAAAACATATGCCATGTTCAACAATGGGGCAAATTATTATTTACTTATTCACTCATTTACCCTTTGAAGTTTGAAGAAAGAGGCTCCACTGATGTACACTGCTGCAAGTTCCCAGCTGGTGTGCTATCCAGAAGAGGCTGGCTTTGCCAAATTCGGGAATACTCGCAATACTCACACAGCTGTTTCACTGATATGAATGTCCCAAGCACTTTGTTTTTCACACTGCAAACACGCTTGCACATAGGACACACCTCGAACAGCTCCATGAGACAGGTCTCGTACACTATGTACTTCCTTATATCGTGTTTGGATGTGGATTCAGCATCTCTGGGGGGGGGGAATTAGTTAATCAATAACTCTTTCAAACAGTTTGAACAATAACCAAATACTTTAAAAAAGCATTATAAAGCAGAACTCCTGAAGTACACACCATCCATTTCCACAAGAAAATTGAAAACTGATTATATACATTAAGACATGGATATTTCAGTTACTCACGACATGAATGTTGACTCAGGCAAAGTTGTGACCGAGTCTTCAGGGTGAAAGGTTGCGTCCAGCCCTTCAGAAGCCAGTATTGCGCTGCCCTCGAGACAATCTTCCTCCTCCTCCTCCTCCTGCTGCTGCAGCCGAGGTCTCTTAGATGGTGGCGGCTTTACAGGTGTCGAGCATGCTACAGGCAGTGGGCCTGTGAAGGGATCAGTGGATGTGCCAAAGTCCTTGAAGGACACAGTAGCCTGGACAGCTGTAACAAAACGTATATATCTGAGGTAGCTCAGTATTGCAGCCAATATCCCTTGTAGCAGGTAACTTCGATGATGCAGGATGCTCTGAGGCCTATCGAAAAAAAAGAGACGTCAACCTTATCTTGCATATATAGCTCCGTGTCGTTTAAATATCAAGCATAACTATAACGCAGTGGCTATTCGTACGGCGACCGTAAGAATAGCAATTGCATAACTGCATTAGTCTATTTTCACGGCAGGTTATGGTTAGGGTTAGGGTAAGGGTTAGGGTTATTACTATAATTAATTACCATAATTACGGTTGGCCCGGTTAGGGTTAGCGCCGAGCAGCGGTCACGTGACAAGCTCGGTCGCCGTACGAATAGCCACTGCCTAACTATAACATACAAATTATATTCACCGTGTATATATAATTGCTATTCACTTGTATACATTCTCGCTGTACCTTTAGATACCTCCCTTCCTCTCTCTGGATGGGAGCTTCGTTGGTATTTGAATTGCCATTGTAGCCACGGAATCTGATACTCAGGCCATGTCTATCGAATGACTTCTTTGTTATGTAGATTCCGTTAACTGTCTTGCATTCTCCACGATGGTCACTCCAACTCCCCTATGTCACCTTTGCATTAACTACCCACAATGCGAACGTTTACCTATAAAAATCTAGTTCACTCATCGTCTCACTGAATGTATCCTTGGTAGCTTTGGAGCATGTGCTTTCCCTAGCCTTTCATCGTTTTCAATGGAAAAACTCACGCCACAAACACGCACAAGTTCATGCTAATCTACTAAAGAAACACACAGCAAATTATTTGTATACTTGCATGTCCTTCGTCTGCAGGTATTCCACGCAAAGTTGGAAGGGACCCCACGTTCAGATAAAGTTTCACAGCTAATCCTTCCGTGTACTGACCGAAGTTGGAGAAACAGTCAGTCGTGAAGTGGTTAGCGCAGACCAACAGGTTTTTGCCAACTGTAGCCGGGACTTCGCCTTCAAAAATCAATCCACGTCGCTCTTTCGTCCTCTGGGACACGATGGAGAGATTTGTGGACGTCCATACAGCCAACAACAGAACACCTCTTGTGAATCCTCGACATGATGAATTCCAATCATGAAACACAAGGCCGTGTCCTATTTATACTCTGATTGAAGGGGGTGAGGTCATATTCAAATGAGCGCCCCATCCTACGTAGGAACGGGCGCTGAAACTGACTCGCTCGTTTGGTAGCTTGAGGCGGGCTGCTTCCAGAAATAGCAGCGTATCTTACTCAAAAAATCAAGTACAGACTTTTTTCAAAGTTTGTATGCGTGTGGGAGCACCATATACCCACAACACCCCAAATCCCAAGAAAAGTGCTGTTTTCATAATATGTCCCCTTTAATGTTGTGTATTGATACTTATGTTTAAGTTTTGTTTTGATGGATTTTTTTAGAGCAAGATCACGCTCTTTCATCAGTTTAAATTTTTTATCATTTAACCAAGGGAGACTGTTCTTTTTGGCCCTATTTTTAATCATGCATGTAAATTGCTTAATAATTTCCTGTATTTTGTTTGAAAATGTTAAACAATCTTGTTCCAGGTTACTTCCCGATAGCAGCTCATTCCAGTTTACCTGCTGGATTGAGGTTTTAAAATGATGTTGCTCATTCCTCGGAATTGTATGAGATTCTGATGCAGCCAAGGGTTTAAATCGCTTACTATTCAGCTTCCTTGCCACTAAAATCAGATTGTGATCAGACAGTCCTCTTAGCATATTGAATGATTTCAAAATTCTCTCAGGTCTGTTGCTAAAGACTAAATCAATCTGTGTACTGGTGGAATTAGTTATTCTTGTGGGCCCATGAATTAGCTGTGTTAAATCCATCCCAACCATAACCCTTTTCAGATTTTTCCTATTTTGTTTATCCTCCCAGTTTATATTTAAGTCACCCATGATGATCACCTCTTTCTGAAAATTACATTGTTTCACTAAATTATCAAGTTTTTCATAAAAGTCAATATTTGATAAGGGGGGTCTGTAAATTACAATGAGGACAAATGACATTTGTGGCGACAAAGGTATATCGAGACAAATCAATTCCAGTCCATTTTCATTTGATACATGGATTTCTTTACAATTAAAAATATCTTTGGCATAGATCAAAACCCCCCCTACCTTTTAGCCCAATCTGTCCCTTCTGTATATATTATAACCAGGTGCAGAAAAAACTGCTGAGGGTGAATATTTATGAAGCCAGGTTTCAGACAGGCAAAGAAAGTCAAGATTAGAGTCATTGAGAGATGTTGAACTTGGTCACTTTTTGATTTAATGCTACGTATGTTTAAATGTCCACATAATATGCCTTTTGGCTTTGCTTTAGGGTCCCAGATTAATCTGGAATTATTAACTGTTTGAAACACTTTACTTTTCCGGTTTTTCGTGATTGCTGGATTAAGCAGTTTCTTGCCGCCTATGTTGACATCCGTTACAACCCCACAATTGTCTGTGCTGATTGGATGACAGTCATCCATGGCCCGACTCCCATAGTTCTGTGGCATCAGTGTACTCCTTGAGACAGGCAGCGACTCGTCACCACCTTCTGTTAATGGCTGTAGCCCGGCTGGCTGTGGTTGTAGACCGGCTGGCTGTGGTTGCAGCCCGGCTGGCTGTGGTTGCAGCCCGGCTGGCTGTTGCTGTAGCCCGGCTGGCTGTTGCTGTAGCCCGGCAGGCTGTGGTTGCAGCCCGGCTGGCTGTTGCTGTATCCCGGCTGGCTGTTGCTGTAGCCAGGCTGGCTGTTGTTGCTGGCTGGCTGTTGTTGTTGTAGCAGCCCGGCTGGCTGTTGCTGTAGCCCGGCTAGCTGAGGTTGCAGCCTGACTGGCTGTTGTTGTAGCCCTGCTAGCTGTAGATGTAGCCCTGCTAACTTTGGTTGTAGCCATGCCAGCTGTGGATGTAGCCATGCCAGCTGTGAATGTAGCCCTGCTAGCTGTAGTTGTAGCCCAGTTAGCTGTGGCTGTAGCCCAGCTGGCTGTGGTTGTAGCCTGAATGGCTGAGGTTGTAGCCCAGTTAGCTGTGGTTGTAGCCTGAATGGCTGAGGTTGTAGCCCAGTTAGCTGTGGTTGTAGCCTGAATGGCTGAGGTTGTAGCCCAGTTAGCTGCGGTTGTAACCCGATTAGCTATGGCCCTATCCCAATTAGATGTCATTGTAGCCTGGCTGGCTGTGGTTGTAGCCCTGCTAGCAGTGGTTGTAACTCAGTTAGCTGTGATTGTAGCCCGGCTAGTAGTGCTTGTAGACCTGCCAGCTGTGGATGTAGCCCTGATAGCTGTGGTGGTTTAGCATCCAGGTAGTTTAAGTTCATTGAAGGTCCAGGATTTATTTCAACATCATCAGCCAGGAGCAGTATTATCAGAAGATGTACAATCCCCAAGAAAGGTTTAGGTTTGTTCAGCTGTTCATGTTTACCTGAGGGTGGCCTTGCAATTCCATTGTCCAGTAATCTTGTGAAGAGAAGGTGTTGACTCATCTTGGCTGGGTAGAGGAATTGGTCTCCATTTGTATCCATTTTTCGTGTAAGTGTTAGGCACAAGAGTAGAGAACATGCAAAAACAGTAAAGGTACATGCAGATGGCGAAAGCCAATGTATTTTGATATTTTTAGTTGGCTTTTGGAGCACACCCACAGAGCCTGCCAAACTGTGGCCGTTTCTCAATTCGCGTACTTGTGCGTGCTCGTGTGCTCGTGGACTCATCAGTCGTTGCCCGAGCACTGTTCCAATTCGAAGCACGCATCAAGCGAGTACTGTCAGAGCCCGTCTCATATTAGACATTCTCTGGTACTGTCGTAAAACCCGGAAGTGTTCTTGATGCGTGCTCGATCTCGCCGTTTCACCCAGGCCCCCAGGATAGGCGCATACTTCCGCAATCCACCAGTGCTCAGAGGCCAAGCCTGGTATTGCAGCTGTTTAAGCTGGCTGTGGACGGGGGTCCGTCATTTCATGTGGCCCAGAAGTAGATATCACCGTCCACTCCAATACAAGTGGGGAACAGGATTGTGTCTCCGCAAAAAATGTCTGGATATCAATCAAAGGCTCATAATTATATTTCTACCCTGTTCTAAAAAAATTTAAGTTTTTTCTTTTCAAAACGCCTCCTCAAGCGTTTTATTAGCAGTTTATGTTGGGTGGGCAGCTGAAAGGAGTCGTACTGAAACAAACGGCTCCTTGCTATGGACCTATTTTGAAGTGCACGGCTCCATTAACTTCCGAATTAAATTAAATTCCAAATTAACTTCCATTAACTCCATTAACTTCCAAAGTCTGAGATTTGTCCTTTTACTTAACATGAATGGCGTTGAACACGGATATATAACACACATATAATTGAAATAGCTGTAACAGGCACGGACGTATTGATTACCTGAACGATTATGGGAGACCTACGTAATTTTCATAATATTGTTAATTGTCTAATATTAACATTTCAGTTGCGTTGGTAGGTATTTCATTTTCATTTGCTTGTTTAGCTATGTATGACAGGGTTATGGTTAGCTATGTATGACAGTTGACAATGATGGTGTATTACAATTCATTATTTGGGTAGGCTACTCCAACTTCGTTGCTGGTCGATATGTAAACATTTACTTTTATATAAATTATTGATTGCATTTTTCGTAAATAGTTAGTTGGAAGGAATCTGTTTCTTAAAGGTCCCATGACATGAAAATCTCAATTTATGAGGTTTTCTAACATAAATATGAGTTCCCCTAGCCTGCCTATGGTCCCCCAGTGGCTAAAACTTGCGTTTGGTGTAAAACGAGCACTAGCTGTTCTGCTCGCCTTTGAAAAAACGGAGGCTCAAGCGCGCTGATTTGGAAATCTGTGCTCATGACGTCATGAGGAATCTCAGCTCCTCCCCTTACTCTGCCTGGCCTGCCCAGAGACGTTGGCCCGCCAATGAGACTCGACCGTGCGAGCGCCACATGTGTGTGTGTGAATACACACACTGTAACGCAAGTGTTTCTTGTCGGTTCTTTGACGTGTCTTGTATTTCCACAACGAGACTGTCGTGGGGGTTATCTAAGCCATGGTTGAGAAGGAATTGGGGGAAAGGAACTTTGGTTTGACTCGCTGAAGTACATGAACTGCGACATGCCGCCGGTTGCCGCGAGGCACCATCGCCCGGCAGCGGGCAGCCGGCCGCAGGCAGCGCGCGGTTCAGTCGACTTCAGGTTGATGTGAAAGTGGAAGAACCAGAGACGTCGCAGAACCCGACAAAGTCGTTTGTGATTCATAATATCGTCTGGAGGCGCACACAATATGTTATATGATATAGATATCTATGTATTATATGATATTATTGAGATATAGAGCTGTCGTGGTTCATGTTCTTGAGGGAGTCAAAGCCAAAGTTCCTTCCCCCCAATTCATTCTCAACCTTGGCTGAGATAACCCCCAATACGAGTCTCGTTGTAGAAATACCAGATACGAGAGTCCGACGTGTTATGCGCCATCACACCAACAGCAGAACGGTTATCCAAATAACAAGGAAGTGTACAACACTTGCGTTACAGTCCTGGAGCTCTATATCTAAATAATATCATATACATAGATATCTATATCATATAACATATTGTGTGCGCCTCCAGACGATATTATGAATCACAAACGACTTTGTCGGGTTCTGCGACGTCTCTGGTTCTTCCACTTTCACATCAACCTGAAGTCGACTGAACCGCGCGCTGCCTGCTGCCGGCTGCCCGCTGCCGGGCGATGGTGCCTCGCGGCAACCGGCGGCATGTCGCAGTTCATGTACAGTTCAAAGTTCCTTTCCCCCAATTCCTTCTCAACCATGGCTCAGATAACCCCCACGACAGTCTCGTTGTGGAAATACAAGACACGTCAAAGAACCGACAAGAAACACTTGCGTTACAGTGTGTGTATTCACATTGATGTGGACGTTGAAGAACCAGGAACGTCGGAGAACCCAACGCGGTCGTTTGAGATTCATAATATCGGCTCACACAGCTTTTGGCCGTGATAATATATATTATATGATATAGATATCTGTGTAGGCTATATGATAATATTTAGATATAGAGCTCCAGGACTCCCGTGTGTTCTAGAATATTTACAGAACACGGCTAAAGGCTGTGTGCGGCTCGCCATTGCGATACATCCACTGTAAACAGAGCGCATGGTGGCTGCAAGCTGCTCAGGGCCACACCCCCACCCTCCTCCTTGACACGCCCACCGAAACAGCGCATTTGGGGGAAGCTCAATGTGCGACTGGCTCGGAGTGGCTGTAACTCTGCACCACGGCTGAATTTAGGGAACGTCTTTGAATACTGTGTTAGTTGCCCACTAACACCTATATTAAAGAATACATAAAATAGCATGTCATGGGACCTTTAAGCAATAACATTGAACTGAATTTTTTAGGCCTACATACGTTTACTATGTTACTATGGTATTATATGGAGCAATCTTACATATTTATGAAGTTTCCAGATCAATAAAGTTCTATCTCTTTTTATTTGAACTGCCTGTATGTCCTCTTGATTATAGTATTACAGTGTGTACCTTGGTTATCAGCTATCATAGAATGGTGTCAATGTGGTATTGGCATATATATTCCAGAATTTGAAAAAGGATATGGATATAGAGTGGGTGACTTTATCAGTATACTCAATCGAGATGGCCACAATAATAACCGCTCTTAGATGGGTTGTAGATACTAAGTTGGTGACAATGTGGTATTGGCATATATATTCCAGAATTTGAAAAAGGATATGGATATAGAGTGGGTGACTTTATCAGTATACTCAATCGAGATGGCCACAATAATAACCGCTCTTAGATGGGTTGTAGATACTAAGTTTTATAACAGATAATTCAATACGTGAAGATTTGGTGATAGAGGTAAAGCATCTTCTTTTAAATATTATATGCCTTGGTTTAGTTATTCAGTTCTGTTGGATTCCAGCCCACCATGGAATATATGGCAATGAAATTGCTGATAAATTAGCTAAAAGATACTAACCTAATTAGAAGAATTTAACCTTAAGTATATATATATTTGATTTTTTATTTTTATTTATTCATTTCTTTTGTTAGTTTGTTTTATTTTGTTTATTTTGTTTCGTTAGTTTGGTTTTTTCTTTGAATTTATTTTTATGATTTAAAGTATCATTTGCCAACGTCCTTGTCACAAACTCCTGTGTAGTAGTCCAGTAGGTGGCGGTATATGGGGAAAAACTATGATCCTCCACTAAACTAGAAGAAGAAGAAGATCTCTGCATCCGGTACGTCACGGACTAGGTCACGTGTCTTGGCCCCATAACGCGGAAGCAAATCGCTCCTGTATGTTACCCTGCGCCACTGAGCAGTTTGGCCGTTTCTCAATTCCTAGCACGCGTGCTACGGACTCGATGACTTGCAAGTACGGACTTGGCAAGTCCGTACTTCAAGCACAGACTTGCGAGCGGACTCGATGACGTCACCACCTCTGCTCGTCCGTTAACTGTGCTACGGCCTCATTTAGGCATATACTACTGAACAATATAAACAAATGATGTAAAACAAAATCCCAGCCTCTTTCATTTTCAAATAGTATGTAAATATTCTGAATGAATAAAAATTGAAAAGATATGCGTGTCCTGTCATGTGTATAAGCTATACACACACGACTTTATATATCTATATATATTTATATATTATCTTATATTATTATTATTATATTATATATTATATAAATATATATATAAGTTAAGAGTAACTTAAGCTACAGTTGTGCGTCTTCTCCATATTGTCCGCCATCGTACTGCTGCGAGTGCGAAATGCATCCTGGGATTTATAGCGGTTGCAAGCATCTGACGCCCCGTGCCCACTACCTCCGTCCGTTGCGTGATCCCCATTGACTTTAATGGGGACGGACCTGCAATGCATTGTGGATCTGTCCGTTCCGTTGGAGCCTTCGGCGCAGTCAAGAAGTTTAAAAAATTTCAACTTTTTCGGCAGCGACGGATCCGTCATCCAATCAGATCGCGTATGCAAATTTAAGCACTGTGACGCGACTCGGGCTCTGACGATACTGGAAAGCGGGAAAGCGGGTCATCTTGCATCGCAACAAGCAGGAAGTAGCGGGAAGAACCCGGCGAAGCGATTTGATTGGCTGATGGATGCCTCTGCAAAGACTACTCCCCCATCAGTCAGCCACGCCTTCCCACGTCCGTTGACTGAAGGAGGTAGTGGGCACGTGGCGTCACATTATGCACCAGGAAATGCTTAACGTCATGTGAGCGCCCGCTGTACCGTATTGGTCCGAATATACAGTCACAAACCCCATTGAAAGACGACCTATATTTGGAAAAAAGATTTGAAGACCAGATCTTGTTTTTATAAATAAATAAATTGTATTCATTGAAATAATATACGAAAATAAAAAGGCATAGAATAAAACACTGCATTGCCACTAAACAGTAGTGCAAATAGGCCGTACTGATGTGTACACCAAAGACTATTCCTGACACTCCTCTGCCCCGCTGTGTTCGCTCTGGCTGTGGTCGCTCCGCACTGTTTCGGCCCGTGGCAAACGAGTCATCGTCGCTGCTGTCCAAGGCATTTTGAGACGCAGCATTTATTGAATGCTCATATGACCTAGTGCTGAAAAAAAGTTATATGAAAAAGTGTGAGGGGAGCGGTGGTGCGCTAAACTTGTTCTGTGAGCAGCTGGATGTGAACCATGGTGTGAACACAACGATCGATTTTCGACTGTGCGCGCATGCACTGGTGTAATTGAGCTGCGCTGCTATATCTTTTTTATCAATGTAGCGAGTTGCGAGTCTAGTGCAGGCTGAGTTTTTTTTTCCAGCACCCCCTGCTGAGAATACGTTCCCGCGGCTATGGTGACGCGACTCGGGCTGTAGCTTAAGTTACTCTTAACTTATATATATATTTATATAATATAATAATAATAATATAAGATAATATATAAATATATATAGATATATAAAGTCGTGTGTGTATAGCTTATACACATGACAGGACACGCATATCTTTTAAATTTTTATTCATTCAGAATATTTACATACTATTTGAAAATGAAAGAGGCTGGGATTTTGTTTTATATCATTTGTTTATATTGTTCAGTAGTATATGCCTAAATGAGGCCGTAGCACAGTTAACGGACGAGCAGAGGTGGTGACGTCATCGAGTCCGCTGCTGTTCCAATTGCAGGTACGTACTCGCGTGCTCGCAAGTCTGTGCTTGAAGTACGGACTTGCCAAGTACGTGCTTGCAAGTCATCGAGTCCGTAGTACGCGTGCTAGGAATTGAGAAACGGCAGCCATTTTCTCACATGACTTTCTTCCACACCTGGGGACTCCTGTTAGAAGTGTGGCAGCACAAAGTGTAATTGACCACTGCTCTTGATTGCGGCTCTTGTCGCTCTCGTCTCTTTCTGCAAACAACATGCGTATAGAGAGGGGAGTGACGTAGACTGAAAATCCTCTATATAATATAATAATATTAAATATGGGTATTATTTATATAATATTATAGGCCTATCTAATATCACGGCCAAAAGCTATGTGCGCCTCGGATGATATTATGAATCACCCCACTCATCACAGACACCATCAACTCTTCCCTAAACTCTGGCACTGTTCCCCCACCTCTTAAGCTTGCTGCCGTCACCCCCCTCCTTAAAAAACCTGGCCTTGACTCCGACGACCCCAACAACTTCAGACCCATCTCCAACCTCACATTCCTCTCCAAACTACTGGAAAGAGCCGTCGCAACACCACTCAAGCAATACCTCCTCTCCAATTACCTACACGAAACATTCCAATCCGGCTTCCGAACCCACCACAGTACTGAAACAGCCCTACTTAAGTTCACCAACGACTTCCTACTCTCCTCTGACTCTGGCTCCCTCACCATTCTCCTCCTCCTCGATCTCAGTGCTGCCTTCGACACCATCAATCACTCATCCTCCTCACCCGTCTGCAATCCATTGGCATCACTGACTCCGCCCTCTCCTGGTTAACCTCCTACCTGTCTGAAAAATTCCAATACATCTCCATCAACAACCACAAATCCCACACCATCCCTGTCTCACACAGTCCCCCAAGGCTCAGTGCTTGGCCCCATCCTCTTCATGCTCCCACTAGGTCACATCATCCGCCACCATGGTCTTCAATTTCACTGTTACGCAGACGATACCCAACTATACATCACCACCACCACAGCCATTACTCCTGCCATCCTATCCACTCTCACCAACTGTCTCACGGACATCAAAACCTGGATGGACCACAACTTCCTCAAAATCAACAGCAATAAAACTGAAATCATCATCTTCGGCCCAAAAACCATTATCCCCACCTCCCAGAACTTCTCACTTTGCATCGATGGTCACTCTGTCACTCCTTCCCCCCTGGTCAGAAACCTCGGCATCATCATGGACCCCACGCTCTCCCTCAAGTCACACATAAACAGCGTCAGAAAAACATCCTTCTTCCACCTCCGCAACATTGCATGCCTTCGACCAACCCTTTCATCCTCAGCTGCCGAAATCCTTCATCACTTGCAGACTCGACCATTGCAATAGCATTCTGTATGGCCTCCGCTACACTATTCTTCAAAAATTGCAATATGTACAAAACTCTGCTGCCCAACTGCTTACCAACTCCCCCTCCAGAGAACACATTACTCCCATCCTCCGTCAACTTCATTGGCTTCCAATAAAACAACGCATAAATTTCAAGATTCTCTCACCACCTACAAAGCGCTAAACAACTTTGCACCCTCGTACATAACTCATGTCCTCCATCGCCACCTTCCCACTCGCCGCCTACGCTCCGCTGATGCCAACCTTCTCACCTCCATCACCAAGACCAAGTATCGCACCCTGGGGGACAGAGCCTTCACCATCGCCGCCCCTACCCTCTGGAACTCCCTCCCTCTGGCAATCCGAAACTCTGGTACACTCTGTTCCTTCAAAAGTCAACTTAAAACCTATCTCTTCAGGACCACCTACAACATTTGACAAATCATCCTCCGCCATCTTCCACTCACTCCCGCTCTCTTAATGTGTTGTCTATTGTTGTGGTGTTTTTTTCCCTTTTGTTTGATTGTCTGTACTGTCTGTAGGTATTCCTTTCTTATTTGTAAAGCGTCTGAGTATTTAGAATAGCGCTATAAAAAGCGGATCAATTATTATTATTATTATTATCATTAAAGACTGCGTCTGACATCTCTGGCACTTTCAAAACAAGTAAAGACTTGTAGTGATATCTCGGCCATGGTTGAGAATAATTGGGGGAAGGAACTTTGGCCTTGACTCTCTGAAGTCCATGAACCGCAACATGGAGGAGAAGCTCCTCGCGCCGGAGATGCCGAACGTCTTTGACGGCGGCCGAGTCCGGCAGCTCCGGCAGTGTACTCCGGGAGCTGAACTGCCGCTGAAGCTTTCCTGCTGCTCCGATGGGTGTCCTCCGGAAGCTGAAAAGTCTGGCGGGGGTAGCTCTGCGGCAGTCCAGCAGTTCAGCTCAGGGAGTGCAATCCCTTTCTTCTCCATGTCTCCTCCTCCGGACTGCCGCTGGCAGCTCCGGCGGTGCCGCCGGCAGGGAAAAGGGATTGTACTCCCGGCCCGGGGCTGAGCTGCCGCCGACTTCCCCCCGCCGGAGCTGCTCGGCCTCTGGTCCACAAAATCTTAGCTATGCTCTGATTGGAGGGGAGTGGGGAAGTGGGAGGTAATATTCAACTGTGCCCCCTTCCTACGTAGGAGGGGCCGAAACTGACTCGCTCGTTTGTTAACTGTAGGCGGGGTACTTTCAGAAATGCATATCTCACTCAAAAAATCATGCAGGCCTACAGACTTGTTTCAAAGTTTGTATACGTGTGGTAGCACCAGAGACCCAAAACAACACCCCAAATCCCAGGAAAAGTGTAGTTTTCATAGTATGTCCCCTTTAAACTCTACTAATCTGTTAATATTGACAAGCTGAACGGTTAAATGTGATTCTATATTTTAATTAATACAAACAGAATTATTAAATATTAAATTTAATAACATTTATTAAATGTTTTACCTCTTAACTATTTAGAAAGATTGTTGATACCTGTAGTTATTTATATTCATTTATTTACTTTGTTTTAGCTGTGCTCATGCATTTTGGATGGATAATTGGTTTTGGTCACACCAAACTATTGACAACATATTCTACCGCACTAAAACCACAAAGGCCTGTTAATTTTTTGTTTGACGTTCGCCTACTGAAGATACAACTTAAAGGCATCTACCATTAATATATTTAAACAAACGCATCAAGGTGGGCCCGCATGTGACACACCTAGGAGAATCAATCCCCATGGGGCATACATACAAAGGCCTTCTTGCAGAGATTAGACACACATCTATGATACACTGTTGGTATTCAGGGCACAAGATAAGGCTGAGTAGGCAATGTCCATTGTTGATTAATTCAAAAACTATAAAAAACAGACAACCAATGTTTCAGTTGGTGGCCAAAGACTTGAACACATGCTCTGTTTGCAGGATCAACCAAATTATATATTGAAGGTTTTATGTTACAGGAAGCTGTGTTTAGTTATAATGCTAAAAACATTTCACCTCAAGATCCTTGCTCTTCCTAAATAAAACGACAAAACATTTAAATATATGTAATCATTTGCCAAATTTTCTCCAGTTAGCTTTTCTTTTAAATCAATAGAAGTCTTGATATTTACATGTGAACAAACAATGTACATGCAGTTTGGCCAATGTTTGGGCCTAATCATTGGAAATACAGATCTTTCTTAGCACGGTCAATAGTTACATTTAATTTCCATTAATGTCATGTATATTATCTATGAGGAAAGAAAAAAAATTACCGTATCTGTCAAACTATCAAGACTATATAGTATGTACATACTGTATATAGGATCATTTATCATACAGGTGGCCCCCTTGTCAAAGTGCAGCAGAACTTGGGTTTAAAATGGACCACAATATTAGCACTTGTTTCCCTAACCATGTTACAAATAAGGCTTCGATGGATGTACACTGTTATATTTTTACTCTCCAATATGTACAGAGTTCTGTTGGTAGTTTTACAGTATTAATTTACTCTAACAAATAACTGACATGGGATCAGTCAACACATCGCCAGTTGGTACGATTTTTTTTAGGAAGTACACAACACCCTATATGCTCCCTAACTTCCTGCTCTGATATGACTGGTTTATCCACCTCACTATAAATTGGTAACACAAACAAAGCTACCCTTTGGCATACTGAGCCTTGATTTCTTTCACAACAGAAATCATTGGAGGAGGGTGAAGACAGCAGGGGTCGAGGGACAGATAGTGAAGTAATGTGTAACTAGAGCTCACGAGGACCTTTGTTCTATGCCCCATTTAAACTTTGAAACAGAAATGTTTTCAGATTCACGGAACAGCTTGAATTAAATAGTGACTAATTAGATATAGTTCCAAGGCTGAAATCAAATATGTTTCTTCAGTAAATCAATCTGTTTCTATCAGATTACTGGTTGACTAACAGATTACTGCTTAGGGACCATCAAGAAAGTTTGGCCTGAAAGGAATCTTTTTATATCCAACCAAAACAAATTATCTGGTAGGTCACAATTAGACCGTTTCTAATGAGAAACTGATCTTGTGACTTCATGACACATTTTACTGCCTACATAGGAGGGACACCGCCTTAGGAACTATATAGGACAAATATAACCTCCTCTGTTTGCCCAGTCCAGCCTTGCATTGTAGCAGGTTAGGGTTAGGACTGTTGCATAACTGTTCATTGTGCAATCAATGTAAAATTAAGATTTCATGTCTCTTGAACACAAGAACTAGCAGTCGCTGGTAGACTGGCAAACTGAATAAAGCCTGCCTGATATTTGGACAGTAGTGACGAGTCTAAGTCTAGGGTCCATTTTACCAGTGGAATAACAAACCCCTTCTTAAAATCCATCATCAACCGCTACAGAAGAATTTCGACTTGCATTTCGCACCTGTACATCTGAAACCAACACAGTCGGCATAAGAGACCCGATGCCCCTTTTGTATGCCAAAGCCCATGTTTGTCTCAATGGAAATGTGTGGCATCTGTAAGCATTTAAGAAAAGGGGGGGGGGATATCTAACCTAACCTAACCATCTGTGGAGATGTCTACATGTCTGTTTGCGCTGGATGGGGACCTGTTTGTCGGTGTAAAGGGAAACGGCCGAGAGTTAGTGACCGTTCATTATAGTCTTTGTTGTTGTTGTCGTTGTGCTGATGGCGGCTGTGAAGAAGTTGTCCTCTTTCAGCTTGAGGTGCTCCGGCAGCTCCAGCTTGAACTTGGCCTGCTCAATGTCATTGTTGATGGCTGCGATCAGAGCTTCTAGAGGGGGAGGGAGGGAGAATGAAGGAGAGGAGGAATAAGAGAAAGGAAAGAATGATTGGGTTGGATCGACATTGCAGTGTTTCCCATACATAGACCATTGTGTGGCGCGGCGCCACAGAATCAACATCGAGCGCCACGAATTGATTCTGTCTTTTTTTTTTATTTCTTTTTTTATTGTATAAAAAAAAAAAAACACACACACACACGAGACGGACGAACAGCAAAACACACACACACACACACACACACACACACACACACGGAGCGAGAGCGACGATGCTAACACATGAACCCACCGATGTCACCCGTCGCTTAGCAACCGGACACGCTGGGGTTGATAAGTTACCGGACTACTGTAACTACTACGGAGTGATAATAACAAAGACGTGAATCAGGCAATAAATACAATTTCCTTGACAGCGGTAATGTTCGGTGTGCATTAAAGTACAGACGGAGTGGACCAATTGCGAACTACTGCAGCTGCTCCAAGTTAAAACCCAAACTAATCGGAAGTATTTATAGCGGAATACACCACCTATTCTATTCCGCATCGAATTGTATTCCGAACCGATTGCGGCGTATATATATGATACTTTTCTATTCCGATTGAGCTGTTTTTCCACATCTATGCGAATCAGATGTGTCCGCATGTAAACGCGGAGTTACTCACTGACGGCCGCGCCGCCGTGCTTCGCCTGCGCTACCACCCCCCCCCCCCGCGCACCACACATTGGTCCTTGGTCTGTGGGAAACACTGGACATCCTAGGGATTCAATGGCTTGTCAATTATAATTTGTTGGGTTTCTTCTCCATTCTTTGTCATTGTTAATGACTTACCATAATGGTGTGTGGAAAATGTATCCTCACGTTATAAGTAGTTAATTTAACACGCTTTGTAATCGCTGTTAAGGAATGCTATGGCTTAGTTGATAGATTTTTTTGGGAAGCACTGCAGTTGAGTTAATAGCCTTGGTGTCCTCCTAGACAGTACTATGGTTATTGACCCCCACCACTATTCATCCCTCCTATGCTCGCTATGAATGACTCACTAATAGTACCAGCTCTTACCCAGTGAGGGGAAACTGGTCTCTGGACGGATGTAGCCCACCAGGACCACACTGAGGATCTCCCCGTAGAAGTCTTCCTTAAACGTGTGAATCACGTGGGTCTCCTGTAAAGAGAACACTTGTCATCTTTCATTTCCTTAAACCAAAGCTAATGTGGCTGAAGGATTTTACTCTTAGCAATGGTCAGAACAAGAGGATATCATTGATCTGAATTTGGTCAAAGAAGCACCTTCCATTTTAAACATGTTGCATTCACACCTTCATCAAGGCTTCTGTGGAGAAAGCACAACCTGACTGAAAGCTAAATGGGACTTTTCCTACAACTAATAATACTTCTACTGACCATGGACTTCTTAGTGTTCTTGTAGTAGGGGTTCCAGCCGATGCTCATCACCATCTTGCGTATGTCCCCGTTGCCTACGCATGCCCAGCCATAGTATATGCCTGTGCCAATGTCTGCCGGGAGATATTCCACCACAGAGTCTGGGAAGTTGGCTGCAGAGGGATAGTTGAGAGAAGACACGTAGGTATGGAAAAGGGTAGAGATGAAGGCAGTTGACAATGGGTTTCGATTGATTAGGAAACAGGTTCCCTTGAACTCACCGGTCGGAATCCCGAGCTCTTTGCTTCCTCTCCCGAAGCCCCGGACGACTTCTCCCCGGCAGAAGTACGGAAGACTCTTCATATCAACTCGATAGGAAATCAATTTAAATCAACAAAAGAAACAATAGAAACAGCAGGGCGACTATGTCTTCCAAATATCCAAACTACTATAGTGACAAGCAGCCAGCCACCTGCCTCATACTAACAGACCAGAGCTCTTCGCCCTTGGTACAGAGCGAGCAGGACGTTTCTTCTTTAGTTATGCTAGTTAACGGATCTATCTCGGCTAGTACTGTTTAGTTGTCTGTTGGTCTTAAACCATGCTATCCAAATAAACGTCCACTACAATGAAGTGTTTGTTATAGTGAGTGTTACACCAGTCACTCACTAACTTGATATAACCGTCGCTGTGATGATATCTGTGCGTCATTGGCTGCGTTACCAGAGGTCACGTGATACTTAGCAGTACATAGGGGCGGAAGCATGGTACTACGCATAGTAATATACAACATTTAATGTACTATTACTTACGTAATTTCCAATTTTTATAAGCCTGTTGAAAAATATTGTCGTTGATTATATTACTTCCTTGCAAATCACACTAGATTTTAAAACGCCATCGCTAACCCGGAAGTGTTTTGTTGGTTTCCTCACTTTTCTTCTTCATTTTGATTGTTAAACTATTTTTGTATTTACAGTTAATACATTCAACACAATTCAAAACTCATTAGCCTTTATCATGGAACATTATTAAAATCCTGGTAATTAAATAGCACGCCCACTGAACGTGACGTCTTCTCGACTGAAGATGTAAACTACGTCATCACTGTGATCCACCACTGTCGCTTATGGTGCCTTCAAAACATTCGGAGTTTCCGAGTATTTCGGAGGTTAGGACCTTAAAGGCCCACTATGCAACTTCGGGCATTTCTTCGCTGTTTTCTTGGTTTTGGCACGCACATTTCTCTACACAGCGCCCCCTACAGCTTCGTAGTAGATATTTCACTACACTGTCGTAACAACTCGTTGACGACCCTTCCCCATGCACTTCTACGCGAGCCATGTGCATTTGTTTTCAAAGAAGCCGGCGAATGCGTGGAGCCATGTCCGAAGTAGATGTTCATAAAGTGTAGGCAAGGTTATACATTTTTTAAATGGTGTATTTGTATTGCAACAAACATAAATCCATCCTTTTTTATAGTTGACGGGGAGAATTTATATCCTAGAATATAATTGTTATATCTTAGGTTGAACAGAACAATCAGTGTAAGAGGTTTGGCCAACATAATAATCTAAATAAACAAGAACCTGGATTCAGGGATTCAGTTTGTATCTGGGGGATGAGACGGACGAACAGCAAAACACCCATGGAAACAAAGGTGTTTATATGGTTGCAACCAAGCAAGCTAGAAACATACAGGGCTCACAACAAAACGGTAGAGTATCCTTTTCTCTTCTTCTGTTCCTCCGACATTGGGTTTCTCTGTCTCTTTTTAGTCGGCTGATCTATGATGAATATAACAATCCCTTAGTTACTTGTGTTTATATCGAGCCAGTTCCGTGTTTGGGGGTCTGTGCCGTAAAGCACCAACGCCCGGAGTTCAGAAAATTGAACTTTCAACGCTCCAACGCGTGGCGCTTAGCCACGATAGCCAATCAGCGTGGAGCTTGACCCGACGTCACTGGCAGAGAGTAGTGACCCTTGCACAGAAGCATACGGCCGACATCTTTCTTTATTCTGGGTGGAAATAGTAACATAGTTACGCCATTCAATGCGTTTATGGAAACATTTTTAGCGAGAAATGTGCATTTTACTTTCATAATGTTCGCTCGGTGAATGTGAAGGATGTTTGGTTTGATAGTTATGACGAAGAGTGAACGCTCCGTTCACTTGCATGGACAGAGTCTCTGGTTGCTAAGCAACCTCAACGTCTTGGCAGACTATTTCTCTGCTGATCAACACTACGAATGCTGGAAACACACCATGTGAAGTTATTTAACCCGATTATCGTTATTTATGAGTCCTTAGCCCAAGTGAAGGAGTTCAAGTAGGCTACCTCGGGGTCTTGTTCGCGAGTGAGGAGACTATGGAGCGTGAGATTGGCCGGAGAATCGGAGCAGTGGGGGCGGTATTGCGTTCGCTTTACCGCACCGTTGTTACGAAAAGAGAGCTGAGCCGCAAGGCAAAGCTCTCGATCTACCGGTCGATCTTCGTTCCTATCCTCACCTATGGTCATGAGGGTTGGGTGATGGCCGAAAGGACGAGATCGCGGGTACAAGCGGCCCAGATGAGTTTTCTCAGAAGGGTGGCTGGCGTCTCGGGATAGGGTGAGAAGCTCAGTCATCCGTGAGGAACTCGGATTAGAGCCGCTGCTCCTTTATTTAGAAAGGAGTCAGCTGAGGTGGTTCGGGCATCTGGCAAGGATGCCCACTGGGCGCCTCCATTGGGAGGTGTTTCAGGCACGTCCAGTGGGGAGGAGACCTCGGGGAAGACCCAGGACTAGGTGGAGAGATTATATCTCAACACTGGCCTGGGAATGCCTCGGGATCCCCCCGTCAGAGCTGGTCAATGTGGCCCGGGAAAGGGAAGTCTGGAGCCCCCTGCTTGAGCTGCTCCCCCCGCGACCCGACCCCGGATAAACGGATGACGATGAGATGAGATCGTTATTTATATCCGAGATTATTTAATCTAACCCGATCTAAACTCTATCATGCACCCAAACACGGCGGCGTTTGGGTTTCCTACCTCGGACTCTAGCGCAGCCACAGGCGCGTTGGGCGCGTTGAACCATTTTTGTGACACACAATGATCAAGCGTCAGGTTAGGCGGTGTGGCCGTACCATTAGTCGATTGATCCATGATGAATGCAACAATTGCCTCGCAACTGGCTGTTTATATCTAGCCGGTGCCATGTTTGGGTGTGTGTCTGTGCCGTAAAGCATTTTCGAAACTACAATCTGACTACATTTTCGAGGATACTTCCGTTGCGTCACATCCGGATTGTCCCGGTCCGAGCAGATCAAGTTGCATATGCGCTTTTTCACTGGAGAGGCGACATGGGTAAATGACACACCCACCAATCGACCCAGAAATGGATGCAGAACCATCAGCATAACTCTCAACCTGCATACTTAATGTAATTTTGGCTAACAAAGTTGCATAGTGGGCCTTTAAAGGGACACTGTGTAATATTTTCAGTCATTTATTACCTCAAATCAACCTATTCATTCATAAATAAGTCCTCATCGGTGTAAAATTATCTCTGACAAAAATCTCACTCATCCTCCTGAGCGAAGAATAATAAGCTGTGTGACGTACTTCCTGTTTCAAATAATACAGCTCCGCCGGTTCCGGTCTGTGTGTTTATCGCGCTAGCCAGCTGACGTTGATACACTTTAGACATGAATCAAGGCCGCAAACATTTAAAAACTGTTATTTTTTATAGGCAGGAGAAACCTACGCCGAGCACTGCTGTGTCCCTCACTGTACAGCATCAGCCAAATCAGAAAGGGGTATTGTTTCCATGGATTTCCGAGCCAAACTGACGTGAGGAGTCAATGGATTGTAAACATACACCGGGATAAATATGTCATCACCACTCACTCTAAGGTCTGTAGCAGACACTTTAGTTCTGACAAGATGATTGAGCCAACTACTCTTCAGGGTCGAAGGAGACTTACAAAAGGTGCCGTAGCGACCCTTTTTGAGTGGAACCAGTATACAGTCGAAACCCCAAGGCGCGGCGTGTGGGAGAGAGTGGATCGGTTCGTCGAAACTGCCCCTCCGGAAGACGAAATTGACCTCCTTTTCAACGATCAAGACTACTGCTCTGTCCCTGAACCGGCTGCCATGGATATGTCCGCTTACGCTGCTGAAAGCGTCTCAAATGAAGTACAGGAGTTGAGAAAGGAGCTACAGGAGTTACGTCTCCAGACATCCGAATTTACACAAGGGAAGTCACTTTTTCACAGTCACATTTTTTGTATTAGCCTATGTTATTAGCCTAGTCCCTACGTGACAGGGATATGTGTCAGTCAAGGACATTGTTGGTTAGAAAATAGCTTTACGTTAGATTAATTTATAGTACTGTACCAAATTATTTCTTAATAGGTCTATGTGAATGATTAATAGCACACAAGTAGTGGCATGTTGAGAGATGGTGTAATTGTATGGAGTCAGTTTCCTGCCATAATTCAAACCTGAAAAAAAAAGTTTCAAAGGCTTGTAAGTCTGGGTTTGAAAATTCAACACCTTGTAAAAAAGATTTTGCAACACTGAAAAAAGAGATTATAACCTGAAAAAAACTAAAACCAAAATTCAAACATCTGTAAACATGATTTTGTGTTCTATTTTATCTTCTTCATAATTTTCACCAACACATTTTCAAAGTTCAAACAATTTCACCAGCGCATTTGCAGAGTTTCAAATCTGGCACTGTTCTAACAGTGTATTTCATTGTTGCCCGGTTTTGAAACCTTGTAAATGGGATTCTGCAAACAGGTGTTCATTCATTGAGAAATAAGTTTTGAAAGGTTGAATATTTAGTTTTAAAAACTTGTAAAGGTGTACGTTTACGACATTGCAACGTATTTTTTCAGAACTGACTTTTCAGCTATGACTTTTCGGAGATTTGACCACACAGGCTTTGAGTCACGTGAATATTGGCAGTGTTCTGACGCGCACTCGTTTTGAAACTCCTGACAGTCGAATCTGAAAAAAAAAAAACGTTCCTGGGGGCGGGACCATTTAGCTCTAAACCTATTGGTTGCTCTCGGCTGACGTACATTCCAATCACATGTGCCGTTCACCGGGCTGTGCGTGATTGACAGTGCTCTGCCGATGACACGAATAACAAGAGACCTTCGCGGTTGATTTTGATTTCCATTTTCTGGAACCATGGCTGGGAGACAGGTGAGTAATTTTATTCTATATTGTATGTATCGTATTGTATGTACGTCAAAGAATGATGACAGTATTTTTAGAATAGGCCACAGCTTAAGGCTACAATTTTGTTTGTATGACCTACCATTTCACAGCAGTAAAAATATATGTTCCTGTCTTTGTTCCTTAATTATTTATGCTAATTAAACTCTTTTTTTTGTAGCTCCAGCAGTGTCTCGCTTAAACCTACTCCGGTTTTGGACTGGGTGGGAAGTGTTATCTGGGATGCTGAAAGTGGAGGTTGTGCGTGGGCAGTTCCCCAAATCCTCCACCTGTTACATGTGCCTCTGCATCCCTGGCCACCTCTCAACTTATGACGATTTTAAACAAGCTCTTGAGGCCTCCATCGGGACGTGGGATACGGGATTTGGACTTGTATAATGCTGCTGGTCCTTGCAGAATGTTCTTGTTAAATGTTGCTGAGTTCAAGCATCTTTACACTGTTATGGATTGATGAGGTTAATACATCTTCATGTTAGAATTGCAAAGCTCTTCAAGAGCTAGGTTGGAACAGTCGAGTTGGAGGCCTATTTGCTTTGTGTACAGACGGCAGCGCCTGTGTTTGTTGTATGGAAATGTGAATTTTATTCTAAATAAGCTTTCAGATTTTTTGTTATGTAGTGGTTCTCTCTGTTAGCATGCAGAGTATTGTGTGGTATGAATGATGCTGTGCCTAAACTTGCAGCATGTTTACTATTTGAATTCTTGCCAACTAAGTTCATTTTATGTGGAAGAGCGTATTTTTTTACTTTGCGAGAGACTATGACTGCCGATCTGAAGAGAATTTCTTTAAACTTAACTATTTCAGATTGTTTTGCTTTGAATCCAGATTGTTCATTGTGAATAGCCAATTAGTGTGTTGGATCTTTTCTTGCGTTTCAATATGCTGTAAAAATGAAAAGCATTGCAGTGGTCTTTTTGAGTTAATAATAATAATAATAATAATAATAATACATTTCATTTAGAGGCGCCTTTCAAGACACCCAAGGTCACCTTACAGAGCATATAGTCATCATACATTTTTTAAAAAACAAGACATTGTGGAAAAAAATTAATTAATTAATTAATTAACATAAGCAATAAGAAATAAATAAAACAAAAACAAGACAAAAAAAAAAAAAGTTCAGCATTTTATTCCACAATACAAGAATCCCTGCTGTTCTGTTTGAAAAAGTTGACGAATTCCAGCAAGTAATTGCACAATGGAGATCACCTCCCACTTATATCTGTAAATAATAGCAACAAAAAAAGCTAGGTTGAACGACCAGGGCCCTGTACCACGAAGCTCGCTTAGAGGGTTAGCGAGGTATGTTGAGCTCCAAGCCTGGGTTAGTTGTACCACGAAAGTCGATCTCTTTTAGCGTCGCTGTATCACCATGGTGACTTATGCTCGCAACCAAACCTGGGCCCTGTACCACGAAGCTCGCTTAGAGGGTTAGCGAGGTATGTTGAGCTCCAAGCCTGGGTTAGTTGTACCACGAAAGTCGATCTCTTTTAGCGTCGCTGTATCACCATGGTGACTTATGCTCGCAACCAAACCTGGTCGGGAGCAGTTTTTCGGCTTAGTCTAGCCGGAGATCGGCTACTTAAATCGGCGTGAGCAGCTTCCTAGCCCCTCCTCTGACAATGGCGTCACCATTTGTGGGTGTTCCCGTGGACCCCGGCGCACTTCTCGTACAGGCGTCTCTCCGGAGACAAGGGTTTTACGGGACAGAACCGATCCCTTGGCATTGTCTGACGATATTCCGATTTCAGACTTTATTGTCATTGTGCAAACAACGAAATTGGGGTTCTACATGAGAGATACAGATTCTCATCAGAGGGTGTTCGTTAATTTGATCGTCCTTTTGGACCTTATGTAGACAATGCGCATTGTGTCTCAGTGACAGAGCGCTAGAGTGGAGGTAGAGCGTCAGTCTTGAATTTCTGCGCGGGGGGTTCGACTCCCAAGTGACGCGAATTTATGTGAAGCTTAAAAAGTCCTAATTCTCATGCATATGGAATACTTATTCACTAAAGCTTATGGAATTATATTTTTGTGCTTATTTCGAACTTGAACCCATATTTTCAAGGCCGTGCTGGCACCACATCTATGGGGGTAAAATGCATGATGATAGACCGGCGAATTTGAACCCCGGTCGCTGGCGTTCGGGTCTTATACTAATCCACTACGCTACAGCCGCTACCTCTCAGCGGTCGAAAACATGCGATACATTTCTTAAATAGGGTGTATTTAAAGTGAATTGCCTAAATGATAGAATAAGGCAGGATGGACGTTGCTTATGCATTTTTAAATCATCATCATTCTATTTGGATTAATGGCGAACAATTCTGCATTTGGCATAGTTATTTTACAGACAATATGCAGAATCTTTTCACTTATACTCATATAGACTGCTTGATCTATCGTAAAGGTGAGAAAAATGACGCAAAAAACGCCCCTTTCACGTGAACGCTCACTGAACCTAAAGCGGAAAACCAGGTTCTACTAATTGAATCTAAAGTGAGCTTCGTGGTACCATTTAACTCTGATTGCGAGTTGCGGCTCTGTCGAGCCAGGTTTTCCCAAGAAAGCCTGGGTATGTTCAGCGAGCTTCGTGGTATAGGGCACTGGGGCCCGTTTCAGAAAGCAGGTTCAACAAACTCTAAGTTAAAACCTTAACTCTAGGTTGACCAACTCTGAGCTGTAAAACTCAGAATTTTCGGTTTCAGAACAGGTGATAACGCTTAGCAATCAACTCTGAGTCAAGGTAACTCTGAGTGAAGCTCGTGCATGAGGATATAAAAAGCCCTCATCAATGGAACACAGATAACATGATTCACCATGGCAACAAGTACTAACAAGCCTCGATCCTCCTACTTCTCCCCAGCGGAGTTGCAAATCTTAATGACTGCATATATGCAGAAAGCGAGCATATATTTTTACTAAAAAGCAATACTATGGCAGCAGCCAAAAAGCGGGAGCTCGCGTGGAAAAAAATAGCTGAGTATTTGAGAAAAAGAAAATGTTTTCTCTTGAATGTTCCACTTATTCAACAATTATATTCCATATGTGTGTTTGTGCGCACAGGTGCAACCCAACAGGCCCCAAACGGACTTGGCTGCAAATAAAAATGAAATATAAAAATGTAGTTCAAACAGATAAGGTATAATTTAAGTACAAGCAATTGTGATGTTGTTTAGCCTGCCCTCATTAAACAGCATTTAGTGGCTGCATTCAACATGTGATAGATATATTTAAGTAATTAGGGAAATCTGCTAAACAAAGAAAAATCCCAACACTGCCAGTATTTAAAATTGTCTATATGAAAGCAACACCTAAATGCCTTTTATACATACAAGTCTCCAAATTTGTGTTTTCTGGTTATCTTAAAATTTGACCTCCATTATAGCCAACAGAAAAAAGGCAGAGTCAGTTAGAAATGATTGAAGCATATCATGTCTCTAACAGCTCTTCCATCTCGTGCATCAGCAGGGGGGTCAGGATTATTATCTGGATCATTGGGGGAAAGAGTAGGACATTGTTCTCCTCTAATAGTGGCAATGTTGTGGAGAACCACACATGCCACTATAATGTCACAAGCCCTTTCCGGGGTGACCCTGAGCCTACGAAGGCACTGGAACCGGGCCTTGAGTATGCCGATGGTCATCTCCACTCTGGCTCGTGTCCTGCAGTGAGCCAAGTTGTAGTGTTACTGTGGGCAAGGGTCAGGGTCAGGGTAAGGGGTCAGCAGATAGCGCTGGCAGGGGTACCCTCTGTCTCCGAGTAGATAACCATCAAACTCTCCTATGATAATACAAGATACACTTTATTGTTTCAGTTGTAATAGGAGGAAACAAAATATTGATCATAGGATATAACTATATACTGGATATATAAACTATATATATAAACTCACCACGGGCAAATCTGGCACTCAGTGTAGACTCACAAAACATTCGTGAGTCATACACAGACCCAGGCCACTTCGCTTCCACATTATTTATCATGTGGGCTCCATCACATATGATCTTCACAGTGGAGGACAGTAATTAGTTGTATAGTGAAGCATATTTCATTTGGAATGTTAAAGGCTACTATTTAGGCCTACCTGTACATTAATGCTGTGGACAGATTTCCTATTCACATAATCTCCTTCATTTATTGAAGGAGCTATGATAGGAATGTGAGTGCCATCTATGCAGCCAATCACACCTGGAAACCCTAAAATATATCAAATTGACTGATTAGTGCTTCAAGTCTCAAAGCTTTATGACATAAATGAATTACTGCTTAGACTGATACCTGCAATTCTGTGGAACTCTTCTTTGAGAAGTCTGGTGGGTCTGTGACTTGGGAACACTACAAACGTGCATAGTAGCCGTTTCAGTGCAAGTGTCACATTTCGGACAGCCCGACAGTTTCCTTGGACACATGCTCTGCATCACCGACGTTATACAAAAAACTGCCGTTGGCAAAAAAACAAAGTGCAATACAAAGAATTTGCTCGGAACTGAGCGTGTCCACGAGCGATGTGAGGGCTGAGAATATTGTTTATATAAATTATTGATGATGCAGAGAAACGGAAACGCTCAAACAGGTAGCTACTCATCAGGGAATGATAAAACATCCAAATATCTGCGCCTCGACATCAACTGGCTCTTCAATAAAAGGACACGCCATGTCTGCCACTGCCTTCAGTCTGCAGGCTTCAACTTAAGAGCAGGAGAAACTCGGGGTTAGTTGAAGAAAAACCTGCCAGCGAGCAGGTTAGGTTCACGGAGTATGTTGCCAGGGTAACTGACTCAGAGTAAAGCTGAACTGGCTTTGTGAAACTGAAAAACCAGAGTTTCCCTCATCTCAGGGTTAACTAACTCAGAGTTTTCACTAAACCTGCTTTCTGAAACGGGCCCCTGGTGTGATGCAGGCTTGAGTTCTCTGTGTTAGTTGGACCCAGAACTACCTAATCAATGGGGTGTTGAAGCGTGTGTTTAACAAATTCTAACACCTGTATATAAAGGTCATAACCATTTGAATCTGAATCAATTAAAGGGTCGATTGCGGACTCAAGTACTGCCAGATCTTCAGCAGGCAGAGGCGGTTGAAATTTCGGGACCTGAACTCCTCCGACAGTGGCCTCTGGGGTCATCAGGGAACCCTCCCTGTCCAGTTCTCGATTTTGCAGGTCCTAAATATGATGACATTTTAGTGAAACATGTCACGTTACGCTTGGACCCCCAATAATATTTCAGGAATTATAGTAGTATGCTTGCCTTATGCTAGCCGTACAGAATACAAAACACTTTAGCACAGCAATGAGGCTACCTCAAGATTTTCACTGTCCTGTGGAGTGTTGAGGTGTCCCATCTGCCACAGCTGCTCAGCACTACAAAGACCTGTAGTGCTGATCGAAGGCGAGGCAGGAAGACATAATGCACGCAGAAAAGGTGCATTATGTTTGCTATGTCCAAAACACCATCTTCCTCGAGCGTGTGAAGCACATCATAAAAGATGCAAGTCACAGCCATCCACACATCTCGCCACATCCGTTCAATCCTGTAAAAGTACAGATGTCTATCAGGCCTGGGTATTGGCAAAACAACAAAGCTGATTTGTTTAATCAGGGCTGTACCATAGCATATCATGTAGATATGTCAATTAAACAACACTCATTAAGCAGCCATCAACCGTTACTCATTTAAGATTAAATGTAGCCTATTTATAGTGGATTTGGGGCTGTGCCGTGCAAAAGAAACGCTTTCATTCTTTTCTCGTACAGCTGTCTGCACTGACCAGGGCTCATAATGTTTTTTTTGTCTTACCGGAAAGGGTAGATGAAATTATATACACACACACACACACACACACACACAGATCAAATGATGATAAACGCTAAAGCTATAAAACAATTTTCTTCCGAAGTATATCACATGACCTTTGATTGTGTACACTCTTTCCCGAGATAAAGCTAGCTCGACCGGTTCCACGTCTCTCGAACATGAAATGGGCAATGTCCACATTTTCAATGCCTTGATCTCCACGAACCCTGTAACATAGGAAAAATATAAAGAACCATGAACATCTGCAGCAGTAACACATAGCAGTGATTCAGAAGTAATGTGAATTGAATGGGCATTACGATTTTTCTCAAATACATTTTCTGGATATTAGGGATACAGCATTAAGGAAAACTTTCAAAACAAAAAATGAATAATACAGATGACATTTCTTATTGATAAAAAATAATAACCTTGATGGAACACCATGTAACCGAGTGGCCTCAAGGAAAAAGGAGAATGCTGTATTGGCACGGTTGTTGGTTGCTGCATCCAAGAACAGGACCTGTGTAAATTAACATTGATTAATAACTGAAAAGGCTTATGTACACAGCAATTACAATCAAAAACAACATTTGACGGTTAAATAGGGGAATAACAGATTATATAGTCATAATTAAGGATAATTTTATCTCAGACAGTGAAAGGTTTAGGTCTAATACAATAGCAACAGTCTTAACCTTAATTGTAATGTTAATAAGCATTAACAGGTTCTGCAGGGTGCCATAAGAAAAACGTTATTTTTAGGGCAAAGACCACAGAGTGACAAATATGTTAGCCAACAATGAAAGGAGCATGACCATGGATGTATTCTCAGCAAAACTTGCAAAGTTTTAGTCACTACGTCTCGGGCAACATGACCAATCTGTATGAACAGGTGAGACAGCACAGAGAACAGTCTTATAAATGCGTGCAAGGGAAGGCACAGGCAAGTTTAAATAACGGTAAGTGCCACACTGCTACTGTTTTTGCACGTTTGCACTGTTTTTGGAGGAATGCATTTGTTTAAGTTGAATAAACATTTTTATTTATTTTCCAAAGGAGTAGGCTAGTGTAAGCTAAGTAAGCTTTATTTTTTTTATGTTGGTACAATAACAATTTCCCCCCACACAATTCTAATGCCTTAATTTATTTACTGTTGTTCAGTACGCATCCATATTGACTCATATCACGCCCAGGAAAATGGATAACCTGATTTAATTTAGCTTAAAAGTCATGAAGACGGAACCTAAACCATACCTGATGAGTTTATGGTTTGTGTCAATGTGCACCAATGCAAGGGGACCTCGTACTGAGTATGATCTTCGTACAGTGCAGCCAAGCCTTGCAAGTCGGGACAGGATTCCAGCTGCATCGAGACGATGCATTGAGTCTGTAATCCTCTCCCATTGAACACAGCTACCCATTGCCACGAGCTGTCCCTTTACACTCCTGTACCCTGCATTGGGCATCTGTGTTTTAATAGCTCTGACCATATTATCGAGCTCTGCGTCAGTCATGGTGCTGTAGAATCCTCTCACGCTCAGCCCATACTCTGCCATCCTTCGAAAAATAGTTCTTGGTGATACACCTAATAACTGAGCTATGCATGGTATGGCACAGAGAATTGTGAGTCTAACAAATGTTGCAGCTGATCTTTCTGGATTATCATTCTGGGTTTTCCCTTCAAACCCACAGCTGTGTCAAAATGTGATTCAGTTGGACTGTTCACAATTGCCGCATGGACCAGCTCCAACAAATAGTTTAACTGCTGCAAAATATCATTGTCTATGTGGATCTGATCAGCAAAAGATTGAAATAAAACTAATTTGTTGCAGCAGACAAACTCTAGGAAGTCTAAATCAAGAGGCTGCCTGGAAAGTGCTTGCTGGAGTCTTGACTGTAGCCGTGCAAGTAACTCCTCCTGAAGGACGTCCTGGAAATAAAAGAGCAAAGTAAAGTAATTAGAAATGTGTACTCAAAGTCATAAAAACCAATAAAGACTGAGTTCTACCCTTTCACACATGCAGCGCAGATATTGTCAATGTGAAAAGTATTCAAACTGGTGCATCTAAAAATATTAGATTCTCATGTCCATTCAAAAAGTGAAAATATCAATTTTAGATTCATTACAAAAAGTGAAAAACTAGGTAGGTCAGGCCTTTCTTATGTAGATGATGACTACACCTGAATAAAAAAATCCAGGATCTCAAAATATTCAAATACTACATAGAAAGTCAAAAAGAATGAATAATACAGAAATGTCAACCTTTTTCAAAATGATGTGCATTCTATATTCATTTTACCTATGAATATTGGATAGGCCTGCATAAATATTATTTTAATTAAATTATAAATAAAATAAAAATACAAGTATAATCTATTGTCTGTTGTCCACCTTGTAATGCCACTGTTTTGGGTAAGAGAGAACAATAAGAACAGACACTTCTAGTTTAAATGGGTTAGGCCTACATGTTGAAGCCCCGCTAGTTTTTAGTGTTTTCATGAAATAGGCCATCTGTAGACCTATTGGCTACGTGGTCAAATCACCCTATTATTTATGCCATGCGAGCCACAAATTAAAGCTTGGCGAGCCTCGCAGGCCGCGCAATGAATAACACTGCGGGGATACTGACATATGCCCATCCCCGACTCGGACCATTCTCACACCAGGCTGACCCTGACAATGGGTCAGCCTGACATATATCCACCTCAGCGTCTCATTGTTTTCGTGTCGGAATTCTCCGGTTTACTATGGACGGAAGGGCTAAACGGATACATTTCCCTGTATTATATAACTAGCCTACATAGTGAATAAGGCGACGATTTAGAACGCATACAATATAGAATAAAATTACTCACCTGTCTCCCAGCCATGGTTCCAGAAAATGGAAATCAAAATCAACCGCGAAAGTCGCTTGTTATTCGTGTCATCGGCAGAGCACTGTCAATCACGCACAGCCCGGTGAACGGCACATGTGATTGGAATGTACGTCAGCCGAGAGCAACCAATAGGTTTAGAGCTAAATGGTCCCGCCCCCAGGAACGTTTTTTTTTTTTTCAGATTCGACTGTCAGGAGTTTCAAAACGAGTGCGCGTCAGAACACTGCCAATATTCACGTGACTCAAAGCTTGCGCCTGTGTGGTCAAATCTCTGAAAAGTCAGTGCGTTGCAATGTCGTAAACGTACACCTTTACAAGTTTTTAAAACTAAATATTCAACCTTTCAAACTTATTTATCAATGTATGAACACCTGTTTGCAGAATCCCATTTACAAGGTTTCAAAACCGGGCAACAATGAAATACACTGTTAGAACAGTGCCAGATTTGAAACTCTGCAAATGTGCTGGTGAAATTGTTTGAACTTTGAAAATGTGTTGGTGAAAATGATGAAGAAGATAAAATAGAACACAAAATCATGTTTACAGATGTTTGAATTTTGGTTTTAGTTTTTTTCAGGTTATTATCTCTTTTTTCAGTGTTGCAAAACCTTTTTTACAAGGTGTTGAGTTTTCAAACCCAGACTTACAAACCTTTGAAACTTTTTTTTTCAGGTTTGAATTATGGCAGGAAACTGACTCCATATAATTGGAGTTGGGGATGTCCATGTCTTATCAGAATTTATATATATGAATGTGACCGCACCAATAGTACAAAAACAAACAACATTTATAATACAGATTTGTTTAAAGACTTACAGAGAAGTGTTTCCAGTTCAAGTCTACAAAAGTTTATTTTCAAATGGTTGAAAAAAGTCATGTTATTATTCTATGAGATGAAAATAGGAGCACTGAAGCGACAGCGCCAGAATGTGACCGTCTCCAACTCCACCAATGCTGGTCCTAGAACAAAATACTATTAATAAACAATTGTAAAAATGAATGAATTGAGCAGGTAACACCCTACTTATCAACATGCAAGTACACGGCAAACCACCAAACCGCGCCTCCCAAAGGTACGGCCCGGACAGGAACACTACTCTAAAAAAGAGCGCAGAGACCACATTAGGGCATTGGATATCCAGACAAGGGCCCGACCGATTCATCGGCCTGCCGATTTAATCGGCCGATTATAGCCTTTTTGAAAATAATCAACATCTGCCAAAAAGACGCAGATTACAACCGATTATTATTATTTTTTTTTAGAAATGTTATTGCGCTTAGTATCCTGCAGATTGCGCTCCTACTCGCCTTGCTAACTAACAACTTTAGCTGGAGTAAAAAATAGGAGATTGAATTTTACCGTACAACATGAAAGCACGCTCGCTCAGGCAGCTGCGCGCTCACCTCACCAATGTACACAAGAAGTGTTGTTTGAGCATGTTGTGCCTGTTTTTCTTTAGGTCCCAGGCCATGTTAATTTGTTATACTGTAGACTCTAACGGTGAGACCATACTGCTCAGCACGCACGTGTTAGTCACTGCTCACGAGCGCAGCACATTGGGAGTTAGTTATTTATTTTACATTTTACATTACACTCATTTTTGACTGTAAATGTATTCTAAAACACTCAAAGGTTCTGCATTCAATTCACATATTCGTCAAAAGTGTTTAAAGTATATTTAAGGTATCAAAAACTCTGTTTTATAGGCTTTTTTTTGTTTTGTTTTTAATCGGCCGATTAAATCGTAATCGTAATTTTTCTCTGAAAATAATCGGCATCGGCACTCAAAAATCAATATCGGTCGTATGGAGTCAGTTTCCTGCCATAATTCAAACCTGAAAAAAAAAGTTTCAAAGGCTTGTAAGTCTGGGTTTGAAAACTCAACACCTTGTAAAAAAGGTTTTGCAACACTGAAAAAAGAGATTATAACCTGAAAAAAAATAAAACTAAAATTCAAACATCTGTAAACATGATTTTGTGTTCTATTTTATCTTCTTCATCATTTTCAGCAACACATTTTCAAAGTTCAAACAATTTCACCAGCGCATTTGCAGAGTTTCAAATCTGGCACTGTTCTAACGGTGTATTTCATTGTTGCCCGGTTTTGAAACCTTGTAAATGGGATTCTGCAAACAGGTGTTCATACATTGAGAAATACGTTTTGAAAGGTTGAATATTTAGTTTTAAAAACTTGTAAAGGTGTACGTTTACGACATTGCAACATATTTTTTCAGAACTGACTTTTCAGAGATTTGAGCGCAAGCTTTGAGTCACGTGAATATTGGCAGTGTTCTGACGCCACTCGTTTTGAAACTCCTGACAGTCGAATCTGAAAACGTTCCTGGGGGCGGGACCATTTAGCTCTAAACCTATTGGTTGCTCTCGGCTGACGTACATTCCAATCACATGTGCCGTTCACCGGGCTGTTCGTGATTGACAGTGCTCTGCCGATGACACGAATAACAACGGGTTGATTTCGCGGTTGATTTTGATTTCCATTTTCTGGAACCAGAGTCTCATCTCCATAGGACGCGACTAGCAAGGACGCGTCCTAGCAAGGCTGCAGCCTTCACTTTGGGAAACAGCCATGGTTCCAGAAAATGGAAATCAAAATCAACCGCGAAAGTCGCTTGTTATTTGTGTCATCGGCAGAGCACTGTCAATCACGCACAGCCCGGTGAACGGCACATGTGATTGGAATGTACGTCAGCCGAGAGCAACCAATAGGTTTAGAGCTAAATGGTCCGGCCCCCAGGAACGTTTTCAGATTCGACTGTCAGGAGTTTCAAAACGAGTGGCGTCAGAACACTGCCAATATTCACGTGACTCAAAGCTTGCGCCTGTGTGGTCAAATCTCTGAAAAGTCGGTGCTGAAAAGTCAGTTCTGAAAAAATACGTTGTAATGTCGTTAACGTACACCTTTACAAGTTTTTAAAACTAAATATTCAACCTTTCAAAACGTATTTCTCAATGTATGAACACCTGTTTGCAGAATCCCATTTACAAGGTTTCAAAACCGGGCAACAATGAAATACACTGTTAGAACAGTGCCAGATTTGAAACTCTGCAAATGCGCTGGTGAAATTGTTTGAACTTTGAAAATGTGTTGGTGAAAATGATGAAGAAGATAAAATAGAACGCAAAATCATGTTTACAAATGTTTGAATTTTAGTTTTATTTTTTTTCAGGTAATAATCGCTTTTTTCAGTGTTGCAAAACCTTTATTACAAGGTGTTGAGTTTTCAAACCCAGACTTACAAGCCTTTGAAACTTTTTTCTTCAGGTTTGAATTATGGCAGGAAACTGACTCCATACGGTCGGGCCCTAATCCAGACACATCAGGTTGTTTTACAGGAAGTTGGGGCAGTTATTGAACTGCACCCAAAGAGGAAACTAAACAAACCTGTCCGCTGAGTGCCAGGGATTAGTTACGACACCATCGACAGATATATGGGAGAAATACAGGTCACCCTGCTACATATATATATATATATATATATATATATATATATATATATATATATATATATATATATATATATATAATATATACGATAAAATCTTAATCTTAGTTGTTACTGTTGACATTATTTTGGTAAAAATGTATACTTTTGATGTACACTTCTAATTGAATTTTTTTATGTGATGTCTTTTGTGAATAGATTTGCCAGCTACAACCATCTGATAGCTTTTTGGTCTTTGATTGAGCCTTGTCTCTACAAGATGGTCCGTGTTTCCAGAGCCAAATCAGCTGCCCAGAAAAAAGAAGTGGTCGCACCTGCACGTGCATCAACAGTACTTTAAAAGTAGTTACAGATGTAATTATACACGTGATGCCATTGCATTTGTATTTGTTGTTTTTGAGGTATACTTTTTTCTTTTCGTCTCAGAGACAGCTGCTCCAGCCCATAGATTGACTCTTTCTTTTTTCATCACTGGGGTGATGAATCACAAAGCTTGATCTAAGAGAAAAGGGTAAATCATTAGAAATATAACCTCAGCATCATGGGTGTAAAAAACAACTTGGTTCTTATGAAGGTAAGTACTTCAACTGTGCTAGAAAAAACCTACCATCCTGAATGCTTACTGTTATATTCTCTCCCTCTTAAAATAAAGATGCGTTTTTTTTTAAAGCAGACTCCAAGAATCACAATTATTCCAATGAACCTGTACATCTGCTGTGCAAACGACAATAAATATCTTGAATATTGAAAAGTTGTAGCCTTGTACTCATTACCTTGACTATATTAAATTGTGTGTGAAAAACAGGGAGACATGAAAAAAATTCAAGTTGGTGGCCCTTGAGGACTACACTTAGCTACTGCTTAACCGAACAAACACCACTGAACAGGGATGAACCAACCCGGTATCACGCAATTGCGTGCTCCTGCGCACGAACGTTAATCTATTGAAGCGTGTTCCCGAGCACGATAGTCCGACTTTTTGCGTGTTACACAAAACGAAATGTAAACCAATGCATTCTGAATGGGAGTGTTCTAAGACAATTAACGTGCTCCACAAAACGGTACGAGAGAGAGAGAAAGAGAGAGCGGGAGGGACAGAGAGAGAGAGAGAGAGAGAGAGAGAGAGCAGAGAGAGGCTTCAGAAAGGGTGTGCGCAGATAGTACAGTGCACCCTAGTTATGTTTATGCCAAAACCTATATATATAATTAGGCTGTGGAAATTGCAATAAGTTAAGAACACAACTTCGCACGTTGAGCACACAGCCGTGTGACTCGTTTATTTTGTAAAAAAGAAAACCGGAAAACAAAGCGTGCTGAAGGTAAACAAATCCAGCATGGTCTGTGACGTCATGAGACGCACGTAATCCTTAGGGACCGCGATCCCTGAACCACCAAGAACGTAAATGACATGCAGTAAACAACAACACAATTGAAAGAACAACACATAACGAAATACTGTAGGTGAATTATGTTACGGTCACTACAAGGCTATAATTATATTATTTAGCGTGTAATGAGACAATCTATAGCCAAATTGTCGAAGATGCCCGAGAATCTTCGGGGATATCAGCATGGGAAATCGGCGAATCAGACCCATGAAGGGGGAGGGGGGGGACACGTTAGTTGAGGGGGGGGGGGGGGGAGGACACGTTTGTTGAGGGGGGGGGAGACACGTTTGTAGGGGGGGGGGGCACGCTCGACAACGAGAGTTGGTTTTTATTGAACGCTCGACAACGAGAGTTGTTTTTTATTGAACGAGACTTCAACACGGAACAGCTGCACGAAACGATGGTCACGTCACTCTCGGTGACGGTGTCGACAATAATGAACACACGAACAATGTTAATAGAACAACACACAACCACATAACATCCCGAACCCATTAACCCCACTTAATCCTAACAACAAAACAAGTTAACAAAAGCCCCATTTGTCAACTGAGAACCCCAATTCCCAGAATCCCCCGCGGCTCCGGAACACGGCGTAGCTTATATTAATCTTTATTATCTGAATGGGAAATGCAATATTTTAGGACAGATACACCATTAAACGCGTTTCTAATGACATTTCTAGCGAGAAATGTACATTTTCCTTACATAATCTTCAGTCAGTGAATGTGTATGATCTTTATTAATCTTTATTATCTGAATGGGAAATGCAATATTTTAGGACAGATACACCATTAAACGCGTTTCTAATGACTTTTCTAGCGAGAAATGTACATTTTCCTTACATAATCTTCAGTCAGTGAATGTGTATGATCTTTATTAATCTTTATTATCTGAATGGGAAATGCAATATTTTAGGACCGATTCACCGTTAAACGTGTTTCTAATAACATTTCTAGCGAGAAATATACTTTTTACTTGCATAATCTTCAGTCAGTGATTGTGTCTGATCTTTAGTTTTATATAGTTATTAGGATTTGATCGGCTCGCTCGCATGTTTCAACGACGTCAGGTTGCTTTCGCTAAACTAGCAGCTCACGTGCTTCCTGCGTTTGTGTTATTAAACTGTTACTTTATGTAACTTTTAATGATATCATCTTGTTAGAAACACGTATATCTGAGAGCCAACCCAGTCGCCAAAAGCATACGTTGACAGTGTACTTTTCGTGAACACTGGATTACGTCGCATTTCAACATAAAATAGCGTGTTATACACACACACACACACGCGCACGCACACGCACAGACACACACACACAAGCACACACAAGCACACACACGCACGCACAGACACACAGACACAGACACACACACAGACACACACACACGCACACACACACACACACACACACACACACACACACACACACACACACACACACACACACACACACACGCACACACGCACACGGTGCATTTTGCTGCTAAAACAACAACAAAAAAATATTCCCTCAAATATTATTACTTTCAAAACGTTGGGCAAAATGGCCAATAATATCATTTTTTATTTGGGATGCTTCTAGGACATTTTGGGTGGATTTTGAACGGTATGTGGGGGGCACGTTTTTTTGCAGGACCTGGCAACCCTGCGCTGTTGCCCGAGATCTGGATCCACCCCGGCGTGGTGCCGTCTCCTTTTGACCTTTTGACCCCAGACTTCTGGGGGAATAGCTGAATCAATTCATTAGTCAATCAGAAGCATGTAAATATCGTCCCGGTGGCGTAAGAGGAAGAACAAGGTGTCCTTCAACATCTACGCTTCCAGGAGATTGCAACGGTGCCACACATGAGCATATTCGAACATGTTTAATGGTAGTAATTAGCTGTCGAAATTGGAGGCCTTAATCAATACTGAGCAGCTATTGATTTGCTTCCCGATAAAGATTTGTCACAAATGACATGTTATTTAGAATCTACACGTTGAGCTGAGTCCAATAACACCAAGAACGACACTCTAGCTAATGGTAACATGTATTTTACATGGTACACCTAGGTCTAGGACATGATCTCGGTGTAGCAAGAGGCCGAGCTTGATCTCATTGGACTCAGCTTAACGTGTAGATGCTAATTAACATGCAATTTGTCAAAAATCTCCATCGGGAAGCAAATCTATAGCTGGTCATTATTGATAAAGGCCTCCAAAATCGACAGCTAATTACTACCCCGAAACATATTCAAATATGATCATGTGTGGCACTGTTGCAATCGTCTCGAAACGTAGATGTCAAAGGACACCTTGTTTGCTCTGTTGCACTACCGGGAAGATATTTTCATACTTCTAATGGATTGATTCATATTTTAAGGTTCTCGGAGTGAGACTTTAAGTGGCTGCAGCAGAAGTGTTGAGACGAAAGATGATATCAAGAGATTTATAGAATATTCCCATTCACATTATCATTCTTCGTCGTAACATCCGACCAAACATCCTTTACATTCACAGAGCGAAGATTATGAAAGTCCAGGCTCAGCAAGTGCTCCATCTCGTTGCACCTGCACCCAGCGGCTCGCTTGCAAGATTTTGGCCTGAAGTTCTTCCCAGACCTACACCCTAGCCATCCAACATGCATATCTGAGAATCAGGCCTCTCTTTAATAATGACAAAAAGTTATGAGAGAAACACACATTAACTTTTTGTTATCTCATAAGCGGCGTGGTGCCGGCTCCTTTTGACCTTTTGACCCCCGACTTCAAAAACGTGGCCACAGGCCAGCTGTGTCTACACACCTTTAGCCACAAATGTACACCTCCATCCCACAAAAAATGGGGACTAGAAACTAACCTCTGTCTTATGTACATTTACTGTACTGTTGGAGGTCACGCCCCTTTGCCGACCTTTTCGAGATTGCTAGGGATGCTAAAATGTTTACACACATTTCCCGGGGCCCCGTGTACGACATATCCGAGATTTGGAGTTCTAGCCCTTAGAGAAAAAAAGTTTTCCCAAATGGAGTGTCATTTGGACAAAGCCCCTCAGAAGTGTAGCCTGCAAGGCCTAATGGTTCAGAATGTGGTGGAAAAACAGTTTTTGAGATAGGAAGGTCCTACCGCCCTGAAATTTTAATACCTTATTCTAGGGGCCTAACTGGGACCTCCGCACCGAAACTTGGCCCGGTCGGACCCCGAGGGCAGGAAGGGGGGGCCCTTCCTGCCCGAGACTTGGCCGGGTCAGACCCCGAGGGCAGGCCCGTGTACGACATATCCAAATCTCGGATATGTCGTACACGGGGCCCCGGGAAATGTGTATAAACATTTTAGCATCCCTAGCTATCTCGAAAAGGTCGGCAAAGGGGCGTGACCTCCAACAGTACAGTAAATGTACATAAGACAGAGGTTAGTTTCTAGTCCCCATTTTTTGTGGGATGGAGGTGTACATTTGTGGCTAAAGGTGTGTAGACACAGCTGGCCTGTGGCCACGTTTTTGAAGTCGGGGGTCAAAAGGTCAAAAGGAGCCGGCACCACGCCGCTTATGAGATAACAAAAAGTTAATGTGTGTTTCTCTCATAACTTTTTGTCATTATTAAAGAGAGGCCTGATTCTCAGATATGCATGTTGGATGGCTAGGGTGTTGGTCCGGGAAGAACTTCAGGCCAAAATCTTGCAAGCGAGCCGCTGGGTACAGGTGCAACGAGATGGAGCACTTGCTGAGCCTGGACTTTCATAATCTTCGCTCTATGAATGTAAAGGATGTTTGGTCGGATGTTACGACGAAGAATCATAATGTGAATGGGAATATTCTATAAATCTCTTGATATAATCTTTCGTCTCAACACTTCTGCTGCAGCCGCTTAAAGTCTCACTCCGAGAACCTTAAAATATGAATCAATCCATTAGAAGTATGAAAATATCTTCCCGGTGGTGCAACAGAGCAAACAAGGTGTCCTTTGACATCTACGTTTCGAGACGATTGCAACAGTGCCACACATGATCATATTTGAATATGTTTCGGGGTAGTAATTAGCTGTCGATTTTGGAGGCCTTTATCAATAATGACCAGCTATAGATTTGCTTCCCGATGGAGATTTTTGACAAATGACATGTTAATTAGCATCTACACGTTAAGCTGAGTCCAATGAGATCAAGCTCGGCCTCTTGCTACACCGAGATCATGTCCTAGACCTAGGTGTACCATGTAAAACACATGTTACCATTAGCTAGAGTGTCGTTCTTGGTGTCATTGGACTCAGCTCAACGTGTAGATGCTAAATAACATGTCATTTGTGACAAATCTTTATCGGGAAGCAAATCAATAGCTGCTCAGTATTGATTAAGGCCTCCAATTTCGACAGCTAATTACTACCATTAAACATGTTCGAATATGCTCATGTGTGGCACCGTTGCAATCTCCTGGAAGCGTAGATGTTGAAGGACACCTTGTTCGTCCTCTTACGCCACCGGGACGATATTTACATGCTTCTGATTGACTAATGAATTGATTCAGCTATTCCCCCAGAAGTCTGGGGTCAAAAGGTCAAAAGGAGACGGCACCACGCCGGGGTGGATCCAGATCTCGGGCAACAGCGCAGGGTTGCCAGGTCCTGCAAAAAACGTGCCCCCCACATACCGTTCAAAATCCACCCAAAATGTCCTAGAAGCATCCCAAATAAAAAATGATATTATTGGCCATTTTGCCCAACGTTTTGAAAGTAATAATATTTGAGGGAATATTTTTTTGTTGTTGTTTTAGCAGCGAAATGCACCGTGTGCGTGTGTGTGTGTGTCTGTGTCTGTGTGTCTGTGCGTGCGTGTGTGTGCTTGTGTGTGCTTGTGTCTGTGCGTGTCTGTGCGTGTGCGTGCGTGTGTGTGTGTGTATAACACGCTATTTTATGTTGAAATGCGACGTAATCCAGTGTTCACGAAAAGTACACTGTCAACGTATGCTTTTGGCGACTGGGTTGGCTCTCAGATATACGTGTTTCTAACAAGATGATATCATTAAAAGTTACATAAAGTAACAGTTTAATAACACAAACGCAGGAAGCACGTGAGCTGCTAGTTTAGCGAAAGCAACCTGACGTCGTTGAAACATGCGAGCGAGCCGATCAAATCCTAATAACTATATAAAACTAAAGATCAGACACAATCACTGACTGAAGATTATGCAAGTAAAAAGTATATTTCTCGCTAGAAATGTTATTAGAAACACGTTTAACGGTGAATCGGTCCTAAAATATTGCATTTCCCATTCAGATAATAAAGATTAATAAAGATCATACACATTCACTGACTGAAGATTATGTAAGGAAAATGTACATTTCTCGCTAGAAAAGTCATTAGAAACGCGTTTAATGGTGTATCTGTCCTAAAATATTGCATTTCCCATTCAGATAATAAAGATTAATAAAGATCATACACATTCACTGACTGAAGATTATGTAAGGAAAATGTACATTTCTCGCTAGAAATGTCATTAGAAACGCGTTTAATGGTGTATCTGTCCTAAAATATTGCATTTCCCATTCAGATAATAAAGATTAATATAAGCTACGCCGTGTTCCGGAGCCGCGGGGGATTCTGGGAATTGGGGTTCTCAGTTGACAAATGGGGCTTTTGTTAACTTGTTTTGTTGTTAGGATTAAGTGGGGTTAATGGGTTCGGGATGTTATGTGGTTGTGTGTTGTTCTATTAACATTGTTCGTGTGTTCATTATTGTCGACACCGTCACCGAGAGTGACGTGACCATCGTTTCGTGCAGCTGTTCCGTGTTGAAGTCTCGTTCAATAAAAAACAACTCTCGTTGTCGAGCGTTCAATAAAAACCAACTCTCGTTGTCGAGCGTGCCCCCCCCCCTACAAACGTGTCTCCCCCCTCCTCAACAAACGTGTACCCCCCCCCCCCCCCCCCCTTCAACTAACGTGTCCCCCCCCCCCCCCCTTCATGGGTCTGATTCGCCGATTTCCCATGCTGATATCCCCGAAGATTCTCGGGCATCTTCGACAATTTGGCTATAGATTGTCTCATTACACGCTAAATAATATAATTATAGCCTTGTAGTGACCGTAACATAATTCACCTACAGTATTTCGTTATGTGTTGTTCTTTCAATTGTGTTGTTGTTTACTGCATGTCATTTACGTTCTTGGTGGTTCAGGGATCGCGGTCCCTAAGGATTACGTGCGTCTCATGACGTCACAGACCATGCTGGATTTGTTTACCTTCAGCACGCTTTGTTTTCCGGTTTTCTTTTTTACAAAATAAACGAGTCACACGGCTGTGTGCTCAACGTGCGAAGTTGTGTTCTTAACTTATTGCAATTTCCACAGCCTAATTATATATATAGGTTTTGGCATAAACATAACTAGGGTGCACTGTACTATCTGCGCACACCCTTTCTGAAGCCTCTCTCGCGCTCTCTCTCTCTCTCTCTCTCTCTCTCTCTCTCTCTCTCTCTCTCTCTCTCTCTCTCTCTCTCTCGCTCTCTCTCTCTCTCTCTCTCTGTCCCTCCCGCTCTCTCTTTCTCTCTCTCTCGTACCGTTTTGTGGAGCACGTTTCCACTGCAGGGTGCGGAACGGATCGGATCGCAAAGGTGCGGTAGGGAGGGGGCGGTATAGCCCAGCTCAGTTCCGAGGTCGCGTTTCCACTGCCGACAGTACACTTTGTGGTAGGCCGGATGTCGATCGCCGCGGCAGCTACGTAAACATCGTAAACAACGTCTTCCTCCCCAAGAATGCAGACGAACGTCTCCACCTCCTTGTTCGCCCAAGCAAGCTTTTTACGCGACATGTTAATTGTAAAGAATATTACCTCGAGGCTACTGTTTGTTTGTTTTTATCCCCGCGTCACCCGGAAGTGACGATTCTGTCGACCAACCATAATGGCGCATTTCCACTGCAGGGTGCGGAACGGATCGGATCGCAAAGGTGCGGGTCGGATCGCGTTTCCACCGCCAAAAGTGGGCGTGACCCGGACTTTGCCGTACCCGTTCCGACCCCATTCTAGGGACTCCTCCGTTGCGGTACCCAAAACGAGACCAGACGCCTGAAAGGGTACCCTGGAATTCTAGCTACACCCCCCCTCCGTTGATTGGTCGACAGAATCGTCACTTCCGGGTGACGCGGGGATAAAAACAAACAAACAGTAGCCTCGAGGTATTATTCTTTACAATTAACATGTCGCGTAAAAAGCTTGCTTGGGCGAACAAGGAGGTGGAGTCGTTCGTCTGCATTCTTGCGGAGGAAGACGTTGTTTACGATGTTTACGTAGCGGCGATTGACATCCGGCCTACCACCAAGGGTACTGTCGGCAGTGGAAACGCGACCTCGGAACTGAGCTGGGCTATACTGCCCCCTCCCTACCGCCCCTTTGCGATCCGATCCGTTCCGCACCCTGCAGTGGAAACGCGGCATTAGAACACTCCCATTCAGAATGCATTGGTTTACATTTCGTTTTGTGTAACACGCAAAAAGTCGGACTATCGTGCTCGGGAACACGCTTCAATAGATTAACGTTCGTGCGCAGGAGCACGCAATTGCGTGATACCGGGTTGGATGAACACAGCTTCCTGCCTAGACTCAAACTGAGGTGCCTCGCTCTTCCCCATCGACCTGTAGCACAAGGCTCTCACGCTGACCTGCACTGTCAGCTTGTCTTTATTGGACACTGAATGAAATAACACATACAAATTCATTAAGCTTCAATTGTACTAGGTTACTCGCATCAACACATCTATAACATGTTACTACATGGAAAGAAACTTTAGGTAGCTAAGTAATGTTACTTTTATGTACGCAAAACCGCGGCTATACTTAAACTATTATTAGTCAACACAACAGGCAAACATCAAGGCTGATATAAAACACTGGTTAAGAAATCTTGTTGGCGTTTGCTGTTTCTGCATCGTAATACACGTTCGACAGTGACAGATTAGACTTTGACAGTAGCTAGCGTCTGTTAGACGTAGTTTTCTTACCTTCGTAGCTGTGACTGTAGGTCGCAGCATACAGCCTAAACCCCTTCTCCAATTTGCTTGTCGGAGATTTTGTTTCCCTACATAAATAATGTACATCAGTGATATTTATTGTCGGCAGCTCTTGTAAACACGTGTAGAACGTTGCCATCTTGGAACCGGAAGCTGTGAAGCTGTATCAGAGAATGTCTAATACATTAACAATTTGTATGGAACAATCGGTTAAGGTAATTTAAGTGCTTGAGTCTCGACACATTAGAGAATGTCTAGCGCGCAACTTGAATAAGCCATGTGCGATTTTACCCGGGCCCCAGCGCAACTTTCCCTAACAGGTGCCGCCTCAGGTAGCCTAGGACCATTCATACAGGAGCAGTGGCAGAGCCAGGAAATTTCCATTGGGGTGGCCAGGATGGGGCCAGTGATAATTTTTGGGTGGCAAGCATGTGTCTCACCAGGAGATGCAGAGCTATTTAAGACACATATAGGAAACGTCTCAACATTATTCGGAATTCAGGTGAAGGTGCAATAGAAAAGTATGCAATATATTTAAATTGTTCTTATACCTAAAGGCAAAGTAACAAAGAAGCTAAAACTTAACAAAAAATAATATACACTTATTCTGTATTTAAACTGTGTTGATTTACCGATTGCTATTTGTGTTTTTATTTGTATTGTAAGACTGAGTCGAACAATGGTTGTAGGGATATGCAATGACAGTAAGGTATTCTATTTTATAGTAGAGATGTCCTCAGTTTATGGCGACAAGCCAAGTCAATTCTCTCAGTGTATCATCAGGAATACAAAACAAGGATGCTAAATTAGAAGTGCAATGTTTTTTTAATCAAGTCTGATCACAATATGCATTCATCTTTAAATAACAAAAAGTATAAAATACTGAGCTAATGTATAGAAATATGAAAATAAATAAAATAACATCCTGAATACAATTTGCTGAATTCCAACAAATGTAAATATGACAAGCATTAACAGCCTGGTTAAATAAGCAGTGTCCATGTTTCTTCAATTCTATCCATAAACATCTATCAAACACATAATAACAAACATCATATTCACAATGGGTATTAGGCGGACTCTGCAAGATTAGATTCAAGTTTGAGCCACATTTACACATACCAGACAGAATCCAAACAGGGACATCTCATGAAAACTGAACACTTCAATGACTGTCCTTAAAGATCTAAAGATTGGCCTCCTGTATATAACAGAGGCATTGAACACTTTGATACTTTCCTATGTGTTATAAAAAAAAAGGTCCAAGTGCCTCTTAAAAAAACAATTGCCTCGAAGCCCTTGGGGATTATTTACATGGAATCTTCTAATGCAGAACTTCTAACTGCATTATTGAAACTATTTACATCATCACTTCATCATATCATTGTGTACACACTCATTTCAGCCGTATTCTGCGGTTATTGTGATTGGCTGCAAATCGATTAACAAATTCATCCAAGTCCAGGGACTTTGATCGTCTGGACGCGACACTTAAAAATACCCAGACTGCTCAGTCGATCATCATCCATAGTGGATCTCAAGTGTGTCTTTATTAACTTGAGTGTGGAAAAGCTGCGTTCACAGGAGGCAGTACTGACTGGAATGGCAATAGCAATTTTGCATAACCTGAAGAGCTCATGGAATACCTCTTTAAAGGGTTCAATGAATTTAGTGAGTTCTACTATGCTAGAGGGCTTCTGTATGCCGGATTTGACTTTTCTCTCTAGGATTCTTTTCATTTGGTGTAACTCGTGTTTGAGGTCATCTGTGTTGCATTCATAAATAGAAGCAAATGCAAATAGAGCTTGCTCTTGGCAAAATGTATTACTTGACGGATTTAAGGCTTGGATTCCCAACATTATTTCAAAATTTGGTTTAGCAAATCGTCTGTTAAGCTCACTGAGCATGTTATCAACCACAGGGTAAAATATGCTGGTACGGAAAGTGTCCATACTCTGCTCTGAACATTCACCTGTTGAGGACATGACAGCATGTCCATCTAGCCACCGGCTCTGTTTTGTCTTTCTTTTTGAAGTAGGTTCCACCTCTACATCACATTTTTCAGCAGTATTTAAGATTTCTCTCCAGAGTCCTTCAAAGTAGGATTCATCCCTGTAAGCTTGAAAAATGTGCACAAGGGCTTGAACTAGATCCACAGCTGAACACAAATCAAGAGAGGGAGACTGTAGCATGTCAGAGAGACACTTTGCATCACCAAAAACCTTATTGCATATCAACAAAAGTCCAGTGAACTGCAGGTCAAATTGAGTGAGCAGGCCTCGTGCATCAATGCTTCTATCGCCACTGTTTTCTGAAGCCACTTCTACAAGGAGACGCATGATGGCAGGTAGTCTATCAAGAACACAGTGTGGCAAGCTATATCCCGGCAAGCCCACCTTGTTTCACTCAATCGCTGAAGCTCTCTGGGTGCTCCAGGATACATTACTTTCTGTATGTTAAGCCACTTGTTGTGAATGTACGAGCCAGACACAAATACATAGAGTCTCTACAACAATGCGAAAAAACATTCAGCTTGTGGTACTGCCTTAACTGTGTCCACAAGAACAATATTAAGACAATGGGCATTAGCATGTACATAAAAGGCTTGTTTTGCCACCTCTTTAATACGAACCTGAACGCCAGAGTGCTTGCCACTCATGACAGAAGCCCCATCATATGATTGCCCGATCAGGTTACTTTTGTATTCCAAGCCACATCTCTCAAGTACCTGTATTATTTTATGCATCAGGCCTGAGGCTTGTGTATTTTGCATTGCGAGGCCCTGTCATTTTCTTTTTAACAACTGGGTCATGTTTAGCAATCATGTCCAGTATAGCCAAGAAGTTTCCCCTGTTGTCTGCATCTACTGTCTCCTTGTGTCCCCTCTGTGAAATATTCTGGGTTGCAGTTAACAGTAGGACTTCTGCTAAACTTTTTATGTAAGCACGATTTTCCTCTATCTGCTTATGATGTTCTTTACTTAAAGTACTCATTAACAAGGCATCAGCTTTATCTGCTCTCTCATATTCTTTCCAAGCAATCATTGCATTTGTGTGACCCTCTCCCTTTGCATGTCCACAAAACCCTCCATCTCTGAATGTTGCCTTTTTCCAGTTTTTAAAACCCAAGACTGACGTAAACACTGACTCTGTGTGTGGGAGGCCAAAATGCCTGCATGCATAACAGTATGCTGAGTCTTGTGACAGTGAATATTCAAGCCATGTGTGGATAGAGTACCACGATGCCTGAAAGTTTCTGCGCCTGTCGCCCTGGAGTGTCCTCGGATAGAGTTTCAGACGTGGCTGGACTGGACTATCGGTTCTTGATTTGGAAATGTCTGTTTAAAAATGGAAAAAAAAGGCATATTCAAATATTAAATTACAGCAGAGATTAATAACAATCAAGATAAACTCATACATTGGAGTGTACTATCCCATGTTACATCTAATGGATTATCTGAACACTATAATCTGCTTAAAAACTTTATAGATTTGAGGCCATTCATCCAACTCTACTCCAGTTGAGGTGAGTGGTATGACTCATACCTGTTTATGAATTATCAGGCCACTGTATCAGATTGGGCAAAACTGAAGTGGAATTAAAGTGTCCAGTATGTGTGAAAGAGTGAGTATACCTGGAGGTCCACTTGGGCCGCCACTCGTTGTTGGAGGCTCCTCTCGCTGTCCGAATCTTCTCTGTGGGAATCTAAATATATATATTAAAAACATTAATAGGTGTTTAAAGGTCCCATGACATGCTATTTTATGTATTCTTTAATATAGGTATTATGGGCAACTAACACAGTATTCAAAGACGTTCCCGAAATTCAGCCGTGGTGCAGAGTTACAGCCACTCCGAGCCAGTCGCACATTGAGCTTCCCCCAAATGCGCTGTTTTGGTGTCTGTAGCTATAATGCAAATGAGGAGGAGGAGGGTGGGGTGCTGCTCAGGGCCGCTTGCAGCCACGGTACCATGCGCTGTTTACAATGGATGTATCGCAATGGCGAGGCGCGCACAGCCATTAGCCGTGTTCTGTAAATATTCTAGAACACACGGGAGTCCTGGAGCTCTATATGTAAATATTATCATATAGCCTACATAGATATCTATATCACATAATATATATTATCACGGCAAAAAGCTGTGTGAGCCGATATTATGAATCTCAAACGACCGCGTTGGGTTCTCCGACGTTCCTGGTTCTTCAACGTCCACATCAATGTGAAGTAGACTGAACCGTGACAAGGAGGAGAAAGGGATTGTTGCCGGGCAGCGCTTAGGCACCTCCGCCTCCGGCGGTGGTCCCTCAGCGGGGCTCAAGCGGGAGACATTCACCGCCAACAATCCCTTGCTCCTCCATGTGGTGGTTCATGTTCTTGAGGGAGTCAAAGCCAAAGTTCCTTCCCCCCAATTCATTCTCAACCTTGGCTGAGATAACCCCCAATATGAGTCTCGTTGTAGAAATACCAGAGACGAGAGTCAGACGTGTTATGCGCCATAACACCAAAAGCAGAACGGTTATCCAAATAACAAGGAAGTGTACAACACTTGCGTTACAGTCCTGGAGCTCTATATCTAAATAATATCATATAATACATAGATATCTATATCATATAGAACATATTATCACGGCCAAAAGCTGTGTGCGCCTCCAGACGATATTATGAATCACAAACGACTTTGTCGGGTTCTGCGACGTCTCTGGTTCTTCCACTTTCACATCAACCTGAAGTCGACTGAACCGCGCGCTGCCTGCTGCCGGCTGCCCGCTGCCGGGCGATGGTGCCTCGCGGCAACCGGTGGCATGTCGCAGTTCATGTACTTCAGCGAGTCAAAGCCAAAGTTCCTTTCCCCCAATTCCTTCTCAACCATGGCTCAGATAACCCCCACGACAGCCTCGTTGTGGAAATACAAGAGACGTCAAAGAACCGACAAGAAACGCTTGTTACAGCATTACAGTGTGTGTATTCACACACACACATGTGGCGCTCGCACGGTCGAGTCTCATTGGCGGGCCAACGTCTCTGGCAGCGTTTCCACTGCCGACAGTACCCTTGGTGGTAGGCCGGATGTCAATCGCCAGGCAGAGTAAGGGGAGGAGCTTAGATGCTTGGTGACGTCCTAAACACAGACATTCCAAATCAGCGCGCTTGAGCCTCCGTTTTTTCAAAGGCGAGCAGAACAGCTAGTGCTCGTTTTACACCAAACGCAAGTTTTAGCCACTGGGGGACCATAGGCAGGCTAGGGGAACTCATATTTATGTTAGAAAACCTCATAAAGTGAGATTTTCATGTCATGGGACCTTTAAAGTATTTTCCACAAGGTGTAATGATCCACTATCCAAGTATTTCACAGATACAAAAGATTAAAATTAATTTTCTACAGCATTAAACATATACAATATAAACTTGTGGACAATATCGATGGAAAAGTTAGCAGAAGAGTACAACACACAATGTAAGATTGACAATTTACCTGGGGATCCACTGGGGCCACTCCTCAGGGAGGACTCTTCTGTCCTGCTCTCGATCAATCTTTCAGAAACATCTAAAATAATTATAATAAGGTGTATAGGTAATTTTCCTAAAGGTTTTATAATGCATGCTATATAGTGTTTAACAAACACACTATAAGCTAAAGTATAATATTAGTGAAAGTGTCTCAGGGTAGCAAATACAAATATACCATACTTTAATGTACTGAAAAAACTAACTGATATGTTTTACAATGCACTTTCAACCTGACCTGTATATGAATAGACACACTTTAAGCCAATTGTAAATAAGATAACCTCATACCAAGCTGTACTATATGTGAGTCTCTATTAGGGATGGGAATTGATAAGAATTTCACGATTCCGATTCCGATTCTGCTTATCGATCCGATTCCTTATCAATTCTCTTATCGATTCTCATTGGGTGAGAAAATAAGTATAAATGTGTTTGTTTGTATTAAATCTCTTTAATATCTGATCAGAAGTGCTTTTAGTATTAGGAAATTGTACATTTTCAAATCAATTGGTCTAGACCAAAAAATATATGTTTGGCTTTTTAAGCCCAAATGCCATCATTATGTGCCATTAAACTAAAAACACAGACTGAAAACAGCCAAGTAAGAGCTTGTGCCTTTTGGAATGCTAACAGTGCTCATTTACATTCAACTTACATTCAGCATTGATTAGACAGAGATTTATTAGATGGGCCTACCTAATAAACCGTTGGAACACACAAAACCGGAAACCATAGCAACGCCGGTAAACAAACCCCGAGAAGCCCAATCTATATGAGAGTTCCCCACGCTACGGCCATCCGGAGGCGACAGAGCTGTTGGCCGTGATATTATATATACAATTATATTATATTATATGCTATTATATATAGAGCTCCGGGAGTCGCAAACTGCAACAATCACTTTCTCCTCCATGCCGCAGTTCACCCCGGACTGCACTGCACTGAGTTTGACGGTTGAACGCTGATTGGCTGTTACGTTACACATGTCACTCAGTTATCACGCTGTTGAACGCTGATTGGCTGTCATCACGACAAAAACTTGTCGCCGGTTTTCTCTCGCGAAAAATTCGCCCGATACTAATGAAGATTAACTGAGATTTAAAACACTTAGACTAATTCAAGAGAGAGAGTGCAAAAGAAATCGAGGGGTCCGGAGCAAGAATTGACAAAAGACTTTATCGTGCAGAAAAACAACATCGACAACAGCCTGAGTAAGTTTGCAAAGTCACTGGCTGGACTTCGGTCCCAGCCCTCCTTTATACACATACAGGAACTTCGAAATCCAATGGAGGTTCCCTTTGTCCCTAATGAGGTTTTCCGCCTTGTCTCTTCATCTCAGCATGTTATCAACCGTGCCCCGATCTGAGGTACGCAGGGATTAGGCTTGTCAGTCAAAATGACCCACGCCTGAAAGGTGGAGGTCAACATGACTTGACCCTGCAGTTCCCAGGGCATTTCTGCGTACCTACCATCTGGTGTGAAACCTGACTCAGGCGTCATGTGTTTTCCACTATTTAAAATATTAAGCCTATTAATAATCATGGTTTACTATAGAATATACTCACTAATTTCTACCACAATCCCCCCTTTGTGACTACTAAGGTCACAACAAAAACATAACAGTCGTTTGGGTCATATTTTGCACTACATTTGATCATCGTTAAAAACCTTTAAACATGTTCAGGAGTCTCAACCTGATTTAAGGCAAAAAGATCTATCAAATGTCTAACATGTCTAACTAGAATTCACACATAACACAGTATTTTCAGCATGCATTGAAAATAAGCATTTCAAAATATATGACATAACAATATGAAACTCAAAAAATGATATTTCAAAAAATAAGTAAACAATAGGAATTAAAACTAAAAGAAATTAAAACTGAAAACTGTCAACAAGCTTGCATGGATTGGGATAGTTCTGATTATTGTCATGTACCGGTATGCTATATAATGTGGGGGGTTAGGGCACCAGTTAAGAGAATAGGAACTCCCCCTGATGTCCGATTCTCACATTCCGGTCTCCTTTCTAGTGTCACTCCAATCTATCTCCCCATAGAGTATCCTCTCCCACTCCCCCGACTCCTCTATGCCAGACACCATGAGGGCCATCTCCTTAGAAAGCCTGGATGCTATTACTGATCTGACTATGGGAATGCAGCAGCAGAAGATAAGACCCATTGCTGTTAGTACTATTAGGAGCACTACACCTATCTTAGCGAACATCATTCCCCACATGCCAAACTTTGTTTCAAGCCATCCAAACATTCCCTGATCATGGCCTGCGTTTTCCTTTAACTCTTTTCTTAAACGTTTTAAATTGTTCATTGCAAGTGTAAATGATCCATCTGGGGCAGTATTATTTGGAATGAAGGTACAACACATTTCACCAATAAGATCACAAACTCCCCCCCTTTCTGCTAGAAGCCAATCTAACGCCTGTCTGTTCTGCCAAGCCACAGCGCTTGTGGCTGTCAGCTGTTCGCCCAATGCAGATAATGCATCATCTGTGTAGTTAATGAACCTCTGTTGGTTGTAAAAGATATAATTGATCCATTCCGCATTTTTTAGCAATTCCGATTGCTGGCAGTAGTGCCTCAAATCCTGCTGCTACTTCACTTCGTGCCTTAAATTTATCGGGTATTCCCCTGGGTTGTCCTATTTTATCAATTTGTATGTTCTCGTCTGCTTCGTATGCTCTCTTCCGCCTATTTAGGTTATCTGTTTCTAAGTTATCGACTACATCTTTTATTGATGGTAGTATTGCAATTTCCGTAACCACTTGGACTTTCGCGCATCGTCCTCTCCACATTTTAGCAAGTATGGGACGAAGAATGTTATTACCGCAAAGCCAAAACTGATCTGCCACCACTCTGTCCTGGCTCACGAATGCTCCATCACTCCACAGTATTGACATGTAATTCTCTCTAGACTTCTGCTGAGAGTCTGGTAAAAGCTGAACATTTTTAATCGCAGGTGGCTGATATAACATTCGTTTCCCGTCTTTATCGAATAGCGTGACATTCCAAATTATGTTACATTGTTCTTCTGGTATACTACCTACATCACTGGCATTTTCGTTTCCTTCGTCATTTTGAAAGCATTCTAATCCTTCTTCAATTTGAAAATTGGTTTGTGTTGGTCGTGTTACCTCGCCTATTTCTTGTGATAGAGTTATATCAAATTCTCGGCATCTTTTCATGATTACATTCCATGGCATTCCGTCATATTTATCTTCAAGATATTTGTTATGTTGACTCGATCCTAACAGCAGAAAACATTTCATTGAACATATAACATACTTTTTCTGATATGGAATACCTTCTGTTCGTGTTGTATTTAAATTGACCTCTATATCATACTCCTGCTGTGTCCGTTCTTCTAAGCAAAATTCAAACGCTTGTAGAGCGGCGACCAATGCTTAACAGTTGTTCGTTCTACAAGAGTCTCTTCAAGAGACATGGATGTTGATGTAAAGATCCTTGTCGCCATAGTTTATTTTTGATTACACAAGGATCTTCTGCTTCTAATGTAAAATTAAACGTTCTGTCTGACACTGCTTTAAAAAATATAAATTCTCTCACGTTCAATTGATAATTTCCGTTGTAGTCCCATGTTCTTCCTGACGTTACTTTTAGACACCATTTCATTGAATCAAATTGGATATGTAATTTACACCGATCTTTCCTATGTGCATGTTCATAATTCTGGCGGAGGGTTAATGCACATAGGTGTTCATCATCCGACATAACAGTATACACAAAGTCATTGATTTGGTCTTGCGGTGGTATCTGAGCATACAAGACTATTTTCCCTTTGTTGTCAACCAGTCCTGAATGATTTTGGGCCGGATTATCCTGTGTTCCTCTCTGGCTCTCTTCAGTTGGCCTACTACCCCCTAATTCCTGGCCCTTCCAGGTTTGTGTTGCCCCAATGGTTTCATCCTTCCTCGGGGTCTGTGCTTGTGCCAGCGGAATCTGGCACAACCCGTAAAGGATCAGAAACAGGCTCCCCGTTTTCAGCATCACCATGCTGCTGTATCTCTTGGCTCGACTGGATCTGGTCCTGGGGCAGCTGGTCAGCCCCACGTGTGTCTGCGTCTGGCTCCTCCTCCTCACTCCTCACGTGCAGTGGTTGAGATGATACCACGTGGCACTTCCTTCCACTTGGATGGCTGTTGATGTTGCGTTGGTGACTTTGTATGGTCCTTCTCTCCTGGGTTCGTTTGTTCCACTTTCTCCTGAAGACTCTGAGATACACGTGGTCACCTGGCTCCACCCCCCTTGGTGGCTCCTTCTCCAACTCTGGAACTCTGTCTTTCTCCTGTTAGTAAATAAGCCTGTGTATGCCAGTTAGTTGTCCCATATAGCGTCTTAATTCAGTTTCCAATTGTTCCAATGGAGGTCCTTTGTGAGGCCCTCGAATGACAGATGAAGGCATGGGTTGACCCGTAAACATTTCATGCGGGGTTAGATGCGTCGCTCGGTTAGTTTTCATGCGATAACTCATTAGTGTCAGTCGTAGTGCATTAGTTCTTTAAGTTAGTACTCTAATTTAATTTTGTTAATCTTTGTCTTAAGCGTCCGATTCCTCTCTCCACCATACCTTGTGGTTTGAGGAATGTAGACACAGCCTAATCTTTGTTTGACATGCAGATGTTAAATCACTTGTTTGAGTGTTTTCTGAATAAACACTGCCCTATTGCCTGAGCTAATTTGTGACGGAATTCCAAACCTTGGCATGACTTCTCTAGTCAGAACCTTGATTACCGTAACCGCACTTTGGTCTTCTGATGGGACTGCTTCTACCCATCTGTTGAACACTGTTTTTTCAAATATTTCACACTCATTTAGCTGGATGTTAATCATTGTTTGCAAGTATGGTGAAGAAAAACCTTGTTTTCAATTTTTTTCTAATTCTCCTCAATACCTCCCCCCTTGCGCAATGGTCAAAGCCATGCGCAGTAAATGATAAGCAAATCTAATAACGCCGTTGGTGCAACCAACGTCGAAACGTGTAACCTTAAACATCAGCAAACTGAAACCAATCTTTTGGGAAGGGAAATCGAAACCTGTATGTTCAAATCCAAAGCCCAATATGGGTGGGTTTACCATCAGCCGCCTGAAACCACGCTGTTCCAAAGTCATGCACTAAACCGAAAAACGTACATGCATTAGTGGCCTTCTATACCACAAAGGAAAAATTAAATAAAATAAAAACGCGACATGCCCCGTTCCAAGACCACTTCTGCTGCCATAGCTGACATATCTGACTCCTGTTCCCCCTCCACCTTTCATCAGCCGGCTTTTCCTATGATGGTTGCAGTCCGTCACTCCATGATCAAGTGAGCCAGTGCTCACAGTGACTCTGCCAAGTAATCGTGACTGTGCCTGAATTAGGTTGTCCCGGGCTTCAAGGTGGGATCTTACCCGTCGTTGGCTAACCAGCCTTCCATACTGGCTTATTGCAGGATGCCGTACCTGGGATACGATCAATCCCCACCTATATGGTGGTATAGATCGCAAAGTGGAGGGATGGAGACAGAGTCATCAGCCGCATCTGCCTTATGCAACCATATGTGTGCGTAATGAATACAAATCAGGGCGACTATAAAACAAAAGATAATTTATCAGAGTTAAAATTATTAAAGTATTGCAGCAGTATTAGTGGCATTTGAAGGTAAACCCACTACTTCCGAATCCAATTTGACAACATAGCACGTATGACTCCTTCCCAGCAGATGTGGCGTCAACCCACCTACTGTCCTTTACTAGGGAGATGTGAAAGAAAACAAAAATCACAATATTAAAACTTGCATTTTCAATATTGCGCGACTCACTTTTGTCTTAACCATTACTCAAAATCATAATTCTCTTCATAATCCTACCCGATTGCCCTTCACTATCTATTTAAATTGAACGACCTAATTAAACCTTTTATTCTACCTATTTATTTTGAATGACATGTCATTGTGGATAACCTAAATTAGAAATTTGGATAACGTTTTATCATACTTATTCGGTCTAATTTTTAAGTATTGCCGATTGTTTTTTCTAAATTATAAGATCACTTTTAATATATTGTCTATTACTTATCATAATCTCGAGGGAAATATTTTATTTGTGTTGTTATCTTGGCACCTAGACCTCGTCAGGTCCAAGCACCAAAATAACATCCACCTATCCACGCAGAGTCCATGGGTTGGGTCTGCTCCTCTTTTGTTGAGTCATTTTACCCTGGCGCCATTGAACCCATTGACTCCTGTGGAGTGTGGTGTGCAGACAATTTTTTAACGCTAATTGCTCATGTTTTGGAGTCTAAATAATTATTCCTAAATCCTGTAATCACCATTTGACTTGCTCAGGGACACATCAACACTCAGCTAGGAGAGATGGGGATCGAACCAGCAACCCTTTGGTTACTAGCCAACGGCTCTACCTCCTGAGCTAAACGACCCCAGCCACCTCTCCGCTGATTTATTACCTCCGGGTCGGTCCTCATCCGCCCTTTTTGCTTTCTATACATTCCACTCCCTTCTCCAAACACCTTCTCCCTCTGATCCAACCTGTTGTCTCACCAGTGCTCTGTGTACCAAGATGTAATGATATATACGCGATGGAGAGTCTCCAAGAGCCACAGAATCACCAATCCCAGCGGTGGTTCTAGGTTTTTTCTAAAACAGTGGACATGGGTTACATACAGGAACCAATTACAGAGTACATCCAAACACATAAATCATGTATTAGGCACAATGCAAATTCAATCTCTTTCTCTCTGTTGTCTCTCTGTCCAGCCCCCACCTGCGGGTTTTTTCATTACTTACGTTCCTTCTCTCTAACTTTCTTTACTTCTCTTTATCTACTTCCTTTGCTTTCACAAATCTCCATAACCATTTTCACTTTCAGTAATCCTTTCCTTTCCTTTCTGGTTTATTCGTTTTTTGGACACTCTCCAAAACTAGATTTATTAATCTTAAATAGGCCATCGAAAGATATGAATCTCCCCAAAGAAAATTCTAACCGGAAAGCCTTCTCCAATCTCATCGTCACTTCTCGTTGCCAATCTACACACTCTTCCTCTTCTCTGTCTCACTCTTCACAAATCACTTCATCTGTCCCCTCTAACTTAACTCAATGCTAACTCTTTCTCACTCACTCACTCACTCACTCACTCACTCACTCACATATACAACTTTAAAATAGGAATTCACAGATTCTCATCCTTGGAGCTGTCATAGGCATTAACTGCGTGTGTTCCGAGAATCCTAAAGTTTTGGTGAATTTTCCTGCCATGGGGAGGTGAGAGGCATAATTTGGACCTACGCAAGTGTAAGTGGCTCCAGTGTAGTGTGGGCCATCATTGGCGTGCCTCTATAATTTATCAGAACCTGCAGTACTGGTTCCTCATCAGCTTGTTTTGTGATTGCTACAAGCTGACCCTCCCCCTGTGGATTCTCTGGGCACCCCTAGTATCCCTGACCTAAAAAGGGACCTGCCTGGTAGCTACCTCCCTGTTCCTGTCTTCCCTGATAGCTGTTACCCTGCCCTTGCTGTGGTGGATAGGGGTTAGCCAAACAATTCCTCCTAATATGTCCTTCCATGTTGCACCCATAACATATTAAAGGACCTCTGCGTTGTCCTTGGGATCCTTGTTGTTGATTGTTTCTAAACTGTCCTTGGTGTCCTTGTTGTAAATTGTTTATATACTGACCTTTGGGCCCCTTATTCTGATTCTGCCTATTCCCATTTGTTGGGTTCCCAGTATTATGTAGGTGTATCTGAATGGTATATATGAATGGTGGAGTGGATGACCATTGGCTCTGAAGCTGTTGTACTGGGGGGGGGAATGCCTGTTGAGGAGGTTGGGTTTGTGGTGCGCCCCGCTGGACGGCTTGCAATATTGTATCAACAGACTCTGAAACAACAGCCTGCTTTTTCTTCTCCTTTTCTCTTTTTGTGAGTTCTTCCAACTGAAGCTGAGATAGCTTCCTCTGCACCTCTTTGCTTTGTTCCTGTATTTTGTGTTTATTTTGCCGATATTTCTCCACTGCATGAACCACATGATCGCAGAAGTCTCTATGAGTTTTATTTGTAACCAGTCCAACCACATCCTCTAGCTTAACTTTGATTGGGCTAGGTAGAATCTCTATCACAGAGTTTCTGAACATGACCGAAAACACAGGATGGATCTCAGGATCCTCATTCGTCTCCAAGCGCCATCTGTCCACTTGGGCCTGGAGGTAGGATGCAGGATTCTCTGTGTCATTGATGGGGAGGCCTCTCATGTTTTTATGATCGATATGGGTAGGGAACTCCGTTCTTAGTGCGTTCCACATCGCCACTCTGTAGTAATCAAGTGTAGTCCCATCATGCATTCCATCCATTATGTCCAACCCTCCATTCCTCAGTACAGACTCCATTTTAGATAACCCCAATACTCTTGCCAACAGAGCTTTCAGGTCCCCCACTGCAATTAGCTTTCCCACTGTGAGTTCCTCAAATGTTCGAATCCATTTAGACGCCCCATTGTGAATGTTAGGGAGTTTAGAAATAACTCCCTCCAAGTCCTGTGAACCCCACGGTTGATAGTGGACTTGTTGTCCTTTGACTAGAATAGGATAATTACCTGGGAGGGTGTCGGGTGCCTTTCTTCCCCTTCGTGCTCTCCTTAGTTTCCCCCGTGACTGGAGTACTAGGGGGCTTTGTATTGATATACTGCAGCCAGACTCCTCTGTGCCTGGGTCCCCACTGACCCTCCCTTGTGTGTTACATTTATTATCTCCTTCATCTAGTGTGACTTCCCCTTTAAATTCCACGTTGTCTGTTATCAGTGGATGCATGTTAGTTGGTTTGTACGGCGGTGGCTCAAGCTTCAGAGGCAAAGGTTGAGCCTCTTCTTCCTTTGTGATTATTTTTCTGGCCACTCGTTGTATTGCGCGCCACCTCTCTCCCTCCATTTCAAACAAAGCTAGCACTAACCTTTCCCTGTCTCTCATCTCTAAGGCCTTTTTTCCACTTCTGTTAGGTTTGTAGTTCCTTATTACTACCTCCATGTCCCTACACGTTATTGGATCGAAAGTCCCTCCCATGGGCCATATCGTGTTTGTTTTAGCTGTTCCTTTCTCCCATTTCTCAGAGATCCTTGTTATCTCATCTCTGAGCAATGGATTATTTTTGCTCAAAATCTCTACCGCTGTTGGTGCCATTTTAAATTATTACTATTAATTATTATTAATTTATTTGAGTTTATCCTACTAGTTAGTTTAAATACTTTATTATCTCTAAGCTACAAACGTGAACTCCTCCCAAGCGCTCGTCTCCCTCCTGAAGATTGGAATGTGGCCCCAACACTGGCCTGCAGGCTCCTGCTCGTCCCCTGTGTGTTTGCTCGTGCACGTGCAGTTAGTCAGCGCGGTGATGTCAAAGAGGATTTACACATTTATTCAGTACTTCAACAAATGAACTATTCTTTATCCGTCTAATTTATTTATGATTATCAACTACTTCAAAACAAATTTAACTATTCTCTGTCCGCCTAATTTATTTATGACAGAATCAACAACAAATGAACCGGGTCGTAAAAACCTCCGAGGACTTAATCCTAACACGACTTAAATACAGACAATAAGCCGGTTCATACAATTTCTTTATCTTATATTAAAAAATGTCCGAATTGTTTGTAATTAATTACAAATAAAAAGTTGACCGAGTGTATAAACTGGCCTTTTGGTTAACACATGACCAGTCGGATGAATTATGAATCAACCAGAATTTCAAACAAGAACCTATCGCCACACAGCACCAAGATCAGAGTTACAGACTGGCCCTTTCTTTAGATCCAACACTGCAGCGTGATTGGAAGATTAGCGGGTCAAACTCATTCCAACGGAACGTCAAGCGACAAGCCCATTCTTTTAAAATAATGGCCGAATACATAACCACTCGAACAGATCAAGAACAAACAAGAAACTTCTCAAAACACCAAGATCAGGATTAGCTAATCACCTGAAGCGGTATCCCAACCAAGAGACTTATCTATTCAAAAAGTGCGAGAAGCCTGTTTCCTCAAAATAGCAAGATCGGAATCAGAAATTCACCATCATTGGTGCAGGATCTGCAGGTCAACTGCACCAAGATGAGCATTTAAAATTCACTAGTCGACATCCCAAGAAAGCTCCTCAAATAAAAACGACTGAATTCATTCCCAACTGACAACTCAACTCCAAATAGGATACTGTCAGAAAAAATCCTACAGGTCTGTTTCTTTCGACCTGCGAGCCTGCTGGCCCTGTCCTTGTTAGAACTTTCCACTAATTCGTTCCTCCACAAGACAGTCACAGGACTTACAGTAAGCCTATTTAACCAAAACACTAAAACACCAAATAACAACAACTCGTTTACTCGTTTCAAAATAGGGAATCACAATGCGTCTTGGTCATTTAGAACCACAGCGCCTAGGGCATATGTGCGCGCACACGTCAATCTCTTCCGGAGCTCCCGTCTCTCTCACTCGCTCGTTTATCTATAATTTTAGTTCGTTTGATCAAAGAGACACTTTACCTGCTGCTCGGCGTTCAGACGGGGCAAGAACAGATCAAACGACTCTATCCTATATATGGCAAGACAACTTACCCTTGAGCTCTGGTCGTATGATCCGTTCGCGTCCCGTCCTCTGGCCCGGCAGCTGACGAGTCCCTATTTCATCCTGTTCGTGACGCCAATATAATGAAGATTAACTGAGATTTAAAACACTTAGACTAATTCAAGAGAGAGAGTGCAAAAGAAATCGAGGGGTCCGGAGCAAGAATTGACAAAAGACTTTATCGTGCAGAAAAACAACATCGACAACAGCCTGAGTAAGTTTGCAAAGTCACTGGCTGGACTTCGGTCCCAGCCCTCCTTTATACACATACAGGAACTTCGAAATCCAATGGAGGTTCCCTTTGTCCCTAATGAGGTTTTCCGCCTTGTCTCTTCATCTCAGCATGTTATCAACCGTGCCCCGATCTGAGGTACGCAGGGATTAGGCTTGTCAGTCAAAATGACCCACGCCTGAAAGGTGGAGGTCAACATGACTTGACCCTGCAGTTCCCAGGGCATTTCTGCGTACCTACCATCTGGTGTGAAACCTGACTCAGGCGTCATGTGTTTTCCACTATTTAAAATATTAAGCCTATTAATAATCATGGTTTACTATAGAATATACTCACTAATTTCTACCACAATACGCGTCTCTACGTTCACTTTGTATGGGATCTTGTCGCCCTGTCGCGTTTGGTGTGAACGCACAATGCGATTCTTCCTCGGTGGCGCCATCTTTGCTGCGTTCTGAACCAAAACAAAGCAGCGTGTGTGTGACGTCACAACGCATTGGCCACGACCGGAACCGATAAGCGGAATCGCTAAGCAGGCTTGCTAATGATTCCAAGGAATCGGTTGACTCGGCACCGGTTCTGAACAAGAACCGGTTCTCGATTCCCATCCCTAGGGACGTCAGAGTTGCGTTGAATTTTTTATTCATTATTTTATTTGTATTCTTTTTGTAGCTTTAAATAAAGACCCTTGATAAATGTAATTACTAACTGTACATTAAAAAGTATTTCTGCTCAATTTAAAAGGTTGAATCTGAATTCAACCTTTTGTATGCCTTTTGTATACGTTTGTATCCAAACATTCGACTGAATGTTTGTATACAGCGCGCAGGCTTGATGCGCTCCACTTTTTTCTGTGGAGAACCAGCGCCTTGAATATTTACTACAGAGTTTCTACAGCTCGATGCGGTTTCGAAATGACTCCGTCTTTACGGAGATATCCCTGAACCGCATAAAACGAAATCGGATCGTTTTCACCAACTAATCCTCTTCACTAGAAATATTGTGTGAAATGATTTTCAAGCAGTCTTGCTGTATCAGCTTGGTAGATGGAACAGCGAGGTGTCCCATAGGCGGAGATCTATATCAGCGGGAGTGGCCAGGGAAGCTGTGCATCGTGGTGCATGGTGGGAGTTGTTGTCTTCAATCCACAAGCGCCAATAAATCACTTTCTGCCTTTTCTCAGTCAAGACGGCACCAAATTAGAATTTTATTTTATTATTCGACTATATATAGGACCCAATTTCAATACATATTCATGCCTCCACCGGTGAAATGCTCCTTTAAGGGCTGGTTTCCCAAAATTTTGAATTTCTAAAATGCGATTTCCTGCATTCTAGTCCATTTTAGGGTGACCTGCTGGACATTGGCAAATCCTAAATCTCTTCTAATTCATAGCCTACATTTTCAGTTGCAGGCCCTGCTCAAGACTATACTATTTAATGGAAAGAAACAATAACCACTCAACTATTGACTTCTAGAGATTTTTATGTAAACTACAATGGGAAAATTTAGAATTATAATTTGAGACTAACTTTCAGTAGATTCAAAGTGCCTTGTCATGTTAATTGCCATTTTTATTTAAAAAAAAAAAGACTGAAAGGTTTCTCCCATAAGCCAAATCTATTTAATGGAAAGAAAACATATAGCAAATGCAAAGTATTGTGAAACAAGATTAACAACATCATTAGGCCTACTCACTCACTGAAATATCAGTGCAATATCATTATCATTTTAATTTAAAATAATAATGATAATGCACTGAAGTATTAAACATATGCACACAAATAAGTGCTACATTGTTTTAGAGGATTGTCCGCATCTATCATAGCCTGGTCCGACCAGACCATCGTACTTTTCATTTGTACAGAAGGTCTGGAGGCGGGTGTCTGTAGAAGTTTTAAAATAATTGGATCTGCCCAGTGCCACTCTGGATCACTCTGGATCTGCCATAACCATGGACATAATAAAGGATGGACCACAGACTGGAAAATGGCCGCCCATTCATTCCTATACAAACTGCTCAGTGGCGCAGGGTAACATCATGGACATATTAAAGGATGGACCACAGACTGGAAAATGGCCGCCCATTCATTCCTATACAAACTGCTCAGTGGCGCAGGGTAACATACAGGAGCGATTTGCTTCCGCGTTATGTGAGTAGGGTCCGACTGCGTCCTGCAAGACGGGGGCGTGTATTTTGAGGAGGCGTGTCTTGTAAGGAGGGCGTGTATTTAGTCAGCCCTGATTGGTCTGATTCACGACGGCGTCTGGCGTCACACATAGCCTCGTGCAGAGCCATAATCTTAACTTTTTAACTCCACTGTTACAGTAAATTGACTCCCTCCCGTAGCCTACAAACACCAGGCAATATCTGGACTTACAGAAGTTAACTGAAATATTGAAACCCCATTTTGTGTACCTATGGTGTGGCAGGCTGTGTAGCTGTATGGCAAAGATAACTACGTTTTGTAGGTTTTGACAAAAACGGAACAGCTTCGTAACAGAAGAGTTAACGATGTTGTTGCTCAACAAGACAACTGCTGGAGCTCCAATAAAGTTGCTTACAAATAAACTCCAACATCAGAGTAAGGAAGGACGGGGGAAACTTCAGTGGAAATCCCATTGTCATTGTGACACCGTACATACGTATTACGTCATCACGCTGAGATTGGTCAGTCGTTGTATAGGCCTGTATTTCACACGAGGGGCGTGTATTTCACACGAGGGGCGTGTATTTCACACGAGGGGCGTGTCTTGCAGGAGGACGCAGGACGCAGTCGGACCCTATTGCGTTATGTGGCCAAGACACGTGACCTAGTCCGTGACGTACCGGATGCAGAGATCTTCTTCTTCTTCTAGTTTAGTGGAGGATCATAGTTTTTCCCCATATACCGCCACCTACTGGACTACTAAACAGGAGTTTGTGACAAGGACGTTGGCAAATGATACATTAAATCATAAAAATAAATTCAAAGAAAAAACCAAACTAACTAAACAAAATAAAACAAACTAACAAAAGAAATGAATAAATAAAAATAAAAAATAAAAAAAATATATACTTAAAGGCACCCTTAAAAATAAACATTCAATTTCTAGTCTTTTTTACACGTAGTAAGTTTCAATAACTCCATACCATTACATACCGACATTTAAAGGCACCCAGTGCAACTTTATGTAAACATTCAATGAAAAATAAACATTCAATTTCTAGTCTTTTTTACACGTAGTAAGTTTCAATAACTCCATACCATTACATATCGACATTCAAGGAGCAAAGATGAGGCGTCGTTGTGTGGTGAGAACTGATAGAAAATCGTAAACAACAACAATCGCCGGTGGGGAGAAGCCATTTTTCCATTGACTGGAAGCCTGCTTTATTTATTGTAGGTTACAAAAAATAAAGAAAATGGCGGCATTGTTGTTGTTATCGATTTTGTATCAGTTCTCACCACACAACGACGTCTCATCTTTGCTGCTTAAATGTCGGTATGTAATGGTATGGAGTTATTGAAACTTACTACGTGTAAAAAAGACTAGAAATTGAATGTTTATTTTTAAGCCTCGAAAGTTGCACTGGGTGCCTTTAAGCAGCAAAGATGAGACGTCGTTGTGTGGTGAGAACTGATACAAAATCGATAACAACAACAATGCCGCCATTTTCTTTATTTTTTGTAACCTACAATAAATAAAGCAGGCTTCCAGTCAATGGAAAAATGGCTTCTCCCCACCGGCGATTGTTGTTGTTTACGATTTTCTATCAGTTCTCACCACACAACGACGTCTCATCTTTGCTCCTTGAATGTCGATATGTAATGGTATGGAGTTATTGAAACTTACTACGTGTAAAAAAGACTAGAAATTGAATGTTTATTTTTCATTGAATGTTTACATAAAGTTGCACTGGGTGCCTTTAAGGTTAAATTCTTCTAATTAGGTTAGTATCTTTTAGCTAATTTATCAGCAATTTCATTGCCATATATTCCATGGTGGGCTGGAATCCAACAGAACTGAATAACTAAACCAAGGCTTATAATATTTAAAAGAAGATGCTTTACCTCTATCACCAAATCTTCACGTATTGAATTATCTGTTATAAAACTTAGTATCTACAACCCATCTAAGAGTGGTTATTATTGTGGCCATCTCGATTGAGTATACTGATAAAGTCACCCATTCTATATCCATATCCTTTTTCAAATTCTGGAATATATATGCCAATACCACATTGTCCATTGGGTAATCATTTGCGTTTATCACACTGTTCATTCATTTCACTGTTCTTCCTCTCATTCCTTTCCTTACTTCTTATTTAGGCTACCTGTCTTTGTTTCCCCTTCCACTCTTCTGCCCCAGCCAAACAGCCAAAAAAAGTGTTTAGTTAAAATTTGGGGTGGGGGGTCTTGTAATAAAAGCTTTTTTTATTGTAACACTTGGTTCAAATCCTATTTCTTACACATGCAAGCCATTTGGACACCATTCTATGATAGCTGATAACCAAGACACACACTGTAATACTATAATCAAGAGGACATACAGGCAGTTCAAATAAAAAGAGATAGAACTTTATTGATCTGGAAACTTCATAAATATGTAAGATTGCTCCAAATAATACCATAGTAACATAGTAAACGTATGTACGCCTAAAAAAATTAGTTCAATGTTATTGCTTAAGAAACAGATTCCTTCCAACTAACTATTTACGAAAAAGGCAATCAATAATTTATATAAAAGTAAATGTTTACATATCGACCAGCAACGAAGTTGGAGTAGCCTACCCAAATAATGAATTGTAATACACCAACATTGTCAACTGTCATACATAGCTAACCATAACCCTGTCATACATAGCTAAACAAGCAAATGAAAATGAAATACCTACCAACGCAACTGAAATGTTAATATTAGACAATTAACAATATTAGGAAAATTACGTAGGTCTCCCATAATCATTCAGGTAATCAATACGTCCGTGCCTGTTACAGCTATTTCAATGATATGTGTGTTATATATCCGTGTTCAACGCCATTCATTAGTAAAAGGACAAATCTCAGACTTTGGAAGTTAATGGAGTTAATGGAAGTCAATTCGGAATTTAATTTAATTCGGAAGTTAATGGAGCCGTGCACTTCAAAATAGGTCCATAGCAAGGAGCCGTTTGTTTCAGTACGACTCCTTTCAGCTGCCCACCCAACATAAACTGCTAATAAAACGCTTGAGGAGGCGTTTTGAAAAGAAAAAACTTAATTTTTTTTAGAACAGGGTAGAAATATAATTATGAGCCTTTGATTGATATCCAGACATTTTTTGCGGAGACACAATCCTGTTCCCCACTTGTATTGGAGTGGACGGCGATATCTACTTCTGGGCCACATGAAATGACGGACCCCCGTCCACAGCCAGCTTAAACAGCTGCAATACCAGGCTTGGCCTCTGAGCACTGGTGGATTGCGGAAGTATGCGCCTATCCTGGGGGCCTGGCCATAACCAATCGCATAGCGTTTGGTCGTGACGTATATCATGCGACGGGACCGGCCGGAAACCACGTTGCGCGCACACGCAGGCCGTGGCTGTTTCCCAATGTCAAGGAAGCATGCTCAACGGCCGCCCTTTTAAGGACGCTACGTCATAGAACGCCGACAAGCACTGTTCCAATGTTGAGGACACTCGAAAGCTGCGCCATTTTTGCGTCCTTTGTTTTTGAGAATTCCGAGATTTTTCAAGGATGCATCGCTGCATCCTAGACGAGCCAAAACTACCCACAATCCTCTGCGTTCACTGGGCGGGTTGTTGGCTGTTTCCCAAAGTGAAGGCTGCAGCCTTGCTAGGACGCGTCCTTGCTAGTCGCGTCCTATGGAGATGAGACTCGAGTGCTAGCTCGAGTGCTTCCTAGCGTTTGTAACGTCAGACTTTGGGAACGACTTGGTAGTGTGGAAGCGCTTCCGCTTTTTAATACTGCGTGTCCGCTTGTAAACACATGTGCGCTTATGAATAAAACATGGCAGCAATCAAGCTGATCGATATTTATTTGACTTTTGTCTGTTATGAATGCGGTCATGTCTCCTTCGCATGGAGCCTCTTAGGGGAAGTCACAAAAGCTTTGTTGTGGTTGATCGAATTGTCTTTATTAAAAGGAAAATCCATTAAATTTTTATAAAACTAATTGAAATTGTCTGAGAACTTAATTCATGCATCACATTTACAGTACGGTTGATTACTATTATGCAGGGGGAAAAAGACAAAGAAAGAGATGATAAACGTGTATATATTTGGATACATTATTTAACTGATCTGATTCATTCATTCATATATGCCTACAATCTACCAGTGCTTTGAACACATAAGTATATCATATAAATTACAATTATATACGTTCATTAAAAATTACAAACATTGCAAATGATCGGTTGTGCATTAATTTTACAACATTGGATAGTGGCACTATCCCTTCCACCGGTAAACAAATGTTTGTGCGCCACCCTAAAGGTGCGGCCACACCAGACGCGTATCTCGCGTACTTCGCGTATGAAATCGCCATTTTTTCCATAGGGAACCATTGGTTTACGCGCGTATTACGCGTATTACGCGTAATATGCGTATAAGCAAAATTTTACGCGCGTATTGCGCGTATGAGGCGCGTATATTTACGCGCTATACGCGCGTATATCGCGTATATCGCGTACATTTCAAGAGTTCAAAAAATTGAACTTTTTACGCTCATACGCATGACGATTAGCCATGTTGCCCAATCAGCGTTGAGCTTGACCCGACGTCACTGGCAGAGAGTAGTGAGCTTGGACAGAAGCATACGGCCGACATCTTTCTTTATTCTGTGTGGAAATAGTAACATAGTTACGCCATTAAATGCTTTTATGGAAACATTTCTAGCGAGAAATGTGCATTTTACTTTCATAATGTTCGCTCGGTGAATGTGAAGGATGTTTGGTTTGATAGTTATGACGAAGAGGGAACGCTCCGTTCACTTGCATGGACAGAGTCTCTGGTTACTAAGCAACCTCAACGTCTTGGCGGACTATTTCTCTGCTGATCAACACTACAGACACTACACGAACAGAAATGGAGGTGGATCAAAATATCATCGTCGCCGTGTGCGGCCGTCCTGTCCTGTACGACACCACGATGGTGTCGTACAGGGACAGGAACAAAACAGAGAGGGCGTGGGTCGACGTGGCAGAGGATATTGGCGTTCCTGGTAAGATCAGTGAATAATGTGTGTGTGTATTTTGCTTGGCTTCAGCTATCGGTTGTGTTCTACTATGAAAAAAGTTAGCGCCGGTTAGCGGTAGCACCAGTTAGCAGTAATATTAAGTGATACTACTACAACAGACTGTCCCGCTTGTCAGGTTACACAACTTAATATGTATATATGTTCTTGTCAGTGGACGTATGTCGCAGGAGGTGGAAGTCACTCAGGGACAGGTATAGCGCGTATTGCGCGTATTGCGCGTATGCGACCATTTTTGACACAAAATGGTCAAGCAACATTTTACGCGCGTATCTCGCGTAAAAAGTACGCGAGATACGCGTCTGGTGTGGCCGCACCTTAAGGCGCACAAAAGCCTCCGTTTGCTGGGCTGACCCTAAAAAAAACGATTCAACACAAACATAAATAGGTATACATAAATAATGTAATCTTGTGAGCGAGTAAATTGACATTGGTGACAGTGGTGTTTAACACCAGCTACGTCCATGCAAAATATAGCAACGTATCATTAGGTTGCAAAAACGTTTGAAAAGTGGCACAGGTCTTTAGGCTTGATTATTTGCATTAACATGATGAATCTATAAAAAGCAATACGGCACAAAATATTTCTGAAAACTAATATAACTTCACTTCGTTTGAACGTGTACTGCTCTGCCATTTTCAAGAACCCGCCCAGTGAACGCAGAGGATTGTGGGTAGTTTTGGCTCGTCTAGGATGCAGCGATGCATCCTTGAAAAATCTCGGAATTCTCAAAAACGAAGGACGCAAAAATGGCGCGCCTTTCGAGTGTCCTCAATGTAGAACTATATGCAATGCTCATACGCATTGTCACAGGTGAGCCTCCGTACCGAGCGAGAAGGCATGTGCGCATGCGTGCTGGCACGGAGGTCGGAGGAAGATAGTTCGTGGCCACCCAAGAGATGTCTGTTAGTCGATGAACCCTGTGAATGTTAAATAAATATCCTGAAAGATACTAAGGACTATTATTGAACACATCTTAAAACACTCAACATTGGAACAGTGCTTGTCGGCGTTCTATGACGTAGCGTCCTTGAAAGGGCGGTCGTTGAGCATGCTTTCCTTGACATTGGGAAACAGCCCTTGAAAATGGCAGAGCAGTGCACGTTCAAATGAACTGAAGTTATATTAGTTTTCAGAAATATTTTGTGCCGTATTGCTTTTTATAGATTCATCATGTTAATGCAAATAATCAAGCCTAAAGACCTGTGCCACTTTTCAAACGTTTTTGCAACTTAATGATACGTTGCTATATTTTGCATGGACGTAGCTGGTTTTAAACACCACTGTCACCAATGTCAATTTACTCGCTCACAAGATTACATTATTTATGTATACCTATGTTTGTGTTGAATCGTTTTTTTAGGGTCAGCCCAGCAAACGGAGGCTTTTGTGCGCCAGGTGGCGCGCAAACATTTGTTTACCGGTGGAAGGGATAGTGCCACTATCCAATGTTGTAAAATTAATGCACAACCGATCATTTGCAATGTTTGTAATTTTTAATGAACGTATATAATTGTATTTTATATGATATACTTATGTGTTCAAACCACTGGTAGATTGTAGGCATATATGAATGAATGAATCAGATCAGTTAAATAATATATCCAAATAAATACATTTTTATCATCTCTTTCTTTGTCTTTTCCCCCCTGCATAACAGTAATCAAACGTACTGTAAATGTGATGCATGAATTAAGTTCTCAGACAATTTCACTTCGTTTTATAAAAATTGAATGGATATTCCTTTTAATAAAGACGATTCTATCAACCGCAACAAAGCTTTTGTGACTTCCCCAAAGAGGCTCCATGCGAAGGAGACATGACCGCATTCATAACAGACAAAAGTCAAATAAATATCGATCAGCTTGATTGCTGCCATGTTTTATTCATAAGCGCACATGTGTTTACAAGCGGACACGCAGTATTAAAAAGTGGAAGCGGAAGCGCTTCCACACTACCAAGTCGTTCCAAAGTCTGAACGTTACAAACGCTAGGAAGCACTCGAGCTAGCATTCTAGTCTCTATGGCAAGCCATCCCCGCCAGAAAACGGCATCATTTAGACGCGTATCACCTTCATTACGCCGTAAAAAACGCCGTAAAATGTAGAAAAACGCCGTAAAATACGCCGTCATGCGCAAAAAAGCGCCGCTTTTTACGCCGCAATTGAGCCTTTGAAGAGCGCTCGTAAAAAGCGCCGTTTTGAACATCAAACCGCGTGTAAAATACGGCGCTTTTGTGCACATCACAACGCCGTAAAATACGGCGTTTCTCTAGTATGCTAATAATCTCCGCCCTTCTTTTCTCTCAGCCAAGGCATTTGAAGTGTTTGCGCCCAATCGCTGAACAAGACAAGCAGACCAAATCAGTTCAACACAGATCTCCTCTCATTTGGCGTTAGTTGTAGCGTCATATTCATATAGATATATATATTAGTAAATGCAGTTTCAACGTTGTGATAACCGTGGTCCAATCGATAGAGACGCTTGCTATGTAGGGAAGAGGTTGTCGGATCGAATCTATATATTGTCAGATTTGTGCTTTTGTCAGATGGTCACGCTTTTATGATCGCAATGCTTTTTAGTCCGCAAGCCAGACCTCCTGTGTTATAAGTTCCAAATTCAGTGCCTTTTTAGTCAGCCAGCCAGATCATCTAGGTGTCTTGTTACACGCTTTATAAGTTAATTATATTTAAATTATTACAGCCATGGAGCCTTTATTTTCGCGGAGTTATCGTAACATCCTCTCTTGTTCAATCGATATAAATACACAGTGGAAAGGAGTGAGAGGGAGCCATAGAGAGAGACACTGATGAACTGGGGAGCCATGCTCTAACAACGTTCAGAGGCTTGTAACAGTCTACTGAGTCTGACACGGTGCTTAAATGGGCTCTGGAGACGCAGGAATGTTGTTGGATTCAACTATTTGTGCATGGAAGCAAAAAAATATCTCCCCATCAAGGCCAACAGCAGAGTAGCCGAAATGAATAGACTGATATGAATGCTTCAAATATTAAAACCTGATTGATTAGGCCTATGCCGACATAATATCAGTCCTAATCCTGAACGCACCGTGCGTACATTTTTCACGGCATTTTCCCCCAGACAGACAGACAGACAGACAGACAGACAGACAGACAGACAGACAGACAGACAGACAGACAGACAGACAGACAGAAACTTTATTTACCCCAAACTAACTTTCATAATCCAGCAGGTTACACAATACAAATAACTCTTACACAAATACAGACAGCCTATACAGTAGGCTAATACAGCGCCCACCTCAGCAAAAGGTAAAATGTAAAAAGAAGATATAAGCTACATTTAAAATACAGATGCTGTAGCCTACATAAAAATACAGATGCCACATGAAATATGAAAATAGGATGCAATGTATAAATATGCAAAACTAGGATATAACTAGGCTTTAATGAGAATACTTGGTTAACTTACATTTGTGCAATGACTATCCTCCTAAATTAAATTAGTTAGATGGAAAGATTTTTGTCTTGACAGACAGACAGACAGACAGACAGACAGACAGACAGACAGACAGACAGACAGACAGACAGACAGACAGACAGACAGACAGACAGACAGACAGACAGACAGACAGACAGACAGACAGACAGACAGACAGACAGACAGACAGACAGACAGACAGACAGACAGACAGACAGACAGACAGACAGACAGACAGACAGACACTTTATTTACCCCAAACTAACTTTCATAATCCAGCAGGTTACACAATACAAATAACTCTTACACAAATACAGACAGCCTATACAGTAGGCTAATACAGCGCCCACCTCAGCAAAAGGTAAAATGTAAAAAGAAGATATAAGCTACATTTAAAACACAGATGCTGTAGCCTACATAAAAATACAGATGCCACATGAAATATGAAAATAGGATGCAATGTATAAATATGCAAAACTAGGATATATATAGGCTATAATGAGAATACTTGGTTAACTTACATCTGTGCAATGACTATCCTCCTAAATTAAATTAGTTAGATGGAAAGATTTTTGTCAATGGAATGATCCTGTCACTTTACTGCCACACATTGTGTGTGTCAGTAAAGTGATGAGGTAGGAGAATCCGTGTATGGTTCGTTCTTTGAATATTCCGATTTATAACAAAATCAGAAAAAACTATTAACAGGATTGTTTTTTGGTTTTTCAAATTTGGTTTTGAAACTGAAAAAGGGCAAAAGGAATAAACAAATAAACGGCATTTGATTTTGTGTGTTGGTTTTTAAAACCCGAAACAGAAAAACAAATAGGGCCTACATAAATAGATACATTTATAGTTATAGGCTACACCAGAAGGCAGAACGCAGCGAAGAAAAAAGAGCCAACCACCTAAACCAGCAATAGACTGTCTAATTATATTTAGCCTTATGGCCGCACTTGAACCTTATGGTGATTTTATTCGTGAACTATTTGACACTGGAAAGACACGATGCGATCAGTACCGCTCTAAAGCATTCTGGTGCCCCGAAGTACTCCGTTATGATGGTGAGGAGGTTCTGTGTGGAGCACAACCTTCGAAGAAGAAATCTAGTTCCGCCGGCTCCCATGGGAAACAATAAAGCTGCCCATTGTAGAATGCGAGAGACTCGATGGAACGTTTGAAACGTCTTTATATGTATTATTATTATTTATTTTTAAACAACCTCTTGCCTACAGAGCAAGCGTCTCTATCGATTGGGCCACGGCCACGGTGACTACACTGTAGGAACTGGATTTACTAATATATATCGATATGACGCTACAACTAACAACAAATGAGAGGAGAACTGCTCAAAGCAGATCAGTGCTAAACTGATTTGGTCTGCTTGTCTTGTTCAGCGATTGGGCGCAAACACTTCAAATGCATTGGCTGAGAGAAAAGAAGGGCAGAGATTATTAGCATACTAGAGAGACGGCGTATTTTACGGCGTTGTGATGTGCACAAAAGCGTCGTATTTTACGCGCGGTTTGATGTTCAAAACGGCGCTTTTTACGCGCGGTCTTGAAAGGCTTAATTGCGGCGTATAAAGCGGCGCTTTTTTGCGCATGACGGCGTATTTTACGGCGTTTTTCTACATTTTACGGCGTTTTTTACGGCGTAATGAAGGTGATACGCGTCTAAATGATGCCGTTTTCTGGCGGGGATGGCTTGCCATAAGTCTCATCTCCATAGGACGCGACTAGCAAGGACGCGTCCTAGCAAGGCTGCAGCCTATGGCAAGCCATCCCCGCCAGAAAACGGCATCATTTAGACGCGTATCACCTTCATTACGCCGTAAAAAACGTTGTAAAATGTAGAAAAACACTGTATTTTACGCCGTCATGCGAAAAAAAGCGCCGCTTTTTACGCCGCAATTAAGCCTTTCAAGAGCGTGCGTAAAAAGCGCCTTTTGAACATCAAACCGCGCGTAAAATACGGCGCTTTTGTGCACATCACAACGCCGTAAAATACGGCGTCTCTCTAGTATGCTAATAATCTCTGCCCTTCTTTTCTCTCAGCCAATGCATTTGAAGTGTTTGCGTCCAATCGCTGAACAAGACAAGCAGACCAAATCAGTTTAGCACAGATCTGCTTTGAGGAGTTGTCCTCTCATTTGTTGTTAGTTGTAGCGTCATATCGATATATATTAGTAAATCCAGTTCCTACAGTGTGGTCACCGTGGCCGTGGCCCAATCGATAGAGACGCTTGCTCTGTAGGCAAGAGGTTGTTTAAAAATAAATAATAATAATACATATAAAGATGTTTCAAACGTTCCATCGAGTCTCTCGCATTCTACAATGGACAGCTTTATTGTTTCCCATGGGAGCCGGCGAAACTAGATTTCTTCTTCGAAGGTTGTGCTCCACACAGAACCTCCTCACCATCATAACGGAGTACTTCGGGGCACCAGAATGCTTTAGAGCGGTACTGATCGCGTCGTGTCTTTCCAGTGTCAAATAGTTCACGAATAAAATCACCATAAGGTTCAAGTGCGGCCATAACTGAACGAACCATACACGGGTTCTCCTACCTCATCACTTTACTGACACACACAATGTGTGGCAGTAAAGTGACAGGATCATTCCATAGACAAAAATCTTTCCATCTAACTAATTTAATTTAGGAGGATAGTCATTGCACAGATGTAAGTTAACCAAGTATTCTCATTATAGCCTAGTTATATCCTAGTTTTGCATATTTATACATTGCATCCTATTTTCATATTTCATGTGGCATCTGTATTTTTATGTAGGCTACAGCATCTGTATTTTAAATGTAGCTTATATCTTCTTTTTACATTTTACCTTTTGCTGAGGTGGGCGCTGTATTAGCCTACTGTATAGGCTGTCTGTATTTGTGTAAGAGTTATTTGTATTGTGTAACCTGCTGGATTATGAAAGTTAGTTTGGGGTAAATAAAGTGTCTGTCTGTCTGTCTGTCTGTCTGTCTGGGGGAAAATGCCGTGAAAAATGTACGCATGTTGCGTTCAGGATTAGGACTGATATTATGTCGGCATAGGCCTAATCAATCGGGTTTTAATATTTGAAGCATTCATATCAGTCTATTCTTTTCGTAGGCTACTCTGCTGTTGGCCTTGATGGGGAGATATTTTTTTGCTTCCATGCACAAATAGTTGAATCCAACAACATTCCTGCGTCTCCAGAGCCCATTTAAGCACCGTGTCAGACTCAGTAGACTGTTACAAGCCTCTGAACGTTGTTAGAGCATGGCTCCCCAGTTCATCAATGTCTCTCTCTATGGCTCCCTCTCACTCCTTTCCACTGTGTATTTACATCGATTGAACAAGAGAGGATGTTACGATAACTCCGCGAAAATAAAGGCTCCATGGCTGTAATAATTTAAATATAATTAACTTATAAAGCGTGTAACAAGACACCTAGATGATCTGGCTGGCTGACTAAAAAGGCACTGAATTTGGAACTTATAACACCGGAGGTCTGGCTTGCGGACTAAAAAGCATTGCGATCATAAAATCGTGACCATCTGACAAAAGCACAAATCTGACAATAAATGGATTCGATCCAACAACCTCTTCCCTACATAGCAAGCGTCTCTATCGATTGGACCACGGTTATCACAACGTTGAAACTGCATATACTAATATATATATCTATATGAATATGACACTACAACTAACGCCAAATGAGAGGAGATCTGTGTTGAACTGATTTGGTCTGCTTGTCTTGTTCAGCGATTGGGCGCAAACACTTCAAATGCATTGGCTGAGAGAAAAGAAGGGCGGAGATTATTAGCATACTAGAGAAACGCCGTATTTTACGTCGTTGTGATGTGCACAAAAGCGCCGTATTTTACACGAGGTTTGATGTTCAAAACAGCGCTTTTTACGTGCGCTCTTGAAAGGCTCAATTGCGGCGTAAAAAGCAGCGCTTTTTTGCGTGTGGCAATATGTGGTTTGTTGTCATGGTGACTGTCAGCTGTGCGGCAGTCCCAGCCAATCACGGTGGGAGACTATCTATAAAGGCGGGCGTAGAGCACCTGTCGGCCTCTTGCTTGCCGTAGGCTGGGTCACGTTGCGCCTGGGCGTCCATTTCCGCTTCCGTGCGGTGACAGGTGAGCTGCCGGTCACGGCTGCATCTCTCTCGCATGTTGCCCATCCAGTACTAATTTTAGTTATTGTTTTGTAAAGGCTCTTGCTTGCCGGAGGCTGGGTCACGTAGCTCCTGTGCGTCTATTTCCGCTTCTGTGCAGTGATAGGTGAGCTGCCGGTCACGGCTGCATCTCTCTTATACGTTGCCTTTCCAGTGCTAATTTTTAGTTATTGTGTTGTAAAGGGCTCACTTGGATGTTGCTGCTGGCTGCGCGCTGCTCATCGATACATAGCCGATGCCGCCTACTGAACTGTCGCTTTTGGATAGCGTCCCGTTCCCTGCTCCACGCCACGTTGGCCGGGACTGCCCGATTGGGTGGCCGACAGTAGCGGCGCAGCGGCGGCCAATCCACCTATAAAAACCACTGCTGCTTTGCCTCCACGTTATTACCGCCTTGCCAGGGCCAGCTCGGACCCGATCGCTTTGCCGTTCATTCGGCTAGCGATAGTTTGTTCCTTTTCCTGTTGTGTCGCTATCTCTTTTGTTTAGTTACATTCTAAAGTGTGTATGTTATGTTATGTAAGAGTTTTTGCTGATTTCTCCTTGTGTTTACTTATTATAGATTTTGTTTATTTAATTAATTTCTCTTATTATTATTTTGTTTCCATTATGTTTTCTAACTGGTTGCTCTGCGATCCCCCTCAATTCAGGTGCTGAGCCTACGGTGGTGGACTGGTGTCCTGGTCACGGTGTCCCTTTTGTATTGTGTTTGCATTTGGTTTATTTTTCATTTGTTTTACGTGTGGTGTTCCTGGGACCCCCTTTCCTTTGGATGCAGGTGTTCACAGTAGGTCTCAGCACTGATTGGATCTCAGCACCCAATTTCCCTCCTTAGTGAGTAATTCTCTAGTTTTAAGAACAGACATTTTGTATAAATAAATGTATTTTTGTATGATCGAACTGCCGTCTCTGCCTCATTGCATAACGGACCTCAGTGCCTTTCCTTCATTTGTGCTAGCCCACTTAAAATAAATCTCTGGGTGAAATTCCCAGGGTGGCGTTGTCTGGCAATAATTAATGCTACCGATACTGCCTTAAGAAAAGGGGCATCACTCCATAGCTCGTGCTGCCACATGCGCATGACGGCGTATTTTACGGCGTTTTTCTACATTTTACGGCGTTTTTTAGAGAAGGGTCCAGCTGCAGGCTTGGGCGTTCCCGTCATGACACAAAAACGCCCATCGGGCGTTCCCGTCATGACACAAAAACGCCCATCAGGCGTTCCTGTCGCGTTTCATCGATCAATCAAGAAGAGGTGAGTGAGTTTCGCAAGGCATGCTGGGTATGCTACCCTTCCTTTTTTGGCGGTTTTACCTCGTAGTAACTTTCCAGAAAAATGAAAGGGTTATGATGAGAGATTATGTCAGTAAGTATGATATTGTTTATTTGACAACATTGGCTGTGAAGTATTCTCATTTAAATCACTGATTTAGCTGTGGTATCGTTGTATCCGAATTTGAATCCGATATAAATACTCGTGACAAGCATGGTTCGGTAGCAGCGAATGCTATGCTATCGTCCATAAACGTTGCATACTATTCAGAAATCAGCAACGTTTAAGACGGTTTGTAGGTAGAGGGTAAAGTTCGCAGCGAAGGCTTTGCCGATTATTTTACTGTAAGGTTAACGTTACCAAAGTAGGGGAGAGCCGGGTCGATTGAAACACTTTTCAGTTCAACGTCTTTTTCAAAGATGACGTTACGTATACAAATAATTTTAACATGTGATCAACAACTCACAGGTGTGTTCTCTTAGTTGCAAGTGAAATTTAATACATATGTTGGATGATCGAGCTGTTTTTTAACTTTGAACGTATGTTGACATTTGTTTCAAACGCCCCGCCTAGTCGGGACGTTTGAAACACGCATGCGGGACGAATGAAACAGCATATTTTAAAACTAATCTATTGCCCTTACTCTTGTTTTTATGCAACATACCAGACAACATACTAGTGTACTCTTCATTGCTAAAATTTCACATAATTCCGCATAATATAAATAGGTCAAAATATATTTTTGGCCCGTGCGTAATTGTCAAGATGCACATTTCGATTAAAACTCACCTTTCTTCTTTTGGACGACTAAATTTGCATTCAATTTACTTATTTCCCTGTCCTAAGTCATGTTTAAGGATACACAGTTGAACATCCTTTTATTTATTTTAAACAAAAACGACCAGGTCAACAGGATATCACGAGACCTGTTACAGCGGAAATTTATCCAAGCGCCGCACGGGGTTAATTTCTTTTCAACACGCACAGCCCGGCGCACAGAAGCATCCGGAGTCTCTGTGGACAGGTAAGTGGCTAAACTTATTTTATCTGATAAATATTGTGTAATAGTCTGCACATTGACATGAACATTATGTTGAAATCATATAATAAGCAGAACTTTGATGAAGATTGCACTCTAGCTGATTGATGGTAATGGCTGGAGAAAAAAATAAATCGGCATGCCATGTGTCATGACCAAGAGCAAGGGTGTAGTAGGCTAGCCTATAGCTTATACCCAGCAGTTTTTAAGTGTGCATGTCCACTAAATTAAATTATTATTGTCATAATTTAATGTAGCCGTTGTTATTTTGGATGCGTTACAATCATGGACAAAAAGTAGGCCTACCCAGCAAAATATGTAATAGCCCAGCTCCCACTCATAGCCTAACCCAGGCCTAATAGTTAGTTAGTTAATCAGTCTATAATGTTAAGTGAATTGTGCTGTAGGCCTACATTTACAGTATTTCCACTGCAAACTAGTGAAGACGCATGGACAGTATAGTAGGCTAAATATTTGTATTCTTTGTCACACAGGTGACACAGGTAGTGTGTACTCCCGTCGGTGCAAGCCTCATGGATCACACTGGACCCAAGGTGGGGGTGACTCCATCAGCGGGCCAGGTGATGGTGGGAGGAGCAGCTGAGGTGGCACCAGGGGTGACTCCAGCAAGGGGGGCGGCATCAGGAGCGGGCGAGAAGAGCCTCTTCTTGGGAGCCCGAGAGGAGGGAGGCTGCTTGGCGGGATGACGCTGCTTCAGAGTTCGGGTCGTAAGTATAGCAGTTGTCCTGAAAACATAAAATGTGCATTTTAATGCTAATTGAATTACTTTAAATGTGGTAGGTCTACATGACTGTAGACAAAGGAAGGCCAGACAAGATATGAGATGCAAGAGTAACTCCAAATGCCTCTTTCTCCCTTTTCTCTAATGTCCATTGGCTGCAACCTGCGGGTGCAGTGGGGAGGGAATGACAGCAGCACTATGCCGTTGGCTCTGCAGTAATCGATTGCTGCAATTGACAGGTGGGACGGGTGATTGTCCAGCAGGCGGAGCAGCTTCGACTCCTCGGACACGGGTGTGACTCCGCTGAGGTCACTGACCTGACCTGCTTCTGCCCCATCTGGGCGCACCTGGACAGTGGTGACCCCTGTAAATAGTTGTGTGAGCATAGTTGTGTATATATATAGTGATGTGTATATAGTTGTTTTGATATGTATATAGTTGTTAGCATCGTTTCTACTAGTTAAGTGTATATCGTTTTTTTCATATTTATATGGTTGTGAGCATAGTTTATTTTTATAAATGTATTTATGTGTTTATAGTTGTGTTTTATATTAATAAAGTTCATATTAAATACCGGTTTCATTAATGTTCCAAATATCCTTGGCCTGGAACTGGTGCCTGTCCAGCACCGTCTTTCAATTTTGGTAGAACAAGTTGACATTGTTTTGATTGAAGCTGGACAACCGTTGTTGGCTAGTGGCCTCTGGACGCCGAAGGGGGAAGCTGCTACTGCGCTCCATGAAGGAGGTGATCCAGTCCTTCCTCGACCAGGATGCAGGGAATGTGCAGCTGAAATGCACGGGGTCGTAAACAGTTGATGTACATTTGTGTGTTTATGTTTATGTTATTTGTTCATATTTATTAATTAAACTATGTGCATAGCATACATGTGTGCCTGTCCAAAAATGTATAGCCCTTTTCACAACACTGACCTCATTAGGGGTGAGCCCAATATGAATGGCTTCTCTGCCCTCCCCTTCTCTCAGTAAACTGTTGATGCATGTGATAAACACGTTTTGTTCATTAAAAATATGTTATTAATTCAAAGCAGTAGTTAATCATTGCAAAACATTTATTAATTCTGTAATTTATACAGGTATTGATCGTGCAATGTGCGCGCAATTACGCATGGTGATGTGCGGGACGTTTGAAACAGGTGTTTCAATCGTCCCGACAGCGACTACTGACACTTAAACCTTTTTTACCTCTAAACTTCAAAACTGTGACATTGCACACTTTATCACAGGTTTAAGTACTAATTCATCTGTTGTATAGTCATATTATTATGGCATGAAACAAAAAATACAACTATTTATTACAAAAAAACTACCGCAGGAAGGATTTTACTTACAGCTCTCGAAAACAAGTTTGCGGGATAACATCTGAACGGCTTGACGGCATTACACGAAATTTCCCGGGGTTGGTCGGTCTTGCTTGCTGAACGTGGTGACGAATTTTGACGTGAAAGCCTTGCGTGGTTTTCGAGTAAATCGCTGTGTTTCAATCGTCCCGTGTTTCAATCGACCCGGCTCTCCCCTACATTGTTAAGTTGGATGTTAAGGTGTCAGCTGGCATGGTAAGAGGCATGAAATCGCGGCCACTCTGCTTCGTTGTGGTGACACACGCATCGGATTAAACTGTGCATGTAAACGTACTAGTATGTCTAAACTAACTAGTATGTTTACATGCATGGCATATCAGAGAATTCTGTCAGTTCGGTCGCGGCGCAACGAATGAATAAAGATCGTTAGCACTCTGAAAAACAGATGACAGATGTGCCCTTAGTTACTACTTTATTACCTCGTTGATGACCAACGTTTAGGAAAACATGTACTTTTAATTCACCCTTGGGTGAAATCGAAGCGTAGTGTGTACTGAATGCGTGTTGATGATGATGCATATATGAATTGCAACTTACACGTCTTCCAAACCTTTTCAGTACCCTGGTCCCTGGCACATGCTTTGTCCAATGGACCTTGGCTGACGAGGTAAAACGTGTGGCTTTAGAGTAGCATTCACTGGTAGACAGGCAGGCCTCTAGATTGTTTATTATGATTTAATGAAGTGTTCCTATGTGACGCTGATGGGCCCTGGTTGCTGCTAAATGCTTGTTGAAAGTGCATTGTGCACTTTTTGTATGTAGCTACAAAATGAGGGTGGATATCACTTTATAGTTTATAGGCATTATATACTAATAAGAATCATTGACAAATCACATTCCCCTTTTACCACCACAGGACGCACCTCACCAGTATCAGAGCAACAGCTGTGGGGTGTTTATGCTGCTGGTGAGATGCATTATTTTCAGAAATGATGACTGATGACTAGTTTGTAAAACAACTAACTCATTTGTATGTTAATTTCAGTACGCAATGTATTCTACCCTCAAAAGCAATATGATTTCAGTGAGGTGAGTTCTTTCAAATCTCAATCAGATGTGTAGCATGAAATATAAGGCTTTTAATAATTTAGTCATCCTTACTGGAGGCTACAATTAACATGCATCATAGGTCATACACATTACTTTGTCTTCAGGTACTGCACTTACGGGAGGAGATGGCTACATCTTCACAATAATTTACACTGCCATAGTACACTGCTAAACAGTACTGTAACATGGATTTGTATTAGGCTATGAAGTCATTTAAAGCATAACTTTACTTTTCAGGGGGACATGCTCTCTATCAGGAGGTGGTGGTTGGACAGCTGTTGGAGACCTTTATACTTGAAAGGTTTATATACTGTGTCCATGTTGCTATTTACTTATTTTTGGTGCTCACGAAGATCGTAGCCAATACACTTGTCTCTCTGTCTCTAGCCCTGCAGAACTAGCTGGCTCCTTCTCACCCTCTCCATCTCCCCATCTCAGTCACACCTTCCAATCACTAAGCAGTGAAAGGTATTACATACTATGTCCATACTTTTCTATTTACATATATTCTCTCTTGCTCTTTCTCAGACTTTTGATCGATCAGTGACTGCCTTTTTGTTTAATGGTGTGGGTAGTGTTGGTCTGGGCTTGTGTGATTTGAATTGAAGGTTGATTATAATCCCTGTTTCTCCCTCTCTCTCGCTCTCCTTCACTCTTTTTCGGCTCTCGCTCTCTCTAGCCCTGCAGGACTAGCTGGCACACCAAGCTCACCCTCTGCATCTCCCCATCTCAGCCACACGCTCCAATCTGGCACAACAGAGGACAGGCCATTCTTACCACCCGAAGTCCTTCAGCAAATTGTACAAGAGACGCTGAGACTGGACATGGCGATGCTTGGCGTGTTCAACAGGGTTTCAAACACATTCCGAGAACTAATCAAGCCTCTCCATCCTTCCATATATATAAATGACAGTTTGGCAGGGGACATTAAGCTTAATAAAGACAATCTCATATACATAACGGTTAGAAAGATTTACAACAATGCAGGCTGTGGCAGTGGCCTTGCGCTACGCCTCAAAGGCTTCTCAAAAAATAATTGGCCAAGCGCACCCCTGGTACTGAGGAACGTTGCATATGGCAGGTTTGTCATAAAAGATGTCTGCCTAGCATAATGTTCTTTTATTACTCCTTTTTCATTTTATTTGGGACGTCTTTTTTTGCAATCCCTTCCATTTGTAAATGTACATACTACTGTAGTAAATGTATCTGCCCAGAAATGCTGGTATTTTATTACTCCTTTCTTTTTTGTTTTTGTGACAAATGCTATACGATGTATAACATACATTTGTGCCTACGATGTATAACATACATTTGTGCCTACGATGTATGTTGTAAGGTTAATTGTTACAGAGCAATTACTGTATTTTGTCTTTATTGAAAACATACAGTGGGAAAAGTAAGTGAACACTTGGAGTCAAATGGCCTACTGTTTGAGCCTTCATAGTGTCTGGTAACTGGATTTGAACTGCATAATGTCCCAAATGTTATTTTAATCTATTCATTATTTAATTTGGGCATATTCTTAAACAACTATATCAAACATCTCACTTATACCTAATACGGTAATACCCTACCTATACTAACCCAGAAGATAATGAACATGAGATCATGGAGCCTCCCTGTAATGATCGTGTTGCATCAAGTTTGATGCAAAGTGTGGGCCGAGATCCGACACATAAATGTAAGCTACTGTAGGCCTAGCTGGCTAACGTACCCGTATTACGAGATCGAAGAAGAACGGGGCGCTAACGTCAGTTCTATGCTGCCCATACTACTAGATCGACGAAGAAGAACGGGGCGTTCCAGCCTGCGTGGGGGGGGGGGGGGGGGCGTTTTAGTCTGCCTGAACGAGAACGCCCACGACACGGGAACGCCCATTTGTGTCTGCAGTCGGATGATATTGGTTTTTTACGGCGTAATGAAGGTGATGCGCGTCTAAATGATGCCGTTTTCTGGCGGGGATGGCTTGCCATACATTTGCGGGCGTAAAAAGCGGCGCTTTTTTGCGCATGACGGCGTAAAATACGCAGTTTTTCTGCATTTTACGGCGTATTTTACGGCGCAATGAAGGTGATACGCGTCTAAATGATGCCGCTTTCTGGCGGGGATGGCTTGCCATACAAATGAGCCTTTCAAGAGCGCGCGTAAAAAGCGCCGTTTTGAACATCAAAACGCGCGTAAAATACGGCGCTTTTGTGCACATCACAACGCCGTAAAATACGGCGTTTCTATAGTATGCTAATAACCTACGCCCTTCTTTTCTCTCAGCCAATGCATTTGAAGTGTTTGCGCCCAATCGCTGACCAAGACAAGCAGACCAAATCAGTTTAACACAGATCTGCTTTGAGGATTTCTCCTCTCATTTGGCGATAGTTGTAGCGTCATTTAGATACATATATTAGTAAATGTATTTATAACTGTGGTTCCCTTGGCACATTTGATAGAGACGCTTGATCTATAGGCAGGAGGTTGTCGGATCGAATCCATTTATTACCGGATTTCTGCTTTTGTCAGATGGACACGCTTTTATGATCGCAATGCTTTTTCGTCGGCGAGCCAGACCTCCTGTGTTATAAGTTCCAAAGACAGTGCCTTTTTAGTCAGCCAGCCAGATAATCTCGGTGTCTTGTAACACGCTTTATAAGTTAATTATATTTAAATTATTATAGCCATCGAGCCTTTATTTTCGTGGAATTATCGTTACATCCTCTCTCGTTCAATCGATATAAATACACAGTGGAAAGGAGTGAGAGGGAGCCACAGTTACAAAAGTGTCAAACAAGCTGTCCTCTAAATCACCATTTCCCTAGGCCTATATGTTTTCAGGCCGACAAATGGTTGAAATAAAGTAACGTTGTGACCCGGCGCATATTAGACTTGTTAAATGCAGAAATGCTTGCTGGCAGTGTCTATTCAGTTTCAACACTCCAATTCCAAAATTATGTTTTCATGTCGTCAAATGCTCGAAATAAAGTCAGGTTGTGCCTCGACATCTACTTGACCCAGTCTCACCAATATGCGTACAGATCGCACGGTTTGACACTTTCAAAATGCGTGCAGTACATACGCCAAATGACCATTTCGCGTGCATATGATATGCAAAACCCAGCAACAACATATATTATATTCCCTCAAATATTATAACTTTCAAAACATTGGCCAAAGTGGAATATCTTTTTTATTTGGGCTGCTTCTAGGACATTTTGGGTGGATTTTGAACGGTATGTGGGCAGGACGTTTTTTGCAGGACCTGGCAACCCTGCGCTGTTGCCCGAGGTGGTGAAATGCTCCGGAACAGATCTGGATCCACTATGGCCAAAAGACTTGTATGCCCCCCCTCCCCACTTAAATAAATACTATGGCAGAATAAAGAATAAATTCATGCATTATCATTCCACTTGAACATGTGTTTTTACAGTATAGCGTGGTGGAGGGATGACGTATGTTGGCCAACCCGGAAGCGTCGCCCTGGGTTCCCTTGACAAAAAGCCAACGGGGTTTTCCATTGGATTTTGGATTATTGCAGAAAAAATACCCCCTCAAAAACTGAAAATAAATAAATAAATAAAAATATCCTTGCTCCAAAGAACGAAATGTAAACCAATGCATTCTGAATGGGAGTGTTTCTCAGATTTTTCCATGCTACACAGAACGAAATGTAAACCCATGCAAATAAAGACTTCATGGTCATAATCATTTAAATATCATTAATCTCCTGAGGGTGGTATTCTATTTTTTTCAACGGGGCTGCATCCAGTCACTTGACCATCATGGTTGCTATGGTGGTTGCTATCGACCACCCCCTCATACTTACATGGCTCTAAAAACCACGCGGCAAAGGAGCTGCCGTAAATTGTGTTGTTTTTGTCGTAAACTAGGGTCTGATGGTTAAAAAATAGACAGATATTCCAAGGTATCCTTAAAAGGCAGCTTGGATGTTTTTATTTTCTGCAGTTTAGACTTCTTCTATAACCTATTTTTGAAAGCAAAACACCAAGCTCATTGATTTAACGAGGCAGGGTTATTTGAAACAATTTATTCAATAAATATTTGTGAGAGGTCATTCCTTCTCCTGAGTTTGCTTCCTATTTATGTCTAGTGTACAACCCTACTGTCCACAAGCATCACGTAGCCATCCAAACTGCATATCTGAGAATCAGGCCTCTCTTTAATAATGACCAAACGTTATGAGAGAAATACACATTAACTTTTGTCTCATAAGCGGCGTGGTGCCGGCTCCTTTTGACCTTTTGACCCCTGACTTCTGGGGGAATAGCTGCATCAATTCATTAGTCAATCAGAAGCATGTAAATATCTTCCCGGTGACATAAGAGGGCGAACAAGGTGTCCTTTAACATCTACGCTTCCAGGCGATTACAACGGTGCCACACATGAGCATATTCGAACATGTTTAATGGTAGTAATTAGCTGATCGAAATTGGAGGCCTTAATCAATAATGAGCAGCTATTGATTTGCTTCCCGATAGAAATTTGTGACAAATGACATGTTATTTAGCATCTACACGTTGAGCTGAGTCCAATGACACTGAGCATGACACTCTAGCAAATGGTAACATGTATTTTACATGGTACACCTAGGTCTAGGACATGATCTCGGTGTAGCAAGAGGGCAAGCTTGATCTCATTGGACTCAGCTTAACGTATAGATGCTAAATAACATGTAATTTGTGAAGAATCTCCATCGGGAAGCAAATCTATAGCTGGTCATTATTGATAAAGGCCTCCAAAATCGACAGCTAATTACTACCCCGAAACATAGTCAAATATGATCATGTGTGGCACTGTTGCAATCGCCTCGAAACGTAGATGTCAAAGGACACCTTGTTTGCCCCGTTACGGCCCCGGGAAGTTATTTTCATACTTCTAATGGATTGATTCATATTTTAAGGTTCTCGGAGGGAGACTTTAAGATGCTGCAGCAGAAGTGTTGAGACGAAAGATGATATCAAGAAATTTATAGAATATTCCCATTCACATTATTATTCTTCGTCATAACATCCGACCAAACATCCTTTACATTCACCGAGCGAAGATTATGAAAGTCCAGGCCCCCCCTTCCTGAACTCGGGGTCCGACTGGGCCAAGTTTCGGGCAGGAAGGACCCCCCCTTCCTGCCCTCGGGGTCCGACCGGGCCAAGTTTCGGTGCGGGGGTCCCAGTTAGGCCCTAGAATAAGGTATTCAAATTTCAGGGCGGTAAGACCTTCCTATCTCAAAAACTGTTTTTCCACCACATTCTGAACCATTAGGTCTTGCCGGCAACACTTCTGAGGGGCTTTGTCCAAATGACAGTCCATTTGGGAAAACTTTTTTTCTCTAAGGGCTAGAAGTCCAAATCTCGGATATGTCGTTCTCGGGGCCCCGGGAAATGTGTGTAAACATTTTAGCATCCCTAGCTATCTCGAAAAGGCCGGAAAAGGGGTGTGACCTCCAACAGTACACTAAATGTACGTAAGACAGAGGTTAGTTTCTAGTCCTCATTTTTTGTGGGATGGAGGTGTACATTTGTGGCTTTAGGTGTGTAGACACAGCTGGCCTGTGGCCACGTTTTTGAAGTTTGGGGTCAAAAGGTCAAAAGGAGCCGGCACCACGCCGCTTATGAGATAACAAAAAGTTAATGTGTATTTCTCTAATAACTTTTTGTCATTATTAAAGAGAGGGCTGATTCTCAGATATGCATGTTGGATGGCTAGGGTGTAGGTCTGGGAAGAACTTCAGGCCAAAATCTTGCAAGTGAGCCGCTGGGTGAGGTGCAAAGAGATGGAGCACTTGCTGAGTCATTTCCTGTAGGGCTGGAGCCACAGGTTGGAGCGTATGCGTCCTTTCAGACCCCCTGATATATAAGAGACCCCAAGGTAGAGCTTACTTAAATGTTGTCGACTCAGTCACCTATTGCATCACTTCCTTTAGGGCTTCAGCCTCCTAATTGATCATTGTAGTAGGCTATAATTGAATGCCCTCTTTCATATATGATACCTCCTCCACTGGGACGTGGCAACAATTCTCTAAATCCATATGGGGAGGGGGGGGGGGATGCTTGTGGACAGTAGGGGTGTACACTAGACATAAATAGGAAGCAAACTCAGGAGAAGGAATGACCTCTCACAAATATTTATTGAATAAATTGTTTCAAATAACCCTGCCTCGTTAATTCAATGAGCTTGGTGTTTTGCTTTCAAAAATAGGTTATAGAAGGAGTCTAAACTGCAGAAAATAAAAACATCCAAGCTGCCTTTTAAGGATACCTTGGAATATCTGTCTATTTTTTAACCATCAGACCCTAGTTTACGACAAAAACAACACAATTTACGGCAGCTCCTTTGCCGCGTGGTTTTTAGAGCCATGTAAGTATGAGGGGGCGGTCGATAGCAACCACCATAGCAACCATGACGGTCAAGTGACTGGATGCAGCCCCGTTGAAAAAAATAGAATACCACCCTCAGGAGATTAATGATATTTAAATGATTATGACCATGAAGTCTTTATTTGCATGGGTTTACATTTCGTTCTGTGTAGCATGGAAAAATCGGAGAAACACTCCCATTCAGAATGCATTGGTTTACATTTCGTTCTTTGGAGCAAGGATATTTTTATTTATTTATTTATTTTCAGTTTTTGAGGGGGTATTTTTTCTGCAATAATCCAAAATCCAATGGAAAACCCCGTTGGCTTTTTGTCAAGGGAACCCAGGGCGACGCTTCCGGGTTGGCCAACATACGTCATCCCTCCACCACGCTATACTGTAAAAACACATGTTCAAGTGGAATGATAATGCATGAATTTATTCTTTATTCTGCCATAGTATTTATTTAAGTGGGGAGGGGGGGCATACAAGTCTTTTGGCCATAGTGGATCCAGATCTGTTCCGGAGCATTTCACCACCTCGGGCAACAGCGCAGGGTTGCCAGGTCCTGCAAAAAACGTCCTGCCCACATACCGTTCAAAATCCACCCAAAATGTCCTAGAAGCAGCCCAAATAAAAAAGATATTCCACTTTGGCCAATGTTTTGAAAGTTATAATATTTGAGGGAATATAATATATGTTGTTGCTGGGTTTTGCGTATCATATGCACGCGAAATGGTCATTTGGCGTATGTACTGCACGCATTTTGAAAGTGTCAAACCGTGCGATCTGTACGCATATTGGTGAGACTGGGTCAAGTAGATGTCGAGGCACAACCTGACTTTATTTCGAGCATTTGACGACATGAAAACATAATTTTGGAATTGGAGTGTTGAAACTGAATAGACACTGCCAGCAAGCATTTCTGCATTTAACAAGTCTAATATGCGCCGGGTCACAACGTTACTTTATTTCAACCATTTGTCGGCCTGAAAACATATAGGCCTAGGGAAATGGTGATTTAGAGGACAGCTTGTTTGACACTTTTGTAACTGTGGCTCCCTCTCACTCCTTTCCACTGTGTATTTATATCGATTGAACGAGAGAGGATGTAACGATAATTCCACGAAAATAAAGGCTCGATGGCTATAATAATTTAAATATAATTAACTTATAAAGCGTGTTACAAGACACCGAGATTATCTGGCTGGCTGACTAAAAAGGCACTGTCTTTGGAACTTATAACACAGGAGGTCTGGCTCGCCGACGAAAAAGCATAGCGATCATATATGCGTGTCCATCTGACAATAGCAGAAATCCGGTAATAAATGGATTCGATCCGACAACCTCCTGCCTATAGATCAAGCGTCTCTATCAAATGTGCCAAGGGAACCACAGTTATAAATGCATTTACTAATATATGTATCTAAATGACGCTACAACTATCGCCAAATGAGAGGAGAAATCCTCAAAGCAGATCTGTGTTAAACTGATTTGGTCTGCTTGTCTTGGTCAGCGATTGGGCGCAAACACTTCAAATGCATTGGCTGAGAGAAAAGAAGGGCGTAGGTTATTAGCATACTATAGAAACGCCGTATTTTACGGCGTTGTGATGTGCACAAAAGCGCCGTATTTTACGCGCGTTTTGATGTTCAAAACGGCGCTTTTTACGCGCGCTCTTGAAAGGCTCATTTGCGGGCGTAAAAAGCTGCGCTTTTTTGCGCATGACGGCGTAAAATACGCAGTTTTTCTGCATTTTACGGCGTATTTTACGGCGTAATGAAGGTGATACGCGTCTAAATGATGCCGCTTTCTGGCGGGGATGGCTTGCCATACGGCGGTGTCACGGCGACGTACATAAGGAAATTCAGACAAAATGTACGTCTACTCTCGACGTGTGGATAAGTTCGTCGCCACTAAGACGCCTGCTGCCCTACGTCGCCGTGAGAACGCCTGAACTAGGTATGTGGCCACAAAGCGCTTCAGTGTGATTTTATGACGTAGTTTACGATTAACTAGTGTTTTATACAACCAGCACATTTATATCACTTGGAACAGCAATGTATAATGTAGGACAGATAAACTGTTGTTTAAATGTAGGCCATTTTGATGGTGCCTGTTTTGATACGGTTATTAACGGAGATTAATCGAGATTTAAAACACTTAGACTAATTTACGAGAGAGAGTGCAAAAGAAATCGAGGGGTCCGGAGCAAGAATTGACAAAATACTTTATCGTGCAGAAAAACAACAACGACAACAGCCTGAGTGGGTTTGCAAAGTCACTGCTTGAACTTCGGTCCCAGCCTTACTTTATGCACATACAGGAATTTCTCCACTACAATGGAGGCTCTCCTTGACCCAATGGGGTTTCTGCCTAGTCAATCCTCGTCTCAGCGTGTTATCAACCGCGCCCTGGTATGAGGTCCGCAGGGATTAGCCTTGTTAGCCAAAATGACCCAAGCCTGAAAGGTGGAGGTCAACATGACTTGACCCCGCAGTTCCCAGGACATTTCTGTGCACCTACCATCTGCTCTGAACCCAGACTCAGGCGTCATGTGCTTTCCACTATTTAAAATATAAAGCCTATTAATAATCATGGTTTACTATAGAATATACTCACTAATTTCTACCACACATCTCCCCTTTATGATCTAATAAGATCATAACAAAAACATAACAAAAACATAACAAAAACATAACAGTCGTAGTAGTTTGGGTCATATTCTACACTACATTTGATCATCGTTAAAAAACCTTTAAACATGTTCAGGAGTCTCAACCTGGTTTAAGGCAAAAAAGATCTATCAAATGTTTAACATGTCTAACTAGAATTCACACATAACACAGTATTTTCAGCATGCATTGAAAATAAGCATTTCAAAATATATGACATAAAAATATGAAACTCAAAAAATGACATTTCAAAAAATAAGTAAATAATAGAAATTAAAAGCTAAAAGAAATTAAAAACTGAAAACTGTCAACAAGCTTCCATGGATTCGGATAGTTCTGATTATCGTCATGTACCGGTATACTATATAACGTGGGGGGTTTGGGCACCGTAATTGCTGCTGTTCGCAGCCACCATGCCCTGGAACCCATTAGTCCAATGTCCTTTGTTCACACAGTCTGAAATGGTTGTGGTTCACATGAAGAGGTCACCAGTTAAGAGAATAGGACCTCCTTCTAATGTCCGATTCTCACATTCCGGTCTCCTTTCTAGTGTCACTCCAATCTATCTCCCCTAATAGAGCATCCTCCCCCAGTCACCCGACTCCTCTATGACAGACACCATTTCATTGAATTAAATTGGATATGTAATTCACACCGATCTTCCCTATGCGCATGTTCATGATTCTGGCGGAAGGTTAATGCATATAACGGTTGGTTATCCGACATAACAGTAAACACAAATTCATTAACTTGGTCTCACGGTGGTTTCTGAGCATATAAGACTATTTTCCCTTTCTTGTTGACTGAGTGAGTTGACTGAGTGAGTTGAGCTGAGTGAGTTGAGCTGAGTGAGTTGGGGCCGGATTGTCCTGTGTTTCTCTTAGGCTTCCTTCAGTACCAGCCCCTGATTCCTGGCTCTTCCAGGTCTGTGTTGTCTCCATGGTTTCATTCCTCCTCGGGGTCTGTCCTTGTGCCAGCGGAATCTGGCAGAACCCGTAAAGGATCAGGAACAGGCTCCCCGTTTTCAGCATCATCATGTTGCTGTATCTCTTGGCTCGACTGGATCTGGGCCTGGGGCAGCTGGTCAGCCCCACGTGTGTCTGCGTCTGGCTCCTCCTCCTCACGCTCGTCTCTGGCTTTAGGTTGAGCAGCTTTTGTGCAGTGGTTGAGATGATACCACGTGGCACTTCCTTCCACTTGGATGGCTGTTGGTGTTGCGTTGGTGACTTTGTATGGTCCTTCTCTCCTGGGTTCGTTTGTTCCACTTTCTCCTGAAGACTCTGAGATACACGTGGTCACCTGGCTCCACCCCCCTTGGTGGCTCCTTCTCCAACTCTGGAACTCTGTCTTTCTTCTGTTGAAAAATAAGCCTGTGTATGCCAGTTAGTTGTCCCATATAGCGTCTTAATTCAGTTTCCAATTGTTCCAATGGATGTCCTTTGTGAGGCCCTCGAATGACAGGTGAAGGCATGGGTCAACCCGTAAGCATTTCATGCGGGGTTAGATGCATCGTTCTGTTAGTTTTCATGCGATAACTCATTAGTGTCAGTCGTAGTGCATTAGTCCTTTAAGTTAGTACTCTAATTTAATTTTGTTAATCTTTGTCTTAAGCGTCCGATTCCTCTCTCCACCATACCTTGTGGTTTGAGGAATGTAGACACAGCCTAATCTTTGTTTGACATGCAGATGTTAAATCACTTGTTTGAGTGTTTTCTGAATAAACGCTGCCCTATTGCCTGAGCTAATTTGTGACGGAATTCCAAACCTTGGCATGACTTCTCTAGTCAGAACCTTAATTACCGTAACCGCACTTTGGTCTTCTGATGGGACTGCTTCTACCCATCTGTTGAACACTGTTTTTTCAAATATTTCACACTCATTTAGCTGGATGTCAATCATTGTTTGCAAGTATGGTGAAGAAAAACCTTGTTTTCAAAAATTTTCCTAATTCTCCTCAATACCTCCCCCCTTGCGCAATGGTCAAAGCCATGCGCAGTAAATGATAAGCAAATCTAAGAACGCCGTTGGTGCAACCAACGTCGAAACGTGTAACCTTAAGCATCAGCAAACTGAAACCAATCTTTCGGGTAGGGAAATCGAAACCAGTATGTCCAAATCCTAAACCCCAATATGGGTGGGTTTACCATCAGCCGCCTGAAACCACGCTGTTCCAAAGTCATGCACTAAACCGAAAAAACGTACATGCGTTAGTGGCCTTCTATACCACAAAGGTAAAATAAAATAAAACGCGACATGCCCCGTTCCAAGACCACTTCTGCTGACATATCTGACTCCTGTTCCCCCTCCACCTTTCATCAGCCGGCTTTTCCTATGATGGTTGCAGTCCGTCACTCCATGATCAAGTGAGCCAGTGCTCACAGTGACTCTGCCAAGTAATCGTGACTGTGCCTGATTTAGGTTGTCCCGGGCTTCAAGGTGGGATCTTACCCGTCGTTGGCTAACCAGCCTTCCATACTGGCTTATTGCAGGATGCCGTACCTGGGATACGATCAATCCCCACCTATATGGTGGTATAGATCGCAAAGTGGAGGGATGGAGACAGAGTCGTCAGCCGCATCTGCCTTATGCAGTCATATGTGTGCGTCATGAATACACATCAGGGCGACTATAAAACAAAATATAATTTATCATAGTTAAAATTATTAAAGTGTTGCAGCAGTATTAGTGGCATTTGAAGGTAAACCCACTACTTCCGAATCCAATCTGACAACATAGCATGTATGACTCCTTCCCAGCAGATGTAGCGTCAATTCACCTACTGTCCTTTACTAGGGAGATGTGAAAGAAAACAAAAATCACAATATTAAAACTTGCATTTTCAATATTGGGCGACTCACTTTTGTCTTAACCGTTACTCAAAATCACAATTGTCTTCATAATCCTACCCGATTGCCCTTCATTATCTATTTAAATTGGACGACCTAATTAAACCTTTTATTCTACCTATTGCTTGCATTTAATGTTCTCCATATTCTGATTCACTACTATACCAAACCCAAACCCTCTATGTTTATCTTAACTAGTTTATTCAACACTGAATTGATACATTGTTTCTATTTACTAATTAACCATATTGTTTTATCTGAAGTGTGCTTGTGTATCCCCTTGTGTACTCCATCACTCGGAGTAGGAGAGGATTCTCCCCTACCTCGGCGGCCCTGACACACACACGAGAACAGGCTCACATGCGCATCCTTTCTTATTTTATTTTACTTATTTATTTTGTATGACATGTCATTGTGGATAACCTAAATTAGAAATTTGGATAACGTTTTATCATACTTATTCGGTCTAATTTTTAAGTATTGCCGATTGTTTTTTCTAAATTATAAGATCACTTTTAATAATTTGTCTATTACTTATCATAATCTCGAAGGAAATATTTTATTTGTGTTGTTATCCTGGCACCTAGACCTCGTCAGGTCCAAGCACCAAAATAACATCCACCTATCCACGCAGAGTCCATGGGTTGGGTCTGCTCCTCTTTTGATGAGTCACTTTACCCTGGCGCCATTGAACCCATTGACTCCTGTGGAATGCGGTGTGCAGACAATTTTTTAACGCTAATTGCTCATGTTTTGGAGTCTAAATAATTATTCCTAAATCCTGTAATCACCATTTAACTTGCTCAGGGACACAGCAACACTCAGCTAGGAGAGATGGGGATCGAACCAGCAACCCTTTGGTTACTAGACAACTGCTCTACCTCCTGAGCTAAACGACCCCAGCCACCTCTCCGCTGATTTATTACCTCCGGGTCGGTCCGCATCCGCCCTTTTTGCTTTCTATACATTCCACTCCCTTCTCCAAACACCTTCTCCCTCTGATCCAACCTGTTGTCTCACCAGTGCTCTGTGTACCAAGATGTAATGATATATACCACATGATATTCCGACGCGATGGAGAGTCTCCAAGAACCACAGAATCACCAATCCCAGCGGTGGTTCTAGGTTTTTTCTAAAACAGTGGACATGGGTTACATACAGGAACCAATTACAGAGTACATCCAAACGCACAAATAATCTATTAGGCACAATGCAAATTCAATCTCTTTCTCTCTGTTGTCTCTCTGTCCAGCCCCCACCTGCGGGTTTTTTCATTACTTACGTTCCTTCTCTCTAACTCTCTTTACCTCTCTTTATCTACTTCCTTTGCTTTCACAAATCTCCATAACCATTTTCACTTTCAGTAATCCTTTCCTTTCCTTTCTGGTTTATTCGTTTTTTGGACACTCTCCAAAACTAGATTTATTGATCTTAAAAAGGCCATCGAAAGATATGAATCTCCCCAAAGAAAATTCTAACCGGAAAGCCTTCCCCAATCTCATCGCCACTTCTCGTTGCCAATCTACACACTCTTCCTCTTCTCTGTCTCACTCTTCACAAATCACTTCATCTGACCCCTCTAACTAAACTCAATGCTAACTCTTTCTCACTCACTCACTCACTCACTCACTCACTCACTCACTCACTCACTCACTCACTCACTTATTCACTCACAACTTAAAATAAGAATTCACTGATTCTCATCCTTGGAGCTGTCATAGGCATCAACTGCGTGTGTTCCGAGAATCCTAAGGTTTTGGTGAATTTACCTGCCATGGGGAGGTGAGAGGCATAATTTGGACCTACGCAAGTGTAAGTGGCTCCAGTGTGTGCCATCATTGGCGTGCCTCTATAATTTATCAGAACCTGCAGTATTGGTTCCTCATCAGCTTGTTTTGTGATTGCTACAAGCTGACCCTCCCCCTGTGGATTCTCTGGGCACCCCTAGTATCCCTGACCCATGAAGGGACCCTGCTGTCCCCGGTTGTAGCTCCCTTGATCTTGCCTCCCCTAATAGCCGTTACCCTGTCCTTGTTGGGATGGAAAAGGGTTAGTGAAACAATTTCTCTTAGTATGTCCTTCCTGGTTGCACCCATAACATATTAAAGGACCTCTGCGTTGTCCTTGGAATCCTTGCTGTTGATTATTTCTATTCTGCCCTTGGGACCCCTGTTGCTGATTATTTTTATACCCACCCATTGGGTTCCCATTGTTATGTGTGTGTATATTTATGGCAGGTGGAGTGGGTGACCATTGGCTCTGAAGCTGTTGTACTGGGGGGGAGAATGCCTGTTGAGGAGGTTGGGTTTGTGGTGCGCCCTGCTGGACGGCTTGCAGTATTGTATCAACAGACTCGGAAACAACCGCCTGTTTTTTCTTCTCCTTTTCTCTTTTTGTGAGTTCTTCCAACTGAAGCTGAGATAGCTTCCTCTGCACCTCTTTGCTTTGTTCCTGTATTTTGTGTTCATTTTGCCGATATTTGTCCACTGCATGAACCACATGATCGCAGAAGTCTCTGTGAGATTTATTTGTAACCAGTCCAACCACATCATCTAGCTTAACTTTGATTGAGCTAGGTAGAATCTCTATCACAGAGTTTCTGAACATGACCGAAAACACAGGATGGATCTCAGGATCCTCATCCGTCTCCAAGCGCCATCTGTCCACTTGGGCCTGGAGGTAGGATGCAGGATTCTCTGTGTCATTGATGGGGAGGCCTCTCATGTTTTTATGATCGATATGGGTAGGGAACTCCCTTCTGAGTGTGGTCCACATCGCCACTCTGTAGCGATCAAGCATAGTCCCATCATGCATTACGTCCATTATATCCAACCCTCCATTCCTCAGTACAGACTCCATTTTAGATAACCCCAATACTCTTGCCAACAGAGCTTTCAGGTCCCCCACTGCCATTAGCTTTCCCACTGTGAGTTCCTCAAATGTTCTAATCCATTTAGACGCCCCGTTATGTATGTTAGGGAGTTTAGAAATGACTCCCTCCAAGTCCTGTGAGCCCCACGGTTGATAGTGGACCTGTTGTCCTTTGACTAAAATAGGAAAAATTCCTGGGACGGTATCGGGTGCCTTTTTTCCCCTTTGTGATTTCCTTAGTTTCTCATCTAACTCGAGTGGTGTGAGGCTTAGTACTGATGTACTGCAGCCAGGCTCCTCTGTCGCTGGGCTCTCACTATACCCCTCCCCCTTGAGTTTAGTACTCTTTTTTGTTTGCCTTTTCTGAGACTTCGTCCTCGTCTTTGTGTTTTTTCCTCTCCTTTTCTTTCTAGGAGAAGGCCCTTCGCAAATTCGCTCATTACCATCTTTCACATCTTTATTACTGTGCTCATCACCACTTGTCTCATCTTCGTCCTCATCCTCACTCTTACTATATCTAGTGTCAGCATTGTTACACTCTTCCCCTGCTTTCCTAATCCCCTCATAACAGTCCATGTGTATGGGTGCGCCCCTATTCCCCTGTGTGTTACACTTATTATCTCCTTCATCTAGTGTGACTTCCCCTTTAATTTCTACGTTGCCAGTTAACAGTGGATGCATCTTATTTGGTTTGTACGGCGGTGGCTCAAGCTTCAGAGGCAAAGGTTGAGCCTCTTCTTTCTTTGTGATTATTCTTCTGGCCACTCGTTGTAATGCGCGCCACCTCTCTCCCTCCTCTTCGAACAAAGCTAGCACTAACTTTTAAAAACCCTATTCCCTCATAATGCCAACATCAGAATTAAAATTCACTCAATCGATCCGAGATCAGAAAGCTGTTCAATCGGCCCAAAATAAGAGAAAATTCACTCAGTTGATCCAAGATCAGGAAACTGTTCAATCGGCCCAAAATAAAAGAGAGAGAGTTCACTAAATCGATCCAAGATCAGAAGACTGTTCAATTGGCCCAAAATAAAAGAAACTCACTCAATCGATCCGAGATCAGAAAACTGTTCGATTGGCCCAAACCAAGAGACAATTCACTAGTCGGTACTTCAAGGAAACTTTTTGAAAATAAAAATGAATTCATCAACGGCAATGAATTCCAACCCAGCTTTCTGGGATACTCGTAAACATCCAACAGGCACTTACACATCGACCTGCGGACCTGTACTGTCCTATTGGATCTTTCCCACTAATTCGATCCTCTAGAATACAGCCACAGGACTTTATAATAGGTCTATTTGACCAAAACCTCAAAACTCCAAATAACAACAACTCGTTTACTCGTTTCAAAATAGGGAGCCACAAAAGCGTCTTGGTCATTTAGAACCACAGCGCCTAGGGCATATGTGCGCGCGCACGTCAATCTCTTCCGGAGCTCCCGTCTCTCTCACTCGCTCGTTTATCTATAATTTTAGTTTGTTTGATCAAAGAGACACTTTACCTGCTGCTCGGCGTTCAGACGGGGCAAGAACAGATCAAACGACTCTATCCTATATATGGCAAGACAACTTACCCTTGAGCTCTGGTCGTATGATCCGTTCGCGTCCCGTCCTCTGGCCCGGCAGCTGACGAGTCCCTATTTCATCCTGTTCGTGACGCCAATATAACAGAGATTAATCGAGATTTAAAACACTTAGACTAATTTACGAGAGAGAGTGCAAAAGAAATCGAGGGGTCCGGAGCAAGAATTGACAAAAGACTTTATCGTGCAGAAAAACAACAACGACAACAGCCTGAGTGGGTTTGCAAAGTCACTGCTTGAACTTCGGTCCCAGCCTTACTTTATGCACATACAGGAATTTCTCCACTACAATGGAGGCTCTCCTTGACCCAATGGGGTTTCCGCCTAGTCAATCCTCGTCTCAGCGTGTTATCAACCGCGCCCTGGTATGAGGTCCGCAGGGATTAGCCTTGTTAGCCAAAATGACCCAAGCCTGAAAGGTGGAGGTCAACATGACTTGACCCCGCAGTTCCCAGGACATTTCTGTGCACCTACCATCTGCTCTGAACCCAGACTCAGGCGTCATGTGCTTTCCACTATTTAAAATATAAAGCCTATTAATAATCATGGTTTACTATAGAATATACTCACTAATTTCTACCACATTATTCACTCTCAAAGTAGACCTATTGTTGTTTTAGTTGAGATAATGAATTGCTAATTTGTTTGGGTAAAGCGCTTATAGACTGCATATCCTCTCCACACGGCGGCGGCGTAGCTTCTCCACACGTTCATTTCACACGTTGTTATCCTTCTCCAGGGAATCCTGGCACTATCCACTCGCCATATCCACTCGCCATACGGAACGGCTGCAACTTCTGCCCTGCGTGCATTTCCACCGGGCGCGTTACGGCAGCGGAGCGGCAGCCATATTCACGCGAGATCACGCGATAATCCTTCTCTATACTGTATACCTGGAGGTCCATTTAAGTTGCTGCTCTCTGGGGGCTCCTCATCCTCGCTCTCTGCCTGTTTTTTCTCCATCTCACCCTCATTCTTTGCCTTAGCTGACTTTTTTCCACTTGCCCTGAAGAAGGACGCTATGTCTGCCTCCTTCCTCTTCATTATTTTTCCCTCTTTAATGACACCTATCCAAAATGCAGCATATACTGTATATACCTGACACAATCATAACACGTTCTGGCAACAATAGCAGTTAACAGCAAATAACTAGATCGAAAGTCGATCCGAAGTTACAAAAACAAATACGTGTAGAACAAATCTCGCAAAGTAGTTATCAAATACAGCATAGCATATAGCAATTTTAAGTTTACTATGTTCTCCTCCGATCTAGCTTGCTTATAGCCTTCGCAATATAGATAGTCATGGGTGGGATAGTCACAGTTATTAGAAGACAAAAACAACATCCATTATGATATCATACCTTTCTGTTTTGGGTTTCTTCACTTAGCCGCAGGTGCCGGTGTAAGTACCATATTGGCTCGGCTACCAGATCGGCTCGGGGTCCGTCGTCTGCTGATTACGTCACACAATACGCTATCTACAGCAATAAGGTCTTTTATGGCTTAAATTAAAGAGCCTGTAATGATCTTTCATTTTGAACATAGACCATTCCCAACCTATCTGTATGGATAGTTTTCTTCTAAAAACAAAACATCCATCGGAATCATCTTGGCTGTTAAGATAAGCCGTCCGTGTTGCCAGATTGGGCAAATTTTCAGCCTGATTTGGCTACTTTGAATCACGTTAGGCTGGAAAAACGGGAATATGCCCAATCTGGCAACACAAACCGAAACTTGACAGACCTACTCGCGCTCACACATGTGCTCGCTGTGGTTGCTATGACGACAGCCAGAGCTACAGCACAAAACAGCCAATCACAACTGTCCCTTAGCAGCCAATCACAATGTAGCCTACGCCCATTCAAGCGTACAGCCAATGATATTGTGTAACGTAATCAGCAGACGACGGACCCCGAGCCGATCTGGTAGCCGAGCCAATATGGCACTTACACCGGTCGAAGCGTCAGGTGGTAACAGACATTCAGGCCATTCTTGAGCCGTTTAATTCAAATACAGGCATGGACGCTGGAAGTGGGGGGGCTGGGGGGGCTGCAGCCCCCCCTGGTGGCGAGAGGCTGAATGTGAAATGCAAAAACCCCCGTGGAAATAAAATAAATACATAAATATTTCAGACTATTATTATACTATTGTCATTTTATTGACATAACTCAAACAACATATTTGACTATAAATGTCACAAGCAGTATAAAAACCCTCACTGAAGTCCGTAGGTCCACAATACAAACCGCCCGCGATCACCCCCAGTGGATGTTGTTATGTTTGATCTATATATATAACAAACCGGGCGCAGCAGCATGTTTAGTTCCTAGCCATGTTTTATTACATTAGCAGTCCAACAACTGTACACGCTCATAGCTCTTACGTCGACTATGTTCCTACAACTGGCGCTAAGCCTCCTGGGTAACGTAGTCCAATAAACCTTATCAACACAGATGTCTAATGGAACTACAACCAAGATCGGTACAATGGGGCGTATAGGAAGTGCCCAGGCTCTTCGTAGACGGGCTGATAGTAATCCTTTCCAAACCTGCCTGGCAACAGACGATCGCGTGGAATGACGTGGGAAGGTTCTTGAACATTCACGAACTCGTTCATTGAGCGCGAAAAGACAGATAACACTTATTTTACTAATTACATTTATTAGCGTTCCTAACTTTATATTTGTATTGTATTGCATTGTATTTATCTATTTCCCTACACAGAAATAGCTAAATGTTATGGGGATAACGTGAATAATAATAATTAAAAAAAAATACCAGTTAGTAAATGCCTGCTCACCAATCTACCCATCTATCTATCTATCTATCTATTATCTATCTATCTATTACCTATAATCTATTCTCTAAATTAAATTAAGGAAATTAAATTAACACAAGCTAGCTAGACTATGATACACATTAAACATTCAGTTTACTAGCTAAATTCGATTAAACAATTAAATGCAATACAAATATAAAGTAAAAACAAGTGTTATCTAGCGATCCGTTATCTGTATTATATTATTTCGTCTTCGGCAACATGAGCGCGATTGAAACCTGCCTGGCAACGGACAACCCCTTACGTAATCAGTGGTTCGTTGCCTGGCAACGGACCACTGATTACGTACCCGGTACAATTTTCGCCCCCGGTACAATTTTAACGTGACAGCTGCAGTAATAATCTCTGTCCACGCGGGGCGCTCGCAGGCGAGTCCAGAATGACTGAGAAGGGTCCAGCTGCAGGCTTGGGCGTTTCCGTCATGACACAAAAACGCCCATCGGGCGTTCCCGTGATGACACAAAAACGCCCATCAGGCGTTCCTGTAGCGTTTCATCGATCAATCAAGAAGAGGTGAGTTTCGCAAGGCATGCTGGGTATGCTACCCTTCCTTTTTTGGCGGTTTTACCTCGTAGTAACTTTCCAGACAAAACGAAAGGGTTATGATGAGAGATGTCAGTAAGTATGATATTGTTTATTTGACAACATTGGCTGTGAAGTATTCTAATTTAAATAACTGATTTAGCTGTGGTATCGTTGTATCCGAATTCGAATCCAATATAAATACTCGTGACAAGCATGGTTCGGTAGCTGCAAATGCTATGCTATCTCGTCCATAAACGTAGCATATACTAGCCAGAAATCAGCAACGTTTAAGACGGTTTGTAGGTAGAGGGTAAAGTTTGCAGCGAAGGCTTTGCCGATTATTTTACTGTGAGGTTAACATTACCAAAGTACATTGTGTCACACACCGGGTCAGGTAGTGGCAAAACAAAGGGAGTCCACACATGACATAAAGAGAAACTAGTTTATTAGTAGCCCGTTTTTACTCGTTAAAGTAATAATAATAATAATAATACATTTTATTTATACTGCACTTTATATTCAAGAATCTCAAAGTGCTTCAGAGAAAGAAATACCAAAAAACTATAAAAAAAAAAAAAAAAAAGGGGGAACCTCAAAGAAAGTTTAGTGCTCTTTTAAAGAGATGGGTTTTGAGGTTCCGTTTAAAAAGAGCTGTAGTCTGTGGAGCCCTCAGGTGGTCAGGGAGGGCGTTCCATAGTCTAGGGGCAGCAGCAGAAAAGGCCCGATCACCCATGGTGCACAGCTTCGTATGTCGGGTTTGGAGGGTGTGAGTGGATCCTGAATGGAGTGTACGTGAGTTTGTCGGGGGGGTGAGGAGTTCCTGAAGGTAGAGGGGGGCAAGTCTGTGAAGGCACTGGTGGGTGAGGAGGGAGACCTTGTACTCAATTCTGAGTGAGACAGGGAGCCAGTGCAGTGATTTCAGGATGGGGGTGATGTGGTCATGCTTGCGCACCCTCATCAGGACCCTGGCAGCACTGTTTTGAATGTATTGGAGCCTCTGGATGCTCTTGCCAGGGATCCCAATGAGGAGTGCATTGCAGTAGTCCAACCTGGAGGAGACAAAGGCATGGACGAGCTTCTCTGCATCAGCCAGGGTGAGTGATTGGCGGAGTTTGGCGATGTTCCTGAGGTGGTATAAAGCTGTCTTACAGAGGTGTTTGATGTGGGTGTCAAAATTAAGTTGTGGGTCCATTTTAACACCGAGGTTGGTGACGGATGTGGAAAGGGGGACGTTTTTGCCAGAGAAGGTGATATTGGTGATGGTGGGGGAGCGGAGCTGATGTGGCGTGCCAACAAGGATGGCTTCCGTTTTATGGCTGTTAAGTTGTAGGAAGTTGAGCTTCATCCACGCCTCTATCTCCTCCAGGCAGGTGGTCAGTGTGGATGTTGGCAGAGGGGCAGAAGAAGTGGGGGTTGTCCTGTAGAGCTGTGTATCATCAGCATAGCAGTGGTAAGACAAGCCATGCCTGCTAATGACACTACCCAGGGGGAGCATGTACAGTGAGAACAGTGTGGGGCCCAACACCGAGCCCTGGGGGACACCGCAGGTGACGTTGTTGGTGTGTGATTTTGCTTTGCCCAGGGCAACGTGCTCAGTTCTGTCAGTGAGGTACGAGGTGAACCAGTTCTTTACATTTCCTGATAGTCCAATGGTGTATTGCAGGCGGTGAAGGAGAATATTGTGGTCAACCGTATCAAAAGCAGCTGTTAAGTCCAGGAGGATGAGGAGAGATGGGGAGCCGGTGTCTGCTGCCATCAGGAGGTAATTTGTGACCCTGACCAAGGCTGTTTCTGTACTGTGGCCATAGCGGAAACCAGACTGGAATTTTTCAAACAAGTGATGTTGTATGAGGTGATCCTGGAGTTGTGCTGCAACTGTTTTTTCCAGAACTTTTGACAGAAATGGGAGATTTGAGATGGGCCTGTAGTTGGAGAGGACTTCTGGATCAAGGGTAGGTTTTTTTAATGTTGGTCTGATGACAGCAGTTTTTAATGCAGATGGGATATGGCCGGCCAGGAGGGAGTGGTTAATGATATTGGTGATGAGTGGAGAGACAGCAGAGATGTTGGCCTTCAGCAGAGCTGTAGGGAAGGGGTCTAGTGCACAGGTGGATGGCTTCATTTTCCTGATGACGTCCTCCACCTCTTCCTTTGTGATGCTGGAGAAGGAGCAGAGGGTCTGGACAGAGTCAATCGGTGGGTCAGCAGTTTGAAGGGGCAGGGCAGTAGTGATGGAGAGGTGTGAGCGGATGTTATTCACTTTTTGTTTAAAAAAGTTGATGTGCATGTTGCACCTCTCCGTGGTGACATCAGATTGGGATGGTAAAGGGGGTTTGAGAAGGTGATGGACAGTTGAAAAGAGCTGTTTGGAGTTACCAGGGCTATTGTTGATTATTGCGGAATAGAACCTGGACCGTGCATTATTCAGGGCTTCAGCATATGCCCTCCTGTGTTCCCTGTATGCCTGTTTGTGAACGGTCAGACCAGAGGCCTTGAGTCGCCGCTCAAGGACACGCCCAGCAGCCTTCATTGTACGTAGTTCACTGGTGTACCAGGGTGCGGAGCGCGAGAAGGAGACTGACCTCGATGTTAAGGGGGCGTGGAGATCCAGGAGACTGCTCAGGGACTGGTTGTATAAGTCCACTGAGTCAGCAACAGAGAGGGAGTCAGTTGAGCCAGAGGAGAGATGTTGAAGGTCCAGGGCCAGGGCATCCATGTTGATATTTTTCACATTCCTGAAGTGGATCTGCCGCTTTGGTTTGGTGTGGGAGGAAGGAAAAGGGAGCTCCATTGACACAACTCTGTGATCCGAGACGCCAAGATCATAGACCTGTAGGTTGCTGATGGGGGCGGAGTTTGAGATGACCAGGTCAATTGTGTGTCCTCTGGAGTGTGTGGGGGCATCAACATGTTGTTGTAGGTTGAGGGAGTCTAGCAGCTGAAGAAAATCAGCAGCGGGCTGGCATGAGGGGGTGTCAACATGAATATTTAAATCACCCAGAATGATGGTATTGGCAGAGGTAGTACAGAGTGTTGTGAGGAGATCAGACATTTCCGGGATGAAAGCAGAGTTGGGTTTAGGGGGCCTGTATATGAGTAGAACAGTCATGGGATGGGGGGGCTTGAATGTGAATGCAAGACATTCAAAGGAGGAAGTTGTAGGCAGCACCATGGGGGACAACTCCAGGTCCTGTTTGTGGATGACAGCTAGGCCACCACCGCGTCCAGTTCTGCGGGCTGCCTCCAAGTAACTGTAGCCTGGGGGACAGGCTTCGTTTAGGGCAGAGTAAACCTCTGGCTGGTGCCAGGTTTCTGTTAGACACATGAAGTCAAGTCCTTTTTCCCTGATATGTTCTTCAATCAAGCTGGATTTATTATTCAAGGATTGAGTGTTGAAAAGTTCAAATTTAACCAGTGACTGTGGAGTTATTCTCTGTACAGGTCGCAGAGCCTTAAAATCCACTCCGCGCAGGTTGGAATCCACTCCATGAAATCTATCCAGCCGGGAGTGCGGGAATCTCGCGATGTTATGTCTTTTGCCCTCAGCCGTCTCAGCGGACCTAATGGATGTGATGAAGCCGGCAGGCTGACCATAAATAAAGTTTCTCCCTGAGCCTCTGTGGATATATCGAGGTCTACGCAATAGTCCTAGCTGCTTAATGGTGGAAATACAGGGTGGGATGGAGCGATTGTTGTACTTCAGCAGCTGTGGGGCGAAGTACGTCAACATCGAACCTGATGTTGAGTGATGTTTGCCTGTTAGCAGCTAGGTACGGACCCGACGCATCTGGGGAAGAGCTGGGAGGCAGTGCAGAAAATCCACGAGACAGTAGAGACAGCTTAGCAGGTTGACCAGGGCATATTCCTCACCAGGATCGCCGGAAAAAAAAACGCCAGCAGTGACCAGGAAAATGTCACATCGGCTACTTGTTTTTAGCCGTTACTAGGGAAACCAAAATAACAAGTGAGCTACACGGCTCTTCACAATAACACAATAACACTGGAACAACTAAAGACAGTCCATAAGCTTGCTTTTCGTCGCTGATGTAGCTTGCAGGGAACCAAGTAGAGATAATATGTCAACAAAAAATCACTTTTTAAGTAAAATTGGCCAAAATTGGCCCAAAAATTGCTTGGAAAAGCGGCGAACAGACAGCGCCAGCGTCCTCTCCGTTTGTTGCCAATACACACAGTCCATTATCAGCTTCCACTGATAGATTACCATTTTATTAACCAAATGGTAAGGTAGTATTGGGGGGCAATGCTGTCTTGGCAATGTGCATTCCTGGCTTTAGCCAATGCAATGGAGTTCTCCTTGCAACGTTTGTTTAATTGTTTGTTGTATGGTCTTGTACCTTTTTTACACAAATATGACCGCAATTGTTAAACGTTCTGATGACTTTATTCTACCCGGTTGACGCAGAAAACGATTGACGTGGTCCGTAAATTCCCACCACAAATCCTTATACACAATAAATCAAGGTTAACCTACCTGGAAAACTCACAAGATCATCTTTCACTTCCTCGAATGAAGTTAGGGCTTATAACTTTGTTTCTTGACGCAAACACAAACCATCTCTCTCTTGACTTCAAGCTGTGGATGGGTCGTCTTCTCCGGTGCTTGAGCTGTCCTTCACTCTATGCGTCAATCACGTGTGCAGTGCGTCTTCCGTCAACAACGTGCCATGCTTGATTGTAGCGAACAATTATTTTGTAACTGTAACTTACATATGCAATTCCTTTAATTTACGTGTCAACACTTGCTATATATTATTTATAAATATATATTATATAAATTATAAATTCCAAAACTTTCCTCCTTGAACTGAACTCCGGCGCATTCGGCAATCGACTTATGTGGACTTCCTGTAAACACGGACCTCCCGGTAATGCTTGTTAAACTGTCTTTTTAAATAAACTCCGGGTTTGCAAACTAAGTTGTTTGTGCTTCGTTTTATGTGTAGGGACCCTAGTCATGCTACTGCAGAGGTTTGGTGCTATTTAGTGGTTCAAAAATGCGGATTTAGAAGCGAAACACTATGCCCCAAGTCAACAACATGGACGCCAAACATTGCGCCCGGCAAACTATAATACTCGATTTTCAATGAAAAAGGTATCTGGGAGGCTTATTTGATGGGTTTTAATGCCAAAACAAAGATCCTGGGTTCAATTTGCGCCGGAATTACACTTTAAGGTGTCAGCTTGCATGGTAAGAGGCATGAAATCGCGGCCACGCTGCTTCGTTGTGGTGACACACGCATCGGATTAAACTGTGCATGTAAACGTACTAGTACGTTTAAACGAACTAGTACGTTTACATGCATGGCATATCAGAGAATTCTGTCAGTTCGGTCGCGGCGCAACGAATGAATAAAGATCGTTAACACTCTGAAAAACAGATGACAGATGTGCCCGAAGTTACTACTTTATTACCTCGTTGATGACCAACGTTTAGGAAAACATGTACTTTTAATTCACCCTTGGGTGAAATCGAAGCGTAGTGTGCACTGAATGCGTGTTGATGATGATGCATATGAATTGCAACTTACACGTCTTCCAAACCTTTTCAGTACCCTGGCACATGCTTTGTCCAATGGACCATGGAAGGGACTTTACTTCGCTGACGAGGTAAAACGTGTGACTGGCGCACGATTCATTGCATCTAGTAGAGTGGCATTCACTGGTAGACAGGCAGGCCTCTTTATTGTTTATTATGATTTAATGAAGTGTTCCTATGTGACGCTGATGGGCCCTGGTTGCTGCTAAATGCTTGTTGAAAGTGCATTGTGCACTTTTTGTATGTAGCTACAAAATGAGGGTGGATATCACTTTATAGTTTATAGGCATTATATACTAATAAGCATCATTGACAAATCACATTCCCCTTTTACCACCACCGGACGCACCTCACCAGTATCAGAGCAACAGCTGTGGGGTGTTTATGCTGATGGTGAGATGCATTATTTTCAGAAATGATGACTAACTCATTTGTATGTTAATTTCCAACCCAGTCGCCAAGAAAAAACGTTGACGGTGTACATTTCCATGAACACTGGATACGTAGCATTTCAACGTAAAAAATAGCGTGTTATACATACAGTATCCACGCGTGCCGCTGTGGAGGGGGTTTCGGGGTTTGGGTTTCACGGCTTTCGCGGCAAATTGTGGACACGATTGTTTAGGGGGGGGGGGGGGGGGGGAGGTAGACTGTTGTTGACCGGGGAGGGGGGGAGACACGTTTGTTGAGGGGGGGACACGATTGTAGGGGGGGGAACAGGTTAGTTGAAGGGGGGGGGGACACGTTTGTAGGGGGGGGGGGCACGCTCGACAACGAGAGTTGGTTTTTATTGAACGCTCGACAACGAGAGTTGTTTTTTATTGAACGAGACTTCAACACGGAACAGCTGCACGAAACGATGGTCACGTCACTCTCGGTGACGGTGTCGACAACAATGAACACACGAACAATGTTAATAGAACAACACACAACCACATAACATCCCGAACCCATTGACCCCACTTAATCCTAACAACAAAACAAGTTAACAAAAACCCATTTGTCAACTGACAACCCCAAGTCCCAGAATCCCCCGCGGCTCCGGAACACGGCGTAGCCTATATTAATCTTTATTATCTGAATGGGAAATGCAATATTTTAGGACAGATACACCATTAAACGCGTTTCTAATGACATTTCTAGCGAGAAATGTACATTTTCCTTACATAATCTTCAGTCAGTGAATGTGTATGATCTTTATTAATCTTTATTATCTGAATGGGAAATGCAATATTTTAGGACCGATTCACCGTTAAACGTGTTTCTAATAACATTTCTAGCGAGAAATATACTTTTTACTTGGATAATCTTCAGTCAGTGATTGTGTCTGATCTTTAGTTTTATAGTTTAGGATTTGATCGGCTCGCTCGCATGTTTCAACGACGTCAGGTTGTTAGGGACGCTGCTTTCGCTAAACTAGCAGCTCACGTGCTTCCTGCGTTTGTGTTATTAAACTGTTACTTTATGTAACTTTTAATGATATCATCTTGTTAGAAACACGTATATCTGAGAGCCAACCCAGTCGCCAAAAGCATACGTTGACAGTGTACGTTTCGTGAACACTGGATTACGTCGCATTTCAACATAAAATAGCGTGTTATACACACACACACACGCACGCACACACACACAAGCACACACACGCACGCACAGACACACAGACACACACACACACACACACACATGCACACGGTACATTTCGCTGCTAAAACAACAACAACAAAATATTCCCTCAAATATTATTACTTTCAAAACGTTGGCCAAAATGGCCAATAATATCATTTTTTATTTGGGATGCTTCTAGGACATTTTGGGTGGATTTTGAACGGTAGGTGGGCAGCACGTTTTTTGCAGGACCTGGCAATCCTGCGCTGTTGCCCGAGATCTGGATCCACCACCCCCCCCCCCCCTAAATAAATACTATGGCAGAATAAAGAATAAATTCATGCATTATCATTAAACTTGAACATTTGTTTTTACCGTAGATTGGTGGAGGGATGACGTATGTTGGCCAACCCGGAAGTTAGCGTCGCCCTGGGTTCCCTTGACAAAAACCCAACAGGTTTTTCCATTGGATTTTGGATTATTGCAGAAAAATTAGCATCTTTGAAGCACCTCCTCAAAAACTGAAAATAAATAAATAAATAAAAATAACCGTTTTCCAAAGAACGAAATGTAAACCAATGCATTCTGAATGGGAGTGTTTCTCCGATTTTTCTATGCTACAAAGAACGAAATGTAAACCCATGCAAATAAAGACATAATAATTTAAATATCATTAATCTCCTGAGTGTGTTGGGTGGTATTCTATTTTTTTCAACGGGGCTGCATCCAGTCACTTGACCGTCATGGTTGCTTTGGTGGTTGTTATCGACCGCCCCCTCTAATCCTTACATGGCTCTAAAAACCACGCGGCAAAGGAGCTGCCGTAAATTGTGTTGTTTTTGTCGTAAACTGGGGTCAGACGGTTAAAAAATAGACAGATATTCCGAGGTATCCTTAAAAGGCAGCTTGGATGTTTTTATTTTCTGCAGTTTAGACTTCTTCTATAACCTATTTTTGAAAGCAAAACACCAAGTTCATTGATTTAACGAGGCAGGGTTATTTGAAACAATTTATTCAATAAATATTTGTGAGAGGTCATTCCTTCTCCTGAGTTTGCTTCCTATTTATGTCTAGTGTACACCCCTACTGTCCAAAAGCATCCCCCCCCCCCCTCATATGGATTTGGAGAGTTGTTGCCACGTCCCAGTGGTGGAAGTATCATATAATATGAAAGAGGGCATTCAATTATACTACAATGATCAATTAGGAGGCCGAAGCCCTAAAGGAAGTGATGCAATAGGTGACTGAGGCGAGAACATTTAAGTAAACTGTACCTTGGGGTCTCTTATATATCAAAGGGGGTTTCAAAGGACGCATACGCTTCAACCTGTGGCTCCAGCCCTACAGGAAATGACTCAGCAAGTGCTCCATCTCGTTGCACCTGCACCCAGTGGCTCGCTTGCAAGATTTTGGCCTGAAGTTCTTCCCAGACCTATACCCTAACAGTCCAACATGCATATCTGAGAATCAGGCCTCTCTTCAATAATGACAAAATGTATGTAACGTGGACCTCGTCAACGACGATGCCAATGAGGTTTTCCTGGTAAATGCTTGAGGCTAGCATCCATCGCCATGTATTGTTTAGCAGCCAGGACTCGGGGCTGCAGAACAGCAGACTAAAGTTTCCATCCAGAATGTCACAGTCATCATGCACGCCGAGCTGCCCAGCACAAACTCCCAACTGTTCTGCCTCCTTCACTTGGTCCTCCATAAGTGCCACAAGAGGGGAGACGACAACAACTATCGGGTTAGCATTGCTAGCGTTCGCCTTAGCTAACTCCTTCACCACTAACGGAGCCAGCTGGAAAATCAAACTTTTCCCGAACCCGGTGGGGAAGTGCCACAACATCATGGCCACCAACAAAACTCAGCAAAGCTTGTTCTTGCTCCGGCTTTAATTGATCGATTTCCGGCAGCGATCCCACAACAGACCGAATAGCTTCTCTCGTATCCTTCTCCATTGTCTTCCTCTTACTTCAACTGAAACTGGCGCACGACCTAGACGTCATCGTTCTTAGCCACTCCCTCTGTTTGCTGATCGCAGAAATCTGGTTTACATGAAACGCATTGACATTAAGCAGACCCAGACCTAGTACTGAAATGAAATGAAAATTGAGCGGAAGTAGGTAGGTGGGCGGTGCCAGGCTAATCAAGAGGGGTCTCTGGTCGTAATCAGTCGCATGTCCGTCCCTGACCAATCAGCATTCATTAGCAGAATGTTAGCGTGTACGGCCAACAACGGCCCAAACTGTAAGAAATCGAAAGGACATAAGTACTCATTCATTCGACTTTTGAACTATAATCTATATTGAACTTGCGGAATCTACAATAAAATGTGCGATATTTCAACGACAAGCAGGTGAAAGAGATATATTTAGCCGTCTAGCCCCATAGACTCCCATTCAATCTGGACTCGCCCCCAGTGGATGTCTAATGGAACTACAACCACGATCGGTACAATGGGGCGGATAGGAAGTGCCTAGGCTCTTCGTAGACGGGCTCTGGTAGCATTCCCCCGAAAGATGGGCTGAATCCGAATACTTAGTACATACTATTTCTGTTCAGTGTCTACTACTTGACCGTACTACACTTGACAGTGTAGTACGGTCTACAGCTATGCGTAGAACGCCTCCGAACGCTTCCGAACACCGCCGAAACTCCACCGGATGTTTGGAGCAGCGTTCACGCTAGACTTTTTCTTGGGCGAACAAATATCCGACACTATTCCAGAATATCGGACATTTGGAATATCTTCCGGACGTTATTCACTGATAATTAAATAATCACCAAAAGGCCACATTTAAATGACAAACGACACAAACTAAGTAGCTTCGATAAATGCCATTTATTAAATTAGCCTAGGCAAAAAAACATAACAGCCATTCTCGGCAAAAATGGTAAACGGGTAAAAAATAATTCTTGAAGGCTACTTTCGGCGCAACTTTCATGGCATGGAAGTGCTCCGCTGCTCGCGAAAAGTTGAAGTCTTTCAACCCCGGCCCAAGGCTCGTTATGCGCATCAGCCTCATCTTTTCCCCAGCTAGGCGGTTTCTGATAGATGTTTTAATCCTGTTTTGGAGAAAAGGCTCGTTCCGCAGGAACACTGGACACAGGGATTGTACTGGCGATTTTGGCCAGCTTTGCCCGGTCGGGAAAGATTTGTGCGTTCACACCAAACGCGACGGGGCGACAAGATCCCATACAAGTGAACGTAGAGACGCGTATCGGGCGAATTCTTCGCGAGAGAAAACCGGCGACAAGTTTTGATTTGTTGCGCCACACTTTCGCCGTGCACAGGCGAGCGACTTCACGAGGATTTATGCCGCGACAAATTTGCTTGAGTTGAAATATTTAAACTTTGACGCGAATTTCGCGTTATGACAGCCAATGAGTGACTGAGTGACGTGTGTATGCATGTGTGGATGCACTGCGCGCGTTCATGAATGCACGTTCGTGTTTGCCTCCCTGTTGAGCTCGGCCACGAACCGCTACTGGTTTTCATATGCTACTGATTAATTCATACATAAATGCGAACTTCTTTCTTTTTTTTCTCGGACATGTGGGCCGTTTACATTTTATTATACCGGCCATGCGTGCGTGCAATCGGCCAATGTCCGGCTGTAGCCGGCTAACGTGAACCCTGGTTTGGAGATGACGTATCTCCCCTCATATGCCGGCAAAATTACCTTGATAAGTTACCTGTTTTCCGTCTTGTCATCGTTGCTATTAAATTAAAAATGTTATTAAATTAAAGAAACATTTGATACTTTTCGATATTTCGAAATTTGCGGGAGCCGCTGTTGGTGGTGTCGGGTCAGCCATCTCTTCTTCGTTCGTTACCAGACTCCGGTTGCATTGTGGCATAGCGTAGTGAACTCTGGCGGTGAACTCTTGTATACTGTGGCGGTAGTACGCATTCGGAAACGTTTTCCGTACTACACAATGCGTACTGAGCATTCGGACGCGCTATATTTGTGGCGTACTACAAAATGCATATTATATAGTAGGGGTGTGCCAAAAAATCGATTCATGTAAGAATCACGATTCTCATTTACTACGATTCAGAATCGATATAAAATGGCCCAAAATCTATTTAATATTTTTTTTTTGGTACTGCAACATTCCTGTGACATTCCTTGTTCAACTGTACCATTTTTATTATACAGAAGCACTTTGTTTTTGTTCCAACTTATTTTATAGCTAGCTTCTTAGAGCAGCAGTTGTGGTCCACACAGTGGAAGAGGCACTTTCCTTAGAATTTAAAAGGCAGCATGTTTAACTTTTGTGCAACAGTTGCAACAATTCCATCTAAGCATGGATTAATGTTTAAAACTTAATTAATGTGAAAAAGACACTTTAATGTCTCCATTTTTTATTCTGTCTTGCAAAGCAGACTGGCGCAGATCATGAGGATCCTTTGCACACCTATAGATTGAAGCAGAAATCATTATGAATCAAATAGTTTTGAATCAAAAATCGATTTTGAATCGAAAATCGATTTTGAATCGAAAATCGATTTTGAATCGAAAATCGATTTTGAATTTAATCGTAGCCCCAAAAATCGGTATCGAATCGAATCGTGAGATAGTAAAAGATTCCCACCCCTATTATATAGCAGTCAAGTATGAGTATTCGGATTCAGCCATGGTTTCACACTTGACTGATTCATTGGAAAAAAAACAAAAAAAAACGTAAGAGCTGGTTACAAAACACATAAATAAATCGTTAGCTTACTATACATTCGGTTTTCACTGTCTTTTCATCACATTAAGATAGCATCAATTCAACTTAACAGGTGCCAATAAAGTTATCACAAACGAAATTAAACATAAGCCACATTTTTATCTCACAGTATTACAGTATTGCTAACCTTGTGCCTCTTCGGAGGGTGCTAAATAACTTTAACCGTCGGCATATCTGCAGTTATATTGCCGCTTTCACAGAATCTCCGTTCACCTTATTATTGCAGTCAAAACCCCGCAGGATAACAGGAAATACAAAAACGCACGCTTCAAAATAAAAGCCTTGTGCTAATAAAACAGGAAGTAAGACAACAAAAGCTTAGACCATGCACAAATAAGTTATGAAGCAACAAAAATACACTGTTCAACAGTCTCTTGTTTAAAGCAAAAACACGATTTGGGTTAGTCGCACATATATATATATATATATATATATATATATATATATATATATATATATATATATTAGTTGTGGGCATAGATATTTTTTTTTATCTAGATTAATTCCAAAATTTATCTAGATTAATCTAGATTAAAATGGCAAACGGCAAAAATTCTGTTTGTTTACCTTGACAGCGGTCAATTATACTGGGCAATGGTGATTTATCAAATATAATTCACCGCCGGAAGTTGTGAAGTGCCCATGCAAGTGAACGGAGCATAAACAAAAATAATTGACAGCTGAACGTTGGGAAGGCCCATGCAAGTGAATAGAGCAGTCTACAGCATTGAGAAGAGCCGTGTGATGATCCATAATAATGTAAGGTTTAGAAGTTAAATATTTGAAGTTGTAGAATAAATTAATATCATTTATATTGGAGTTAATTTGCTAGAAATGTACTTACAATTTTTAGTCAGTTAATCATTTACATATTTCTGTTACACAATTATTACATATTTAACACAGTCAGGATATTCGGTTGAATCTGCCTCTCTGATTCCCTCACGTTTACCTCAGTCTAAATTCTAGCTTCTGATTGGTTAGTTCAGTCACGTGATGGGTCCGAACAAGGAAGTGTTTGAAAATAGATTAACGGCGATATTTTTTTTATCGCGTGATAAAAGTTTTGTGTTAACGCAGCCGTTAACGCCGATAACGGCCCACCACTAATATATATATATATATATATATATATTAGAGCTGTAACGATACGCGTATCGAAACCGAAATCGCGACACTCAAAGCCACGAACCTGTCTCGCGGTGTGAGAAGGCAGAAGCGCGATATGCCCTTTCTAACTCTCCGGTCAAATTGTCAGATTGAAATTTGCTAATAATTTGTCTAAATAATAGTCTGCTGACAGCGCCCCCTCCTATCGATGCCGTAAGTATGCGACGAGATGCCCTCTCTGTGATGACAGCTCTCCGTGGCTACGGAGGATTGCATTTCTCCACAGCCGTCGAAGTCCTCATATGCGATATGAACGACATTTATCCAGAGTGGGCTTAAATAAAATGCTTTTTAAATGTAAAAAAATCGTGGGATGTATCGAACCGTGGGTCAAAAATCGTGATACAAACCGAATCGTGAGTTTGTGTATCGTTACAGCCCTAAAATATATATATATATATATGTATATATATACATATATATATATATATATATGTATATATATACATATATATATATATATATCAATTTGATGGATTAAATAGCTAGATAGATAGATAAATAGATTGATCGATGGATAGACTGACAAACAGATAGATAGATAGAAAGATAGATAGATAGATAGATAGATAGATAGATAGATAGATAGATAGATAGATAGATAGATAGATAGATAGATAGATAGATTCGCCTACCATATTATCCCATACATTCAATAATTTTAATTTAATAATTGTCCATATCTACATCCGCTATTTTTAGGTTCACGTCTATAATGAAAATAATGACGACAATAATCAGCATAACTGGTCGTCCTCCAATACCATCCTAAAATGCAGATTTGTAGCCTAGGTTGTTGCTGTGACACACACAACCGAAGATGAATCCCATTCGCAGCCGGCTGACGAACAGAACAGGTCTCTGTCCTCTGTGCTGAAACCTCTGCTTATGATAACGTGATTGCAATGAGGCGATACCTCACGTCCACCAGTAAACACCAAACATGGACGATGATTTATTTCAATTGAGACAACTGCCGTAAGTACGAATCGCCGGTGAATGTCGTCCTGTCGTTGCACGTTCCTGTTGTTCTTACTGAGACCTTACATCGCCCTCTGGCACACTGGTCCAAAAGCTTGATGGACCCAGGATGGTCGTGTGTGTATGAAATAGACAAATATAATAACATAACGCACTATGTTAGCCTACATGTATTCAAATAAGCTGTATGGTCTTTAGAATTTATATTAATAAAACATTTGCCGCTTGTAGGCTACCTGACGATGCAGTTTATTTACAGACAGCCACGTGATAGTGGGTTGTTTATATCTTATTGAGAAATATCCGTCGTCTTTGAGATAGTTGCTCCATCTTGTTTTTCCATCTATTATATAACTCGATTTAGCTAAATTTACCGTTTCAAACGAGGGTCGATTTGAGTGGAAGCCTTCTCACCTCTCTCTGGGGAACACATTCATGGTAGGAAGTCCCTACGATATGTATCACAAAAATAATTGTAAGTCTATAGGCCTACGTCTGTTTTGTGCAAATATTCTACAGTAGATTCATTGATTTGCATACAACTTATTACGTTATAATATAAATGTGATACAAATATATGGTTAAAAACAACTATAATAACTACTATTTTATTGTTATGATTATGATTATAGTACAGACATACATTCAGTTCCAACACCCACAGACACACACACACACACACACACACACACACACACACACACATACACACTCTCTCACACACACACACACACACACACACACACACACACACACACACACACACACACACACACACACACACACACACACACACACACACACACACACACACACACACACACGTTGTGGACTAGGTACTATATGGTCTTATGTAACTCAATATAGCCGAATTGTGTCATTTTCCAATTTTAAGTGAAATGTAGGGTTCTCGACTCCATTTAAACTACGGACGATATCAAAATAGCTCTGAAGTGATGTTGCAGAGAATGTTCTCTTGCTGTGACTTTGCCATGCATTCTCTCTAATGACTGTGATCAAGGAACTCCAGCAGCTGTCAACTCAGTGGTTCTTTGGTAAGCCATATATTATCATCGGAGAGTATGGGGGTATTACTTACTCCCCTTTTAGAAGACATTGTATACTTACACGTTTGTGAAGGGTATTGAGCTTGCTTGAAGCTATAGCCAAATTATATAAAAGCCCCTTAAACTCCCCAGACTATTGCCTTTTCAACGACTTTGTCTGAAAATCAGTTCTAATGATAGAAACAGCTTCTTATATCTGTTTTTGTGTTACCTTTACTTTCCTTACAGTGTTGTCAAGTTCCGCCACACAGGTGACCACCCCTGCTCTGGAGGGGAGGGGGAGAGCCCGCCAGGCCAGCCGTACGGCCTTGCTGCAGAGCTCAGGGGCCTGGAGTCACTGGCACTAGGGGATGGAGCACCTGTTCCACGGGAGTTTGCTAACCCCACCGATGGTATAAAACAGAGAACTCTGAAACTCCTTAAGCAATCATATTTTTGTGACCCAAGCACTTGCAAAGATTTAAACCTTTCATTTGTTTTTATTTTTATTTGTTTTTTCACATATTTTTATAGACACTTTCATGGTGGAGGATGCAGTGGAGGCTATTGGCTTCGGGACGTTTCAGTGGAAACTCTCCATCCTTACAGGACTGGCCTGGGTAAGCAGCGCTTAAGCAGGTGCCCTACCAGATTCATGAAGTTAAGATAAGATAGTACCTTGGAGCAATACGAAAATAAACAAGAGAAACTATACATAAAATGTTTATCGCTAGATAATAGTTTCAATTTCGATGAAAAAATAAAAGGTAACATTATCAACAGTTGAGGTAGACATTATTGTCAGTATAAATTAGGGGAACCATACATTTTTATTTGTCAAAACAAGTTTCCAAGTGATTAGACATGGACATGTGAGACACAAAGACTGCATTAGAAGTTTCATATCAACTGCAGTTCATCTTAATCCCATAAAGACTGGCTGAGCTGCAGCACTCTTGCATTACCATGGTGGTACGTACGTTTATGTGAGAGGTTGTGGGTTGTGACGCATTTGGGTTACAGCCACCACATGTAGCTGTCCACCTTCCCCTCAGCTTCCAGCAACACAATTCCACACAAAAAGCATGTTGAGAGGATAACACATTTATGAATTAACAGATGGCCGATGCTATGGAGATGATGATCCTAAGCATCTTGGGCCCACAGCTGCACTGTGAATGGAAACTACCAGGCCTGCAGGTGGCGCTGCTCACCTCTGTAAGGAAAACTCAACTCTCCTTAGCGCTAGTTTTTTAAAACAATTATTTGCTTCTTATAGAATAATTCTTCAATCTATAATAGAAAATGTACTGCTACAATAAAAATAGTAAATGATCTTGATGGTAAAAGGGTCATGCTGGTTAGTCTCCATTCAATTCCCATGCGTTTTTTCTCCACATCCAGGCGGTCTTCATCGGGATGATGATCAGCTCTTCGCTCTGGGGAAACATCTCTGACAAGTATGGCAGGAAAACTGTGAGGTCCCTCCCAACAATACTTTCTATCTATCTATATCTACCTTTCCATGTCTATCCGTCTATCTGTCTGTCTGTCTTTCCATCCATGCATCCATCAATCCATCCATCCGTCATTCTATCTATTTGTCTATCTATCTACCTGTGTCTATAAATCTACCTCTCTCTCTCTCTCTCTCTCTCATTTTCTCTTTCTGTCCATCCTTCCCTCCAATTTATAATTTAATCTATGAGCACCTTGGTGTACGTAAATTTTTTGTGTGTGTGTGTGCGCACATGTGTGTGTGTGTGTCGTGCCTGTGTGTGTGTTTTTATGTTTAGGGGTTGAAGTTGAGTGTCCTGTGGACCATGTTCTACGGGGTCATGAGTGCCTTTGCGCCGGTGTACGGCTGGATGCTGGTCCTCAGGGCCCTCGTGGGTTTCGGCATCGGGGGGGCACCACAGTCGTATGTACCCCTTCTCTCTCTTTTCTCCTCTCCTGTCAATCTCAATAGTATTTTCTCTACCTCATTCCTCTCGTCTTGTCTGCTTTTTTGTGTCAAACTTTACCTTTAACAAAGTATTGGAAAGGGGCCGTAGATAAAATGTAGTGCCTATCTCTTTATGCATACTCTGTAGCATTTTAGAGCCAATCCCCTCATCTTTTCTGGGATTGGCTCTGGGAATACATCTTGCCTGTCAATCACAAGTGCTTGAAATGTGACACTTCTGGGGATTGTCTTTGTTTGTTGAGAGTAAAAAGGTCTTCTGCACTTTTCTGCTCTCTCTTTACAACACTTGAACCTTACCTAAAGCAACTTTAAACAAACGTACATAACCAATAACCCAACCACACAATTTTTTACCATTTTACCGTCTATCTTTCTTCCCACAAGGGTGACGCTGTATGCTGAGTTCCTGCCTATGAGATCGAGGGCCACGTGCATATTGCTTATAGAGGTACGCTCACCTCCTCACCCCTAGTTCCCCATGTACCCTCCTTTGTCTCCACATCAACATGACATGTTCTTCCTTCTATGGCTGGCAGATCTTCTGGGCCCTGGGCACGGTGTTCGAGGTGCTGCTCGCCATACTAGTGATGCCCACCCTGGGCTGGCGCTGGCTGCTGGCTCTCTCCACCGTCCCGCTTTTGATCTTCGCCTGCCTCTGCTTTGTGAGTAGGAGCAGAAACGCTTCTAATTATGAGACTGGAAACATAAAAATACCATTGTTATGATTATAATTATAGCAGCAATGGTCAGAAAAGTTGAACAATTGGTGAAGGGGCATGTCATTATTTGCCTTTTGTGGTATTTGTATTGTTTAAAACATAATAATACAAATCAATATTACTAAAACCAGTACTATTTTAGCAGATTACCACAACAAGCAGTGTTTTTTTTATCACACAACTTCTACAAACACAACTTCTATAATAAAACCAATACCACATCCATTAGAAGGGGCGTGTGGTTATGTGTCATTTGTGGGTATGAATAGTAGAACTGATGAAGCGTGCTAATACTGTCTACTAACATGTTTATAAACTATTATCACAACGACGCGTGGTGCAGTGGCTTCCTGAGAGCGCGCGGTACGACGTGCTGACGGGGAACCAGGAGATGGCCCTGGCCACGCTGAAGCGCATCGCGGCCGAGAACGGGGTACCCATGCCGCTAGGAAAGCTGGTGGCTGCCAGACAGGTACGACCTCCCTGCTCCGGGATCTAAAGATACATTAAACCCTCCTGCGGAAGTCTCACCCCGTCTTGTTGTTCACCTCCTCCCTCCGCAACACTGCAGGAGAGCCGGGGAAAGTTTCAGGACTTGTTTTCCCCCCGTTTCCGATGCACCACCGTGTTGCTGTGGTTCATATGGTAAATAAATCAACTTTTCATGCTATTTCTATTCTTACCAATTTATACTTTGTTATACTCTAATTTGCTATTTGTTGCTTTATTCATACATATTTATACTTTGTTATACTTTTTATAAACTTTTTTATGGACTAATTAATGACTTAAAATGATTTTAAAATAAAATTAGATTAAAGCTCTTCTTCTTTTGTGATCATGATGTTGCCGTTCATTTCATAATTTGTAGATTTGCCTGTGGAAGGGGGTGGGTGAGGGGTTGGTTGGGTATCCTCCATTTTAAATCTTTTGGCAATTGTATGTACGAGTGTGTGTGCGCCCTGTGTGTGTTCCTCAGGTTCTCCAATGCGTTCTCCTACTACGGCCTGGTGCTGCTCACCCCAGAACTGTTCCAGGAGAGCGTGTCCTGTGGAGGTGACTTCCTGGGACATCTTTATTAACAACATCAATTCAGAAAATACCTTTAGGATATGACTTTTCTCATTTTCAGACGCTCTTTTCTGTCTATCTATTATGATATGCATGTTTAGTGTTAGTAAGTCACCACTCATTCATCGGGCTCATGTTTAAGTCATTGTGAAATACAATGTTTAAATTTGTGGTTGGGTACTCAAGAACCAACATGATAGCAACCCTGTCTGAGCTGAAGCTGTGTGTGATCCTCTACCGCCGCCTAGTGTCCCAGGACAGGAGGGCAGAGCCACGCTGTAGCTTGGAGTGCAAGGCCCTGAACTCTGACGACTACAAGGACCTGCTCTGGACCACACTCTCTGAGTTTCCCGGTAAGGTTGCATCCACCTTCTTTATTACAATGCCATGCATACATTTCCATCATGTGCCTATTGGGTCTTTGTGTGCCAACGTCTGGCTCATAAAGTTTCCTGATATTCAGGTCTGCTGGTGACGCTGTGGGCGATAGATCGCCTGGGCAGGAGGAAGACCATGGCCCTGTGTTTCTTCATCTACTCTCTCTGCCTCATCCCCCTCTACGCGTGCGTCGGGAGGTGAGGGGGGAGGAAGGACATTGTTTTCATTATCATGGGGCAGTTCCTGTTCATCTCAAAGAACATTAACATACTACACACAGTACAATCTAAAGACCTCCTTGTTCATCATGTTTTTCCGATAAACTTCTCCCCATCCTCTCATTGCATATCCTGGGTTAAATGTTTGATCTCTCGATGGAGCTTTGTGTTGTTTTATCTGCAGGACCTCCATGACGGTGTTGATATTTATCGCCCGTGCATTCATCGCAGGAGGATTTCAGGCTGCCTATGTGTACACACCAGAGGTACATACACAGACACACACACATACACACACACACACTCTGCTCTGCCTGTATACACACCAGATGTACACACACTGAACTTGTACCCTCTATTTAAAGCTCTACCGATCAGAAATATCTGGTTTAAAGAAAGACAGGAACTGAAATAGCCTACCCCGGGAAATGATAAGACAAAAAGTAAAAACAATATGTTATTTAGAATTCACAGGTGCTTTTGTCCAGTGACTTGACAGTTAGGCTGACCATGAGCTACATTAGGAACTAAATTGCACGAAACAAGAGCTTGAGAAGTTTGGATTTGATGTGGTTCTCTTCCACACTTGCTTGCCAAATTAAGAAGTTTGATTCAAAACTAAGGTGCAAGTTTCCAGTCCAATTCTTCCGAAAATACAGCAGTCAATACTACTCATTACAATACGTTATTTGTTGGCTCACGTGGTTACTTAAAGGGGACATATTATGAAAAAAACACTTTTCCTGGGATTTGGATGTTTTGTGTCTCTGGTGCTCCCACACTTATACAAACTTTGAAATAAGTCTGTACATAATTATTTGAGTGAGATATGCATTTCTGAAAGTACCCCGCCTACAGTTACCAAACGAGAGAGTCAGTTTCGGCGCCCCCTCCTACGTAGGAAGGGGGCACATTTGAATACCACCACCCACTTCCCCACCCCCCTCCAATCAGAGAATATATTAGATTTTGTGGACCAGTGGACGAGCGCTGGGCGGAGATGTTCGGGCATTTCAGAAGCAGGGAGATTCATACAAAAATAGATGTCTAATTTGTCAGCTCATTTGCATTTAAGCTACAGACACCAGAAACCGTGCATTCTGAAGGGACTGAAACAGAGGAGAATAGCGGTAGTTGAGATTCTTTTTCCTAAAGGCTATTTCCAGCATACAGCTTCAAAAACATGTTTTCTGGAACTCATATACTATGTTTACTTGTTGGGAAAACACCATAATATGTCTCCTTTAAAGGTCCCATGACATGCTATTTTATGTATTTTTTAATATAGGTATTAGTGGGCAACTAACACAGTATTCAAAGACGTTCCCGAAATTCAGCCGTGGTGCAGAGTTACAGCCACTCCGAGCCAGTTGCACATTGAGCTTCCCCCAAATGCGCTGTTTTGGTGTCTGTAGCTATAATGCAAATGAGGAGGAGCAAGGCGGGTCAAGGAGGAGGGTGGGGGTGTGGCCCTGAGCAGCTTGCAGCCACGGTACCATGCGCTCTGCTTACAGTGGATGTATCGCACTGGCGAGGCGCACACAGCCATTAGCCGTGTTCTGTAAATATTCTAGAACACACGGGAGTCCTGGAGCTCTATATCTAAATATTATCATATAGCCTACATAGATATCTATATCATATAATATATATTATCACGGCCAAAAGCTGTGTGAGCCGATAAAATGAATCGCGTTGGGTTCTCCGACGTTCCTGGTTCTTCAACGTCCACATCAATGTGAAGTAGACTGAACCGTGACAAGGAGGAGAAAGGGATTGTTGCCGGGCAGCGCTTAGGCACCTCCACCTCCGGCGGTGGTCCCTCAGCGGGGCTCAAGCGGGAGACATTCGCCGCCGACAATCCCTTTCTCCTCCATGTCGTGGTTCATGTTCTTGAGGGAGTCAAAGCCAAAGTTCCTTCCCCCCAATTCATTCTCAACCTTGGCTGAGATAACCCCCACTACGAGTCTCGTTGTAGAAATACCAGAGACGAGAGTCCGACGTGTTATGCGCCATAACACCAAAAGCAGAACGGTTATCCAAATAACAAGGAAGTGTACAACACTTGCGTTACAGTCCTGGAGCTCTATATCTAAATAATATCATATAATGCATAGGTATCTTTATCATATAATACATATCATCACAGCCAAAAGCTGTGTGCGCCTCCAGACGATATTATGAATCACAAACGACTTTCTCGGGTTCTGCGACGTCTCTGGTTCTTCCACTTTCACATCAACCTGTAGTAGACTGAACCGCGCGCTGCCTGCTGCCGGCTGCCCGCTTCCGGGCGATGGTGCCTCGCGGCAACCGGCGGCATGTCGCAGTTCATGTACTTCAGCGAGTCAAAGCCAAAGTTCCTTTCCCCCAATTCCTTCTCAACCACGGCTCAGATAACCCCCACGACAGTCTCGTTGTGGAAATACAAGAGACGTCAAAGAACCGACAACAAACACACACACATGTGGCGCTCGCACGGTCGTGTCTCATTGGCGGGCCAACGTCTCTGGGCGGGCCAGGCAGAGTAAGGGGAGGAGCTTAGATGCTTCATGACGTCCTAAATAAAGACATTCCAAATCAGCGCGCTTGAGCCTCCGTTTTTTCAAAGGCGAGCAGAACAGCTAGTGCTCGTTTTACACCAAACGCAAGTTTTAGCCATTGGGGGACCATAGGCAGGCTAGGGGAACTCATATTTATGTTAGAAAACCTCATAAAGTGAGATTTTCATGTCATGGGACCTTTAACATCTCCCATTATTGTTCTCGCATTCTTCAGCTACTCTCTCATGCTTCTTGTCCTATGCTTGTTCTCCCATTAGTCTTCCCATGATTCTTCTCCCATGCTTCTTGTCAATTCATCACAAAACATAGTACATCAGAGCACATGACAAGGGCGGGGCACAGGGAATCATTACCTGATATTATACAAAAAGATGTGACTTTGAGATGTGTCTACAAATTCATATTCCTCGTCTGTAAATGAACCCAGGTGTATCCCACGGCAACCAGAGCATTGGGTCTGGGCACCAGCAGCGGCATGGCCAGGGTGGGCGCGCTTATCACACCATTTGTTGCCCAGGTACATTCAGCCAAGCAGCTTCTTACGACAGTATACATGGTTGTGGTAATTAGTAACTACTAGCTAACTCAAGATGACATGCTGTATGAGGCATGTTTGACTTTGTTTCTATTTGTTCCTTTTCCTTTCAAATTCATTCATGTGAAATGTTTTATGTTTTTAAAGCTATAAGATTTTTGTGTTGTTCTTTCTCTTTATTTGCCACCGACACCCAGTCTGTATCATTAATAATACTGCAAATGCAAGGGCTTTCATCAGTGGGTCCTAGACTCAACCACCATTGTGTATTGTCATTCGGTGATAGATAGTGACTCAACATGTATTTATTTACATGACGAAATTGCTACTTTAATATGAAAATCAAAAATATAGATCACGTGTATAATTCAAATATTATGTTGCTCTTATGTATCCTCATTTTTATTTTCAACCCATTATATTATTATTTATTCTTTGTAAATATCCTTCAAATTCTGCCTGTCATCCCATGTGTAAACAAAAATGTTTTGTTCCAAAGTGCTCCCAGTCCACGTTCAGTAGGAACCCAGCCAGAGGTCGCACTCTCCACCCTCCTTCATGTGATGATGGAGTCCTCGGTGCACCTCACCCTCTTTCACCCTCCTCCCTCCCTGCAGGTGATGATGGAGTCCTCCGTGCACCTCACCCTCTCCGTGTACTGCTGCTGCTGCCTGCTGGCCGCCGTGGCCTCCTGCGCGCTGCCCATAGAGACCACCGGCCGGGGCCTCCAGGAGTCCAGCCAGCGGGAGTGGGGTCAGGAGATGATGGGCCGGCCCCAAAGCCCAGCAGAGGTCCCCCGCTCCAGCTCTGGCTCCCAGAACTGAGGAGAACTCTAGGACAGTGTGAGGAGAAGAACGGGCGGAGGGAAGAACAGAGTGAAGACCCTCCACCTGCCACCAAGAGCCCAGATAAGAGGAGTTGGGGAAGATGGTCGTTATCCACCTGCTCATTCAGTTTAATGATTACAATATTTTATAGATGGAGAGTCTGGTAAAATGTGAAAGAAAAGAATTGGAGAGAAAGCAAAGACGTTGGGAGGTTAAAACGCTTCAGGCATAGTCTTTGCAATTGTGAGACAAAAGACATTTTAGTCCCAATTCTATTTTGAAAGAGCCTTAAAACAGTTCTGTGCCTGTCATGGGTGAGAGAGGATTTCACAAACTAAAAAAGCTGCTTTAAACATGTTAGTTGAAGAGACGTGTGCTTAAAGACAACATACAGTGTGTGTGTTGCTTCCATTATGTGATGTATTTCCAAGTATGAAGAGGATATTACAGCGGGCAAATGTGATAAATGTGATTGGTTGCCCAACCTATTATCACCACCAACAAGTCATGTCAAGAAAAAGAAACCCTGAATTATGGTCATGTGATCCATTTTGTAAATAGGTACATATTAATGTTACTGAGGTAAGAGAAATGTTTTTTCCATTCCATGTTCTAACACAAGGAGAAGCTTAAGATCATGTGTAGTGATGCAACATGTGATGTGAGACCACTGGACATATTATGCACTTCTATGAAGGCATTAACTACCATAGATACAATAATGTGTGAAAATCTGTTTTCTTTGCTGAAATAAGCCTAAGCCCTGTTTCTTGTTAACCTATTGTATTCTGCTGTGTGGATGTATTAGTGTTTACCGTTTACAAAGGACAGTTTAGTTATTGTTTGCACTTTAACGTCCTAGGAGGGAAATCTCACCTTTGAAATGCTTAATTTGAATAATTCACAAAATAGTAATAATAATAATATGACTTGTACGGTGCATTTCATAGCCATCTCGAGACTCTTTTTGTTAACTATTTTGTTTTTGTTTGTTTTGTATTTTAATTTTTTATGTTAAGAAATGAGGCAGGTGAGGGGGGCAAATAATGTGGTAGATTCAGGGACCGATGATGATCATAACTGGATCTGTCTGTCTCTCCTTATCATTTTTGTGCAGTAGTTTGTGCAATTTCTGTTTGTTTGGGATTTTTGAAGTTCACATTATTCAAACTTTTCACGCAATCAGCATTATAACAAACATGTTTCAAATACACATCTATCCATAATCTGAAATGGAAACGTGATTACTTTCTATAAATGTTATGTTAATACCCTGTTTTGGGTTGTCTTGCACTGTTTGTGGGTGTTGGCATTGTTTCATTTAATATATCATTACAGGTATGTAAAATGTATGAGGGAATTTAGCACAGACCTAGTCGTGAAAGAATAGCCATGTCCGTCTGCAAATGTAAGCTACATTCAGTGTCATAGCCACCTCTGTCTGCCAATGTATGCTATATTCAGTCTCATAGCCACCTCCGTCTGCCAATGAGTGCTATTCAGTCTCATAGCCTCCTCCGTCTGCCAATGAGTGCTATATTCAGTCTCATAGCCTCCTCCGTCTGCCACTAAGTGCTATATTCAGTCTCATAGTCACCTCCTTCAATGTGTGCTATATTCAGTCTCATAGTCACCTCCTTCAATGTGTGCTATATTCAGTCTCAATCCATTTTATTTTAAAACAAGACAGAGATTTCAATCATTTTTATTGGATGTTTTTTGGTCTACATTGGTCAAATGTATTATATCTATCTATTCTATCAAAATATCAAAAGGATAGCAAGGTTATTCCAAACTTTTTGTGGTAACTATACCATCAGCTCCCTTTGAGAATTAGAACTGATCAACAAATGATTGTGATTTAACTCATGATTATCCAACATCCAAAACAAATGTTCAAAGAGTGGTTGAATGACTCTATCCAGACAACATTAAAATTATAGTTGCATTAATAATTATATTAAAGTATACAATTATTTTAATTGATATATGTGTGAGCATGTGTTAACAAATTAAACAATTTGTAGCATTCTTGTCAGTTCTATACTATGTATTTTTATATTTGAGTTATGTACTGTGTGTCACATGGATTTACATTTTTCTATATCGGGTTGAGAGAACTTGATAACCGTAAAACGTGACATATCATATAATTAATACTAGTTGTCATAATAATAAGTGAATTAATTAATTATTCATTCCACGCCTGCCAACCAATCAGCCATTGAACCGCAAGGTTTCCATATAGCCATTCTAAACCGTTCATTCCTTAGTCCTCTGGACGTTTGGAGGTCCTGTGTGGCGTGTACCCCTGGAGGGGCTGTCCCATGACTGTAAGTCCAGATCTACAGACGAGCTTTGGGAGTCTTGGCGCTGTTTTCTATGATCTGGCCAAAGAGCCGGCTAGCCTCCATGGCACAGCCCCAGTGGATGGTGAGACCGAACCCTCCGTGGCCATAGTTGTGGATCACCTGAAACAGCAGTTAGGGGCATTCACTACTACTCTAGTGTAGTGTATGTATCATCTGAACCGGAGCGCTTACAGTCACTCACTACCACACTAGTGTAGTGTATGTATCACCTGAACCGGAGCGCTTAGTGTCACTCACTAATACTCTAGTGTAGTGTATGTATCACCTTAACCAGAGCCCTGACGGTCACTCACGACTACACTAGTGTAGTGTATGTATCACCCGAACCAGAGCCCTTACAGTCACTCACTACTAAACTAGTGTAGTGCATGTATCACCTGAACCAGAGCCCTAACAGTTATTCACTTCCACAATAGTATAGTGTGTGTATCACCTGAACCAGAGCCCTTACGGTCACTCACTACTACTGCAGTGAAGTAGTTTCCCCTGAAACTGGGCTGTTATAGTAATACATAACTACACACTAGTTTAGTTAAGTATAACCTGAAAGAGAGCCGTTATGGTGTCTCTCCAACACACTTTCAAATAAAAGACTAATAATAATTTTGACCACTGTTTTCAACCAATCAGAAACAAGATAAGGAAACTGTGTTGTATTAAGAAGATGACTTGTGTTTAGTACAATATCTGCAAGTTCGTCCGGTTAATCACTAAGTCGGTAAGATAATATGACAAACAATCACATACAACTAACACCGAACGATTATATTGAGGATTGTTTGAGTTCCTTACCTCAATGTCGTTCTGACCGCATGAGATCTTCTCTCTCTCTAGTCTCACAGTAGTCCGCACTGGTCGCAGGCCTGCCCAGTCCTCTACTATCCTAGCATGCTAAGACACACACACACACACACACACACACACACACACACACACACACACACACACACACACACACACACACACACACACACACACACACACACACACACACACACACACACACACACACACACGCACACACACACACACACACACACACACACACACAGTATTGTCGAGGAATTATAAGGATTTAAGCAGATGCAAAGAGATAGATTAATGACAATTCTGATGGAAGATCAAGTCGTAATTGTATAATTTTATTTAACAGGGTTTTTTTTATCTATCAAAAACCCCAACAACACTGTTTGGTTTGCATTAGGTGACTACCTCTCTAGGTTAAATGCTATAACATATGTTTGGCTGATATGGTTCCGCTGCTGATTAAGTAAGATGTCCTCCTTTAAAGGTGGGGTCAGGGGGTTTATTTCTCATTTAATGGGGGGGCAGGGGGATAAATTCTCCTGTAAGAGGTGGGGTCAGGGGGATGAGTTCTCTTTTCAAATTTGGGTCAGGGGGTTTAGTGCTCCTTTAAAGGTGGGGTCAGGGGGATAGTAAACCATTAAAGGGGGGTCAGGGGGTGAAGTTCTTATTTTAAGGCGGGCCAGAGGGTTGGGTTGTAATTTAAACATGGGGTCAGAGGGTTTAGTCCTCCTTTAGATGGAGGGGTCAGAGCGCTCGGTTAGAATAACAACCTCCCACCTTGAGGCTTGGCTCCAAGTGGCAGGCCTCCTCCCAGATCTTCTTGTGGTCGATGGAGTTGTTGGCTTCACTCCAGTTTCCCACCTGAAACACCCCGCCCACGGTCACCAGATGGCTCCTACAGACGGGGAGGATGGATCTGTGTTTTTCTATTATAAACGCAACATCATCCTAACTGCAAGACACCGTGGTGCCGTGGTCCTAGGTTCAAGCCCAGCTGGGATATTTCAAGGTGGATGTTGATTCTTCTGCCCATGGGTGTCTTCTGGTTGTGTTGCTTTCTTCCTACAAAATACTACTGCCTGGGCTGTCAATGGGGCTGAGACTGCCAACTGCTCGAAGAGCTAGGTAAAAGGAAGAGGACCCGTCACACCAAAATTTTACCGGGGGCGAAAATTGTACCGCCTACGTAATCTGCGTTCAAAAATTCCAAACCTGCCTGGCGACAGACGTTCGCGTCGAACGATGACGTAGGATGGTTCATGAACATTCGCGAACATTCGCGCTCATTCATTGAGCGTCACAAGACGAAATAACGATAGTTATGATATTATAACTCTAGTTCTATGATTGTAGGCGTAGCCGTCTAGGCTTCGCCTTATGGGCTTGCCCTATGTGCGTGCTCGCGCACTGAAAATTGTCAACTATGCACCAATCAACGTGGGCACCGCCCACATTTCCCACGGCACCGTGTATATAATGCGGCGCAAAACTGCCGCCCATCCTCCACGCAATTCTTTCAGCATTTGGAGGGTACAGCAGGTGGGAAACTAGACGGCTACGCCTACAATCATAGTACTAGAGTTATAATATCATAACTATCGTTCTATTTCATGTAGGCTACGCCGTCTAGGCTTCGCCTTATGGGCTAAGGTGAAGCTGCGAGCGGAGCCCAATCAATGTACTCCTGCTGGACCCCAGTCAAGAAAACTTAAGTCACCAGGGCACATAAGACTCAAAAAGGCAGAGGATGTGCAAAACAAAACAGCTTAATAAAAAAACGAATTCCTCCTAGATCAAGCAAGGCGATGATCAAGAGAAAAAAGTGAGTCTGCAAAGTAGGGCTTTGACTCCGAACTTGGTTATCAAAAAATAAATAAAAATTCGAACGAATATTAGGCAGCCCTTAATATTCGAACCTTTTATGGGCAGGCCAAGAGGGTGAGACGTCGGAGAACCTGACGCAGTCTATTCATAATATTGTAATGACCACGGAAGAGGCAGTAAATGAAGTATTGATAAGACAGCGATTTATTAGAAACCAAATAAACCGTTGGAACACGCAATACAGGTAACCATAGCAACGCCGGTAAACAAACCTTGCAAAGCCCAATCCAGGTCTTACTGAAGGCATTTAATGGTCCAAATATTATTAATAAATATTTGAATATATTCGAATATTAACATTAATAAACAAACAAACTTCGAATATGATTTTGGGCAAAAGTCAAAGCTCTACTGCAAAGACTCCGGCCCCTTCTGTCCTTCATGGAATCCATGGAAAGTGACGGGAAAAACCTGAGTAATACGGTTTCCATTAGGTCCGCTACCACCGGGGGCGGAGCTACGGAGTTCGACTCTCCAATAAGGAGCTTCTCGCGTCCGTTTCTTATTTAAAAAACGGCGGGAGACAAATACAGGTATTCAAGTCCAACTCGCCATCCGGCGAGAGGAATTTCAACGATGCCGCTTAAAAGAACATGCCTTCATTCTTAAGCCGTAGAAGGGGCACCGGACTCCAACACAGAGTTGCCGAGTGAGCCCCTGGACATGTCTGACATGTAGAAACGGACAAAGGGGCCGGGGGAAGAACAAGACGCAGCCGCGCAAATGTGAGTGAGCTTTTGTCGAAGATTAATCGAGATTTAAAACACTTAGACTAATTTAAGAGAGAGAGTGCAAAAGAAATCGAGGGGTCCGGAGCAAGAATTGACAAAAGACTTTATCGTGCAGAAAAACAACAACGACAACAGCCTGAGTGGATCTATAGAGTCACTGCTTGAAATTCGGTCCCAGCCTTACTTTATACACATACAGGAATTTCTTTGCTACAATGGAGGTTCCCTTTGTCCCAATGGGGTTTCCGCCCAGTCAATCTTCGTCTCAGCGTGTTATCAACCGCGCCCTGGTCTGAGGTCTGCATGGATTAACCTTGTTAGCCAAGATGACCCAAGGCTGAAAGGCGGAGGTCAACATGACTTGACCCCTCAGTTCCCTGGACATTCCTGTGCTCCAAATGTTCTGAACCCAGACTCTGCAGGCATCATGTGCTTTCCACCATTTAAAATATAAAGCCTATTAATAATCATGGTTTACCATAGAATATACTCACTAATTTCTACCACACTTTAACGCCCAATGGTGGCGCTAAGCCCTGCCGAGCGTAGGCTAAGCAAACACCCTCACATATCCTGCAAGAAAACTGCTGTTTAGAGAGAGTGCGGCCCCTGCTGGCGTCGCTATAACACACAAACAACTGTTGTGTGGAGCGGAACGCGGCCGAGCGTTTCACGTACATAGCCAGCGCCCACACCGGGCACAGGAGATGCAACTCCGCCTCCGCCTCACTAGAATGAGGCGGGGGGTGAAAAGCCTTAAGCACAATATCGCTAGACCGGAAAGAACTATTAATGTACTTAGGGAGGAACGCAGGATTAGGTCTGAGCAGCGCATAGGAGCTGTCCTCGTTAAGCAACAAGCAGCTCGGGCTGACAGACGGAGCAGTCAGCTCACAGGCCCGCTTGGCAGAAACCAAAGCCAATAAGAGTGCCGTTTTAAAGGACAGGGCATCCAAAGGGGCCTGAGACAGAGGCTCGAAATGGTCCCTGGACAACCCGCGCAACACAGTGGGGAGATCCCAGCGTGGTGTAAGCACGCGCGAAACAGGCCTAACCCGTCTAGCCCCACGCAAGAACCTCTTGACCAAGAACCGTGGATGGCTGAAGATCGGTCCACCATCACAGCCTGCATGGCCAGCCGAAACAGCTGCCGCATAGACCTTGATAGTGGAAAAAGCCAAACCCTTCTCCAATAAGTGCTTTAGAAACGCAAGCACGCTTCCCACCTCGCAATGGGATGGGACAGCGTGGTTCCTGTCACACCAATCAGAGAAAGCGCACCATTTCGCTGCATAGAGGGAAGTAGTAGAAGATGCACGAGTTGCACGTGATGCACGTGTTGATAACCGCTTCAGGCAAACCTTTGCCCTGGCGGGCGGGTGGTGCACCGTCCCATGGGCCTGTGAAAGCGCATCCGGTCTGAACGGTACCGGCCACGGCGCCGTCCGTGAGAGCGCCGTCCGTGAGAGCGCCGCCGTTCTCCGGAGCCACTATAATCAGGGACAATCTCTCCTGTCTGACCCGTTCCAGAAGAGGAAGGATCAGCTGGAGCGGAGGAAACGCATACAAGAGAACCCGCGGCCAAGGTGTGTGCGCCAACGCATCCAACCCCAATGGGGGAAGAACCTGAGGGTTGAGGGAGAACCACCGCCTGCAGTGTGTGTTCTCCCTGCACGCGAACAGGTCCACCTGAGCCGTCCCGAACCTCTGCCAGATCAGTCTGACAATGTCGGGATGCAACCGCCGCGAGACACGAGGTCCGCCCCGAAGTTCTGGGTGCCCGCGATATGCAGGGCTCTCAGACTGAGGAGATACTGATGAGCCCAAAGCCAGAGCTCGACCGCCCTTTGGTGGAGAGCAGAGGAGCGCACTCCCCCCTGTTTGTTTATGTACGCCGCCGCCGACACACCAGGTGAAAGAAATGCAACAGCACTTTCCTCACAGCGATGAGTTCCAGCACATTTATGTGGACTGTAGGGGGCTTGCGCCACTCGCCTGAGTGAAAGAGGCACGTTCCTCCCCAACCCGTCAACGAGGCGTCGGTGAAGACCACTACGTAGGACGTCACTCTGCTCAGGGGAACACCCCTGAGAAGGGCGGGGGGGTTTCCCCAATATTCCAGGACTGGTGACACTGAACGGGGTAGGAGGAGCACCTCCTCGTACGGGGTCCAACCGTTGGCGAGCAAACCACCGCTGGAGTCTGCGCATAAAGAGCAAACCCAGGGGAACCACGGGATGGGCGGCTGCCATCAGCCCTAACAGGCGCATGGTGGACAGCGCGGTCACGTTTCTGAGAACGCGAAAGCGGGAGAGCGCCAACAGGATGATGTTTCGCCGAGGAGGCGAGAGCATCGCTGTCATGGTGGCTGAGTCTAGGCAAAGCCCCAAGTAGACTATCTGCCGGCCAGGGAGCGGGAGGCTCTTCTCCCAGTTGATGGCAAAACCCAGGAAAGAGAGATGGTTTATCAACGTCATGGTGTCCCTTCTCGCAGCTTCCTCTGAGTTGCTCAGAATAAGTAGGTCGTCGAGGTAGAAGAGAACCCTCTTTCCCTGATGCCTGAGCGGTCCCAACGCCGTCTCCACACACTTCGAGAAGGTGCGCGGGGCCAGGGAGTAGCCGAATGGCAGGCAGTGGTACTCGTACGCCACCCCCATAAAGGCAAAACTGAGAAACTTCCTGTGCGCCTGCCGAACAGGGACGTGGAAGTAAGCATCTTTGCGATCCAGGGATGCGAACCAGTCGCCCTCTCTCACATATTGGAGCAGAGCACTGATAGTGAACATTCTGAATTTCCTCGCGGCAACGAATCTGTTGAACACGCGAAGATCCAGAATAGGTCTCATCTCCCCTGACTTCTCGGAAACCAGGAAGTAGCGGGAGTAAAACCCTAGGTGTGACTCGTGGGGGGAACGACAGTGATGGCCCCCTTCTCCAAGAGACGGACCACCTCTGCTGCCAGAGCCGTTCTTGCCGCTGGATCCCGTAGCCTGGTCTCCACCAACCCCATAAAGGGTGGGGGACGGCGCTTGAACTGTATGGGATCACCCCATCTCAACGTGTTGTCCAACCACGATGGTAGAACGCACCGCTCTAGCCAACATGCATAGTGTCAGAGAGAGGACGATCTGACAGCTGAGGAACGCTGTCCAGGAATAACCTGTATTCCTCGGCCCCTACCGCCTCCACACAGTGTGTGGACCTAGGGGGGCATCCCATGAAAGGGAGGAGGCTCAGCGAGCGTGGTAGACGTTACAGAGCTCGTCGCTGTACAAACAGCGAGCTGTCTAGACGCCGCGCTCGTGTCCACTGAACAGGCAACGAGCCGTCTAGCCGTAGCGCTCATGACCGTGCGTTGTCCACTGTCTGTAACCACAGCACGCAGACCCGTCTCCTCACCTTCCACAGACTGTAGAAGGGAGGTAGAGGGGGTAATGTGGGAAACTAGGAAACTAGTACAAGCGTCCGTATCCACAGGCTCGTGTAATGAGTCTCCAGCCCACCCACAAAGCTCAAAAGGAGGTTTCTTAGAAGCAGGTGAACCTGAGGTTATGTAAACACGCTGTCCGGCCGCCACCCTACAGCCATCTGGCTGAAGGAGGGAAAGAGGTAATCTAAAGGAATATCGCTCTTTAGGGAGTATGTACTGCCGTTCGGTCGAATGGTCTTTCTTTTCTTTATTGTTTGGATAAGAAAAAGTGGGAGCAAGTTTGCGGAACTTCTGTCCCAGCGGTGCTGCTCTCCCCGGCTGCGGCGGCGGCTGCTGTTGCTGTTACTGCTGCTGCTGCGACTGCTGCATTGGGGTTGGAGGCGGAGGCGGCCCCCTGGAGCGCTGGAACCAGCCTGGACCCCGCCTCCTCTCGGCCCGCTGGTGGGAGGAGCCTGTGAGAATCGCCCCGAACCGGGAACATTTCTCACGGACGGACTGCTGGTGAGCGAGCACCTCCGAGAACCGGGGCCCAAATAGTCTATCCGGAGCTAATGGGCCCTGGACGAGGCTGGCCCGCTCTCGTTCCGGAACAGCAGTGTGAGAGAGCCATATGGCCCTCTGGATCATGGTGGCCCACGCCATATGCCGGCCGGCCGAAACGGCTACCGGCCGGCACAGCTGAAGGATGGAGCTGGAGAATCGGGAAACCGTCAGCCATCTCGCGGCCTCCTCCGGGCCGTAAGCCTCCCTGCCAGCCGACAAGGAGACCAGGGCAGAGGAGAGCAGGGCAATGTTGTCCGCCGCAGATTGCGAGGCACAGACGAACACCCTGTCCGTCATGCCGGTAATCTGCTTCTGGAGGCGGTCGGGGGGCAGCGGCTTCTCGTTAGGACAGAGAAGCGCTGCTAGGGAAGACTCCAGGCGAGGGATCCCCCTCGCCTGAGTATCATCCCACCCTTCCACGCTGGTGAAGTCAGCGAAGGGCCTCACCGGGGCCTTCAGAGTAGAGGGGTCCCCACCCGCAGCAGTGAAAAGGTGCTGAACCGGTGGGAACAGGGGACACTGGGTAGCCCGCCAGGAGGAAGACAGGGTGCGAAAACACTCGCCCTGCATGTCATCCGACATGTGGGCGAGAGGCGGGGCTGGCATAGGGATGCCCTTGATGGCCGCCGCCTCACCCATGATCGGCCATCCGGCACGGTCTCTCCCTCGGGACGACAGTGGCGGTGGAAGCCCCGGAGCGGGAGAACTCGGACGCAGAACCAGGAAAGACGTCGTCGAAGAAGGCGACGTCGTCAACCTCAAAGTGCTCGTCGGCGTCCTGGGCGTCCGGAACTCCGGCACCGAAGATGTCGATGGCCTCAGCGAGATCCACCGACGGGAAGAAAAAGAGGTGCCTGGAGAGGAGCCCCTCTTCAGGCAGCGCGCGGCAGGCGGCGCAGGAGGTGGTAGCAACCAAGGCAGCCATGGCTTGTTCAGCGCAGTGGCACCTGAAACACGCCAGGTGCCCGTCACCCGGCGCCAGGGAAGCGGGACAGGAGGCGCACTGAGGCCCTGAAAAGGGCCCGCCAGCTCTTACAGGAGCGCTCTCCAGTGGCCCTGAAAAGGGCCGTTGGTCCTTGGCCTCGCCCATGCCGCTGCCACGGTCATCTTATTGTTGGAAGTCATATCTTCGTTTTCATTGATCAGTACAACGCACGGGACAAGCCCGTAAGGCGAAGCCTAGACGGCGTAGCTTACATGAAATAGAACATCAAACAGATAACACTTATTTTACAAATGACATTTATTAGCGATGCTAACTATATATAACTTTATACTTTATTCTTTTTAATCGCATTTAGCTAGTAAACTGAGTGTATTAGCACAAGCTAGCTAGACTATGATACAGTTTAAACACACAGTTCTGTTAGGAGTTGCAGGTGCAGGCAGGCAGGTAGGACCCAGATGCAGACGGGTAAAGGAAACGGCACTTTATTTCTGCCAAAAGGCTAAGGCAAGGAGCAAGGAGCAAGGAGTAAGGGAACACAGGTAGCCACAGAGAGCACGCAGGACGAACAACCACAATGACAGCACAAGGAACAAAGGAAAGACAAGGGCTTAAGTAACAAACACAACGAGGAACAGCTGAGACACATTAGGGGAGGGAACAGTAATCAACACAGGAGGGAAACACACCAAAACACGACAGACCATGACAAGTTTACTAGCTAAATTCAATACAAAAAAATTAATATAAATATATTTTAAAGTAAAAACAAGTGTTATTTTGTCTATGGCAACATGAGCGCAAATGTTTTTTGAAACCTGCCTGGCAACGAACAATCGCGTCGAACGATGACGTTATGTTTCGAACGCGGATTACGTAGGCGGTACAATTTTCACCCCTGGTACAATTTTGGTGTGACAGACCCCCAAAGGCGGAGAAATATATAATATATATAATTTTCAGTATTACCAACAATGCACTTTGATAGCAGGCCACCACAGAATATGTGTGATAAGCAAGAAAACCTCCAATAGACCTAGTGTAGAAGAACTCTCAAAATCATGTAATGACATATAGTTGATTAAGAAATTAAATTAAAATGGTCAAAAAGTATACTGAGTTACCCTGGAATGATGTAAGGGGAATTGTAGGTGCTAGATCTTTTATTGTGGGTAAGAATCCAATGCTTTAGCCATGGTGCATCAACCTGTTACAAAAAAGAGTGAAAACCCATATTAAAAACCAATGGACAGGTTGTTAAAGGAGACATATTATGGCGTTTTCACAACAAGTAAACATAATATTTGAGTTCCAGAAAACATGTTTTTGAAGCTGTTTGCTGGAAATAGCTTTTAGGAAAAAAAAATCTTGCCTGCCGCTCTCTGTTTCAGCTCCTTCAGAATGTGCTGTTTATGGTGTCTGTAGCTTTAATGTGAATGAGCTGCTGCCCATTGACCAATGAGCTGTCAGACTGAACCACAGCATGGAGGAGAAGGGATTGTTGTTTGTGGACTCCTGGAGCTCTATATCTATATAATAATATATAATAATAATATTATATATTGGTATTTATATAATATTATATCTAATATAACGGCCAAAAGCTATGTGCGCCTCGGATGATAATGAATCATAAATACTGCGTCTGACATCTCTGGCACTTTCACAACAAGGACTCGTAGTGGAAGATATCTCGGCCATGGTTGAGAAGAATTGGGGGAAAGGAACTTTGGCCTCGGCTCTCTGAAGTCCATGAACCGCGACATGGAGGAGATGAGCTGCCTCACTGCCGCCGAGCTACCCGCGCCGGAGCTGCCGGCACCGCCGGCACCGGCGGAGCTGCCGGACTTCGGTGGCAGTCCGGCCTCCGTCGAAGCCGTCCCGCCGCCAGTCCGGCAGCTCCGGCGGGTGTCCTCCGGGAGCTGAAAAGTCCGGCGGGGGTAGCTCGGCGGCAGTCGGTCAGCTCAGCTCCGGGAGTACAATCCCTTTTTCCTCCATGTCTCCTCCTCCGGTCCCTCAATTCCGGCGGCTGGAGCTCGGCGACAGTCTGGCAGAGAAAGGGATTGTACTCCCGGAGCTGAGCTGCCGCCGAGTTCCCCCCGCCGGAGCTGCTGGTCCGCTGGTCCACAGAATCGTAGCTATGCTCTGATTGGAGGGGAGTGGGGTAGTGGGAGGTAATATTCAACTGTGCCCCCTTCCTACTAGGGGTGTAACGATACATGTATGTATTCGTACCCCTTCCATAAGGGTACTGTCGGCGGTGAAAACGCGAGCCGTATCTGAGCTGTGCCGAAACGCACCTTGACTACTCCACCAAGCCGCACCGAACCGACCCGCACCCTCAAGTGGAAATGCGCCATAAAGGTACTGTCGGGTGGAAACGCGAGCCGTAACTGAGCTGCGCCAAACCGCACCTTCACTACTCCACCAAGCCGCCCCGAACCGACCCGCACCCTCCGGTGTATTTTGCACTTTCATAAATAATTTTCAGTTTTATAACTGATTGTCTCATTTTGTTTACAAGTTACGGATGGAGTCTGAAGGTGATGTGGGGTACTTATTGTTCACTGTTTACATCTTAGATTACACAGTTCAGGCTATTGCAGCTAGCTCAGGGGAGAGACTGTATGACGATAGGGGGTACAACCTGAGACAATAAAAAATAATTGCCTTCTGCATTTTATCTTTTCCCTTCATTGTAGGCCTACCATACCGCCTACCAAAATTATTCTAAAGAGGTCTCCGTGCATAGCCCTGGCTACTCCAATGAACCAAGAAAGCCGGCTCCTTTACGAACTGCACTATCGAAGAAAATTGGGGGTACTCATAGCTGTTGGACAAAACAAAGATACAGCTATGGGAGCAGTTTAACTCTTTTTGAATAAAACTGACGGAAATGTCCCGCCAACTGCCCAATTTAAAAAGGTCAGACACAGCAAGAGGTGGTCAGTTGAGCAGAGATCCTTGTTGATTGATATCTCAACAAAAACAATGTCAAAAACCTAGCTGGAGTCTTAGATGTGACTTCCAATGGCCAATGTAGTCACTCTAAAAAGACTCTAAATAGGATTGCTATGATAGAAAGCAGTCACCTTAATGATTTGGCCCCGGCCTGGTGTAAGTTGAGGGTCGGGCTGCAGGTCCCCTGACCTCACCCCTGAGCAATTGATAATAATGTCCACCCCAGCATCTGCTAACTAAACAAAACACAACAAACAGGACTTATGCATTATGCTTTTAAAGGTTCTATTGGAAAGTAACCAAACCATAACGTATAGGTTATAATGTAATTTCAGATAATTTGAGCAGAAGAATGTCAGTCTTAAATGGGTCCCCATTATTACCAAGGGTGGTCATGGTTTTTATGGCAAGGTAAACAATAATAGCACCACTACATTGTATGGCAAAATTGCATTAAACAGAACCATTACATTAAACAACACTGTTACATTAGAAGGCACCTGACCATTGAGGTGTACATGCAATATTCGATTGCAGGCCAGCATTAGATCACATGGCACCGTTACATTACATCAATTCAATTCAATGACCAGTGATTCACTATGGATTGTGCTGTTGAGTTCAATGATTGTTGACTCTTTATTACAAATAGAAAACAAAGCTAAGTCCTCAATGGGTGGATTTTATATTATATTAAATTATATATATTATTATTAAACATAACATACATACATTTTTTATTACATTTTCCATGAAAACATTTGCACTAACCTCTTTAAAAGATTCAATTTTCTTCTGGTAGAACATCACTCCTCTGTTTTGTAACCTGTAATTCATGCAAAACCAAGTTATTCTAGTGTTGCCTCTAAATTAAAGAGGGTATTACACTGAACTCTACAGAATCATATTTTTTTTTGCATAATCTACAATTCTGATATATTATGAGCTGGAGGTTAAGAAGACAAAATAAACTGAAGAAGATAGAAGAATATATATATATATATATATATATATATATATGTAGTGGGCAACCCGTCCCCAACCCCTCGGGCTGGACAGCCCAGGGGAGAGGTTGTGGAGGGCGTGTACCGCCCATACCCAGCAGGCGGAGCCAGAGGACGTCCCTCCCGGCACACTAATCAGAGAGATAGGAAACAACTGGGGCGGGGAACGAGGGACCTCTAATGGCGCGTTTCCACTGCAGGGTGCGGAACGGATCGGTTCGCAAAGGTGCGGTACGGGTTGCGTTTCCACCGGCAAAAGTGGGCGTGACCCGGACTTAGCCGTACCCGTTTTGGCCTCGTTTTCAGGACTCCTCCGTTGGGGTACTGAAAAAGAGACGAGAAGCCTGAAAGGGTCCCGGGAAATTCTAGCTACACACCCCCTCCGTTGATTGGTCGACAGAATCATCACTTCCGGGCGACGTGGGGATAAAAACAAACAAACAGTAGCCTCGAGGTATTATTCTTTACAATAGAGCTGTCAGTTAAACGCGTTATTAACGGCGTTAACGCAAACCAAATTTAACGGCGTTAAAAAAATTAGCGCGCGATTAACGCAATTATTTTATAAAAAAAAAAAAAAAAAAAACTGCTATGTTCAAATGACATTTGTTCAAAGCAGTCGTTTAATTGCACTATAGGCTATTTTTTTGTATCGTCCTGTTTTGATCAGTATATGCCAATGTTGTTATCAATAGAAAATCATTTGCACAAGGCAAGCCGATACACTTCGGCTTGCCATCAATGTTGATAAGAGAATTAAAATGAGAAAAATTCTGGGACAAAAAAATCAAGGGATATTTAGCATAGAAAAATAATTTGCGATTAATCGCGATTAATCGCGAGTTAACTATGACATTAATGCGATTAATCACGATTAAATATTTTAATCGCTTGACAGCTCTACAATTAACATGTCGCGTAAAACACTTGCTTGGGCGAACAAGGAGGTGGAGACGTTCGTCTGCATTCTTGGGGAGGAAGACGTTGTTTACGATGTTTACGTAGCTGCCGCGGCGATCGACATCCGGCCTACCTTAAAGGGTACTGTCGGCGGTGTTCCCAACAACAGGGAACCTCAGTTCCGAGGTTGGAACCTCAGTTCCGAGGTTGCGACCTCGGAACTGAGCTGGGCTATACCGCCCCCTCCCTACCGCACCTTTGCGAACCGATCCGTTCCGCACCCTGCAGTGGAAACGTGGCATAAGGCCCCGTTTACACGAAAGGAAAACGCAGATATTTCCACGCGGTTTGGCCTCTCATTTACACGAAAACGCTGTTTTGTCACAGAAAACGATCATTTCTAAAAACTCCGGCCAAAGTGGAGATTTCTGAAAACGCCGGTTATGTGTTGTCGTGTCAACGGGGGGAAACAGGGTTTTAGGTTCTGAAGCGTCACATTATGCCCCAGGAAATGCTTAACGTCATATGAGCGCCCTATGCTTACAGTTATTTTGTTACAGGAAGACGCTCGTGTTATTCGTTGTTGTTGATTCTGCGGATTCTGATTGGCTTGCATGGCTTTAATTGCGCTCAACGGCGTATTTATGCGTTTTGATGTAAACGACAACTATTTTGAAAACGATGTTGTGTGCACAATGTTATTTTTGAAAATGGAGGGGGGGAAATATTCGTTTCTATAAATACCCTGCTACGTATAAACGTGGCCTTAACGCTTTGCCCTGACCCAAGCAGAGTTGGAGCCGGGAGCAACAGGAGTAACCCCGAACCACGGACAGACAAGCCGACGGAAGGTGAACCGAGCTGCTCCCGACAGGCCCCAAGGAGGACGCACCCCGGCCAAGGCCCGATAGCCGTGAAGAGGAACGCCGACGGGATCGACCCCCTGCTCCCCAAGAGAACTGAATATTGTCCCCTTTTTTCCAAGGCTCCCGGAGTCAGCGTATTCTTTCACGCTTTCCCCAAGTGGGTGTATTTTGAGTTATCCCGAATAAATGCCTTCCCGGGCTTTGAACCAGCCGTGAATTGTGGTGATTCCTTATACCTCTGAGACATTCCTGGGCCCGGGTTGCCACAATATATATATGTATATATATATACATATATATATTGTTCATGATATTTATATATATATAATTAGTATATGCTACAGGTGAACCTGCTAAGATGGTGCAATTCGCTATCTCGGGATATTGGGCAATATCCCATGATCAAGATCTCAAACAAATAAATCGCTTATAAAAACAAATAAATCCCGGAAAAAATATATCTTTTTTATTTTTGGAGTGTTCACTTGTAGTTTATACTAGAACAATTATTCACCTCAGGCTCTGTGTCTGGGGGCCTATTCCCCACTATTCATATCGCTTGGCGAATAATTGTTAAATAGCACACTGTCGTGTTGCTTCCTTCTGTTTTAGCTCATTGTGTTATGCCACAATTCTTGGAGTCTTGCATGTAAATAGTTTCATATATAATGAGTGAGATATAAAAACTCACCAATCCATCAGCCAAGGTAAATACGTTTTCCCTTCAATCATAAGAGCAGTGTTGAACCAGCCATGACTAGAACATCAACATACAAAAATAACATTATAATCGTACTTCAAGTATCCTTTGTTGTGTCTATTCCAACCTCTAATCCCACATGACATACTTGTATCCGGGAAACATTTCCAGCTCCCTTTTGGTGAGGTGTCTGAAGCCCAGCACAATGTCTTTAAAGGAGGGCTCCTGCAACAGAGACACAATGTGATGACAATTAATTGCGATTTATTGAAATAGTAATGTTTCATAGTTTTATTGGACCTGTTACCCTAATAAATAGGTCCATATATGTGTAGTATCTAGGATATCATCATTCGTTATAAGTTGGAAATGTGTAGAGGGCATAGGCAGAAATCCCAGGGGGGGTAGGGGGACACACAACCCCTCCATCCAAGGAAAATATATCACTGCAAACATGAAGTAAATTCAGTAATATTAATAATGCACAATGAAAGCACAAAGATTAGGAGCCTCTTATTAGCTGAGGAGCAATGTGTTAATGATTTATGATTGCCATTTGCAGGCCGTGTGGTGCATCGTATTGTATTAAATTGTAAACAGTAAAAAATATAACATTTAATTGAATTAGGACCTTAAGAATCAAAAGGTGTTATCAATGAAAATCATCTGCTTATGTTATGTTATGGATAGTAATACTGTCAACTGAGAAGAAAAGAGCTGGAAAAAGCTAGGAAAGAGAAAGAGCTAAATGCTGCTATCAGAAAGGCTTTTACAACCGTTCTTGGCTGTTGAGTTCTGGTCTTCTATTATTCAGCTGGGAACATAAATGTTGGTTTGTGTACGTGCCTTTATCAGGCCTTAAAGTTGTGCACTCAAACAGGACCTAACCCTCCAACCCTAACCCTTATCTTGAGCCAGGTTAAATTATAACCTGCTTATTATACCAAGGACTCTCATTTGAACAATGAACACCATAAAGATATAGAAGTGTCACCTGAGGCTGTTCACATAGTTTACAAACCATAAATAAATGGTTATGGACGGCTCTTTCTTTATTGTAGAACTGAGCTGTCAGGATTCTTGTATGGACTGTTGTTTTTGTCTCGCCCTACCTGTTGGAGTGTGATAATTCTGGACTTTGTTTATGTTTGTAGCCATGTGATGGTCATGTGCCCGGAGTAACACCCATGTCCTTATTTGGGCAACTTCCTGCCTTTGTTTGTTTCCCTCCATTTTCTCTGTTCACCTGTCTCTCATTTGGTATTGATTGGTGGAGTATTTAAACACTGCCCTTTCTGTTCACTTTGTCAGATCGTCACGGTATGTACTGTTTGCTTCCTGACTGCCACGTGAGTGAGACTAGCGTGAAGCTCTTTAAAGAGAAGTTATAGTTTACTGTTCTTCCGGGTTTTGAACCCTGCCTGTTTTGGACTAAGTCTTCTGCCTATCGGTTTTGGATATCTCGCCTGTACCTGTCCGTCTGTATCTGTCTGCCTGCCTGCCTGTTTACGAACCCCGCCTGTACCTGGAATCTGATTTGCCTGCTGGACTGTTTGTGAATAAACTCTTTTGATCTGCAATTGATTCCCGTTCTGAGTCGTGACACGAGCATTGGCTTAGTATTTAGAAGGCAAGAGAGTAGAACTCACAGGTGCATAATCAGAACAAAGATTGTATCCTGACTGAAGGAATATCCCCATCTTCACTGACTCAGGGGAACTCAGCACACTGAGCAGGTAGTCAAAGGTCTCCTTGTTCCACTTCCTGAATGCATGGTATTACACAAGATATTCAAAAGTGGTAAATGTGATGCAAAAATGTTTTTAAACACATTGTTAAATCAACAAGTCCCTATGCAGGTGTAGCTGTGGTCAAATCACATGAAAATACACCTAAGTGAAGGTAACTGCATAGATTGAATAAAAAACAATAAGCATTGGATAGTCTCATCTGTCGTCATTGCAGGCTCATCCATTTAAACTTATCTCGCACGCCCAGGCTCTAACTAGTTCAAGAACCACAAGGCCTATACACAAAGAAGACAACTACGTCGTAGGCCTACGTTTCTTCCGTGCGGCCGTTGTCGTAGAGGTATGGCTGCCAGAAGCCCGCGGCTCCATCACTGGTGGTAAGAGGCGTGAAGCGATCCGCATACACCTCAATGGTCAGGTTGCCCTGTGTCAAGTGGTACTGCTCGTAGATGCACTTGGCTGTGGACAAGCCGATCACCCCAGCTCCTATCACCGCCACCCGCATGTTGCACAGGGCTGCTGTTAAATACTAAGAAGGAAACCAAATGAACAGGCAAAAGGTGAGTTTCTATTGGAGGGAGGAAACTAGTGCTACAACAATAAAATGGTATGCTATTACATCTGCAAAATGAGTTTCCACTCAGAAGGGTCCATTAATTGGCATTATTTTGATAGGTGATGTTTGCTACACTTTTTCCATGCAGAGAGGTGCAAATGTGCGTGTCGATTTGTCTGTGTTCCTCAGTACCGCCAGTAGGGAGTACCCAGTGATTTTAAGAGGAAAAATGCTGGTCTTGGTTGGGGCTGCAGTGTGCCCAATGCAACGAAGCATTTGAGATTAGTTTACACCAGGGGTCGGCCTTGGCACGCGTGCCACCACTGGCACGGGGCAGCATAATCATTGGCACACTTAAAAAATAAAAATAAATAACAATTAAATTATTTTATTTTATTATTATTAAAAAAATTCACAGCACTATGCGGCAGCATAATCATTACTACCGATTTCTTTGTTTTGGCCATTTCCTCGCAGTGCAAATATGCTTAAATTAGTTACAGAAAGCAGTGTTCTGAAATGGGATCAATTAATAGTTTTTAAACCTATGTTGAGGGTAAATATTGTTGCAAGTGGCCTGTATGCATCGCCTTCACATGGTATTGCAAAGCTGTATATGTCTTAAAGATATTGATGTGGATGGTTCCAAAATTCTCATGTATTCTCGTTTTTTACATTTCTCACAGTGCAAATATGTTTTTGAATGAGTTTCTGAAAATGGAGTTTTAAGATGGGACATATTGTGGCAACCCGTCTCTGGCACAGCGCCCCTGGAGGCCAAGGGGGCAGGTTGTGGAGGCGGTGTACCACAGATTTCCGACAGATGGCACCAGTAAGAACATCGGTGCCAATCATTGAGATGTGGAGCACCTGAGGAGCAGGTGGGAAGCATGCTTTAAAAAGCATGCTTCCACACTCATTCAGGGCTCTCCTGGTTCGCGTGTGCGGAGAGACCAGTCTCGTGGGTGATGGGATTCCACCGGGAGGAAAAAGACTGTTGATTCCTCCAAAGCTGAGTTTTTCGGCTTGCTTTGTTAGATATATCATTTATGAATGAATAAAAGTGCCATTTTGGCTTTAAGTAAGCTCCAGTTGGTGTGCTCATTGGAAGGAGGCGGCTCACTCACCAAGCCGGGTTGCCACAATATGTAATTATAATTTGTAAGCCCATGTTGCAAAAATAACGACCAAAAAAACATTAAAATGTTAATGCATGATTTATGGACTATATGGAATAGTGCAATTCCAGGTCTTCTGGAAATGATTTTGGTCGCTGCGTCATAATTCAGCTTAATCTTATCTATTGTTGCTTAAGGCGCACTCATTAACGAGAACATGTAAAACTGGCACTGCATGTTGAAAAGGTTGCTGACCCCTGGTTTACACGTTAACAAATCTGATTACGCTCACGCGGTTAAGACACAGTTACTCCACATTTGTAAATAGTTCTGCTACAATTTTAACATTGCATCACGAATGTTAATAATATGCATAATAGTCTACTAATAGTAGAATGATAATTGTATGCAGGCTAATATCGATTTTATTTTCACCAACTACAAATTCAGCCGTAACCGTGGTAATGAGTGAAATTAGATAAAACAAAGACCAGCGCGAGAGCGACGTTGAAATCTATAACCAGATTAGAAGGAATTCATATGTTGATAAGTTGCAAAAGCTTTAGGTACCTGCGAAGAAGGGACGTTTTTAGGGCAACTCGACTCGCTGAACCCTGGCGGCTACAAGCATAGAGGAGCGGAAACAAATTTGTGAAGAGGGTCACTTCAACTTGGGTGTGTGGGCGCTGGGCGGGGCTATAGTTACAGCTGCAGATATTGTAACCAAGTTCCATTCTGTTTTGTGCATATTTTTACTGTGCCCTTTTATAAGCATTAAGGTAATATCGTTCAACTAGGGTTAGGGCTAGGGCTAATACCAATTCTGAAAGTTATATTATAGTAGGGTCAGCACGATGTGTAATACTTTGTTGGGAGTTCCTTTATCAGGTATATTTTCCTTATACAGCTCTATATAATGCCTTTAACTCAACAAATGCTGTGACACTTTTTTGATAGCAAAAATAGAAGCAACTAGCAATGTGTAATTCTTTAACTATTTTTAAATCATAGACGAGAATAACCCACAACAAATTCCAGCCCTAATCCAAAGCGGAAACTCAATAATGATTGTAATATATGTGCATCGCAATAACACGTAAGCGCTAGCTTACTACATTCTTATTGTTTGCTGTCTTGAGTGCGATTTGGCCCTGGAAACGCTTCTTTCTCATAGATAATTTGATTTAAAATGTGTGGATTGTGTGACCCCTGGGACTAAGTGAACGTATAATGGAGTGGACGCTGCCAGCTCCTTTGAGGCATTTATGTGACTCCGAATAACGTTGTCCATCATTAGGTTAATTTAGTCAGCGGCACCATCAGCACATCATCAGCCCAGGCCGTCAGCTGGTGCATGTCCAGACTCGCAGCCTTCAGCCATGGCACTGGTGACCCTGCAGCGGTCCCCGACTCCCAGTGCAGCATCCACAGCCAGCACCGCGACCACCACCGCGGGGGAGGTCAGTCTGCTAGTAGTGAGATGAGAAGGTTTGGTCGTTCAAAGGAAAGCTGAGCTTATAATAGTGGTACTTGTGGGCCTGCTGTGTGAAGCTAGGCTATCTTATTTCTTTAATGCTAGGGGGGTTCATTTAGCTTTCATTGTTCGGGGTGAGCATAATAATGATGAACACCACACCATATAACGGATGAAAGTTAGTAACATAGTGTTGGTCAGAGGGAGTATTTATGGCTTACTTGCTTATTTGGTTTATGGTTGGTCTAAGAGGAGTAGCCAGCGCAGGTTAGCGAGACCTTTAGCTGCTATGGCTAGCTAATGATGGTCTGATTGTTGACATAGTGCCCAATGTACTGCAGGGGACTCTCTAAATCGACGCCACTTCGACCTGGGCGGGACTTTACGTCCTACGTCACTCGCTATGGGTTTGCATGTGTGCGCGTTTGCATGTGTCCGTTTGATCTGTGCACGTGCACGAACTCCCTTGCACTACAGATTACGAGCGTCAGTGTCGTACGCGATGGAGGGTGGGTGACATTCCTACAGTCTGTGATGATAGGCTATATATTTGTATATTTTACAAATGACTTACTATTACTAGCGATTAACATGACGAAACAACACGAACTAAGCTAACATTAGACTATAGCCATACCAGATAACGCCATACCAGCTAACCCTAACTATTTCTATTAAACTCTGAACCATTTTGCAACAGGCAACTGTGTGTTGGTGCGTCTTATTGCTTCCCACGTCTGCGTCTGCATCTTTCCCACTCCTGGCTAATAGTTTCAGCTTTTGTACTGTATATCAGAAATGATCACCCAGTACCACACTGCTGACTTGTTGATGTTTTGTGAGCACTGACGCATTTCTGTATCTTAAGAGTCCTACTGGAGTCATCAAAACTTTGGACTTTGTTATTGTAAGAAATATTGTGTTACAAAAACACTTTGTGTCTTACCCTTAGCGTTACCCTAACCTTAACCCCAGTAACATTTCTTCATCATAAACTACAAGTTACGCAAAATGGCATACAAACATCCAGTCCAATATTAAAGAAAAAAGCTAGCTTCATTAAGGAATCGAACCCCTTATCCCCGCGTTAATGAGTTGTTCTCTGACCACTACCCATCAGGTCTTAGTACATGCGATTCAAGAGTTAACCACTTGACAATCTTTAAACTTCGGTTGCCTAGAAATTGTAAAGACAGTGATGTGTGCACATTGTGCGAGTATCCGGCACTCGCGATGTGTGTGCAGTCCAAAATGAAAGAAAAAACCTTGCATCACTAGGGAATCGAACCCCCAATCATCAGTTGGTCGTTGGTAACTGTAAACAAAGAGATCGCATTTTGTTTAAAGTGTAATTCCGGCGCAAATTGAACCCAGGATCTTTGTTTTGGCATTAAAACCCATCAAATAAGCCTCCCAGATACCTTTTTCATTGAAAATCGAGTATTATAGTTTGCCGGGCGCAATGTTTGGCGTCCATGTTGTTGACTTGGGGCATAGTGTTTCGCATTTTTGAACCACTAAATAGCACCAAACCTCTGCAGTAGCATGACTAGGGTCCCTACACATAAAACGAAGCACAAACAACTTAGTTTGCAAACCCGGAGTTTATTTAAAAAGAAAGTTTAACAAGCATTACCGGGAGGTCCGTGTTTACAGGAAGTCCACACAAGTCGATTGCCGAATGCGCCGGAGTTCAGTTCAAGGAGGAAAGTTTTGGAATTTATAATTTATATAATATATATTTATAAATAATATATAGCAAGTGTTGACACGTAAATTAAAGGAATTGCATATGTAAGTTAGTTACAAAATAATTGTTCGCTACAATCAAGCATGGCACGTTGTTGACGGAAGACGCACTGCACACGTGATTGACGCATAGAGTGAAGGACAGCTCAAGCACCGGAGAAGACGACCGGTGCATATTTGTGTAAAAACGGTACAAGACCATACAACAAACAATAAAACAAACGTTGCAAGGAGAAGTCCATTATCAGCTTCCACTGATAGATTACCATTTTATTAACCAAATGGTAAGGTAGTATTGGGGGGCAATGCTGTCTTGGCAATGTGCATTCCTGGCTTTAGCCAATGCAATGGAGTTCTCCTTGCAACGTTTGTTTTATTGTTTGTTGTATGGTCTTGTACCTTTTTTACACAAATATGACCGCAATTGTTAAACGTTCTGATGACTTTATTCTACCCGGTTGACGCAGAAAACGATTGACGTGGTCCGTAAATTCCCACCACAAATCCTTATACACAATAAATCGAGGTTAACCTACCTGGACAACTCACAAGATCATCTTTCACTTCCTCGAATGAAGTTAGGGCTTATAACTTTGTTTCTTGACGCAAACACGAACCATCTCTCTCTTGACTTCAAGCTGTGTATGGGTCGTCTTCTCCGGTGCTTGAGCTGTCCTCTTCACTCTATGCGTCAATCACGTGTGCAGTGCGTCTTCCGTCAACAACGTGCCATGCTTGATTGTAGCGAACAATTATTTTGTAACTGTAACTTACATATGCAATTCCTTTAATTTACGTGTCAACACTTGCTATATATTATTTATAAATATATATTATATAAATTCCAAAACTTTCCTCCTTGAACTGAACTCCGGCGCATTCGGCAATCGACTTGTGTGGACTTCCTGTAAACACGGACCTCCCGGTAATGCTTGTTAAACTGTCTTTTTAAATAAACTCCGGGTTTGCAAACTAAGTTGTTTGTGCTTCGTTTTATGTGTAGGGACCCTAGTCATGCTACTGCAGAGGTTTGGTGCTATTTAGTGGTTCAAAAATGCGGATTTAGAAGCGAAACACTATGCCCCAAGTCAACAACATGGACGCCAAACATTGCGCCCGCCGGCAAACTATAATACTCGATTTTCAATGAAAAAGGTATCTGGGAGGCTTATTTGATGGGTTTTAATGCCAAAACAAAGATCCTGGGTTCAATTTGCGCCGGAATTACACTTTAACTGCTAACTAACAAACGGGTTTATGCGTTCACTGAACAAAGATTTATGGAAATAAAAGACCACTTTTCCATCAGAAAAATCATCAGAACCGTTATTACCAACCCATAGACACTAAAGCCAAAACCTTTCTCACATGCACACCCATCGCGAGTGACGGCTATGCGCACACATGCACACCCATAGCGAGTGACGTAGGACGTAAAGTCCCGCCCAGGTCGAAGTGGCGACGATTTAGAGAGTCCCTGTACTGCAGTGGTTAGACTATTGATGGTCTGATTGGTGACATAGTGCCAATGTAATGCATTGGTTAGTCTATTAATGGCCTGATTGTAACATTGTGCACAGTGTACTGCAGTTGTTAGTGTATGTATGATCTGATGGGTGACAGTGTTTGATTGGTGTAGCAAACCGTTGATTCATCATGCACACTCGTTAATGCTGCACTCCACTACTGTTGCAGATCACAGTGCTATCACACTTGTTCAACTGTAATTTTAGGTATAATGTGATGGAATATGCATTTCAGTTCATTTTGAAATTGCACTTATTGGGAATGAAGTAGCTAGGTTATAATATCTAAATGATTGATGAACATAGAAAATATTACTTTCGACTCTCTTGATGGAAAGGTGTGAAATTCCAGACTGTTAAATAGTATTGTGGAGGGGGGAAAACTAGGTTATTCTCATGTTTTAAGTTGGCATTAGTGTTTTTTTGCCCAGGGGGATGATCGATTATGTACTTCTTTGCTCCAACTATTATTAACCTTAATTTTAAACTGCAGGGATTGTGTCAGTCAGATATTGCGTGGGGTCTTACTCTGTACCAGTAGAAGGCGCTAGGGGCCCACTTATCCAATATACACAAGTTACACTTGTTCAATAACAATAGGTAACCCATCTCCCCAGCCCCCCACTCTCATCAACTATGACACAGTAGAAACAGTTGACAGCTTTAAATACCTTGGACTCACTCTGGACAATAAACTCAATTTCGACCAGCACACAACGGACATTCAAAAAAGGAGCCACCAAAGACTGTATGCCATCCGCAAACTCAAAGGACTCTATGTTGCCCCCCATCTCCTCCTTCTGTTATATCAAAGTATTGTCCAACCCATTCTGCTCTACTGTTCCACCTGCTTCTGTAACATGCTTACTGTCAAAAACCGGGCGAAACTTACACGTGTCACAAATATAGCTGCCAAATTAATTGGTCTCCCCACACCCACACTGTCAGAGCTCAATATAAAGGCCATCTCGCGCATTGCATCCGCAATAGCACAGGACAACACACACCCTCTCAACTGCCATTTCACTATCATGCCCTCTGCACGCAGGTATAGGTCCCTGTTGTGCAGGAGGGCTCGCTACGGCAAAAGCCTGGTGCCTGCAGCCATAACAGCACTCAATAAAAGGCCAAGATAAATCACCCCCAGTACTACTCTGTGTAGATGTTTATGCAGATCTGTGTAGATGTTTATTTGTTTCTGTTTATTGTCTGTCGGCGTGCGGCCCACATATGTAATGTACTGTGACGTGAAGAAAAATTTCCCCTTGGGGACAATATAATCTAAAGTCTAAAGTCTAATAAAGCTTTTATTATTACAGAGTAGGGCCCGACCGATATTGATTTCTGAGTGCCGATGCCGATTATTTTCAGAGAAAAAATACGATTACGATTTAATCGGGCGATTAAAAACAAAACAAAAAAAAGCCTATAAAACATAGTTTTTGATACCTTAAATATACTTTAAACACTTTTGACGAATATGTGAATTGAATGCAGAACCTTGAGTGTTTTAGAATACATTTACAGTCAAAAATGAGTGTAATGTAAAATGTAAAATAAATAACTAACTCCCAATGTGCTGCGCTCGTGAGCAGTGACTAACACGTGCGTGCTGAGCTGTATGGTCTCACCGTTAGAGTCTACAGTATAACAAATTAACATGGCCTGGGACCTAAAGAAAAACAGGCACAACATGCTCAAACAACGTGTCTTGTGTACATTGGTGAGGTGAGCGCGCAGCTGCCTGAGCGAGCGTGCTTTCATGTTGTACGGTAAAATTCAATCTCCTCTTTTTTACTCCAGCTAAAGTTGTTAGTTAACAAGGCGAGTAGGAGCGCAATCTGCAGCGCAATAACATTTCTAAAAAATAAAAAAAATAAAAAATAAAAATCAGTTGTAATCGGCGTCTTTTTGGCAGATGTTGATTATTTTCAAAAAGGCTATAATCGGCCGATTAAATCGGCAGGCCGATGAATCGGTTGGGCCCTATTACAGAGTGGTAAAGCCTGGTAAAGGTGAATGGTTAGGCCTGTTTATTTTTCAATGTATTCGAGTTTGGATGCTTCTGTTGAGCCCTATTTTTCATGCTGTAAAACAAGTAGTTTGGCACTGCACGTACATTTTCTGTCAACATGATGAAGCGTTTGTGTGCTCTCAACAATACTGGACAATGGCACATTTTAAACAAATAAGCCTTCACACAGACTCCCAGTACAGCGTTTAATGCACTGCAGAATTAACGAAATCAGCGCGTGTATACGAGTGGCAATATTCAGAGAGCTCCTCATATTCCAAAAGCTCCTCATAGAACTTGTAAATCACTACTCTAAAGACCGTATGATAAATGCAACATTGCATATTATGAATCTATTATGCTATTTTAATCATTAGCCCACCTTCAGTGGGCTAATCCAAAAGTCCGGACTCGCGGACAGACTTTTCTGCGCAATCTCGCGAAATTAGTAAGGCCTCAGGGCTGTCCTAATGTTGAATTTCAAAGGGCATGAGGGTTTGAGTCTACCCTTACCGAGCCCTTTCCGTGAGTCTGCATTAGTGCAGAGTTAACCTAAGGGAATTACCCACAGTTCAAAGGATTGGTACGTTTACCGCGGAGACCATAGGGATATTAGGAAGGTAAACGACAACAAACAAATTATTTATAATTAAGAAAGTTGTAAATATTGAAAAATATGTTCAATGAGCAGCCGTCTCCTCTGCCTTGGCTGTTTGGAAAGCAACAAACATAAAATGAAAATTCCCAAACCGGCAACCGGCAAGTGTCAGCAACATCTTTGACGTTGCAAAGGTAACATGTTCTCTCGTGAAGTGCTGTCACAATCCCATTTTTATTGTTACAATTTTTTCTATCCGAGCCCTTGTGGACTCACACACTCACTCACTTAAGTTAATTAGCACCTCCAGATCAATTAAGTCTGTGACTCCTTAGTCCTTAGTCATCAGGGCTCACTTTGGGATTGGCCCATAGAAACCTAAAGAAAATCGTACGTTAACACGTTAACAATCTGTTTTGGAGTTGTTTCAAGATGTTCGTTATTTTACCAATCAGCCAAGTCAAATTGAAATACAACAATGCCGCTGAGAGGCACTTAAGAGTGAATTTCCTAATTTCCTAAGTGTTTTTATTTTATTTAAATTATAGTCCTCTGGGTATATGCACAGGGGTAAGAAACTGTACAATTTTCTTCAAAGCAAGGATTGAGGGTTTGTATTCACAAGAAATATTGGTTCTAAACAGCTATTGACTTTTCATTATACTGGAGCCTGTCCTTGAATTAATTTGCCTATGGAAGCAATCCAGCAGTGCATCTTCCGTCCACCGGGGGGGCAACATTGTGGCTTATAGCTGATAGAGTTCTGTACAGTCCTCTGGTATATGAAGCATTTAAAAACTGCTTAGTCATTGGACTGTCTTAAAGGTTGGGTACGCGATTTGCGAAACGCCAGCAGATTTTGAAAATACACAACTCAAATGGTCCTACCCCCTCTCCTTCAACGCTGACTCTGACTCCACCCATTCCAAGTACCTGGACGCGCAATCATGCACGAGCGCGAACAGAGATGCGCGAGAGCGAGCCAGGCTAGCGTAGGTTTTCGTTTAACAACATGGCACTACATTCAGCTGTAAATTGCACCCAGTACCGCGGGAAGTAGGGGTTTTGGGGGTGCTGCAACACCCCCTGTCCGAGGCCCTGTCTTATCACAGAAAACGATCATTTCTAAAAACTCCGGCCAAAGTGGAGATTTCTGAAAACGCCGGTTATGTGTTGTCGTATCAACGGGGAGAAACGGGATTTTAGGTTCTGAAGCGTCACATTATGCACCAGGAAATGCTTAACGTCATGTGAGCGTCCGCTGTACCGTATTGGTCCGAATATAAACACAAACCCCATTGTAATACGACCTATATTTGGAAAAAAGATTTGAAGACCAGATCTTGATTTCATGAATAAATAAATTGTATTAATTGAAATAATATACGAAAATAAAAAGGCATAGAATAAAACACTGCATTGCCACTAAACAGTAGTGCAAATAGGCCGTACTGATGTGTAGCCTACACCAAAGACTTCCTGACACTCCTCTGCCCCGCTGTGTTCGCTCTGGCTGTGGTCGCTCCGAACTGTTTCGGCCCGTGGCAAAGCGAGTCATCCTCGCTGCTGTCCATGGCATGTTGAGACGCAGCATTTATTTAATGCTCATATGTCCTAGTGCTGAAAAAAGGTTATATGAAAAAGTGTGAGGGTAGCGGTGGTGCGCTAAACTTGTTCTGTGAGCAGCTGGATGTGAACCATGGTGTGAAGGAAGTGAACACAACGATCGATTTTCAACTGTGCGCGCATGCACTGGTGTAATTGAGCTGCGCTGCTATATATCTTTTTTTATCAATGTGACGAGTTGCGAGTCTAGTGCAGGCCGGGTTTTTTTTCCCAGCACCCCCTGCTGAGAATACGTTCTCGCGGCTATGGTTGCACCAGATGTTATAAACATTAAACGGTCACATAAATCATTACTATTTTTAGAAAATGTATGTTTGTTTCATATAATTGTATTGGAAGTCCTGGTTTTCACTAGGGTTGCCGCGGTGTGGACATTTTCACACCGAGTAATACACTCGTCTCAACACCGGTATTACCGAGTATAAACGGTATAAACTTTGAAACTAGGTCAACCGCCACACAAGCATCGGTTTTTAGACCCTTCTCGTCCTTCAGTTGCCGCAAACGTTCAAAAGCAGCGCCTAGGATTATTCTTGATTTCAGTTTTTCTCTTTCAACGTTTTTATTATCAATTACTCTCTGAAAAAGAGTTTTCCTTCTCTTTGCTGGTGGTGGTGGTGGTGGTGGTGGGGATGGTGGCGTCTTGTCTGCCATGGAAATTGTCTTCTACTGCTAGGTCCAAATGTGGATTAACTAGTTCCAGTAGATACCGCAGGATAACAACAAACAGGAGCTTGCTCTGGGTCACGAGCTCTGGGTCACGAGTAGCCTACTGCACGAAGGGGTCGCGCGCGGGGCGCGGGGGAGGGGGGGAGGGGGAGTGCAGTACGACCGTTTGATTGACGTACTTACTGTCCAATGAAACTCGGTGGCAATGGATATGATTGGCTGGAGTTTTTCGAGCCCTGCACGTTCCACAGATGATTGACAAGTTTAATTTTCATGTCAGTACTTCTAACTCAGTGGCTGTAAGCGGGTTATGATAAGGATTTCAAGTAATTTTGCAAAAATGGCCAAAAAAGCAAATCACCTATGCAACCTTTAAACTTATTTTGTCTGCAATTTATTATTTTACTTTATGTATTTTAAATAAAACAATGGCGTCCCAATTATAATGACTACTAAGAGAAGGCTTTGTGCTCTTATACTCTAAAAAAATATTTCTATATATGAACATTATATTTGGTAAAAATATATAATCAACCTTTTATAAATAGTAATGGATTTTTATCAATTTATAATCAGAATAAATGATTATCAATATCTTTTGTTTTTCAGGATTTTGGGAGTGATGATGAACGAAGGTTAAATCAGAGGTAAGTCTATCCTATTATACAAGACTCGCAGAAGCATGGAACATCTTCTTTCCAAAGTGATAGATGTTGCTGTTTCAAAGACAGGAAGAAGAGATTCAACACAGGGATGCAGGGACGACTTCTAAAGCAGATCAGTAATAAAGTTGTTTTTTATTTTTTTAGAATGTTATGCCTGTCTGCTTGAAATGAAAAACACTATCATAAATTAATGGTTTATGATTTGAGACCCCATAAAAAAAAAACATAAAACATAAAAAAAACATCCATAATGTCAGCATAACATTTACAATGCAAATGTTGAATTGCTGCATAATATAGACGAAATTAGTTAAAGCAAATTAATCAATGATTTGCAATCACTAAAGTGGGAAAAACTCAATTAAAACATGAAAACACAAGGTTTTAAACACAAAATGTGAAGATATCTAAGCAGCAATGTCTTTAAGCGATTTAAAACCTAAGAAATAATTATCTGCGTTTAAAATAATCAGTGAATAGTAGACAGCACAACCTGCTGGTCCTGGTTAGAGCTTGCCTAGTAAGAGGGGTTAGTGCCTGTCTAAACACCCTGCAGGAGGCAGTGGCCCTCTGCCAACAATGACCTCAGCTTATCGCCTCGCTGCACAGCAGAACAGAGCAGGAGCAAGAGGTTTGATCCCTTTTACCCCCAAGTAGGCTTAGGTAGAAGGAATTGAAACAAACCGTAGCGCAATTGTTGACTCCAATCACTGACACAAATTGTGTTTTTTTTAACCCTGATGCTTCACTTCCGTCAGACCGTCATAGCTACTGATCTTAAATTGTAAAATGGCCGTCCTGGTATTTTTTACAACGTATCCTCTTCATGGCATTCAATGTTATACGAGCAGACCAGGTTCTAGGCCTCTACCCTGTCTTCATGGACACACTAGAGGGGCTTATTAGCGACTGATAGAAAAGCACAACTCGGCGCTAGCTACGCAGTTCAGTTGCTGTGAGATAAGTGTTGCATCTCAGCCTGCAGGCGGAGCTACCTGGGCTCATTCGTCAGGCTCAGCCCTGACGAATCAGAGAGCACCTTAACTGCTGCGATCAAAACAAACTCCAACTGACACTGACATGGACCATTTGAATTGCAACCAATCATGTTAGATGTTGCCACCAGGAACAACCTGCCATAGGGACGTTTTTTGTCTACTACGGATGTAATTCACAAGTGTGTGTGTGTGTACGAACTTTAATGTGACCCGAGTTGTTGTAGGACAAAGGTTACAGCTACAGTGAATCCCAATATGGAGAGAACATTGATTTGCTTGTTTCAGCATAGTAGTGGAAAAGTGATATACTATGCATTGTTCATTGCTAATGCTTAGCAAACCTATCTGAGTCTGACCATCATGTTGTGCCACAGCCTACAGCTGTACGTCTTGCATGGTTTTGCCACGCGGTCCTTGCCCTGGTCCTTGCCCTGGTCCTTGCCCTGGTCCTTACCCTGGTCCAAACCCTCCTTTTTTGTCCTCCAGCCTCAGCGAGAGTTTCTTCATGGTGAAGGGAGCTGCTCTCTTCCTGCAGCAGGGCACCAGCCCCCAGGGCCAGCACGCACAGGCCCACCACCAGCACGCAGGTCAGGTCTTTCCAATCCCTAGGCACGGCTGCTGCTGCGAGGCCGGGGTCTGAACCATCACAACCCCCACTCCAGTAAATGTGGATGTCATGACAAGTCCTTTATTCAGACTGTTAAAAGTCATGCATGTCAACCGACAATTGGTGGATGTAGGTAGAAATGGGGAAGAGTTCGAAATTATTATCAATATATCTTCGATTGTTTTGCTTGTCAGGTTTCATTTGATACTTATGTAGATGTATTGTCAGTTCAACCCATGAATACGAAAATGAACACGGTATGTTAGTTACTATAGGAACATATGCTCAGAATCAAACCTGGTCGGAGCAGGTTTTGCGCAGGTTAAGTTTTGAACATAACCCGGTTTTGGGTATTTAAACCCACGTTCATCGCAGATTTCATGTGTTCAATGCAATCCACCAGGAGTGATTAATAAGACCACGGCTCGACATCTTTACATATCCGGATGACTTTACGCTGGAGAGAAATAGATTCTCGAGCAAATCATTAATATATTTAAATAGCCTTCTCCAGCCTTACATAGCCAACACTACCAATCGAGGACCTGACCTCAGTTCACTCCAGACTATTTGCGTAGACCTTAGTTTTTTGCAAATTGTAGTTTTATCTGTAAAGTTGGAGATGCTGAGCACATCTCAGTCCTTTCAGATGACCCATCCACGCCCGGATCAAGATCTTCATCGGCCCTTCTATCATACAATAGGGCATTGACTTTTGCCCAAAAATCATATTCGAAGTTTGTTTGTTTATTAATATTAATATTCGAATATATTTGAATATTTATTAATAATATTTTGACCATTAAATGCCTTCAGTAAGACCTGGGCTGAATCCCAATACTTAGTACATACTATTTCTGTTCAGTGTCTACTGAACAGAAGCGTTCTACGCATAGCTGAAAACCGTACTACACTGTCAAGTGTAGTACGGTCTACAGCTATGCGTAGAACGCTTCCGAACACCGCCGAAACTCCACCGGATGTTTGGAGATGACGTATCTCCCCTCAGATGCCGGCAAAACTACCTTGATAAGTTACCTGTTTTCCGTCTTGTCATCGTTGCTATAAAATTAAAAATGTCTCTTTTTACTTAATGACTTACTTTACTTTTTTACTCTTTTTAATGACTATTTTTTTCGCCGCTTTCTACAACGTCTTTCTAAGCCGCTGTTGGTAGTGTCGGGTCAGCCATCACTTCTTCGTTCGTTACCAGACTCCGGTTGCTTTGTGGGATAGCGTAGTGACCTACCGTTGTATACTGTGGCGGTAGTACCAATGGGTAGTACGCATTCTTTAACGTTTTCCGTACTACACAATGCGTACTGAGCATTCGGACGCGCTATATTTGTGGCGTACTACAAAATGCATACTATAAGTGAGTATTCGGATTCAGCCCTGGATTGGGTTTTGCGAGGTTTGTTTACCGGCGTTGCTATGGTTACCGGTCTTGCGTGTTCCAACGGTTTATTGGGTTTCTGATAAATCTAATCATAAGTCTAATCAATACTTCATTCACTGCCTCTTCCGTGGTCATTACAATATTATGAATAGACTGCGTCGGGTTCTCCGACGTCTCTCCCTCTTGGCCTGCCCATAACAGGTTCGAATATTAAGGGCTGCCTAATATTCGTTCGAATTTTGATTTATTTTTTGATATTCGAATTATATTCGAATTACGAAGTTCGAAGTCAATGCCCTATCATACAAAGAGCAATATTGGCGTTGGAGTACTATGCCGAAACGCGCTTACAACAGAGAGTATAAAATAGTCCTAACAGACTTGCATCCACTGGAGAATGTTCGATCGTAGCCGGCGGCTCCATTACAAGCACTAATCCATCTTGATCTGCAAAGTTGATGAATTGTCACCTTTTAGGTTTTCTATCCAGTTACCAAAAAAAAACATTTGGAACATTTGCGTTGTGGCACGCACACGGTTTGCATGTGTTACTTCGAAGACAAACAAAATCTAAAATACAAGAAAAACGTTTTTACGATTTGCATAAAAAAAAAAGAGCTTATTTAAATACAGGAGGGACAAATATGGTCTGACAATTTAAATGCTGGACTGACAAAATATACCAATACTATGGTGGGAAAATACCATTTTGTATGTTTTTATACTTCGTTTTTACTTGATCCGCTGACCGCTTGTGAGCCATCGGAGTACATATCTTTTAGAAGAAAAGGGTTATGTTGTAGGAACGTTAAGAATGCTTCACTGGGATAATAATAGATTCATGCCTCAAATATTAAGGATCATGCTTTTGACATGTAACTAAAGCATTTACGCGGTCAGCGATCCGCTGCCAGGCTTTGGTTCTCTGGGTTACAGAGGCTTTAGCGTTCCCCTTTTTTGGAAAGGAACCTGGAGTTCCATTTCATTTAAAGCGTCCCGTTTCGCCATTTTGATCAGGGTTTCCATGATCCATACATCACGTCTTTATAGGTTTGGCGTGGACGCGCAGAGTTAACCAACCCCCTGTTGATTGAACTAATGCATAACCCGTGTGGTGGAACCGACAGCTCTGGTTTAGTTGGCACAGGGTCAATCAACCTAGAGTTCAGCGTTAACTCTGTTTGTTAAACCTCCGTTCGTGGAATACCCCACAGAACTCTTGCGTACAAAATTGCTGCTGGCTGTGGCAAATGCTTACTTTCCTATTTTGTACAAACTAGTTGAAGGTCCTTTTTTTGGTTTATCTATGTTCTTGGCCAAATTAAGTTTTAAATGTATATTGTATACCAGCATGCATATATATATATATATATATATATATATATATATATATCTCTATCTATCTATATCTCAGTGGCGTCTGGTGGTTTTTTTAAATGAGGGAGGAAGGACTGCGCTTGGTTGCCATTGGCCTGCTTGCACTTTGCCTGCTTGCACTGTTGGTGTATGGTGGCATAAGAATTTGAGACTCAAGTTGTTTCAGGGTGTTTTGGTGAACTACAAAATAGTAGGGAGGGATAGTTATGTGAATAAAATTGATACAAAGCCACTAGTGGCATCACTGTAATTTGAAAGCTGGTGGGAAGCATGGGAAGCATTTTAAATGGACTACAAGGGCAGAAGGAAAGGATGCAAAGCCCACTAGTCAAATCAGGCCTACTCTTGATTTGTAAAATTAAATAAAAAACTTCAATGATTGAAGTTATTGGTTGTAATTTAGCTCTGTTTATTTTCAGTTACAATTGTTTTAAGAGAAGACTCAAGAACAAAAGTGATGCCATTTAAAATGCATCATGCTCTGAATCATTTACCCTTTCCACAATATCAAACAAAACGGTCAGAGTAACAAACTAGTAAAAGAGCGAGAACATTATTTCAAACAACCTGATCTATAGGCATGATGCCTAGCAAGGAATGTCGCATAGCAGCACCAACGTGAACTTGACACTTGTCGTGGCGTTTGGTTGCCCTATCAAGATTTTTCACATCAGTGAAACCATGAACAGCCCATGTTGGAGATTTGCCATTATTCATTAGCAAACAGGGCCAGCAATACAGTCGATTGCTAGTAATGCTACCAGTAAGCCATGAGTACCTAGCAAACCATGTAGCACCCACAACACTGACGTTGCCATTGCTTTTGGTGATCTCGATTTTGCGAAGTGGTCTACCTTTTTCTTTGGACGCTAATTTAGCACTGTTACTCAATGAAGGGAATGCTTTGTGATTAAACATGAACAATGTCCTCTGTTTCCATTGTACACTTTATTCGCAAATGTTAGAATCTCATTATCTTCCAGATGATTTCACCTGCTTTGCGTCTCTAAGGGTGCACTCACACTAGGCCATCTGGCCGTGGCCGTTTTCACACCTAACCGTGCTCAAATCTGCCAGTCTGGCCTGGTCAGGCCAACTTGGCCACTAGGGAGAGGTGTGCTGCTACGGTACGGGCCGCCAACGAATTTTCTTTTTTCAGGGTGGTAGCGGGAAGCTCGTGAATATTCATGAGGGAACTCATCCCTGATTGGCTGGGACTTGGCGGGACTTGTTGGGCTGGGACTTGGCTCGCTGGGACTTTGTCAGAGGGCTTGTGGGAAAATCACGAACGCAAATGAATTAAACGTGGTTATAAATCGACACAAATCATTTTAGCAATAATGTGACACATGATACCCACCTACAACACGGCAACTCTATAGCTACCTTTCTATAAGTACAAACGTTAGCTCACTCATATAAAAGCCCCTGTGAAACTGTTATGTGCCACCGGGGCTACTGTAGTAAATCCTTTTTGTATTTATTATATTTTATAACGTTATGTATAACGCATCGCAGTTCTTTCGGCAGCTGGTGAATGTTTTCAAGTTTATTTTTTTCTAATTGTTTGTCCATGTCTTGATATTTCCATTAAGATTCCATTCTGTTCTGTTTCTAGAAGTGGTGAGCATAATGGCAGGATTTATTAAAGCTTGCAACATTTGCCAGACCCATGTCAACTTTGAGGAGATGGAGCTGCTGGAGGTTAGGTGTAGATGGATAAAAAAAAAGTGTTGTTAAAGCAAGGTTTATGTCAAACTTATTATGTTAATGGTGCTCCAGGTCTTGTTAGGCTGTTAGCTAACAAATGTGTTCCATTGGTGTTCCAACCCCCTTTTCCCCTTTAGTAGTACAGAGGGTATAGACAAACAACCTCTTCTGGGTTGGTTTTAAATGTATATGTCCCATTGGCAAAGTTTAGTTGTAGGCTATTGGGGCAAAAGCATCACCTAAACAATTTAAACAAACAACATTTACATCAGTAAAAGGAAATCAACTTCTACCATCCGTGCATGGTGCACGCTTAACAAACCTAAAGGCATAGATATTTGGTTACAACATGCATTTGCCTATTCTTTAAATGTCTTTGGTGCTTCGACAGAAACTCTTCCCTGAGGACTATCAACACCATATCTGTCAATTTGAGTCTCTTGAGGGAAAGAACTGCAACATTTCTCTTCAAGTACGACTTCACACTGAGGAGGAGGTTCGCAGATGGCTTCAGGCCTTTCAGAAGTCAACACAAACGACATGGCGGGTGAACAAAAGCTACCCTGAGGAACGACAAAGGCAGAACATGTACAGAGTAAGTGATTCCATAGCAGGTGCATTAATTACATTTTGCTGAGTCAAAACCTTAATTGAATGTGTTTGAAGGTGGACCTAAGATGCCAACACAACACGCGGAATTCATCCTAAAAAAAAAATGTATCCTGACCTGCTGTGATGTATGTCGTTCTCAAGAGGCAAAGCTTTTCAAAGAACAGAAAGTCCAGGGGTCTCATTTATAAAACTGTGCGTGGGATCATTACTAAAAATGTGCGTACGCCGAGAAGCCAAGTTTTGCGTGCGCCAAAAAATATTCGGATTTATAAAACACTGCGTACGCACACCTGTACGCAATCTTTGCTTTATAAATCACATACTGACTACAATTGTGCGCAGCTGAATCAGCTTCACGTTCCGCCCTGTACACGCCCCTTTTTAACCATAAATGGTCAATGCAAATGACCTCATGAATGCGATCTGCATGTAAAACAGACTCAGATGCAAGTATTATGTCTTGTCGGAAACAATGGCAGAAGTACTGAGAAAAGCAAAAAAGCGAAATTTCACGGAGGCTGAAGTGGAGACACTTCTGGGTGAGATGGAGGCCCGAAAAGTAGTTTTGTTCGGCGGTCACGGATGGGATCGCCAACAACAAAAAGCAGAGTGAGCGGCAACATGTTGCTGCAGCAGTGAACTCTGTCAGTAGCACGGAGCGCACAGTCCCAGAATTAAAAAAAGAAGTGGACTCGTCTGACATAAAGGTACATATTTTTATGTAGCCTACCAATAAATCGTTATGGTCCCTAAAGACCCTCTCCCTCCGAATCCTGCCTGGTCCGCCAGAAGTGCCATATGGTGCAGCATTACCACGGCGCTCAACTCTGTATTTATAGGGTTACGGTAGACTGACCGAGAACACTTAATGAAAAGCATCAAGAGTAACGGACAACGATTGTGATGAGGAGTGTGGCTTGGTTTTCCACACTTGGGATTTAATTGACATTTGATTATGTGTTTACAGTCTCACATAAAAATATTATGTTATTGACACATGTTGGACGGATGCTTTATTCCATGCAGTCGCGCCGTCAGTGGACAGTTTGGAGTGAAGGGATTAAATATAGAGATTTATTTTTATTTCTATTCTAAGGAGATGTTTCTGGAGTTATAACTGAGAAATAACGCAGTTGACTTAAATTATTCTGATTACGTAGATTTAACGCATGATACGGGTCGAAATTAAATTTATGAAGGGCGATGATAAAACATTATCGTTCTTCTCACTCTACAATTCTTCTGTCTGACTTCAGTTCACCACCACACCATCTGTGTCGCCATTCCTCCTTTTCCTCCAAACCATGCGTACGCATGGGTCAGAGTTTGCTTAGGGCTGCGCACATTCTCCCGTCAAGTCGGTTTTTTATAGATCACAACCTTGGCGTGGAAAGTCACGTACGCAAATTTCAGCCCCGTTTTGTGCGTACGCAACGGTTATAAATGAGACCCCAGGTGAGATCCAAATATAGATTTGCTCCCCCAAAAAACAGACTTGCTGTTTTGTAAAAAAAAGTCACTCTCTGTCTCAGTTTTCTAAATAATGTAATATGTAATGATAATTGTATTGTTCTCAGATCTGCTGATACACACATCAATGAAGGATTGTGTCTCTACATCACCCTGAAACATGCACATCATCACCTGCTCATGTGTGCTGAGGCTATGCGGCACCAGAGACCAGCAATAAACTGCAGACTCTTTTTGAAAGTGGCCACTCTCCCTCTTCTGCTCTTACCACACTAAAATACGACCTTCAGGAAGAGATGGGTGACTCATACGTCTTTGAAGCTGCTGATCGCTCCATTTGTCCAGATCTAAGTTTCTGTTTTAGGTAAGTAATAGTAAAACATACAATTGGAACATTTTAAGAATGTGAGCACTATTACTAAGTGAAGAAATAACATCTTCCTCTGCCCTACAAAGGAAAGAACAACATACCAGACAACTGGTACAGGGGAATGACTGAAGATCAGAATGCAGACCAGTCTGTCACAGGTAAATAACTTTGAATGAATATACTGTTCATTAGACAATCAGCCATAGTTTCATTAAAAATATATATAATTCCTTTAAATTTTTCTTTATTTAGATCCCCTTTGTGCAGCTGCAGCAGAGAGCCTAGAAAGCCCAGCCCGAGGAGTGGATGAGGATGGCGATAGTGATGGCTGCTCAGCTGGTGAGTAATCATCGGAACAAACCAGGCAGAGGTGGGCAGAATTCAAATTAAAAGTGTTTTAATGTTATGTGGTCTTACACCGAAACAGGACAGCAGAGAAATAATAAAAAAATTCAGTGGGAGAGAGATGGATGGAATAGGCTTGATCTGATAGTGACCTTCAGGTCATCTGTATTGTTGGGTGTGCTGTAACTCATCAGAAATTATCTGTTTGAGGGGGGCTGGTCTCACACACACACACACACACACACACACACACACACACACACACACACACACACACACACACACACACACACACACACACACACACACACACACACACACACACACACACACACACACACACACACACCAGAAGTTACTACCATTTACACACACACACACACCAGAAGTTACTACCATTTACACACACACACACACCAGAAGTTACTACCATTTACACACACGCACAATCACAAAAAATGTACTTGTTACTACTAGTAAACATTAACCAATACTTGTTGATGTACTTGTATGTTGTTGTTCCCATTGCCAGCAGGCTGGAAATTCGGGTCAGGGGGATGATGGAGGGCCTCATTGAAAATGTACAGTCTGGGTTTGACTTGTACAAGGCTCCCATGGAGAAGATGCTGGCCTCCTATGACAGAATGACAACAGACAGCCAGCTAATCTCTGCACTGGCCACATTTGGCCGGCAAAGTGCCCCTGCCGGATCAGTTGCTTGGAGGATGGCGAGAAGGGGCATGCACGCAAGCATGAAGATTGGAGTGCAGCCGACAGCTGTGGCTCGTCGGAAGGCGCCACTTGGAGGCAGGCCTGCCCTCATTACTGGGCGGCCAACAAAAAGCTCAAGAAGAGAGCACAACTATGGAAGGGCAAAGGGCAATTCACTGCCCAAAAGGCCGGCACCACATAGTATATCCCAGTGTGTCACTGATTGTGTTGCACTTGGCAAAAATCCCAGTAAAATATAGACAAGAGTTTTTTCGTTTACAAACTTGTCCTTCTAATTGCATTGAATGCAGCCTTATACATTTGTTTTTTATTATTATTGTTCTTGTTTAAATGTATAGCTGTCATTCGTTTACAAACGTGTCCTTCAAATTGCATTGAATGCAGCCTTATACAAAATTCTTATTCTTATTATTGTTCTTGTTTAAATGTATAGCTGTCATTCTTTTACAAACGTGTCCTTATAATTGCATTGAATGCAGCCTTATACATTTGAATACATTTTGTTCAATGTTTGTTGTCTCCCATTTCATCCGCCCTAATGACATTCTTTCCACATGGCAATAGATTTACTAGTGAAACCGTATGATTTCTGATGTTTGTTCATAGTGGTTTTGCCACACCCCACAACCAATTACATTATAGAAAGAAGGGCCATAAAATCTGTAGGCCTATCCATAGAATATTTTCGCGTAGGGCTACATGAATTTTAATATTGATTTTCACCTATCAATCCACCTACTACACGGCAACTCTATAGCTACCTTTCTGTAAGTGCCAAAACAAACGTTAGCTCGTAATGCTAACTCGTCTAAAAACAACTACTGTATTACATGTGTCACACTATTGATACAATGATTTGTTGTTTGATTTATAACATTTCATTTATTTGCGTTTGTGGTTTTCACGAGCCCTCTGTTTTCACAAGCCCTATATATTCACGAGCTTCCCGCTACAACCCCTGCAAAAAATAAACTCGCGACCAGGCCACAGCTGCGACGGCCAACGGCCACGGCCAGATGGCCTAGTGTGAGTGCAGGCCAGAGGGCCAGTTGAGCACGGTGTGAAAACGGCCAACTTCCACGGCCAGATGGCCTAGTGTGAGTGCACCCAAAGGTGCGGCCACACTGAACGCGTTACTGTGCGTTCACACAAAAGGCAAAAAAAATTCCCCGTTTGCGTTGTCGCCAAAGTTTTCTCACGCCACACATAATCTGTCGCTGTGCAAGTTTTGTCGAATTTGTCGCGCCACAACAAGATAACCACCATTGCATGTCTTTACCTTCTGTGGAAGAGGGAGAGACGTCGGAGGACCCGACGCAGTAAATTCATAATATTGTAATGACCACGGAAGAGGCAGTGAATGAAGTATTGAATAGACAGAGATTTATTAGGTAGGCCTACCTAATAAACCGTTGGAACACACAAGGCCAGATACATAGCAACGCCGGTAAACAAACCCCGAGAAGCCCAATCCCTATGAGAGCTCCCCGCGCTACGGCCATCCGGAGGCGCACAGAGCTTTTGGCCGTGATATTATATATACAAATATTATATTATATGCTATTATATATAGAGCTCCGGGAGTCGGAAACGGCAACATTCACTTTCTCCTCCATGCTGCAGTACACCCCAGACTGCCCTGCACTGAGTTTGACGGTTGAACGCTGATCGGCTGTTACGTTACACATGTGACTCAGTGGCCACGCTGTTGTACGCTGATTGGCTGTCATCACGCAAAATTTGCGTCAAAGTTCAAATATTTGAACTCGAGCAAATTTTTCGCACAACAAAATCTCGTGAACGCGCTCGCCTGTGCACGGCAAAAGTGTGCCGCGAAAATAACAACTTGTCGCCGGGAATTCTCTCGCGAAAAATTTGCCCGATACGCGTCTCTACGTTCACTTTGTATGGGATCTTGTCGCCCCGTCGCGTTTGGTGTGAACGCACGGTTAGATTACGAGCCTACTGAGCGGCAATGCCGGCAGAGCGAGTTTGTTATCGACAGCGTTGCCAGATTGGGCAGATTTCCCACCCAATGATAATTTTTCCAGCCTAACGGTTAAAAGTAGCCCAATTGGGTGGTAAATCTGCCCAGTCTGGCAAAACTGCTCATCAGCCAAGGATCCTGCTTATTGGTTCATAGCGCAGCACGTAAATATTTTGGCGCAAATCAGACGCCTTAAGGTCACATCCATATAGAACACTAGATACGTCACGGCAATGTTGAGCTCCGGTCGACTGAGGGACTCTCTAAATCGACGCCACTTCGACCTGGGCGGGACTTTACATCCTACGTCATTCGCTATGGGTGTACATGTGTGCGCGTAGCCGTCACTCGCGATGGATGTGCATGTGAGAAGGGTTTTGGCTTTTAGTGTCTATGGGTTGTGACACTAGGCCACATATTTAATATTTTAGGATACGCTGTAAAAATATTACCTGGTTTCAATATGTAAAGAATTAACAGGTATAATGTGGTGATCCTAAAGTACTGTTCCTACCTTAATGTGTACCTGTGGCCTTATATTTATATGTATTTATTTTATATTTATGACTGTTATTGTTTTCTGACCGGGGATCGGTGTTCCGCAAATCAGCTGACGTGCCTGTCAGCTGACGGGATGAGGTTCGAGAGGTTTTAAATACAAGGAAATGAATGAATGGGGGGGGCGGAATGAATGGAGGGAGTCTGAGAGGGACCTCTAACAAACGCCAGTCCAACGGAGAAAGCTTAATAGTGGAAAAGCTTTAAGAACCACTGAGACAAAGTCGACAACTCTTGCCGACTCTTTGGATACGTCGGTAAGAGCGATTTATACTTTTTGAAGGAGGTTTTTGTTACGACCTGGGTCATCTTGTTTTTCTTTGCCTGTCTTTTTCCCGGATTGCCAAATTTCCCCGGACGTAAGAGACCGTGGCTTGCGGAGTTTGGTTCGGGGACATCGGGGATTTCGTTTGGATATTATTTTTTGTTTGCTTTGAACTAGAGGGAGAACGCGCGAGTGTGCGCAAGGGGCGCGCAAATGGAGGCCGCTTATTAACGCGGTTATCAGATCACATCGGCGGAAAAGACTTTTGGGGTATCTGGACTGTGGGTTTATTTGAGGGTTGTTTGGTGAATGTATATGAACTGTGTGTTTATTTGAGGGTTGTTTGGTGAATGTATATGGCCTGTGGGCTATTTGAGGGTTGTTTGGTGAATGTATATGGAGATATGAACAGTTTGAAAATATATGAGTTAATGTAATTCCCTGAGCTATCTCCTCGTTATTTGTAGTATTATTAAGTGGTCTCAAACGAACACAATCAATGTGCTTGGTTCTCAAATTAAGAAACTCGCGTTTCTATCGTAATAATTGGGCTAAAAGATTAGTCGAAGTGTTACATATGGTGGCCATTACGGGTACCAGAGTTACTTTGATTGTTGTTTGTGAAAAAAATATTGAGATACATTTAGTAATATGGCTCATAGAGAGGGAAGGACCTCTTTGCCTAATCTAAGGCCTGTATTTGGTGATCCCGATTTTACTGCAGGACCTTTTGTTACGAGAAGATCTACTTCAGATATATCTTATTTACTGAGCTCATTGTATATTAGTGACAATGACACTAGTACACTTAGCACTACACACCACATTGGTCATAGCCCTAATGATGTTCCACGCACTCCTGGTAATGTTCCAAATACTGTGGGTAGGGTTAGAATGGGTTTGGAGGATGTTGATAATGACGAAAATGATGTGGTTGGTAATGAAAATGATGTTGAAAATGATGATGATGATGGTGATAGTAATGATAATAATGGTGAGGATAACAGGGGGGCTGTTTGGGAAGAAACGGTTACACAGGAAACACAGACAGAGAGTGAGGAATTGGCAAATAACATCAATAGCCTACAAAACCAAGTGGAACAGTTAAAAGCTGAATTTAGGGAGTCTGTAACAAGTGCTGTAAATAGGGAGTTGAGTTTTAGAGGGTGGGTGGAAGAAAACCTGACTCAACTAGAAAAGCTCTTGTGTGATGGTATAGGAAAGTTGGACAGGACAGTGTACAATTGCCTTCTTCGTAGAGATGAACAATGGAGAAAACAAGTGCACGGGCTAAGGCCCACTAGCACTCCCGTACCACTGAGAACTATAGCAGTCTCCACTAATGTAAGCCCAATAGCTACCCAAGCTAGCCCAATAGCGACCCAAGCTAGCCCAATGGTTACCCAAGCTGGTCAGTATGTTGCAACACCTCCTGGCCGTATGAAGTCTGTTGCCTCTCCAATGTACCACAAGCCTCCTGTGAACCTGGAATTTCCCACATTCGGCCCTAGCAGTGAATCCTCTGATGTCTTACGGTTTATCGAACGGTGTGAAAACTTTCTAGAAATGAGACCCATTACTTCTCATGAGCTAATGGGTGCGCTATCCTCAGTTTTAAAGGGCTCAGCACTCAGTTGGTGGAAAGCTACCAAGAGTCAGGTACATGATTGGATCTCATTCAGAGAAGCCTTTCTAGCAGCTTTCCTATCCACGGATTACTTGAGTGAAGTGGAGGAGAAGTTGAGAACCACCGTTCAGAAGCCAGACCAGTGCCTCCGAGATTTCGCCTATGACTACCAGGATTTATGTCTGAAATGGAAGCAGGACATGCCTGAAGAAGAGATTGTAAGGCGTATCTTGAATAATAGCAATCCTAAAATAGCGGGGTGCCTCCGTGGGACGGTGACAACCGTGGCACAACTGGTGAAGGTGGGCTCTATGGTGGAGAAGGACTGCTCTGGAGCCAAGGAGTACTGGCAGAAGGTGCATGCTAGTTCAGATAGACAAGAAAAAAAAACATCAGATAAAAGGAGCAAGCATGGAGCAGCTGAATTAACGGTAGTTCAACATCAAACACACAGAGATAAAGATCAACAGGGTCTACTGTTAGTTCCCATTACCATCAGAGGCATGCAGGGAGACGCTGTAGTAGACACAGGCAGCACTTTCACATTGATGAAGCAGAGTCTATGGCGACAGGTGACAGCAGCAGATGAAAACTTCCTACCAGCAGAGAGACAGAGGTTCGTCATGGCAGACGGGACCACACACCAAGCCCTGGGGAAGAAAACTATTTGCCTCGATTGGCATGGCAAACAATGGCCTGCTGAAGTACACGTGATGGATGACCGTCACCTTGCTTTCCCTGTGATTCTAGGCCTAGACTTCCTAGCTACTACCGGTGTTCTCATTCATCTGGCTAAGAACAGTTATGGACTAAAGACAGATAGAGGCTACACCTATCATACCTTTAAACGACAACCTCTCACCACTACTGGGTGGAACAACAACAGTCTTAGCTCTCTAGAGGGGGTACACCTCTACTATGCCCTGCCTCCGGGTGCTTACCATCAGTGTTGGGTCTCCTCTACAACAGAAACCCCATCTCCCAGGCATGATTCTAACTGGCCTGAAGGGCTTCAGCAACTTATGGAGAACTGGCCGACGGTTACCTCTGGGAAGCTGGGAAAAACTGAGGTGGAGAAGCATGCCATCTTCCTGCAAGATGAAGTTCCTGTCCGGAGCAAGGCATATCGGGTATCTCCTCTGAAGAAGAGAATAGTAGAAGAACATGTGGAGAAAATGCTGGCTGAGGACATCATCGAACCATCACAATCTGCCTGGTCCTCACCTGTGGTTCTCGTCAACAAACCTGATGGATCCTATAGGTTTTGTGTAGATTACAGGAGAGTGAATGCCAAGACCTTGCCTGATGCATATCCAATGCCCATCATACACGACATTCTTGAATCATTGGAGGGAGCCTCTTGGTTCAGTTCATTGGATTTGCAATCGGGATATTGGCAGATGGCAATGACAAAAGAAAGCAAGCCTAAGACTGCATTTATAACATCACTAGGGCTGTTCCAGTTCAAATCCATGCCTTTCGGTCTCCGAAATGCTGCTGCGAGCTTTCAAAGGCTAATGGAGCGGGTCCTAGGGAATTTGAGAGGAAAGATGTGTTTTGTGTACATAGACGACATCATTGTGTACTCTCATTCCCGCCACAACCACATACAGGATCTGGCTGCAGTCTTCCAAAGGCTGCAAGAAGCAAACCTCAGCCTTAACATGAAGAAGTGCCACTTTTTCAAACAGGAACTTAAGTTTCTTGGCCACCTTGTCTCAGACAGAGGGGTGGAGGTGGACCCAGCTAAAACACAGGCTGTGGCTGACTTCCCTACTCCCAAGGACTTAAAGGCTCTGCAGCGCTTTCTTGGACTGGCTGGCTGGTATCATAAATTCATTCCCCGGTTTGCCGACCTTGCAGCCCCGCTTAACCATCTCAAGAGGAAAGGAGTGGAGTGGCTATGGACCAGTGAATGCCAGGCCAGTCTGGATGCCTTAAAGGAGGCCTTGCAGAATCCACCAGTGCTGGCACAGCCTGATCTATCCTTACCATTCCAGGTGCTAACAGATGCTAGTGACGTGGGCCTTGGCGCCATCTTGTCCCAGAACACACCAGAAGGGGAGCAGGTGATAGCCTATGCCTCCAGGGGACTCCGAGGTCCAGAGTGCAATTATTCCACCTCGGAAAAGGAGTGCCTGGCAGTGGTATGGGCGGTTGAAAAGTGGAGGCACTACTTAGAAGGAGTGGAGTTCTCCGTCTACACTGATCATGCTGCACTGTCGTGGGCATTCAATTGCCCAAAGACTAGCTCCCGTCTGACCCGGTGGACCCTACGATTACAGCAGTTCCATTTCAAGGTACATTACCGAAAGGGCTGTCTCAATTCAGCACCAGACGCGTTGTCCCGGGCTCACGAACCTCTCTCAATTCACCCAACACCGTGCTGGGCTGTCTCCACCAAAATCCACTCTGTGTTGCCTACTACCCTGGCAGAGATAGCAGAGGAACAAGAGAAGGACCAACGGGTGTGTGAGCTGAAGCAGGACAGTGCCCAGACAGATGTGCCTTTAACTCGCATTGGCTTTGTGGTCCAACAAGGGGTGTTGTACAGAAGAGTTCCTGTACGGGACCAGGGACAGAAGTACCAGATGGTCGTTCCACAATCCCTGGTGTCCGAATTTCTGAGGTACTTTCATGATAATCCCCTTGGTGGTCACCTGGGTCAGCTGAAGACTCTATTAAAGGTGTTGGGAGTAGCCTGGTGGCCGAATGTCCGCAAAGATGTGTGGGCGCATGTCAAGTCCTGTATACCCTGTCAGCAGTACAAAGCGGATAACGCCAAGCCATCAGGACTACTGCAGAGCACAGTAGTTGAAAAACCGGGAGTGATGCTGGGTGTTGACCTCATGGGGCCATTACCTAGAAGTAAGAAAGCCAACTGTTACCTCCTGGTGGTGGTCGACTATTGCTCTAAATGGGTGGAAATGTTTCCCTTGAGGGACAGCAAGACACCCCGTCTGGTCAAAATCCTCAGAGAGGAAATCTTCACCCGGTGGGGGGTGCCGCAATACATGGTTTCGGACCGAGGTCCACAGTTTACTTCAAAACTTCTCACTAACCTCTGCAACACATGGGGGGTTGTTCAGAAACTCACAACCAGTTATCATCCACAAACCAATCTGACAGAACGATTCAACCGGACCATTAAAGCCATGATTGCATCATATGTCGGCAAACACCACAACACCTGGGACCATTGGCTGTCAGAGTTCCGTTTCGCCCTCAACACAGCACAACAGGAGAGCACTGGACAAACCCCTGCTGAGCTGGCTTTGGGCAGGAACCTCAAAGGCCCACTGGAACGGCTCATCTACAAGTCACCATCACCTGCACAGCGAGAGGCCTACAACCTGGTGGAGAGACAACAGAAAATGCTAGAGGAGGTCCAACGGAGAGTGGGGGTGCACCAACTTAGACAAGCTAGGTATTATAATGCCCGCAGAAAAGATGCGCACTTTCAGCAGGGTGACCTAGTCTGGGTCAGGTCCCATCCTCTCTCTAGGGCCAGTGATAAATTCTCTGCTAAGCTAGCGCCTAGGTGGGAAGGGCCAGCTAAAATTACAAAAAAATTGGGGCCTGTAAACTACAGGGTAGGGTGGAACAACCCACAAAAAGAGGATACAGTAAATGTGGTAAATTTGAAAAAATATTTTGGTGTCTTACCTGAGTAGCCTCCGGCTGGAGGGGGGGTCTATGTGACACTAGGCCACATATTTAATATTTTAGGATACGCTGTAAAAATATTACCTGGTTTCAATATGTAAAGAATTAACAGGTATAATGTGGTGATCCTAAAGTACTGTTCCTACCTTAATGTGTACCTGTGGCCTTATATTTATATGTATTTATTTTATATTTATGACTGTTATTGTTTTCTGACCGGGGATCGGTGTTCCGCAAATCAGCTGACGTGCCTGTCAGCTGACGGGATGAGGTTCGAGAGGTTTTAAATACAAGGAAATGAATGAATGGGGGGGGCGGAATGAATGGAGGGAGTCTGAGAGGGACCTCTAACAAACGCCAGTCCAACGGAGAAAGCTTAATAGTGGAAAAGCTTTAAGAACCACTGAGACAAAGTCGACAACTCTTGCCGACTCTTTGGATACGTCGGTAAGAGCGATTTATACTTTTTGAAGGAGGTTTTTGTTACGACCTGGGTCATCTTGTTTTTCTTTGCCTGTCTTTTTCCCGGATTGCCAAATTTCCCCGGACGTAAGAGACCGTGGCTTGCGGAGTTTGGTTCGGGGACATCGGGGATTTCGTTTGGATATTATTTTTTGTTTGCTTTGAACTAGAGGGAGAACGCGCGAGTGTGCGCAAGGGGCGCGCAAATGGAGGCCGCTTATTAACGCGGTTATCAGATCACATCGGCGGAAAAGACTTTTGGGGTATCTGGACTGTGGGTTTATTTGAGGGTTGTTTGGTGAATGTATATGAACTGTGTGTTTATTTGAGGGTTGTTTGGTGAATGTATATGGCCTGTGGGCTATTTGAGGGTTGTTTGGTGAATGTATATGGAGATATGAACAGTTTGAAAATATATGAGTTAATGTAATTCCCTGAGCTATCTCCTCGTTATTTGTAGTATTATTAAGTGGTCTCAAACGAACACAATCAATGTGCTTGGTTCTCAAATTAAGAAACTCGCGTTTCTATCGTAATAATTGGGCTAAAAGATTAGTCGAAGTGTTACAGGGTTGGTAACGGTTCTGATGATTTTTCTGATTGAAAAGTGGTCTTTTATTTCCATAATCTTTGTTCAGTGAACGCATAAACCCGTTTGTTAGTTAGCAGTTAAACAAAATGCGATCTCTTTGTTTAGTTACCAAAGACCAACTGATGATTGGGGGTTCTATTCCCTAGTGATGCAAGGTTTTTTCTTTCATTTTGGTCTGCACACACATCGCGAGTGACGGATACTAGTACAATGTACACACATCACTGTCTTTACAATTTCTAGGCAACCGAAGTTTAAAGATTGTCAAATGGTTAACTCTTGAATCGCATGTACTAAGACCTGATGGGTTAGTGGTCAGAGAACAACTCATTAACGCGGGGATAATGGGTTCGATTCCTTAATGAAGCTAGCTTTTTTCTTTCATATTGGACTGGATGTTTGTATGCCATTTTGCGTTACTTGTAGTTTATGATGAAGAAATGTTACTGGGGTTAAGGTTAGGGCAACGCTAAGGGTAAGACAGTGTTTTTGCAACACAATATTTCTTACAATAACAAAGTCCAAAGTTTTGATGACTCCAGTAGGAAACTTAAGATACCTAGAGAAATGCGTGAGTGCTCACAAAACATCAACAAGTCAGCAGTGTGGTACAGGGTGATCATTTCTGATATACAGTACAAAAGCTGAAACTATTAGCCAGGAGTGGGAAAGATGCAGACGCAGACGTGGGAAGCAATAAGACACACCAACACACAGTTGCCTGTTGCAAAATGCTTCAGAGTTTAATAGAAATAGTTAGGGTTAGCTGGTATGGCGTTATCTGGTATGGCTATAGTCTAATGTTGGCTTAGTTCGTGTTGTTTCGTCATGTTAATCGCTAGTAATAGTAAGTCATTTGTAGAACTATAGCCTATCATCATCACAGACTGTACGACTGTACGCCACCCTCCATCGCGTACGACACTGACGCTAGGGCTGGGCGATATGGACCAAAAGTCATATCTCGATATCTTCAAGCAGAATATCGATATAACATAAATATCGATGTTTGTCGAAGGGGGGGGGGGGGGGGGGGGGCGGCGCGCTCCGTGCGCAGATTTGATATTACTATTTCTACCGTTCGGAATTGAATACAGTTTGATGGTTGAATAAACTGTGGACTAGACACTGCCTCCGCCTCGTATTTGAGAACATTATAATATATAACATCACGGCCAAAAGCTTTGTGCGCCTCCGAAATATTATGAACCGTAACGACTGCGTGGGGGGGTGGACATGACATGCTATTTTATGTATTCTTTAATATAGGTATTAAAGTCGTTACGGTTCATAATATTTCGGAGGCGCACAAAGCTTTTGGCCGTGATGTTATATATTATAATGTTCTCAAATACGAGGCGGAGGCAGTGTCTAGTCCACGGTTTATTAAAAAAATAATAATAATTCAGTGCCATTACTACTATTATTTCGAAATATTATTTAAGCCCACAGCAACATAAAGTCATAGCAAAGGCTATTAAATAATGGAGAAGCCTTTTTTCTGGGTGCCTGCCTGGCTCGTTGCTCTGTACCTGCCCTCTGTGAGGGGGGCAGGGTCAAGAGTGTGCAGTTAAAGTGTATTAATGTTAATATTTCACACCTTAGCTTTCACATATCATTCATAGGCTATATATACATTCATTTCACTGCACTTTACTGTTTTTTGCACTGTGGTTAGACTGAATTGCATTGCAATGACAATAAAGTTGAATGAATCTCATCACATTTTCATTAGTCTATATTAGTCTCATGTATAGCACACCAAGCATCTGTTTTTTTATTAAAATGTAACATGCAGTCGTCACATATACTTCTCTTCTCCTTTCAGATGCACTTTTAAAATATTTCAGTACCACCCCCAGTGACACAGCATCAGGTGCTGCTGTCCCGTCTACCTCTGCACAGCCCTAATTTTGTATTTTTTTTACACTTCAGTTGAGTGCTTGTTTAATCTCTGGTTAGAACCAAATTAGATAAACCATACTACATTTAATTGTATTTACAATAATTTGAATCTGAACTCTATTATTTTGCTTATGAATGCCTTTAGTAAACATCATGCATTTCTTTGCAGTATTTTGTGCATACTTATTGTATGAGTGATTCATTGCTTGTTACTTGGTTTGTAATACGTTTCGTGTGTTTAATTTTCTATCTAAAATCAAAGAGTCTCAAAGACAAAGCTTTGTAGCTTCTCTGAGTTTATGAACATTGGTAGTCGAATATACTGTGCGATCCAACGGGGTAGGGGGCGCCAGCAAAAATCTTGCCTAGGGCGCCAAATTGGTCAGGGCCGGCCCTGGGGGGGGGGGCAGGCAGAGACTGTGTGTGTGAGCCGGAGGCAGAGCGGGAGAGACATAAGCAGAGTTACGAAATAGCAGGCGGCAGGCGCGGTTTGAAACTGGTGTTATTTGGAACAAATGTGCTGTAATTTCAACGCAAATTAAATTATATCGATATTGACGATATGGTCTCGTTTCATATCGCGTTTGAAAAAATATATCGATATATCGCCCAGCCCTCCTGTAGTGCAAGGGAGTTTGTGCACAGATCCCTGAGACAAACGGCTACGCGCACACATGCACACTAGGGCTGTAACGATACACAAATTCACGATTCGGTTTGTATCACGATTTATGACCCACGGTTCGATGCATTTAAAAAGCATTTTATTTAAACAACACTTAAATACCAATTATATTAATGCAACATTTAATAACAAATAATTTGGAACACTGAACAGATTTGAACCGAAAGAATACTATTAAAGTATAGCTAAATTAATAAAGAAATAACCAAAGATTGCAGTTGGAGGATGCTTTTTGCTGGTAGGCATAATAGGGCCCCTTTAACTGTTTGGTTGGTTTATTCAAATATCCTTATTAGCGCTTCTTATTAGGCTATGTAGCTTAAATAATGACATAATCAGGCCCTATAGAATGCAACATGTTTAATAGCCTAACTTTCAATAGATGAGGAAAAACATGAACGTCGCAATAACGAGGCATAGTGTTACGAGTAGCATATGTGTGTGCGGGAGGGAGAAATGCAATCCTCCGTAGCCACGGAGAGCTGTGATCACAGAGAGGGCATCTCGTCATAGGCGTCGATTACGGGGGACGGGGGGGACATGTCCCCCCCACTATTTGAAATACGAATTTTGTCCCCACCAGTTTTAAAAATGTGCAAACCAATTGCGACTGAAAAAATCCCCACATACTCAACCGAAATCGTCGAGTCTAAAATCATGTGATAGGCGCGCTCGAATACATCATTTATTAGATAGGCCTACCTAATAAACCGTTGGAACACACAAGACCGGAACCCATAGCAACGCCGGTAAACAAACCCCGACTCCGGAGAAGCCCAATCCCTATGAGCTCGAGTAGGGTCCGACTGCGTCCTGCGTCCTAGAAATACACGCCCCTCGTGGGAAATACACGCCCCTCGTGGGAAATACACGCCCCTCGTGGGAAATACACGCCCCTCGTGTGAAATACACGCCCCTCGTGTGAAATACACGCCTATACAGAGTAGGGTCGGGGGCGTAGTCGGCCCTGATTGGTCTGATTCACGACGGCGTCTCTTCTCTTGTCGAACCTACTCCGGAGATGTAACGAACTGGTCAACAGCAGACAGCAGAAAGATGATTGCCTCGATTGATTTGGTAAGTGGACTGCATTATCAGTCAGAGATCGTATACTGTCATTGTTCTTGGTGTAGTTCTACTTTAAATTTTCATGTACACTCACAGCGTAATAATGTGTCGTCAATCCAACCACAAATTGGCTGCGTTTTTGGGATGTCTCTGCTAACTTTTCTTTTATGTTGATATTGCTTAAGCTTAACAGTTGTTGCTTTTCATGTTACCTATTTAATTGTTAAGTACCGCGTTTGATGCCGTGTTGGTTTTTGTCGCAATATACTCTCACTGGTTTGTATTGATTTGATTATCATCATTTCGCCGTGTTACCGATTTGAAGTTGTCATCCCATGGCTATGTGGTTAGCCCCTGACTTGCCTAGTTTCCCACAGCTCATTTTGGAAGGTGGTCACGTTCCCCTGACTTGCCAAAGTTAAAGTCGTTACTAGGCAATCACGTTCCCCTGATTTGCCTAGTTTCCTTTTACGTTTTGCATCTTTCTCACTTTGCTGTCTAACCTGACAACTGTACAATGCTTGTCATCAAATTTGTATTAGGGTTGTTGCGCAACAATTGATGCCTGGCACCTGGACCGAGGAGACTGGCTTGGACATTGAGGTAATAATTGCTGAGATAACAAGCACATCAGGAAAATGTGTGTAGGGCTATGACTGTTCATCTTACAACCTGTTTTATGGCACAGGGTGTTCCACAACAACTATATGGCATCGACTGTGGAGTCTTTATGGTCATGGTGAGTTACCATGCTCCATTCATTTGCTTTATCATACCTTTTTTAACACACAGCATTTTATTTTCTAATGTTATAATGGCCAATTTTTTTTTCTAAGATGACTATAAACTAGTCTTAACTGCCTAAGCATGCCAATTGCTGGTAAAATCACACCCTGCCTATGATCACAACCCAACATTATTACATTCTATGTTCTACAGTACTCCTGGTACATTACCATGGACGCGCACTTCGATTTCAACGTTGTAAGTACTATCTGTGTGCTAGCGTCAGTATTTAGAAGCTGCATCATAATGGTTATGTGGTAAACTTCATTTTAATGTTCCTCTTCAGTTGGATATGCCTCATCTCAGGAGGTGGTGGTGCAAGCTCCTTTTGGACAACTACGGGATTGAAGGGTATGGATCTTAACCTACAAATGCAAAATAAATACATTTTTCATGTTGGCTTGGCAACCCTGTGTGTGTGTGTGTGTGTGTGTGTGTGTGTGTGTGTGTGTTTTTTTTCTTTGACTTTCTTTCTGTCTTTCTTTCCCTTTCTTTCTACTGCAGATGTGGCAAAAGATTCTGTCATTTCACCCAAGAAGGACACCAGATGGTGAATGGACTCCTGGCACCGGTGTTCCGGGTAACGCGGAAGCGGAAGGTTTTGACCAAGGTAAGAAGTTATGTTTCTTATATACACCTATTGCTGTAATAACCCTAACCCGAAATATTGTAGAAGGGGCCCCTGCGAGATGTTTGGCTACGCCCCACACACACACACACACACACACACACACACACACACACACACACACACACACACACACACACACACACACACAGTGGTGTAGTCTATTTTATTGTAGTGGGTATACTGTGATGATTCCCTCCCAGCCTCGTACAATCCCGTCCCACCGGTACGTGTACGTGTGTGGCGCTTATGGGGTGTCGCACCACACTCACCAACGCAGGGGTCTACAACCCACTGATTTAAGAGTATAACGATTATCAACAATCATGGAAAGCTGAGTAGGTTTATCAGTTTTAATAACAGTATGAACAAATAGAACACAAAAATGACGAGTTGTCCTTTGTATATCTATAGTAGCAATAGCACATGCTAAACAAGGAAAAAATCTACTCAAAATAATTTAATGAACTCTTTACAACCATGGCTAACCAGTGCATGAGAAGGAGATGACAGGAGACTAATGTTTCACTTTTTCAATTGCTCTAATTTGAGCTCTTACTTTTGTTATCTAACATACCATACAGTAATTGAATAGTGTAAAAGTGTGAAATTACTGCACCTTAAAAATGACCATGAATTAGCTATACTCTCATTTGCATAGTGATTAACATTATGAATTTCAATTGTGTATACCAACTGTATGTTGGCTGACATTTACCTAACTCTTTTCCCCTCCACTCTAACCAAGGGTGCCTGTTTTTAAATTCCCTAGCCTGACACCCAGTCTGAAAGGCTGGCCAGGGGTTCTCATCTAAAAGTAACAAGGAGATATAAAGTGGGATTAAAACATTGTCTTCTGTTGACTACTTATTATGTGGTTTACACATTAATATGGGAGGACTGGACACACACACACACACACACACGCACACGCGCGCACGCATGCACACGCGAGAAGGAGGGGCTCGGCCCGCCAACTAACGTGCAGAGATGCAGGGGCAGCTTCGCGCTTCGTAACTGTACGTCCACACCAGGAGCGACCAAAGCGTCAAAGACGCTTTGGTCGCTGCGAATTTTCGCTGCGAATTTTTCTGTTCGCTTTGGTCGCTCAAGTCGCTCATGACGTACAATTCAATTATGCAGACGCATTTAAAGGAGCCGTATGCGTTTAGTAGGCCCTACAGACAGCCATATCAAATATTGAACTCTCCCATACACCTTGGCCATATTGCCGAGACGGTTTTCCTTGTTCGATAAAGTGCTTCGTCAACAAGTAGGACAGTGATTCCCCCCAATATAAAAATCCTAAAATGTAGGCTAATTACAACCGAGAACAAAAAACCCTGCGTGCTGTAGTAGTTGAAATATGTTTCACTGATCTGGATCTGCAAATCATGATCTGCACTCATTCGTCGCATTCAAAACAAATAGACGTTAGCGCACATGGCTAATTTGCATACGTGCACAGGACTGGTTGGCTCCGCAAGGCAAATAATGGAACATATCTATCTATCTAGGTCTTTCTGTCTATCTATCTATCAACGCGTGTCTAGTTTTAATGTGATGTATTGTGTGTATGTCCAGTCAGACTTGTTCTGTGTGGTCTTGTAGGCTACTGTCCTGTGTGGGACGAACCACCTAAATGGATTCCCGACGATTTGTGTCGTTTGGTATTAATAAAGACTTGACTATCTATCTATCTAGACTATTTAATTAAAAATGATTCACCTCAGGCTCCGTGAATAGTGGGGAATAGAGGGATAAAAGACAAGAGATATATCCCTTGTCATTTATCGCTCGTCTTGTCGATTAGTTTGTTTATGTGACGGTTTTGTTTAAAGCATGCTACACGCGATTGGTTGGTTAGATTGGTGGCATGTAGAGCAAATTATAATGATTCCCGCTTAAATACGAACGTTCTAGATGTAGCCTATAAATTCTCCCGCTTATCATCACTTGATATCCAAACCACTATGGCGTTTCGATCTCTGAACTGAAAAAGGGTGGGTTCGTACAACACCGGGTGCCCAGTTACAGCCGCGATTAATACTTCAGCCGTTTTGTTCAGTGAGTGAATAAAGGTAGGTAGGAACCAAAGTGCCTGCCGATGTTCCCTGGGATCCACGCAAGCGAAGAGCGTCTACATTCCGATTGGCTGTCAGTGTTTGGTCGCTGAAGCGAATAACTGTCCGTCCACACCAGAAGCGAATTGAGCGACCAAATCGCCGGAAGTCATTCACTTTCTATGGGCAAGAGCGACCAAAGCGACCAAAGCGACCAACGCTACCAGCGGCCAAAGTTGAGCGACCAGAGCGTCAAAAAGAAGTTGAAAACTTTTTAACTTTATGCAAATGACTATTATTCGCTTCAGCGACCAAACACTGACAGCCAATCGGAATGTAGACGCTCTTCGCTTGCGTGGATCCCAGGGAACATCGGCAGGCACTTTGGTTCCTACCTACCTTTATTCACTCACTGAACAAAATGTCGGCTGAAGTATTAATCGCGGCTGTAACTGGGCACCCGGTGTTGTACGAACCCACCCTTTTTCAGTTCAGAGATCGAAACGCCATAGTGGTTTGGATATCAAGTGATGATAAGCGGGAGAATTTATAGGCTACATCTAGAACGTTCGTATTTAAGCGGGAATCATTATAATTTGCTCTACATGCCACCAATCTAACCAACCAATCGCGTGTAGCATGCTTTAAACAAAACCGTCACATAAACAAACTAATCGACAAGACGAGCGATAAATGACAAGGGATATATCTCTTGTCTTTTATCCCTCTATTCCCCACTATTCACGGAGCCTGAGGTGAATCATTTTTAATTAAATAGTCTAGATAGATAGATAGTCAAGTCTTTATTAATACCAAACGACACAAATCGTCGGGAATCCATTTAGGTGGTTCGTCCCACACAGGACAGTAGCCTACAAGACCACACAGAACAAGTCTGACTGGACATACACACAATACATCACATTAAAACTAGACACGCGTTGATAGATAGATAGACAGAAAGACCTAGATAGATAGATATGTTCCATTATTTGCCTTGCGGAGCCAACCAGTCCTGTGCACGTATGCAAATTAGCCATGTGCGCTAACGTCTATTTGTTTTGAATGCGACGAATGAGTGCAGATCATGATTTGCAGATCCAGATCAGTGAAACATATTTCAACTACTACAGCACGCAGGGTTTTTTGTTCTCGGTTGTAATTAGCCTACATTTTAGGATTTTTATATTGGGGGGAATCACTGTCCTACTTGTTGACGAAGCACTTTATCGAACAAGCAAAACCGTCTCGGCAATATGGCCAAGGTGTATGGGAGAGTTCAATATTTGATATGGCTGTCTGTAGGGCCTACTAAACGCATACGGCTCCTTTAAATGCGTCTGCATAATTGAATTGTACGTCATGAGCGACTTGAGCGACCAAAGCGAACAGAAAAATTCGCAGCGAAAATTCGCAGCGACCAAAGCGTCTTTGACGCTTTGGTCGCTCCTGGTGTGGACGTACAATAATAGTCATTTGCATAAAGTTAAAAAGTTTTCAACTTCTTTTTGACGCTCTGGTCGCTCAACTTTGGCCGCTGGTAGCGTTGGTCGCTTTGGTCGCTTTGGTCGCTCTTGCCCATAGAAAGTGAATGACTTCCGGCGATTTGGTCGCTCAATTCGCTTCTGGTGTGGACGGACAGTAACAGAGACAGGGCAGAGCGCGAAGGGGGGATTTTATGAATGGTGAATGTAGGAGATAACTTCCCCGGCTTAAAGTATTTTATTGCAGTTATACCCAACCGGTATTTGCGAAAAATAAACACAGAAGTGAAAGATCTGTCACAAGACGATTGATACGTATCCGTGCACATTTTTAAGTGGGTATACGCAAATCCTGGTGCGTTCCTAGTGGGCATACGGCGTATACCTGCGTATCACGTAGACTACACCACTGGTCATATACCATTGTTGGGAACGGCAGTTACCCTTCATGAACGGCAGTTACCCTTCCTAAACGGCAGTTACCCTTCCTGAACGGCATATGCCCTTCCTGAACGGCATATGCCATGGTATGTCACAGTGGTCGCGGTGGCACATGCCACAGGCCAATAAACTATCTCGGCGCTACTGTCCAAATATGCATTTTTTAACCACTAATATTGTTAAAAAAAATAGCACCAAACCTCTGCAGTAGCATGACTAGGGTCCCTACACATAAAACGAAGCACAAACAACTTAGTTTGCAAACCCGTTGTTTATTTAAAAAGACAGTTGAACAAGCATTACCAGTAGGTCCGTGTTTGCAGGAAGTCCACACAAGTCGATTGCCGAATGCCCCGGAGTTCAGTTCAGGGAGGAAAGTTTTGGATTTTATAATTTATATTTATAAATAATCTGTAACAAGTGTTGACACGTAAATTAAAGGACTTGCATATGTAGATTACAGTTACAAAATATCGCTACAATCAAGCATTGCACGTTGTTGACAGAAGACGCACTGCACACGTGATTATCGCATAGAGTGAAGGACAGCTCAAGCACCGGAGAGGCGGAGAAGACGACCCATCTACAGCTTGAAGTCAAGAGAGAGAGAGATGGTTCGTGTTTGTGTTTTCCCCGGCTTCGGAAAACAAATGAAAAGTTACACCCCAGAAACTTTCCATAGACTGCCATCGCAGTACAATGACCGATCTCTGGTAGACCAGTGGTTTATTGATTTGAGTATATTGAGACGCCAATCGAGATGCTGATGCAGAAGGATTACGCTGTCTGCAGTGCTCATTTCGATAAGGACGACATCCTTCCTAAAAGAGCTGCTGACCCAAAGAACCCAAAGAAAGTGTCATTGAAGAAGAATGCTATTCCAGGAGTGCAGCAAGTGGCTACGGATAGACTTGAGGTAAAGTTGTTTGCTTATTTGTCGTGTTATAGGCTATAGGATTGTTCACAATAGAGTGGCGAAGTCACGCCCCTTCCGGTAGGGCTCATGGGACCTATGAGATCGAAAAATATGAATGGGTGTCAATGGAGAGAAAATAATTATTTTCTGGTCCCGGTCTTTATATGCCCTGGATTACACATATGTTGTTTGTGGATTTAAAGGATAATTTTTCATGCAAAGAGTTCGACCGTTTATTGTGCAATTGTTCAGATAAAGGCTGTAGAGAAAACACAACGAGAAAGACTACACGGCTCGTATGTGACGTCACGCTCCCTGCGACTGGCGTGGAGAAGACCGACAATCTTCCCATCGGCATAACTGAAACTCTGCACGTGCCCCGATTTATAATGGTTTTCACCTCTTTCGATGCTTTTATCCTCCCCTTGGAAAAAGCGGTGAAGTGGGGCAGAGAGATCGCCATCTCTGTGCCGAGTTCCAAGGGCGGGTGTGGTGACGTATATCATATGTCGAGAGCAGCGAAGAGCTGTAGTTCACAAAGCGGCCTCACATAAAACCTAAAATTATCAAACTTCTTCACGAACATTTTTAGTTTTCTTTGCATGAAAAATTATCATTTAAATCCACAAACAACATATGTGTAATCCAGGGCATATAAAGACCGGGACCAGAAAATAATTATTTTCTCTCCATTGCCATTCATATTTTTCGATCTCATAGGTCCCATGAGCCCTACCGGAAGGGGCGTGACTTCGCCACTCTTGGTGTGGGGGAATAAATCGAGGTTAGCCCACCTGGACAACTCACAAGATCATCTTTCACTTTCTCAAATGAAGTTAGGGCTTCTAGGACTTATAACTTTGTTTCCTGACGCATCCCCCCCCCACACCAATTGTGAACAATCATATCTAACACGACAAATAAGCAACAACTTTACCTCAAGTCTATCCACCATTGATTGACCTGGACTCAAAATTATTTCAGAATATTATTCTCTAGAATCAGACACATTTATAAAACCCTGATAAAAAGATTCATATTCTACAACCAAGCCTCACAAAAATCATCGGACAGAATTTGTTTTACTTGGTTCCGTTCGAGATATTGTCCAATAAAGTTGGAGCAGTTAGCCCAATTTTCTTATATGACCATTTTGTTATTGTATACAAAAACATACGACTATTATTAGGTGGGTACCAATTCCCCCCACTACTTATAAACCCAAATTGTGGTACTGCACCCAAAAGTGGCGCTATTTAAAAAAAAATATGAACTATATTATTTCGCCATACCAGATTGACCTGGACTCAAAATTCTTTTTTCAGGTATATGTTTGAAGAAAGCCCTTAATTCACTTGAGAAATGTGTGCTTTGAGTTTTCTGGATGTTGTGTGCTTATCAATAGACATTTTGACCATGTGAATGAGGCTGCAGTTCAGGTTTATAAGTGGAACATCTTTCCTTAAATATGACAATTATATGTTATATTTATATATCTTCTATTAGTGTGTTCTAGACTTTTCATTTTGCTCGGACCCCGTTAATCTCAGTTTGCGGTTATACTTATTATTATTATTATTATTATTATTATTATTATTATTATTATTATCCTATCATAGGCAAAAGACTGTAGAGGCTCCCAGTGCATTAGGTTACAGTGTCAGCGGTCTGTATGGTCTCCTAGGCCGTCAGAGAGAGAGTGCACCGAAGGACTCCTGAAGGCCAAGCTTCGCAGTATCATGAGTTACCAGGACCTGGACAACGTCACGTCCAAACAGGTAAACGAAAAATAAAGCACACCAGTTTCAGGTAGCGGGTTCCCTGGACTGTCGGGAATTTAGGTTTCTGGACCGCTGATTCATTTTTGAGGAAAGAGTTCTCTCCATCACGGATAGGTTGAACCTGAAAAATGTGTGTTCAAGATCGAGACAGGCTTCATAAGCCATCATCTATCGCACAGTTAAAATGGGATTGCTCAGGGGATTCCCAAGCCGCTAATGCTATTTCAGTGATTTTACTGGTTGGATGGGGGATGATTTGTGCTACGGCACAATGGAAAGGCTGATTCCATGAGACGAGGTGAAGGCATCAAGTGTTCGCCACGTTTGACTTGGTGATAAAAATAACAAAACGTCTTTTGTAACGTCAAAATTTGTAACATGAACCTACTTACTGTATATTTGAAGAGAGATGGCGCTCCAGTTTACTATACAGCCTTCTGCATACTCTGAACAGGAATCAATTCCCATCAGTAAACAACATTAGTAAAGTTTGTAAGCTACTGCTAGAGACCCCGCATCTCGGCTACGTAGGCTACCGTCAGACTCCTGGCTCCTGTGTAGTGTGAAAGGAGCCAAAGTTGCTCCCAATTCCCAAATTACTTCAGTAAAGACAAGTCAAGTTGATTGTCAAGCCAGCAACATATGTGACCAACAAGGAGGAAAACTTGTAATACAATAGTTTTGGATATGAGACGAAGGAAGTGGCCAATGCAGCCCTGGCAGAGTTATCTCAGAGCTAGCCTGTTATGAACCAGGTTTGCTCACATCATGGCGCACATCATGACTGGCCATGGTAACTGAAGTGAGAGTAGTCTATCTTGGTAGTTATGTTGTATCAAAACTAGGGATGGAGGATATGAAAACGAGTATTACAGTCAAGGTCACCTCAGACCTTCACATCATAACAATATTATGAATTATTGATGTACAACAATGAATTATTTGTGGATATGAGCCACAAATTAGAGTTAGGCTAGTGGCTAGGGTCTTTGTCTCCCACCGAAAAGGTTGTGAGTTTCGAAACCCTTAAGTCCTATCAGCCAAAGTGTCTGCCAGTGCCAAATCAGTAAATCAAACCAGTAGCAGTAATAATGATAATGATGCCACTAAGAAACAGTCAAGAGCTATCTGTGTTTAAGATCCGCACAGAGCTGGAGCAGCATATGAGCTGCAACCTGAACGAGTACAAGGAGTTTATCGACAACGAGATGCTTCTGATCCTGGGTCAGATGGATAAGGCCTCACTGATCTTCGACCACCTCTACCTGGTAAATACTTGCTAGTAACTGCCAGGCTAGTGCACCAGTTAACCTGCAGAACATTCCATTACTTTTATTGAAGAATAGATCTATCTTTCTATTCATGATATTTTCAGTAAATATAACAAACATTGACATTTTCCGTTTTTATTGTTTTCTTGTCCTTGTCAGACAAATCAGGCAAATGTATTCATATGTTGTCTTGAATAGGAATATGTTGGGCTGTGGTAACATGTGATGGCCATTTGCCATAGTAATGGTGAGTGTGTATACTTAATCCACGTCAAGGCACCCAGATCTCCCATACAGTTGATACTATCCATTACCTTTTTATATGACTTCAAAGCCGCAAAAGGTTGTCTTCCAGATATAATAATAACATCTTTGACAGAGTCTGGATAACAGCTACTGTAGCGAAGGGTGGTACAGAATGAGGAGCAGTGTTGACGAGGTGTTTGTTGTCGCCCAGGGCTCAGAATGGAACGCGTCTAACTTGGAAGAGCTGCAGGAGACAGGGTGAGACCTGCTTTGACCCAAGATAAAAACACAAACAATCATTTGAAGTGTAATTGACAAAATCGGTGACACCCTCTCGCCAGAGTGGGCTACATCCTCAACGTGACCCGGGAGATAGACAACTTCTTCCCTGGGACATTCTGCTACCACAACATACGTGTGTATGATGAGGAGGCCACAGACCTGCTGGCCCACTGGAACCATACCTACCACTTTATCCTCAAGGCCAAGTGAGTGTGTGTGTCTGTGTACATATTTCCATCTGGTTTTACCTTAAAGGACTACTTTGGAAATATATGTTCAATCTATTTAAGTATTATGTTATGTTTTTTTCTAACCCCGTAATCAAATCAAATGGTCATCTCGAATGCCACCTACCGCTAACAGGAAGAACAACTCCAAGTGTGCAAGGTGCATTGCAAGATGGGTGTGAGCCGCTCGGCCTCCACGGTGATCGCCTACGCCATGAAGGAGTACGGTTGGTCTCTGGAGAAGGCCTACGGCTTCGTCAAGCAGAAGAGGAGCATCACCAGGCCCAACGCCGCCTTCATGAGGCAGCTGGCCGAGTACGAGGGTATCCTGGACGCCAGGTAGAGCACTTGCACCGCACCCAAGCCTGGAGGAATCACCGCTCACAGGGTTCTGCTGACATCAGTACCTCCAGAATCAGATTGTTCACGAATATCAGTATAGCCTTGGCTAGGCAGAAATGTATCTACACATATGTGGCCTTATGTTGTGAACAAAGCCCAAGCCAGGGCCACTCGTGGGCTGTGTGCTTACATCTATGCATCTAATATCTGTCCATGTGTTATGTATACATCTATATAGCTATCTGTGTGTTATATTTATACATCTATACATCTATCTATTTAAGCAATATCACACGAGAGGGAGTGCTGTTATACTGAATATCAGTACAACAGGTACGAGGCCGTAGGTACGAGTGCTGAAGATAATCACAGCCGTGCTGATATTCAGTACAACAGCACGACCTCGAGTGTGATATTGCTTTTATACAAAAGTTCTACAAGCACCATTTATTAGTTAACAGCAATAAGCAACAACATATTATGATTTGTTGGTTTATTTATTGATTTATTTGGCTCCGCTAACGCAAATAGATCCGCAACTGGACTGGGACTGAACTGTTGCCAAGCCACACATAAACACACTAGCTTGCTAGTTTGTATAGGTCTACAGTTACTGCAGACCAGCTAGCCTACCTTTTTTGCTCTAGGTTTGCGCTGAAGTATCAGTGCAGGCTTCTTTCCTTCCCTTCGTCCTCTTCTGACCATTAGTAATTCAACTCAAATTTTATGGAAACATGTTCATCTTTGCGGTGCAAAGTTTGATGCAATCTAAGCTACATAAAGACTGTTAATAAAATGAACGGTTATTAGAACACTTGTAAAGCGGAGTGATCCATGTATAGTTAAAAGTCCCAGTGCTGTTATACTCTATATCAGTACTCATGGAATGCCTCTTGTCCAATCAAATTACTTGGTCGGAACTAACTTGTATAAACATCTTTAATCTGTCTATTAGTTTTATCTAAACACCTATACATCTATCTGTGTTATATCTATACTAGGGATGTCAGTTTCCGTTAATTTTGCTTTCGATAGGCTGACGACCATTCCCATTGCAAAAACAAATGTTCACTTAAACTGTGCGTGCAAACACGGGGGGGTTAATGTAAGTTCATACAGTGCATTTGTGCAGATGGAAAATCGCCTTCTAGTTTACATATCAGATGCTTTGTCATGTAGATAAATACACTTGTATTGAACATAATGAGGTAAAATATTTGGAGGTAATGTTTCCGGTGGCCCTCGCCCATGCGAAAGAGCAGTAGTTGTTCCTAGTGCATTCCTCAGATGAAAATGATGCATTTCAGAAAATATCACAGCAGTGCTAGTAATAGCCTAATAAACATTTTGTTAGACGATATAAAACCTTTAAAAGGCATTAAAAGATTCCGATCAGTGATATATTGTTTAATAATCCTGAATCCATGATTGTTTTTTTATTAGGACATATGTCCGATGCTAAATCGTTGTGTTGACGTTTCTAGGAAAGCACAACATTTGTCGTTTAAGTCTCTACTCATAAGTGTGTGAATTGACACACCGCTGACGACAGACGTTTTTATCCAAAGCGACTGTTGCACAATAAGTTCAAAGGGATATGTTCAAAAAGTTCAACGTTTTTTATTCGCCATTTGTGCATAAACCAGACAGTTCAAACACATTGGAATTCTTGTGCAGGGCTTCTCAAGTACAGTATAGAGAGAGAGAGAGAGAGAGAGAGAGAGAGAGAGAGGCACAATAAATAGTAATAATAAAAAATATAAAAAGTTTTAAAAATTTAGATAAGGACAAATTGCATATTGTGCATTGCATTTCAGAGAGCACCACAGTAGATAGTGATTTAAAATTTAAATGTAAAAATTAAAAAAAATATATACATATTAAATTGAATTCAGCAGTGCAACCATACTGTATAAACACATGTAGCAGCGTTATTGCACGTAGGAAGTGGGGGTAGGGTAGCCTGGCGATGTCATACTCATAATTCTAGTCAGAATATGAGTCTGAGACCGAACCATTGGGCTGTGATTATAGGGCGGAACCAGGAAGGAAAATGCCTCTTCACTCAATTGGATAGACCTAAAATCAATCAGAGCAACGTAGTATGTGACGTATGTTGTGCGAAGCACAGCTATTCTCAAACTAACTCAACTGAGCGCACGTTCGAAGAAGTAGAAAAAGAAGATGGACATAAACGATTTATGCCGGTTTTGTAAAAAGAATTTAAGGATACACGGACAAATTGGCAACACGGTCAGCATTTTTGAGAAAAAAAGTAAAAGCGCTGAGCGCTCTTTGGTGACGTGGTTGATTACGTTAATGTGTATCATCTGTCCATCAACGTATAAAGCCCGCCCTTACAATTTGATTGGTCAGATCACTTTTTGATCTGACCAAATACCTCCCAACGAGCTCAATTCCAGACTGAATCTCCAGACCAAATATTTTGTGGGCGGAGTTCAGGCTGGTATCCAGGCTAGGGGTAGGGTGGAGTGTATATTTAAATAAATAAAATAAATAAATAAAATCGCACTGTTGCAGGGAAGAAGCTATTGAAGAATCTTGTTGTGTGTGTGATGATACTGTCCGCTCTACTGTGTCTGAGTCTGTATTTGCAATGTTTGTTATTGAGTAGAGGGTGAGCTGGGTGGAGGGAGTCTAATGATTCTCACTGCCCTTTTCCGACAGCGCTGACTGTAAATAAAGTCCATAGAGGGAAGTGTGGTCCCAGTAATCCTTTCAGCAGTCTTTATGACCCTTTGGAGTGCCCTCCTCTCTGCCTGTGTGGTATTCCCGTACCAGACAGTGATACCTGAAGTGAGAATGCTCTCTACTAGTCCACTGTAGGCCAGGGTGAGAGGATGCTGGTTTAGTCCCGATTTCCTGAGCAGTCTGATGAAATAAAGCCGCTGCTGGGCTTTTTTCACTGTGGCAGCAGTGTTTAGGGACCAGCTCAGGTCAGACATCACCTGCAGTACCAGGAATCGGTGGTTGTCCGCCCTCTCCACCTCAGTCCCTTGGATGGTAAGGGGCTGTAGGGGGGCAGGACGCCTCCTGAAGTCTGCTATCACCTCTCTTGTTTTGGCTACGTTGAGGATGAGGTCATTCTCCTCTCCATAGATGAGAATATCCTCTATCACACTCCTGTAGCCTGACTCGTCACCCCCCTTGATGAGGCCCAGGATGGTGGTGTCATCAGCGTATTTGATGACAATGGTGTTATCATGTGTGGAGGCACAATCATGCGTGTACAGGGTGAAGAGTTTGGGACTGAGGCAGCAGCGCTGTGGTGAACCTGTGCTGACTAGAAGCTCAGCAGAGACCCGCCTCACCACTCTCACCACCTGTGGTCTTTCAATCAGGAAATCTAGGATCCAGTTACAGGTGGGAGTCGGGACACCGAGGTCTGTCAGTTTACCAATCAGCTTGCCCGGGCGGATGGTGTTGAAGGCAGAGCTATAGTCCAGGAAAAGCATTCTGACATATGTTCTGCTGTTGTCCAGGTGTTGCAAAGTGTGAATTAGGGCTATGGCCACCGCATCATCCACTGATCGGTTGGGGCGATGGGCAAACTGGGATGGGTCGACAGTGTCCGATACTGTGTCGTTTATGTGGGTAAGCAGTGTTTCCCACAGACCAAGGACCAATGTGTGGTGGTGCGGGGGGGGGGGGGGGGGGGCTCCAGTCAGCCCTGCAGACTCGCCTGTGCACTGTCAGTCAAGGTGTTAACAGTTTTAATTGTGTCTGGTCTCGCCTTGAGCCTCTTGATGTATGCAGGCCTTAGTATTATTGCTAGATGGTCAGATTTGCCGAAATGTGGTAAAGGTGCAGCGAGAAAAGCATTTTTAATGTTGCTATAGCATTGATCCAGTGTTTTGTTTCCTCTGGTGGGGAAAGTCACAGACTTATACAGTTTTGGAATATATTTCCGAAGGTTACAGTGGTTGAAGCAGCATCAGGGTAAGAGTTGTCATGCTCACTGATCGAGCCGTGCAGTTATTTAAGTGCAGCCTCCTCGTTGGCAGAGGGGGGGATGTACACAGCGCTCACAATTATGCATTGCAGTTCTCTGGGTAAATAAAACGGCCTTAGCCTTACGGTCAAATATTCCACGTTTTCCGAACAGGATTTGGAAATAATCCTGCAGTCCTTGCACCAGGATTGTTTGACGTAGATGGCCGTTCCACCTCCCCGGGTTTTACCGCTATCCCTAGCGCTCCGGTCCCCCCTGAAGACCGTATATCCGTCCAGTGTCACAGCCGCGTCAGGTGACTTTTCCCCCAGCCATGTCTTGCAGAAACACAACAAGGTGCAATCCTGGATGTCCTTCTGCATGGATATCCTCACATGAAGCTCATCCATTTTGTTTCCCAAAGACTGGACGATCGCGAACAGTATGATCGGGAGAGTTAGCCTCCCTGTTGTGACCAAACGCCCGAAATGTTTAACAAATGTTGCGACTGTTTGTGTGTTATATCTTTATATCTATACATCTATATAGCTCTCTGTGTTATATCTATACATCTATACTTCTGTCTGTGTTTTAAATCTATACATTTGTCTGTGTGTTACATCTATACATCTGTACTTCTGTCTTTGTGTCATATCTATGCATCTATACCTCTTTCTGTGTGTTTCCAGTAAACAGCGCCACAACCGGCTCTGGCACCCGGACATCGACTGTGAGATGTCCACTGACGGCCACCAGGGGATTTCCCAGTGCTGCCAGTGGGCCCCAGCGGAGCCAGGTGGCGTGTCCCCCTCCCGCCTGACCCCGGGCTGGGTCGGGGGGCTGGACGTGGACCCGGCTTACAACAACTACTACTTCCGCGGGCTGTCGGACTCTGCGCTGGAAAGCGAGCCGTCCACGCCGGTGCGCGGCCCGGGCCCGCTCCTTAACATGGACAAGGTGTTCATTCAGATCGAGGATGTGGAGCGGGACGCGCTGCTGGACGACGAGGGTCCCCCGCCCCACCTAGGGGCCGGAGGCGGCGGAGTCACGGCGGAGGGCACAGCCGGCCTGGGGGCCCTGGAGGGCCGCCTGGAGTTCAGTACCGTAAAAGAGGAGGACGAGGAGGAGGTGCGCAAGGAGGAGGCAGAAATGGAGGTGCTGATGCATCCCAATGGAGGAGGAGGAGGGGAAGGCACAGGGATGGACTTGGTATCACTGAATGAGAGTTCAAACAATAACAATAATAACAACAGAAACAACAACAAGCGCCTCGCTGTAAGTTTTGAAACAAGAGCAGCATGTTGACCATCATGCTGTGGGACCGCTACATTGTTTCAGCATAATCTCTAACCACACCTGCTGCAGAGCAATGCAACCATCATTTATTTTGCTTTAACCCCCCCACCGTCTTTAGTTTTTAGTCTCTGTGTGTGTGTGTGTGTGTGTGTGTGTGTGTGTGTGTGTGTGTGTGTGTGTGTGTGTGTGTGTGTGTGTGTGTGTGTGTGTGTGTGTGTGTGTGTGTGTGTGTGTGTGTGTGTGTGTGATTAGGAAACCACCCCTTCAAACACCCATGAACTCCACCCAGTGTCTCGGCCCGGGACCAGAGGAGACCCTCCTTCTCTGGACACTAAGCCTTGCCTTAAAGGGTCCGAAGAACTCACCCTGTGAGCTGAAACTTTCCAATACGGAGCTCTTCTTGCAGCCTGCCTGTAAACCCCCCCCCTCCTCCTCCTCTTCCTCCTCCTCCTTCTCACCTTCACAATCCCCGCCTCAAGGAGGCCCAGATGATAGTAGCCAGGATGAGATGGAGGTGGGGATTGTGCTTGAGGGCAGCTTCCTGAGCTGCAGAGTATGGATCCTCGTACGGAGGAGAGACATTCTGCGACCCTAGTCCTACCCAAGCACCAGACCCACCAGTGCCTGGTCCTCCCCAAGGGCCTGGTCCTACCCCAGCAGCAGACCCCCAAAGGCCTGGTCCTCCCCCAGCATCAGACCCATCAGGGGGGCCTCATTACAGAAACTTCCTAACTCTGAAATCCTATCCTATATTGAGATAAGAAGGCATTAAGGGGGTTTGGTATTACAGAAGGAGGTTTCCTAACTTAACTTGGGAAGAAATCCTATTTTATCTTAAGATAGGACTTTAGCCATTACAGAACTATCCTAAGTTAGGAATTTCTTAAGTTAGGATCCCTAAGTTAGGTGGCCATACACCCTGTCCTAAATTCAAAATAAATTTTCCTGACCATATTTCAATTTTATTTTATCGCCTGCAAAGACATTTAATTTTGAATTGGGTGGAAGAATTACTTTACTACTTTATTACTCCTCTTGTTCTCTTTACCGATACCCACCATGACTGTAATACTAGTGCTACTAGCTTGCCATTATTAACAAAGATCCTTTATCAACAGTCTCTGTTAACGTTAAAAGTAACTCGTTCTATCAATCTCGTGCACACTCTGAGTGCAGAAACAGACATAACCTGACGATTGCCGATCGAAAAATCTGATTGACAGAACAGTTAGGATTACCCAAGATAAGATAGGAGGCCAAAGATATGATAGGAAACGGCCAACAGGTTAGGGACTGCTTCTGTAATAGGAAGTTAGAATTTTTCCCATCTTTGAGTCCCTAACTTAAGTTAGGGACTTAAGCACCAGACCCACCAGGGCCTGGTCCTCGCCCAGCACCAGATCCCCAGGGCCTGGTCTACCCCCAGCACCAGACCCACAAGGGCCTGGTCCTCCGCCAGCACCAGACCCCCCAGGGCCTGGTCCTTGCCCAGTACCAGACCCTCCAGGGCCTGGTCCTCCCCCAGCACCAGACCCACTAGGGCCTGGTCCTCGCCCAGCACCAGACCCCCAGGGTCAGACCCCCAGCTTCTGGAGAGGCACTAAGAGCGCTTGCTGCTGCAACACACCTGCAGGGGCCCAAAGAGGAGCTCCCTCCCCTCCGAAGAGGAGGAAGACCGGTCTCACTTCCCTGGGGACCTCCTCTCGTCTTTCACGCCGTGCACTGCGGAGCTGCAGCTGCACGCCAGTCGGGTCTCCTCACACGGATGGCTGGTTCCGGCAGCGAGCGCTGGAGGCACGCACACGTTTGGCGGGCCCTACCATGCCCTCGCATCTCAAGCACTCCAACTCGCTAGCCAAGCTGGATGGCCTCCAGCTGTCCAGCCATGACCTGTGCTCCGCTTGCTCCTCGGACGCCGCCTCCCTTGCACTGTTTGTGTCCGAGTCTCCGGAGCAGGCCCCTACGTGGGACTGTCTCGCTATGGTCAACATCCCCTGCTCAGGGCCCAGGAAGGCAAGTGGGTGGACCTCGGAGGGAGAGCTGGCTGGAGGAGACTGGGAGGCGAGGAAAGCCTTCCCCTCCCCTTGTCTCCATTCCTTTGAGGAGGTTGGAACATGGGACTCCTCAGGGTGAACCATATGCACATGTGCCAGTTTGGTCTTTTCAAACAAAGGAAGAAAGGCCAGCATTTGAGTCTGTAGCATGCATGCATGTAGCGTGCGTGTGTAAGCCAACCATTCACCTCAACCTTAGTTTGTTCTGTGTGGACACAAAGAAAGTGCCTTTTTGACTCCCGACTCCCTAACCAATTATTACCCTGCCGTCAGTCACCCACTTCAAGTAAGAGGGACTAATATCAGTCCCTCTCTGTTGTAGAAGTTCAACCAACTGTAGAATAGGAACAAACTGATTGGAGATAATAAAGATCTTTATTTATACAGCGCTTTTCTAAACAGAGAAATAGTTTAAGTCCCTTCAGGGCTGCAGCAGAACAAGTGGCTGGCGACTAGAAGGGGTTCGATCCTTGGTTCCCTGAGCAAGGCACATGACCCGAACTGTTGCAGACCTTATGACGCCTCATACCTTGCATGGTTGACACCTCGGGGGGTGTGTGTGTGTGTGTGTGTGGGTGTATGGGTGGCTGGATGTGCAATGTGCGGCAATGATAGTAATTGCTTAGGAGCAGGCAAAGTTAATTTAAAGAATAGTGAAGAAGTCTTGATTCTCTATCTAGGATCAGATTGTAACTATACTACTTATTTAAAAAATTATCAAAACAATGTATGCTTTATTAACTTGTCCCTTGACTAGTTAGGGTTGAATCTTTCAGTTTTTTATGTCTTTACATTCCTAAAAACAGCCCATTATGCCACCGGACATTAAGCAGAGATATGCAGCATGGTCAAATCAACTTGTAATTGTAACTGCTGTCTACCAGTCAGTTTTCTGGGATATTTTCAGCGGTAAATCATAACATTTAGTTACTTATTAAATTACTTATTACATTTCTTGACATTTGTAGATAAACAATGTCAATCGGCAATCTCCTACTGCTAACATCCATATATACACAAGAGGTGCCAATCTTTTACTCAGTTGTGCTTTTTTTTATGTGGACGACCAAACTTTTGTACTATACATTTGCTGTAGTTTCAACCCATATTGCACTTTTTGTTTGTTTAAATAATGTACTGTATGTGTTTATTATGAAAATAAACAGTTCTATTTCATATTACCTGAACACTAGGTGAACTCCTTAAGTCGTCTTATTGTCATTTTACTTGTGGCTGAGGCAAATCAATTCATCCTTTCATTTTCATTTATCTTGAATTTTATAAATAAATAAAAAGCTATACATGACCAATACATTGCATTGCCTTGTAATTAACTATATCAACGATGAATCCACAACCATGGATGTATAGTTTTATTTTGACTAGGAATATGGGGTAATTGATAAAAAGGTAGAAAAAATAATTTCAATTTATTTAAAAGGTATCTAATAATAATAAACTATCCAAAGCGTGTTCATTTTAACAGAGATGCTTCACATCATATTCCTCTCCACCCCGTCAAGCACCTGAGAAGCTCAATAGAGATTTTCCCAGCATAGGTTACCACAGGTCCAATACAACATCGGACACCCCTGGGTCCAATGAGCTATGCGTGTGTCGGTAACACGTTTTAAATAGTGAAATAGTAAATAGTCAACAAAACAAGTGGCGGCAGATAAAAACAATCTGTACTCCGTTGCCATGGGAGGCTATATAACCTTGCTCCACCAGTTACATTATGTTTGGCTGGCATCAAGGAGACACTGACATCACACGCTCCTGCAGCTCCCAGCATGAGGGTGTGTGCTGGATGTGTGTTGTGACGGTGTATTTCACCCCCCCAACGGTGGGGCCTGTAATCCTCTCGCTTATGAATCTTTCGTTTTCAACAGGAATTGTTCCCTCCAATTTCAAGGCTGCGGTGTTAAAACCGCTACTCAAAAAGTCTGGCCTAGATCCTGAATTAGTCAGGAACTATCGGCCTATATCGAATCTGCCCTTCCTGTCCAAGGTACAGGAAAGGATTGTAGCAAAGCAAATCGTTGATTATCTGACGAGGAATAATCTCTTCGAACCTTTCCAGTCGGGGTTTAGGAATTTCCACTCAACTGAAACTGCTATTACAAGAGTTGTAAATGACATCCTTTTAGCTTTGGATAAAAATACAAGCACAATGCTTGTGCTGTTGGATCTGAGCGCTGCGTTTGATACGATCGACCACAGCACTCTTCTTCACCGTCTTGAACACTACGTTGGTTTCGGGGGTACGGCTCTTGGTTGGCTTGAATCGTACCTCACAGATAGAACCCAATTTGTGCTTCATGAGGGTGCAGAATCAAAGCACTGTAAATTGCGCTTTGGCGTACCACAAGGGTCGGTTCTTGGTCCATTACTTTTTGCAATTTATATGCTTCCCCTGGGCGACGTTATCCGCAGCTTCGGAATTAGTTTCCATTGCTATGCGGATGACACCCAGCTCTACATTCCTGTAGATTCCGGGGACTCGGCCCAGATTCAAAGGGTTGAGTCCTGTCTGGCTGCTGTGAAGGGCTGGATGTCACAAAACTTCCTACAGCTTAATACTGGGAAGACAGAGCTGATAATTATCGGCTCGAAGCGGGACCGGGAAGAGTTTGAGGATGTCTCTCTGTGGTTGGATGGCTTCGCCATCCCACAGAGTGCATCCGTCAAAAATCTTGGTGTCCTGTTTGACCCTCAATTATGCTTTGACCAACATATAAGAAGTATAACTAGAATTGCCTTTTTCCATCTGAGAAACATTGCAAGAATCAGACCAATGTTATCTGCAGTGGATGCAGAGACACTGATTCATGCATTTGTTTCGTCAAGACTGGACTATTGCAATGCACTGTTCTCGGGATTACCGAACTCTACCACAAAAAGTCTACAGCTGGGACACAATGCGGCAGCTAGACTGCTGACCAGAACGAGAAAGTTTGATCATATTACACCTATTCTTGCCTCTCTACACTGGCTACCAATAACTTTCAGATCAGACTTTAAGGTGCTATTGCTAACCTATAAAGCCTTGCATGGATTATCTCCATCGTACTTGAAGGACCTGATCATTCCTTATATTCCTTCTCGGCCCCTCCGGTCTTCGGGAGCCGGCCTTCTTTCACTGCCGAAGGTTAAAAAGAAATCGGCTGGACAGAGAGCGTTTGCCTATCGAGCCCCCTTCCTATGGAATAGGCTGCCATCAGCGATCAGGGAAGCTGACTCTGTGGAGCTATTCAAAGGAAAGCTCAAAACGCACCTCTACAATCTTGCATTTGGAGTGTGAAAACAACAGATGCGAAGTGAAGACTACTCTGTTTGCTTGTGCTTTTCTTATTACATCATACATTCCCACTATGTACTTTTCCGTTCTAATTCACTATTCTGTCTGTTCTAGCATGTTGCGGGCACTGGACTGGATGCCTGGACTCTCCTCATGGATAACCGGCCAGAACCCCATCACCATTTTAATATGATGTGCATGTATTTACCTGTATGTCAATTGTGGCACCCATTGCACTCCTGACCATCCCTGGAAGAAGGGATCCCCTACACTGCGTTTCTTCTCAAGATTTCTTCCTTGCTGATTCAAGGGAGTTTTTTCTTGCCCGTGTGGGGGCATGGGTAAAGGGGGGTGTCACAAATATTTGGCCTGTTAAGCCCTTTGAGACTGTAATGGTGATTAAGGGCTATACAAATAAAATTGAATTGAATTGAATTGAATTGTGGTAGGGGTGGCCCCAAGTGGGAGAAGTCTGGGGTGATCACAGGACAGAGGAGGTCTAGGAGATGAAATGAGCTTGATGAAAACTAACATAAATATATATATTTTCTTTTGTGCATGAGTAGCAATCATGGGACCACCAATGCTGTGTAAAATGTCAAAAACAGCAGCATAGAACGGATGAAAGTACTTCTGGTTATTCATGAAACTTTTCTTTTAGCAGGTCGCCATGGGTCAGATGCCACAGTACAAAGCATTTACCATCAGTTACCGACATCATGGCCGTCAACTGGTTTAAGTAACTCCATATTTCACCTCATGCCTTTCCCCAGTGGAGCAGTGTGACCACGGGCCAGCGGGGGGAGTGGGAAGGGTGGAATCGTGCTGAATCTTCCTGCAGCACGGAACAGCCAAACTTGCCTAGTGTGAGTGCGCCCTAAGCCTTATTAGATAACCTCTAACGACATCTTTACTCTATTCATAATTTTGAACTTGTGTTCAAAATTACACACTCGTGTGTGCATAGATCAAGGCAGTCAGAAAAACATTGTGTGAAGAGCAACCGCATAGAGAAATAAATAAACAGTGTGAAAACATTTGTTTTCGAGCTTCTTTTCGAAAAATGTCTGTAATTGTACACATGTTGTTGGGTGGAAGAAAATACTAACTCATTGTCCTTGCTAGACAGGGTAACACCAGGGCTGCTCAGTTCTTTCTCATTCAAGGTACAGCCTACGTCTTCATTGTGGCTTTTACGTTGATTGTGTTAGTCGTCAAATGCGCTGTGACATCACATGTTTGAGCCATAAGGCTCCCATTGCTCCTGCATTTGGAGGGACGGACTGAGACTGAGAATCGCCAAATCACTAACAAAGCACACTCTGTCACCCTTCGGAGAGAGAGCGAGATATCAATTCGTCCGACTGGTGAGTTCTGAACTCTGCAGACCTGATGACCACTTTAAGACAGTTGAAATCCAAAATTCCGTTGCGTACTGCTGGCCTCCATACCTATCTGTCCTGTGTACCAAAAGGACCCGCAGCACCTCAGACGTTGAGAAGTAAGTACGTTCCTCTGCTGGATGGACACCGTTTTATTTAATCCTTCTCATAAGGGCTTGGTGAGTTGTTATTGGTGAGTTCACTGTCTGTGGGGAACTCCTCGGAGTATGGATGTGTGAGGCAGCAGAGCACATGGTGATCAAATGATGAGTGGTAGACCCTTGGGGGGGAAGTTGGGGGTGGTGTAGGAGAATTGCCTGGTTGTTGAAGGTTTGGTCATCCGCTGGACTCCATGCAGGGCGTGGAGGTTACTGTGGCTCCTCACCCTACAATGTCCACGGTGGCGGGCAGTGCATTAGTGTAAGGTCGATCAGGGTGGTGGTGGTAGGTGATGGTGGTGGTGGAGGTGGTGGTAATCAACCATTGGTATGTCAAGTATCAGTACGCATGATCGGATGAGGATCGTTGAAGGCGGAGATCAAATTAAACTCTTCGAATTCACGTGATTTTCCACACGTCACACAGCTGTGTTTTTGCGTTGCTGCTGAGCGTTAAGACTGTCAGATGATAAGGCCACAGCAGACACACACACACAGCCATTTTGTAAACGCACACTTTCATATATATTCCCGAAAATGAAAGACACACACTGTAAACACTCATGAATGTATACAATCCATGCATGTTCAGTCCTCGTGAAGATTTATTTATTCAACTCCTAATTTGGTAGAAGTGGATGAATATGCACCTGAAATCTCTTGGCATGAGTTAAGATTGTGCTCTGGGGATCCGTTATGTTAGTTCTCAGTGAGATACATTGTGCAGACTTTACTAAGCAGACGATTAAGGACAAACTCAATTATGTCACAGCATTTGCTTTTCTACAGTTTGGTTTGTTTCTGATAATTGTATTCTCCATTGATAAAGATGTTTCATTGGGGAAAATAAAATATTATGTATTAATAAATATATTCACAGCATATGACTTAAAATAAGACAGCAGTAAGCAAACGTTTCTTTTTGAAATGTCATGCATTGGGACATTGTGTATTTTATAGAAACAATTTTTCTTAAGCAAAGATTGCGCAAAACACAGCCTCAAGGGTCACAACACAAAGATTGAAGCTTAATCTTGTGACTCTCATTTGTTACCTAAGGTTGATTTACAAGCGAGTACTGGAGGAGCATGAGCATTCCACTGAGTCAACACTACAATAAGTGGGCATTTTCTTTTGTTTAGCGTTGACTTCAGCATGAACTTGGAGACAGTTTAGGATTATATATTAATATATATATATATATATATATATGTATATATATATATGTATTAATCCTGGATATCAACATGGTTCATAATTGAAAAGGTTCTAGGCTACAATACAGCAAGGGTGAGTTAATGCAGAGCGCGAGAGAGCCCACTCCATTTAGAAAGTGGAGACAATTAAAGAATAAACAAATGAAAAGGAGTAAACAACACTTGTCTATGATGCCAAAGACATGGAGTAAACTACGATGTAAACCAGGGATCATTAGAATAACTGCATGTCTCTCCCAACAGGACAACATGGGACAAGTCCAAGACAAACTGGAAGGGGTTGAAGGATTAGAAGAAGCATTGCCTGGAGCTGAAGGCCTGCCTACAGAGGCTGGCGGTGCGGTGGGAGGAAGAGGAGGCACGAGGGAGAAGGAGGTTTGCAGCACAAGACAATATTCAGGTAGAGCCAGCCTCCGGGGTTCGGACCAAAGCTCAGAGGAGGAGCCACCTGCACCTTCTATTGAGCAAAATGTACACTCCAGGAAACATTGGGTGAGTCCTTTCAGTGCATGCAAAGGGAGAGAGGGAGGAGACAACCAAGAAAGGGGAGGAGGAGAGGAGGGCGAAGTAAAGAAAGAGGGAGGCAGCACTTTTCCCTCTGTAACCCAGGAGTCAGACTGCAGCCAGATGCCAAGGAGTAGGGCGAGGAGTGAGGAGCAGAGGCCCAGAAAGAACCGTCAGTTCAATCAGTTCTATCAAACCAAGAGCGGGGGAATGAACGAGGAGGAGCCTCACACCGAGTCACAGAGAAAGAAGATGGAAACATCATTATTACATGACGTGAACTGTGATGGAGAAACTGTGGAAGATCATTGTGTAGATGGAAGCTCTGAGTCCAAGATCAGAAAAGGTGGGTTTTGCAAAGGAACTGAGAATGTGGGTCATAAAGCAGGGAAGAAGAGGTTGTTGCTGTTGGACCCCCAAGGTCAGAATGAGACCCCAAGAGGAGATGAGCAGCATGAAGAACATGGTATCAAAGACAATGAGCAGGATTTCGCTCCCATTGATCATGAAGAGGGGGAGACATACCCAGGCAGAGCGTCGTATTCAGGGGCCAGTCCGGCTCTGCCGCGCAGTGAGCCCAGCTCCATCCTCGAGAAGCTGCTGAGTCGGAGCAGAAAGGAAGCGGCTCCGGGACTCTCCAAGATCAAAGAAGTTGACTTATTAGAAGAGAACAGCGTAGAGGCTCTCAACCAGACCAATGTTTCAGAAGCCATCAAATTCAACAATGCGGAACACAACGTCAAAATAAAAGATGTTGTAGTCCAAGGGGAAGTCGAGATGAGATCAAGCCTGGATGTCCAATGGGATAGGACCTCACCAGAGGACATTGAGCCAGGGGCTCCTGAGAGAAGCAGACCACAGGTAGTGGCTGGTGATCTAGTATTAAAATCTCCACCTTTTTCTGAGTTGACCTCTAAGTCTTCAGAGGAACAGCATGGTGGGCACATGGTTGGCACCCATAAGACACATAATACTCATACCACTGGGCTTGACATCGGAACAGGCCAGTATCCCTATGATAACCCCACTTCTGATGCCATTAACGCGCATATGTCAGATAAAGGTGGGGTTAGGATGAGGCAGAAGAGTGAGAATCAACAGACACCACACGATGAAACTAAACATGCTGCAATGTCTGCCAGAGACGGTGATGATAGTGCTGTTGAGAGTGATCGATCTCAGGCTACTCCCAAATCTAGGCCTGTTTCTGAACTCATAAAGGAAACAAATCAACTGCATGAGAAATTACATCATGATCGGCCCAAGTCGGCTGAAACCAAGCCAGACGTGGCCTTGGAGCAAGCCTACTCTGTAAAGGTTGCCCAGATGAAAGCAGCGTTCGACATCGCTCAGAGATCCCCTGATAGAGGACTGGAGAGGAAGCCGTCTGTTCGGAAAGGTAAGAAAGACCATTATAAGACAAGTTGTAGTAAGATACATATGATAGAGTTTAGTTGTGAGAATAAAAGAGCAGGGGATGCTTTGTTCTATTAAAAGAAGAAAAATTAACTCAAGATGTTTGCCATTCAACAGAAGCTTTGCCCTTCCTTTACAATCTACTGCCATCTGGTGGTGTCCTACATACATTTATGCATATGTAAATTACTTCTAGAGTGGAAATTATCCTTACATTTCAAATTTGTATATAGTGGGAAACATAATTACTCACATCTTCATCAATCGATTCACGACATAAATAATGAAACCTCATCAATAAATGTGGTCATATATAACGTTGAACATTGAGTTCCCATGTCATTAAAAGACAGGGTGCTTATAGTATGAACGCCACTCTAATCCATTGTCACCCCTTTATGTCATCTTAAATACAGTGCATCCCCTGTGCGCATTACATTGTACCTTGGCGATGTGTGACGCAATGGGCCAGACTGGCAGCCCGGGGGCAGGAAGTTCCTTTCCTTATCTGAGTGCGCTGATTGGTGGCCACGGCTGCTGCTCACTCTGCTGTTCCTGCCTCGCCCTATCAGAGGCGGGCTCTGGGAGGGCGTTGAACTAACCAAGCGGTGACAGTGCTGGGACTGGGAGAAGAACACAAGCGAGTTGTCATCCGCGGTTTCAACAAGTGTTGGATCAATTGGTTAAACGTCGGACTGTGTTTTATTAATTGGCTGTCCGGAGTATTTTTTGTATATCTTAGAAGGTAAGGGTTGATCGCTCATTTGAATAAAATGCCTAGGTTTTGAATCAGGGCTGCTGCTATACTAGCCGGGTTGGCCGGAGGAGCCAGATGCTAAATCAATCGGGAAGGTCCAGAGAATCTCAATTGTTTTCCTAAGCATTGGCCTACGGTAGTTAAACGGCAATAGGCAAAGATCTGTCTCTTTCCGAATTGGATTCAAACATTGAATTCAATATGTTTATTACGATTTCCCCGTTGTGAACGCTGTGAACTGGATGTTTATTGGGTTGGTAACGTTTTATCCTGTACCGCAGTAGAAGGCTGTATTGTGTGGTGAGGGGTGGGGTTAGGTGCTCGGTGGATCACTGGCAATGGAGAGTCGAAGATAAAGGCAATGGGGGCCATGTCGTAAATGCATGGCCAAGTCATTAATGCAGGGCCATGTAATTTGGAAATAACATGTGAATGTGGCAATGTATGAATGCTACCGATCAAAGTGAGACAACATATGGTGACCTTACTGTTTTGTTGGCAGACGTTTACACGCAAACCCATGGATTTGAAAACCGGCTGGCCGATTAAATCCTAGTGAAATCAAATCTCACGGAAGACTTAGGATTTGCTTATGCATGTTTTTGTTATAAGACAACAAGTTTTACATTGTCAACTGAGGTGCTAGGCCGGTCTATCGTCGTGACCAGGAGGTGCTGCTCAAACTGAGGAGTCCTGTCCTATAAGGTGTTGAATCATAACCCTTAAAACATGCTCCATATAAAGGCGATGAAGGGTGAGCCAGGCAGAGATAACAGTTCTCCATTATATGTGGTCTATTAACTGTTCCCATTTTGATTACCACCGACAAGTCGGCCTACTTGTACAGTCTAACGACGTCCAGTGTCTTTTGTATTTAGTTATTTCCTGGTCATGGATGCCATTCCTTTTCACATTTCCTTCCAAACTTCACCATGTTTGATCTCCAGGGATTTCATAGAACATGAACCAGGCTATGATGGCACATTTGCCAAACTGATGTATTTCATATATTGGTAGCTAGCCTACACAATGAGTTAATCTTAGTTTTTGAAACGTATGTGTAACTATTATTTGGATACAGTTTATTTTAATGATCAGAGGGTGAAAAGATGAAGTGACTAAAAGTGCTGTTGTGACCGATATATTGACCAGTATGATTTAACCTCCTTCTGTGCTTATGTGTTTGTATAACAATTGGACAATTTGACTCTCAATTGTCATGGCTAGTGGCAAAGATTCAGTGTTTATTTGAATTTGTATAACTAGGTCAGTCTGTACTTTTGTAAAGTCAGATTCTGTGTTCTTGTAGACCTGCTACCTGCGTTTTATGGGATGCATAGCAGGTTCCACACTCAAGTATCTCATATCAACTAGTCAATATCCATGATTGTTGTCTATTCCCTGACTTATTTGTTGTATTAGGAAACTCTGATTGGACTAGTAGTTTGGTTTATCAGGCTGGGTTGAAACCGGAAGTGTCTCATGAAACCGAAGGAAATAGAGAGGCATGAGGCAGGATCTGCAGGAAAGTATGTGGTGCTTAAAGACATTCCAAAGAAATGCAGGGAAAATGGACCAAGTGTGGTCTAGCAAAGAAATTTGCTTTTGACTTTACAAAAGCCTTTGGCCTCGAAATGTTATAGAATAGTTATGGTTAAAACTGCGATTGGTTATGTTGAAATCAGGCTGCATACAATAACCTGTTTACCCTCAGTTCCCATCTGAACCACCAGTCGAACTGTGACATGCATTAATTGTTTGGTTAGTTTTCATAATTTTTTTGGACATAAGACATGGATTTATGAGCCCTAATGAAATTCCAGATATAGAGATCTTACTTTTATAAATGTCACTTAAAATCTTATGCTTGTATTTTGTAGCATTGGATTCTTACATTTGTAGTTCCAATACTGGTAGAATTCCTTATCATGGCTGCAAAAAGAAAATGAATATTTCTTCTGCTGTTCCTGGTTGCATACCGCCTTTTAAATATCTTGCATTCCTGCAGACGTGTCTCTGCATGATGGCTGTTAATCTTCATGTTTGACTTAGCATACATATTGATATATTAATACCAACGGTGCTGTAAATGGACCTTCATGGCTTTGGTTCGACTGGCTTTACACCTCATTGCTATTAATACCAAACATTTGCATAATAGTTGACTAAAGTCTAAACTTACTTTTTAATCGGCTCGGTTCCTCCAACTGTTAGCATGGTTAGTGAGTTTGTAAAGGAAATGCAGTGCTTTGCCATGTGGTGCAACACACTGGCTGAAATGTAGCAGACCGTACTGTGCCCAAATATTGCCCAATGTTTCCTGGATTTTGTTAATGTGTTACACAAAGAGAAAGACCCACCAAATAGTCACAACTATGTAAAATGCATTATCGTACTCTGAACAAAAGAGAAATTGTGTTTTGATATGAATAATTACTTTTAATTAGACTAGATTGAGGGTTAGAGTTAACCCTAAAATACTGATTTTTGTAATCAAATTAATTAATTAACTTCGTCCTCGTCTTCTATCTGTGTCAATCATTGATTAATCAATGTCCTTCATTCTCACCATTCACACCATCCCTACTGTTGCCTATATTTCACAATACCATTAATGGACCATGGGCTTGTTAAAGGAAATTGTTCTTATTTCTTCCATACTTATTAGGGGGTCCGAGCAGAGAAGCTGCTTGGTCCCCTATTGTTTCTGTAACATTTTCTTTTTTTGACAAATTCTGTAAAAGTCGTACTGCAGCCTATACCGTAAATTGAAAACTCTTGAAATGTTCAGGTATGGTTACCAATAACCCCCACTACCAAATTTGTGGCACAGCACTCAAAGCTGGCGCTATTGTGAAAAATCATGAATTAGGCTTATTTCTAGGGCTGGGTATCACTAGGTACCCCACGATACGATACTATCACGATATTTTACCCACGATAACATAATATCACGATACAGCGATTCTGCGATTATCGATATATTGCAAGAAATTTCACCCACGATACATCACGATATCTGTGTCACTGAAGAAATTCTTGTTGTTGTTAAATGTTAACAATTATTGTGTTCTATATTATATCTATGGTTCTGCTCGCCTTTGAAAAAACGGAGGCTCAAGTGCGCTGATTTGGAATGTCTGTATTCTTGACGTCATCAGGAATCTCAGCTCCTCTCCTTACTCTGCCTGGCCCGCCCAGAGACGTTGGCCCGCCAATGAGACTCGACCGTGCGAGCGCCACATGTGTGTGTGTTTGTGTGAATACACACACTGTAACGCAAGTGTTTCTTGTCGGTTCTTTGACGTGTCTTGTATTTCCACAACGAGACTGTTGTGGGGGTTATCTGAGCCATGGTTGGGAAGGAATTGGGGGAAAGGAACTTTGGCTTTGACTGGCTGAAGTAGGCCTACATGAACTGCGACATGCCGCCGGTTGCCGCGAGGCACCATCGCCCGGCAGCGGGCAGCCGGCAGCAGGCAGCGGGCAGCCGGCAGCAGGCAGCGCCCGGTTCAGTCGACTTCAGGGTGATGTGAAAGTGGAAAAACCAGAGACGTCGCAGAACCCGACAAAGTCGTTTGTGATTCATTATATCGTCTGGAGGCGCACACCGCTTTTGGCCGTGATAATATGTATTAAATGATATAGATTTCTATGTATTATATGATATTATTTAGATATAGAGCTCCAGGACTGTATGTATCGCAAGTGTTGTACACTTCCTTGTTATTTGGATAACCGTTCTGTCGGACTCTCGTCTCTGGTATTTCTACAACGAGACTCGTATTGGGGGTTATCTCAGCCAAGGTTGAGAATGAATTGGGGGGAAGGAACTTTGGCTTTGACTCCCTCAAGAACATGAACCACGACATGGAGGAGAAAGGGATTGTTGGCGGCGAATGTCTCCAGCTTGAGACCCGCTGAGGGACCACCGCCGGAGCCCGGCAACGATCCCTTTCTCCTCCTTGTCGTGGTTCAGTCTACTTCACATTGATGAGGACGTTGAAGAACCAGGAACGTCGGAGAACCCAACGCGGTCGTTTGAGATTCATAATATCGGCTCACACATCTTTTGGCGGTTATAATATATATTATATGATATAGATATCTATGTAGGCTATATGATAATATTTTGATATAGAGCTCCAGGACTCCCGTGTGTTCTACAATATTTACAGAACACGGCTAAAGGCTGTGTGCGCCTCGCCATTGCGATACATCCACTGTAAACAGAGCGAATGGTACCGTGGCTTCAAGCTGCTCAGGGCCACACCCCCACCCTCCTCCTTGACCCGCCTCGCTCCTCCTCATTTGCATTATAGCTACAGACACCAAAACAGCGCATTTGGGGGAAGCTCAATGTGCGACTGGCTCGGAGTGGCTGTAACTCTGCACCACGGCTGAATTTCGGGAACGTCTTTGAATACTGTGTTAGTTGCCCACTAATACCTATATTAAAGAATACATAAAATAGCATGTCATGGGATATCGATATTTGGCGTCAGCATATCGATAACGTCCCGCAAGACGAAATATCGCGATATGTCGTAGTATCGATATTTTGGCACACCCCTAGATTTCTCCTCACAAGATTGACCTGGACTCAAAATTCTTTCATAATATTAATCTCTAGAATCAGATGCATCTATAAAACCCTATGCCCTAAAAATGTTAACTTTTCCCCAAATTTCATATTAAAGCCAAACATGAAAAAAATTCACAGGCTACAAAAATAATCAAAAAATCACCAAAATCGCCACATGAAATCTTTAGACCAAGCCTCACAAAAATCATCCAACAGAATGTTTTATTTAGTTCCATTTGAGAAATATTGGCCAATAAAGTTGGAGCAGTTAGCCTATTTTTCTTATATGACCATTTTGTTGTTGTATAAAAAAACATGACTATTGTTAGGTGGATACCAATATTTTTCAAATGTGAATGAGGCTTCATGCAGTTCAGGAATGTCAGTGGCTCAATGGGATAATGCCTTGTACTGGTGATCCTTAGGTTGCGTGTTTGAATCCAGATTAGAGCATTATGAACAAGCAGAACATGATATTCTGTCATTGCCACTCATTTAAGAAACATTAAACCGCGCCTGAAATTCATCACGCAATCTACATTCCGGCTCATTAGTTTCCAAGAATCTGACTGCCAAGACACAGTATGGCATTAAGGGGAACTTCTTCGTTAACCATTTTTCCTTCATAATGAACTCTGTCATATTAATATTTCTTCCGTTAGTATTCTTGACAACAAATGTTTAATTTCCCCAGAATCTCAAAGATTTTTCAGGTATTAGCTTTTAAGAAAGCCCTTAATTCATTTGAGAAATATTTGCTTGGAGTTTTCTGGATGTTGTGTGCACATCAATAGTCAGGTTTGTCAGTGGCTCAATGGGATAATACCTTGTACTGGTGATCCTTAGTTTGAGAGTTCGAATCCCGATTAGACAATATTGAACATGACATTTGGCCATTGCTCTGCAGCCCAGTAGCCTGAAAGCCGAGGCACGGTATGGCATTAAGGGGAACATCAACATCTTTCCTTCATGGAAGATATATATGTCATATTTATATATCTTCCATTAGTGTGTTCTTGACTTTTCATTTTGCTCTGACCCCTTTAATCACCGCTTGTGGTCATGACTCATATTTATTATTATTATAACTTATTATTATCGACATGTGTACACTGTGTTTGCAGTAAGTTACACAATATATGGAGGCATATGGATGATTGGCAATAGACACAACTTTAGCTCCTTCATAGACTTGACTTCCTGATGTTACATCCAGCTTAAAGGTTTCTTTGACAGAAATCTATTGAGGGAAAGGAAACTTAATCCTTTCTTAGAAAATGCTCAACATTACTCTCATATGATAGGACGCTGTTCCACCAATCTGCGAGCATTGCCCACGCTTTCAGCATGCACCGATTGGATGAAACGGGTGAAAAATAATGTAGGCTACTGTGTCAGACACGGTTGCGGGTCGGACGCCTGAACAACGCGGGCGGACGCGAGTTTTGCGATTGCGAGCGAGACTTCTCCGGTGCTGGAAATGTTAAACAAAAGCGCAGGAGTCAACTAAAACCGTCAACAGTGGATGATGTGCTTTTTTTTGCACAGCAACCTAAAGCACGAGGCCAAACACCACATAGTGTAATTCCCCGGCGTTCCATCTCATGTTTATAATTTTCCTTCGAGTGCAGGTCGGGCGTCGATATCAATTTATAGCGGGGCGGTGCGGAATGTAATTCGCGCAACCGTCGGAACACGGGTTGGATGCGGTTTTAATTATTGCGGGTGCGGGTTTGCAAAATAAGACCCGTGCAGGACTCTGGCACTGGCACACTAGCGGAACTACTACTCGAAAGAATGGAAACCGGATTCCAAAATGGCGCCCATTCATTCCTATGTAAACTGCTCAATGGCGCAGGGCAACATCAAAGAGAGATATGCTTCCGCATCATGGGAGCCTAGCCATGCCCTTCATGACGTACCCGATGCAGAAATATTCTTGTTTTTCAGCACACCCCCCCCCAAAAAATACAGTTCAATGTTATTGCTTAAGAAACAGATTCCTTCCAACTATTTACTAAAAATGCAATCAATAATCAATATACAAATAAATGGTAACATATCGATCAGCAATGAGGTTGGAGTAGCCTACCCACATAAATAATTGTAATACACCAACATTGTTAACTGCCATATACAGCTAAACAAGGAAATGAAAAATGTAATACTAACGCAACTGAAATGTTTATTAGGCTATTAATGTTAAAAAAATTATACCGTAATGCACCCGTTCTTTGTCTTTGGATCTGTTGAATGAATGGATCAATAAATGGTGAATCGCAATGATCGCAAGCAGAGGAACGTGAGAGTCATTGAGCAGCAGCTGAACCACCCTAAAATCCCTTTATCACTAAAACACTTTCACACTTTTAGTGAGCACTGGTTGGCCGCTGAGCACTGGTGGATTGCGGAAGTATGCACTGTTCCTGGGGGCTTGGGCCGAGCAGCGTCTTCTCGTCTGTCTCCATTAGTGATAAAAAGTTACCACAGTGCCTTAAAACCATCAACGTCATTCATGTTAAGTGAAGGGAAAAACCTCGGACACGAGAAGTTAACAGGGCCGTGCACTAGGCCCTCTCGAATGCCGGGCCGAAACAACAATTGTTTCACTACGACTCCTTAGTTTCAGCTACCCACCCCTCTTTCTCCAGCAAAAAATAATGACATAAAACGGCTAATAAAACGCTTGACGTGGCGTTTTGAAAAGAGAAAACGTCTTTTTTTTAGTACATGGCATAAAGATAATTATGAGCCTTTGATTGATATCCATTAATTTTTTGCGGAGACACATTCCTGTTCCCCACTTGTATTGGAGTGAACGGATCTACTTCTGGGCTCTGTGAATCGAGGGACCCGTCCACAGCCCGCTTAAACAATTGCAATACCAGGCTTGGCCGCTGAGCACTGGTGGATTGCGGAAGTATGCACTGTTCCTGGGGGCTTGGGCCATGGGCTTGGGCCGAGCCATGGACATATTATAAAATGGACACCGGATTCCAAAATGGCGCCCATTCATTCCTATGTAAACTGCTCAATGGCGCTTCCACATCTGGGAGCCTAGCCACGCCCTAGTTCATGGGTGCAGAAATATTCTTGTTTTTTAGCACCCCCCCCCCCCCCCCCCCCCCCGTCAACAAACCAGCGCAAGGCCGGTAGGGTAGGTTCCCCCCCCCCTCCCCCCCTTCAAGAGACCCCCACAAAGATGGAATCATAACTCGAACCCTGCATGGAAGTATAAGTTAACTTCATAAATATGAAAGATTGCTCCATATAACATGTAACACCAACAACATAGTAAGGCCGAATCTCGATTCTTCCCCTTGCCCCTTTTGCTTTGTCTTTGTCTCTGTCTTAACCCTAGCACTTGCAAGTGTAAGGGCCAAGGGCTGAGATCTTTCCCCTATGAAATGAGACGCCACTCGGTTTCGGGTACGTCATCATTCATCGTCGCCAGCTGGCTGCCCCGTCACCAGAGCGCCGAAACGCCAATAAAAGCCAGAGAAGAAGAGCGATATATATATATATCTTAGATGCTGCCGCCATCGTTGAAGAGTTGGTGTGTGTAGCATAGTGGTGAAACGGATCAGTGTGTCCACGGTTCGGTTCAGATAACCGTTTTGGGCCTCGGTTTCGGATACGGTTCGGATTAGGATCATGTCCGTGATAGTAAAAAGGAGGACTTTTTTTTGACGGAGGGTTTGGGGGAGAAACACAAAAATGAATGAGACCCACAGTCTATTTGCAATGTGTTAATTGACTGCAATCAGACAACTTGCAAGGCTTTTTTGTGCAATAAATGTTCCCCTAAATGCATTTCAAAACATGGTGCACTGAGTGTAACATGTAAGGGTTAACGGCCGACGAGGCTAACGCCCCGTGCCCACTACCTCCGTCAGTTGACCATTGCCCATTGACTTTGAATGGGGACGGACGCGCAATGCATTGTGGATCCGTCCGTTCAGTTGGAGCGTTCGCCACCGTCAGAAAGTTGAAAAATGTTCAACTTTTTCGGCAGCGACGGTTCCGTCATCCAATCAGATCGCGTATGCAAATTTAAGCACTGTGACGCGACTCGGGCTCTGACGATACTGGAAAGCGGGAAAGCGGGTCATCTTGCCTCGCAACAAGCAGGAAGAAGCGGGAAGAACCCGGCGAAGCGATTTGATTGGCTGACGGATGCCTCTGCAAAGACTACTCCCCCATCCGTCAGCCACGCCTTCCCACGTCCGTTGACTGACGGTGCAGTGGGCACGAGGCGTGACGGTGGCGAACGCTCCAACTGAACGGACGGATCCACAATGCATTGCGCGTCCGTCCCCATTCAAAGTCAATGGGCAACGGTCAACTGACGGAGGTAGTGGGCACGGGGCGTTAGAACTCTGGCGACGAGCGCAACGAAGTTTAAAGCCCAGTTTGTTTTGAACGCTGACAGGCTGAAGGGAGGGGCGGGAAAAGTCTCATTGGCTCGGGCAGCACTGGAGAGAATGCATTCCGCTGGGTCCTAAACACCCTTTGTATCGGACGTAGGCTACAGTAGGCAAAATACGCTACATAAGGCAATGCCTTCATGAAACCGAAATCCGCGGATCTCCAGAATGCTCCGAACTGTGGTAAACGAACCGAACGGATTCGGATACAATTCGAATCCGCTGCAGGCCATCTAGCTGGCAAGCTACCATATAAGCCAATGGAGTGGTGGTATACGCGCTAATTGTATCCTAAAACTACCGTTTGAAAGCTTCAGTTAAGACCTACAATACTATGCATCGTTCGTGTAGCACATTTCAGATCAAACCGAGTCATTATAAACATATAAAAAGTTGTGTAGATAGCTGTAAAATATTCCTCGCTTCAAGCAGCCATGTTTTTTTTAAAATTCCCGGTTTCGCTATGTGCTCTGGGATAGCCCTTGGAGGAGCAAGTGAGCTCTCAAATCATCTTAAAAATAAGGGGTACATAGCACTCAATCTTATCCCTTAATCTTGATCAAATTGGGTATTGAGACACCACTAGCTCTCACATGAACGCGCAACTTCAAGGGTAAGGGGGAAGATAAGGGGTAAGGGGAAGTATTGAGATTGGGCCTAAATCTATGTAGGCCTAGAAAAAAATACAGTTCAATGTTATTGCTTAAGAAACAGATTCCTTCCAACTATTTACTAAAAATGCAATCAATAATTTATATACAAATAAATGGTAAAATATGGATCAGCAATGAGGTTGGAGTAGCCTTCCCGCATAAATAATTGTAATACACCAACATTGTTAAAGGTTGCGTATGGAATTCTATTTTTTGGCCATTTTTGCAAAATTACTTGAAACCCACTTACAGCCACTGAGTTAGAAGTACTGACATGAAAATTAAAAAAGTCAATCATCTGTGGAAGGGGCAGGGCTCGAAAAACTCCAGCCAATGATTTCCAGAACCACCGAGTGGCATTGGACAGTACGTCAATCAAACGGTCGTACTGCACTTCCCCTCCCCCCCGCGCGTGACCCCTTCGTGCACAAAGTCAAAGCTCGTGACCCAGAGCAAGCTTCTGTTTGTTGTTATCCTACTGTAGCTAGCTAACTAGCTAATGGCTCGCTCTCGCGCATCTGTGTTCGCGCTCATGCATTATTGCGCGTCCATGTACTTGGAATGGGTGGAGTCAGAGTCTGCGTTGAAGGAGAGGGGGTAGGACCATTTGAGTTGTGTATTTTCAAAATCTGCTGGCGTTTCGCAAATCCCATACCCAACCTTTAACTGCCATACAAAGCTAAACAAGCAAATGAAAAATTAAATACTAACACAACTGAAATGTTTATTAGGCTATTAACAATATTATAAAAATTATACCGTAATGCTCATTCATGTTAAGTAAAAGGTAAAACCTCGGACACGAGAAGTTAACAGGGCCGTGCACACTTTAATCAATGAGACCATTTCCACCGGGCGCGGCTGCGGAACGTCTCAGCAGCGTCCCAGGAGCGGCTCGCCGTGCCGCAGCGCTATCATTCCGAAGCATTTCTATTTTTGCCGCAAGCCGTTGCTGAACCGCGTCAATTTCAACAGAGCAGATCGAGCAGGGCAGGAAGTGAAAAAGTAAAAGCCATAGAGCATCCGGTCAATTTTCAAAATAAAACACAATACTCAGCTCATGTAGCCTATCACAACGTAATTTATGTACCAAATCATCCTTTGGAAGTGGAAGTTGAGTACATTAGGTTTAGGATTATCGCGTGATCTCGTGATCTTGCGTGAATACGGCTGGCTCGCAACGCACGTTGCGCTGCCGTAACGCGCCCGGTGGAAATGCAAGCAGGGCAGAGTCGCAGCCGTAACGTTGCCGTAACGCGTCCGGTGGAATCCCCGGGTCAAGGCTCGATTCCACCGGAGGCATACGCGCCGCGGGACGGCTGCGCTGCGGTCACCTCTGCTGATCGCTTCCACTCTAATCAATGAGACCATTTCCACCGGGCGTGCCGCGGAACGTTTCAGCAGCGTCTCAGGAGCGGCGTGCCGCGCCGCAGCGCTATCTTTCCGTCGCACTTCTATTTTTGCCGCGAGCCGCTGCTAAACCGCGTCAATTTCAACAGAGCCGGGCAGGAAGTGAAAAAGTCAAAGCCATAGAGCATCCGGTCAATTTTCAAAATAAAACACAATACTCAGCTCATGTAACTTCACATCAACATTATTACGTCATGACCGGTGGCACCAGGTCAGCAGTCAATCAATCAAAGGGTCTCAGAGGGTCGGCAACATGGACGACGAGAGACTCATTGTCGAAGTTCAGCAACATGAAGTCATTTATATACCAAATCATCCTTTTTATAAGGAAAATGTCAGAAAGGACAAAGCGTGGCATTTAATTGCAATAGTTTTGGGAGTGGAAGGTGAGTACATTAGGTTTAGGATTATCGCGTGATCTCGCGTGAATACGGCTGGCTCGCAAGGCAGCGCTACGCTGCCGTTACGCGCCCGGTAGGAATGGACGCAGGGCAGAGGACGCAGCCGTTCTGCGGCGCAGCCGTTCCGCGGCGCGTACGCGTCCGGTGGAATCCCGGTGTCAGCAGCGTCCTTGGAGTGTGCAGCGCATAATTCAGGTGTGGGTGTCAGATTGACTCGGCTGCCAGATCAACTCGGGGTCCCAGATGCGCAATAATGACGCACTTCCTGTAAACGCTGTCATTGAAATGCGCATGCGCGTTTCATTCATTCCCATGTTATTCCCAAGTATTAACTATCTCCTTTTGTTTTGTAATCTATGAATTAATCTAATGTACAAATTATTGTTGCCTATACTTGGGTTGTTTATAAAAGAAGAATCTGTTAACTTAATTCACTGAACGGGGCGATCCACTTTATTTCCAGCGCTCCCAACACGGAGTCAAAACAGCGACCCACACGCAGACACTTCCGTTCTCCTCCTTCAGAATAAGAGTCCCTAACAGGAACTGGGTTACATTATGCATTCATCAGTGCTTTTAGACGCGTTTCCAATGGCTTTGTTTGTGCGAAAGAACGGGCTGCGTTCAATGAAATCAAAACGAAAACGGATTGAGCCTTCTTTTTATGTCTATGATTGAGCCCCATTAATACATTTGTCCGTTGGCTTGTGTCGATACGTCATCTGTAAACGCAGGACCCAGAGTCGATCTGCCAGCCAAGTCAATCCGGAACCCACACCTTAGCACTTCTATTTTTGAGGCGAGCAGTTGCTGAACCGCGTAAATTTCCACAGAGCAGATCGAGCCGGGCAGGAAGTGAAATAGTAAAAGCCAATGAGCATCTGCTAAATTTTCAAAATAAAACACAATACTCAGCTCATGTAGCCTATCACAATTTCACATCAACATTACGTTATGACCGGTGGCACCAGGTCAGCAGTCAATCAATCAGAGGGTCGGCAACATGGACGACGAGAGAATAAATCATCCTTTTTTTAAGGGCAATGTCAGAAAGGACAAAGCCTGGCATTTAATTGCAGTAGTTTTGGGAGTGGACGGTGAATACATTAGGTTTAGGATTATCACGTGATCTCGCGTGAATACGGCTGGCTCGCAAGGCAGCGTCATCTTTTTTCAGATGTCTTACAAAAACATACACGAAACTCGAGGATCTGTGGCACATGGTGGCTTAGAGGCGTGGGAGCTGGAAGGCATTGAGGTGAAAAAACACCACCTTATCTCATTGTTGCAAAAAACGCAGTGGAATGCAGCTGGAATCTGATTACAATGGTGGTCCACGGCCTTGGCTACAGGAAGGGGATTTAGGTGGAGTTTCATGAGTTCTTGCTGACAAAAGGCCGCTGGTGTGTATGCAGGGCATTGGGGTTGTGTCCAGGACCAGGAGGATGACTCTACACTATGGGAACTTCTGTTGCTCTCCAATAACATTTAGCTTTAGCATTAGCAGATGTGTTATAATGAGAACACTGTCTATTCTTTTAGATCATTTCTCCAGGCAGTGTCTGTTATTGCGAAGAAAAGGAAATGCACATGGCTGCTTTTATTAGTTGGTTTTACAAAATAATCTCTTGAAGGTTAACTGAAAACCGTGTGTTTAATTGCCTTCTACTGTGCAACATTCCATGCGTTGGGTCATACGCCACTTCCTGCTCCTGCAACCTCTGGTTACACTGCTTGGTGATAAAGAAGAATTACGTTATTTTGAGCAGTGGCCTAATGCAGCAGCTTATTCACATGTGGACAAGGAAGCACACAGCTCAGAGAGAAGATGAACATAACAACTTATTATCAATACGGCATATCATGTTAATGGATGCTACAATGACAATACAATAATATATATGCTTGTAGGTGCAGTACTTCTTGGTGTCATTGACGTCTTTGATAAAAATATATTTCTGGAATATTCTAGACCAGTTGTCCAAGGCAAGGATCGTATTATGTTGCCCTTTGCCAAAATTCCCTGTTAAGATTCTCCATTAAGAAATATTATTAGTCCATATGTGAATGCAGGCATTTTTTCTTTTTGTGTGACATTGTCTTCAGCTACCTCCCTGGGTGTGCCGGTAGTATCACAGCATTGCAGCCTCTCATTGACAAACCAGTTGGAGTACAAGTAGCCATTGACAAGACGGGGCGGCCCCATTCTGAACTGGAATACATTAACATCAACATGTAGGGACTGGAGCCAAGTGATTGGCTGTTGCCTTTCTTGCATTAATGGGCTGGAATCCTATACTGTATGGGTATACAGTGCTTTTTAAATGTATGTACAGATATTATTATGTACCTACTCATACTAGTTTGAGTTCTCACCGTAGCCTGTTAATTTAGGAACTCGTAGGAAATATGGTTTGGTGTATTAGCTTAATCTGTTCTTCTAAACCACCGCAATCACGTAGTCTGTTTTAAGTGTGTTTTTGAGTTTCCTCAATACTATCCTGTTTCCAATGCTACTGTAAAAAAATAATATCGAGCTAAACTGTTGCTCTAGGGGAAAACAATCCTTCTGGAATGCACTCAATGCAATCTTTCCTGCCTTTATTTATTGTTTTTGTATCTTTAATTGTACACAATTAGTTTTCCCAGTCTCTTCTCTCAACCCAGACTTGCATAACATTTAGGACAACGCCCTATTTCATCAGTATTGAAAATGATGTTCTGACAGTGTTCCTTCAAGCAGGCACGGATCAAAAGCTTGTCGTATCTGTATATTGCTTGCTCCTACTGACTGATATCATTGACACAGGGCAGGAGTCGTATAATAGCCTAAAGCATCCTCAGTGGTAAACATCACATGCTAATATCAGATTTCACACTGCAGTATGTGATTAGACTAGCGGACTATTGAGAGGAACGCATTTGCCAGCCAAAGGCTAACATGTCCCCTTTAGAAATGCCCAATGTCTCCACGGAGACGGAAACAGCCTCAAAGAAGGTTGCTGGGATGTTCTGTCCCACTGCTCCCATTTCCTGCTAGTCATTTCCTCAGGGCTGGTGGTCGCCCCGGCCTATCAGTGGAGGAAAGATGCATGGTTTGATCCTGAGTGAGCCTGCATCCTTCTGCCACATCAGTTCCACTGACACTCAAATTATATAACAGGTGTATACTGTAACTGTACAGGGATAACCAATCCTTACCACACCGGACCGGAGCACACGTGCAGTCTGCTTTGGAGCTGCACCTGGGGCAGGCCACTGAGCCACGTGATCCGTAGGTTGACATCAGAATCTGTTCAATAGATCAAAGGGCTTCTCCTTTCTGACAACCTCTGTTTGTTGGGATCCTGTTGGTTATATCTACATGATTTTTTATTTGATTGTTTTTGTGGCAATGTGTTTGCCAAATGCTCCTTTTGATTTGTTATGGCGACTAGCAACCAACACACTTGGGAACAAGCAGGGACTCGTCATTCAGCCTTGTGCAAACAAACACCTTTATTATTTGCTGGAATATCGTTCATTTTTGGTGGTTTAAGATAGCCAGAGTATGCTGTGTACTCTGTGTGGAAATATTGCTTCCATGTCCAGCCTGTCAACTGGAAACATTATCTTCTTTACAGGGTTGACAGACCCGTATCTAAATCTTCACGTGACTTAGTGTGTATGCCTCAGCGTTTTACAATCACCACACCCTTGTCATTGCCTCCATTTGCAGCCCAACCCTCCTCTTAAAACCTTTCGTTTTTTTATTAATTTTAATTTCCAGTGCGAGCCTAGCTTGGCCAATGTTAGAATTACGGGGAAAGAAGTAAATGGTGCAATGATAAATCAAACATGATGGAATTCTTCTTCAAAGATTGATTCATTTTTATCCAGTTGAACAACATTTAAAAAAATGACTACGATATTGCTCAATATCACTGGGCCTGTTTCCCATGAACTTGTAGTCCATCTGTACATGTGATGAATTGCACATGCGATGGGAAATTAGTCTGGCAGAGGGCCATGCTTCTACGGAATTCCAGTGGGATTCCATTGTACATTGAAGACACTAAGGTTTTCACAGTGTAACCAAAACTTTGAGTATTGTCTTGGGCAAAATATCTCAGTGTAACTTTGCATGCCATTATCTAGCTAATGAGTTGCTGGTTACAGTAGATCGCAAACAAGATCTTTTATATATTTAATGTTTTTATTTTAATTATTTATAAAGGAGTTTTCAGAGTTATGTTCTAAAAGCAGCCATTAGGAAATGCTCATCAAATAGCTGCAGCTAATGTGATTGTTCAGTGCTGCTGTTGTGAAGCCTTGGACATTCACACCATAGAAGGCATATTGGAGAACGTTAACGGAACCCAATCGATTTTTTTGTCTTTTTTGTTATTACATTCCTTCCCTGTTGCTAAGCAACCTTTCCATGTTGGTAAACTAGGCCTGCAGACCTGTGTAACTGGGCAGAAAAGTCTAGTCCTAGTGTCTGCTACAGTCATGAGTCATGGCTCACACCCCGCTGACCACAAAATGTGTTAGCTCAACTAGCCTAAAATGCAGCGGGCGAACCATGTGGAAAGGCTGTTTCAGACATTGAGTCAAATCTGTTCTCGTAAGAATAGGGCATTTCAAAGGGAGTTTGACATCTGTTTTCCTCAACGTAAACACTTCTTTCATGCTTTTGTAGATCATTTTAAGCAAACCAAATGGCTTTTTTTTTATTTTTTAAATGTGTCATAATTGATTTAATATCGGATCCTTTTTTTCGTCGTAAGGAGGGGGATCTAAAGTGTAGGTGAACCCTAACCCCCTGTTTCAGCTCCAAGTGGAACGCTGAGATTTAAAGAAGATACATTTGTGCCAAGAGTTCTAGGAAGGAGGAAATTAGCAATTGCGATATAATAAACAAATGGTGGCATGATGAGTCTACTTGCTTGGTTATCAAGGAAAATGCACACAGATTACTGATAATTAAAAAAATAAAAATCTCAACTCAAACATACAAACTAAAAAATGTGTAAGTACTGTTGTCAAAAATAACAATATTTTACAAAAATAATCTCAGTTTCAATTCAATTCAAAAAGCTTTATGGCACGAACATTGTTGTGAACAGTATTACCGATGCATTATTGTTCTTTATTTTTTACACCTGATGGAAGTATGTTTTCTTTGTACGAGAGTTTTCTACTCTGTTAATGCATAATAATAATAATAAAAAAAAAAGTATATATGTTTTTCTGGACAACGTCGAAAGCTTTCTTTAATGTAGAAAATGTCGTGCAAAAGTTTGTCGTCCTTCTTGGACACCCTAAGTAATTGCTCTTTGTTTAATGAGTCGCGTTCTTCTTTTCTCATTGAATTTATTAGCAGGCTACACTTTGTCGGGCTCCTATGATGTCACGATGCTTATGCCCCGTTTACACCATCCCGCTAATGGCCGCTAATGGCCGATGGACCACCGATGTGGAAGTCGGGGTGATTCGGGTGACATCGGGCTAAAAATGTATGATCGGGTCAATTTATCGGGGTAGCATTTACACATACCCGATGTTATAACGATAACATAACGATGTATGCCAGGGAAGACACCCGAAGTGCGTTTGGCGTCATTTGACGTCATTTCGAATGACGCCAAACACGTCAAATGACGCGTTTGGCGTCATTTGGCGTCATTTCGGGAGAAGGCAAAGGGGAGACTGGTTTAGACTGATATTTATTTATATATTTATTTATATTACAATAGCGATTTTATAATAATAGAACGCCGGTTCTAAATGGGCGAAGTACCCTGTAATTATAAAAGTAGGACATCCATCCATCACCCCCTATTTATACCCAAGTGGCAGATTGAGGGTCTTCCTTAACACAATCTGGTCACTCACAATCGTTATTTGTCTAGGGTTCTCGAGGGTCTTTCGTGTGTTGAGGTTGCCGATATAAAGACGATAAAACACGATAAAGCGCGGAAGATTAACGAATATAGCCGATGTGCCCAGGAAAATTCCCAAACGATTTGCGATGTCTTACGTTGTACTCCCGTTCTATTCCCGATTATAGCCGATTAGCCCATAGCAACACCTGGTAACCGATTCTACCCCGATAGACCCAAAATTAACAAACATGTTCGTTCTTTGCCGATGTTGCCCGTTGTTGCCCGATCATTGAGCATTTCTTCCCGTTTCTTCCCGTAGTCTAACGATGTTCCCGGGAAGAGTAACGGTGTTTCCCGATGCAACCACGCTATTTGCCGATGTTATAACGATAGCTGCTGATTTAGCCATCGGGCACCATCGGGCCCACTATCGGGTAGGTGTAAACAGGGCATTACGTAGCTGCTGCGGCTATCGCCATCCAGTTTAAACCCCGCCATACCATAAGCGTACTGTCGGCGGTGGATACGCGAGCCACACCTAACCGTAATGCACCTAATTGTATCGCACCTAACCGCACCGCTCGGTGGAAACACGCAATAACTCAAACCACTGAATTCTGTGATCTGAAATGACAATGTTGTCAGATTGTGATACCTGAAAAAACAAGGACATTTTGATATTCAGAATCATGTGGCCAAAAAGGTCCAGAAACCATGTAATTTCGTGTTGAAAAAGTGAATATGGCTGTTCAACAGTTCTTCTATGAACACATTCCCTTTTAACTAGCTTTAATTCAGAAGGCCATGACCAAACCTTTCCCTGTAAAGTTTCCCTGTAAACTTTCTATTTGCAGCAACCTCCTCTCACACTTGGCAACACAGTTTGACTAACCTGCCTACATCAAACTTAATCTCCTGGTCTCCAATTGGTTCTGGGAGTTGCTGTGGAAGTGAAGTGACGCTTAATGTTGTCTTGTCATACCAGTTTAACAAGGATAATTGACAACATAAATATCTCCCGTTAAGGCCATCTTTGCTGGCCTGCTCAATGCTATTGCATTATATGTTATGTCATAGTATGTAATTTTGTATTTTAGTTTGTCTGCCAGTGCAGATCAATTTGTTAGTAATAGTTGTTTTTTACTTTTCATGTTGTCGTTTTTTTAACTATTCGTTTGGGTATGCTGTTGGTAATTGGGAAGAATTGCTTATATGGAAATAAGAAATATTAAGCTTTGAATATTTCATTTAATGCCTAATCCTCCACCTTCACTAATTTCTGGGTTAATAGCACATTAAGGGGTGACTGCAGACAGTGAGTGATCTGTGTGAAAGCTCCCAGATGCACCGAATCTGTTCCACTGGCTTCATTGTGGATGCTTGGTATATTCATGGGCATTATGCAAGCCTGAGCCTTTTGTCAAAAAGAGACTGAATTTATGTTACATACTATGTTTTGTGGAATATACATGCAAGGGTGGTATGTCGTAGACAAGGCATTAGCACCTTACAAATTGTAATAGTCTAATTAATCACACATGTGTATTTGCTACACACCAAACAAAATGAGGATTTTTGCTTGACTTATATTTGAAAGCTTTGAGAAGGACACAAAACAATGTTTCGCAATGGCTAGAGGGTTATTTTGCTAACCTAATATTCTCTCTTCCCAACATAGATATGTTCAGACGAGTTGTACGACAGAGCAAATTCCGTCACGTCTTTGGTCAACCGGTGAAGAATGACCAATGCTACGATGATATCCGGGTGTCGCGGGTCACCTGGGACAGTGCCTTCTGTGCAGTCAACCCCAAATTTGTTGCCATAATTATTGAGGCCAGTGGTGGCGGAGCGTTCCTGGTTCTTCCTCTATCCAAGGTAAGTCTGGGGGATTGCCATGACGATGTGAGGGTGCTGTGAATGCTGTGGAAAATTGTTGAGATACCAGTTTAAAAAGGGGTTGGAAACCATCCCTGACATGGTTAAGCCTCACTCTTAGACTAAGCCCAAAAAATTGTGATGGAATGCGGCAATGTAGGGTCACTGCATGTTCTAGCATGCTCTCAAACATCTGCCACGTACTACTTGCACTAGTCATCGCTTTTGCAACCCTGTTCGTGTTGAGAATTACACATTGGCCATGTACCATCACAAAGAATTTCAGTTCTTTAACTTGTTTCTTGTATTCATAACCCATTTTAAAATTGTAGTGTACGGGGGTTTCTAGTTTTGCAGCTACAGTACATGGTATTGTTTTTCCAAAGGATCATACATGGATGGAATATGACAGATTGATTTTCAAAGTGATGCAACATTCCCTGATTGCCATTAAAGTCAAAAGTAAGCCAAACTAGTCCAGATGTGGGCCAGTGCCCATGTATCGGAACACCCTACGTTGGGCCTCCAGCTACATACAAGAGCAAATGCCTTTTCTATGACTCTTGTTTTGCTTTTGTTTTCATACAGCTCAGAATCGTATCAGTCCCTACAAGCTCTTTAAGAGCATATCCTCAATAGCAAGTGGAAGATGAATCAGTAGTCAGTGGCAATATCAGATTATCTAGGTTGGAGTAACAGGGAGAAATGTTATGCTATCCTTTTGAGGGCTTTGTGTTTATTTCTTGATACTCCTTGGGATTAAGGTGTGTGAGATGATTGTATTACCTACAGAGGGACATGCATGGTCCACCTAGGATGCTGAACATAATCATTCTATGTAATCTAAATGAGAAACTGAGTTTCTGAATGCAGATTAATTCTACTTCGCCAGGGAGCGGGTTTATGGACATCTGAAAAAACCGACTGTCGTTGTCAGTTTATTGAGAATAAGAAATGTGATAAATGATTTAAAAAAGACATTACTCTCAATGTGAAACAGTTATTGCTTAACAACACTATTAGGCGCCAAATGTTTCACTGATTGAAAGTAGGGCTGCAGCTATCGAATATTTTAGTAATCGATTATTCTACCGATTATTCCATCGATTCATCGAGTAATCGGATAAAACATACATTGCTTAATTGAAAAGTAATTATAAATAAACATGAGAAAATAACACATGAGACAATAACACAAAACATTTGTTTCCTTTTTTTGAAAAATCAACATTTTTTATTTAAAAAATGCATGGAGTAGCAAACCATATTTTCTACCAAAAGTACCAATTTAGTTACTTTCCCATTGTTTATTAGTCTGTACTTGTACCATGAGAAATAACAATGTTGACAGATAAATTAAGTGCATTTATGTGCCATACATTCTTGGGTTTAAGTAAGCACTTACTTCACTTTCAGAACTACAAGTTTTTACCTTTTGCAATTCAGGAACAACGTAAGCTTGGAAACTTGGAACAAGCCCATGCATAGTTTCAAACATTCTGGCTTTAAAAACAAATCCTGAGATGTAAAGAAAGATAAATACAATTATTAAGTCTGTTCCGATGGAAGTCGTGCTGCTGTGGTACGCCAGCACGGTCTTGCAGTGGACACACACCACGGTCTTCTCATTAATGTTCAACGTGAAATGATCCCAAACCTTGGACATTCGCTGTCGCTTTCTCCTGCCCGTTTGGCTCTCCTCACTATTTTCGCTCAATTCTTCCATTTTAGCAAGTGCTAATGTTAGCCCCTAAACAAGTCAAAACATGCCGCGTCTGTCCGTTCTGTGCGTGGCATATGCGCCGGTTGTGTCACACTAAAAATGGTCCGTGCGGAAAACTGTGACCTCAGCTGTAAAATTAAATAAACGATGAATCGAGGCAAGAAAAATTCATCAATCCTTTATTGTAATCGAATTATTCGAATCAATCGATGAATCGTTTCAGCTCTAATTGAAAGCCATGCTTCAGATCACAGGTCACATTCTAGGGAGGGCTAGGGGGTATGGGGACGGGGGGGGGGCTTGTTTGTGCGAGAGACTGAAGACTCTGTACTACATTCAATTATCTGAACAGTAAATATTAAATAATCATACTAATAATAGCAGGCCTGTCACACCAGTTACTCAAGTTAGTCATGTGCCAAGCAGCCTGCAACTCACGCACACACAGCACGCGCAAACGCATACATACACCGCAAGCACGCTCATACACACCGTATACAAACACCGCACGAACATACACGGAAACGCACGGATGCATGACCGCACACACGCACAGACGCATGTCAAGATAAAGGCAGCGACACATACACAGAAGCACACAAACAGGCGCGCACACACATGCCCGCTCACACACCACACGTCAAGACAAAGGCACCGACACACTCGCCGAGGTAAGACGTTATGTTTTTAAACCTAACGGCTCTGCCATCGACACACGCGCAGGTAAGAACACACACGCACACACCGCAGCGACACTCGCCCTTAAACATAACGGCTCCGCCATCAACACACGTGCAGGTACGGACACACGCACGCACACACATCGCAGCGACACTCGCCCAGGTAACACGTTATGTTTTTAAGCACAACGGCTCCGCCATCGACAACAACGCAGGTAAGAACACACACGCACGAGCACACACCGCAGCAAAACTTGCCAAGGTAAAACGTTATGTTTTTAAAGGTAACGGCTCCGCCATCGACACACGCGCAGGTAAGAACGCACGCGCACACACCGCAGCGACACTAGCCCAGGTAGGCCGTAATTTATATTAGGCAGCTACTGCTGCCTGTCTTGGCCAGGACACTGGAAGAGATGTTTAATCTCAATGATGATTAATATTTTCAACTAACTAATAGTAGTTGCCTTGCATTTTAAAATGTCAATGCACTTTTCATCCCTGAATAACAGTAAAAGCTATTTAATAACTGATTTGCATGCATACTATACTCATGCCTGATAGCTTTCAGGCGCCCCGCCGGATTTCCCGGTTTAAAAAATAAATAAATCAGGTTTGCGTTCGCGTGATCTGACACTAACCAAGATTTGAAACGTGTTCACACCAAAAGCGTCGGGACGCCGCCACTCCATACAAAGTCAACGTATAGACGCCTGTCTTCTGGAACGCATCTATACGTCGCCGCCCTGTCGCTTTTGGTGTGAACGCAGCTTGAGAGGCGCTTTCAATATGCTCTCTCTTCTTTTCACTCTAGCAGTCACTCCACGTGGGAATGTGTTTTGGGGTGAGATTATTCGTTCCCGAGGGTCAAAATCGATTTTTAACATTTGGACCGTTAATTATTTTTTTCCAAAGTTTTTCACAAGCCATAACTTTGTTTCCCGGGTAACGCCTGAGGGTTTGACTAATACTATTATTTGTTATCAACACGGCGGATGCGCACGCAGAATGATCGCAAAAAGAAGTGCCATGAAGTGATTTCAGTCGACCGTTGCAACCTATTAATACTATCACCCAGTTATATGTAGACCTGCATGCTTTCATCTGGATTTTATGTAAATAACTAAATGTCCAAGGTAGTAGCAAAGATGTGTATTTTTTAACTTTCACGTTTCTTGTAAGTCTAACTAAATAATCACAATCACGTCTATAGTAGTGTTGTCACGATACTGGATTTTCTAACTTCGATACTATACCTGGAAAAATATTGATATTCTATTACCATTTTCGATATCTGGGGAAAAAGTTTTTTTCAGGAAAGAACGTAACCAGAGTATATCTCCAAAACTGCTAGGGCTATAATATTACATCTTGGTGCCAATAGAAAGATTGTTGTGCAAGTGAAATATTCAATGTGGATACTACTTTAAGGCATAAGTCGAAGATTACATTTCCACCTGAAATAATTATCAGTCATTATCAGTTGGTATCACTGTCGTACTATGAGACACAAACAGGTAGATATCTTACCATTTGGACACTTGACACCTCTATTTAAGGTTCAGGGCAAATTTCATCGAATGACACCAAGCCAGACATTTGCAACTACACATATGTCCACTAGATTGCGCTGAACAACATGTGTTCTGATTGAAGGCAATTGACCTTTTTCCTTAGAAACCTTCTCTTAGTAATTTATTGTAAACACCATTTTTAGTTGCAAAATTTGGCCCCTGGATTATCTGTTTATGGTAGGCTGACCAAACGTCCTCTTTTCCCCGGACATGTCCACTTTTTACGTCCCGTCCGGGGCGTCCGGGTTTTTTTTATTGATTGATGATAATGTCCGGTTTTCGGACATTATCTCGTCGCATATTTGTTTTTGCCTCGTCGCATATTTGTGTTTCTGGGTCTTTCACATAACCTACTAGTTATTACCATTGTATATGTCTATGGTTATTACGGCCTTCCAAGTTCTGGAAATGGTATCTCCCTTACGTTCCACCTTCTTGCGCGAGCTGACTGTAGAGAGAGTCTGTCATTGGGCGACCGATCTCAGGGTTGCCAGAGCCACGATAATTATCCTCCAAATACGACCATTTTGAGCCTTTGGTATGTTACTTTGCCATTTCCAATCTGGCAACATTGAGCACCTTGCCGCTTCCACTCTGTTTACAACAGCACATTACATCTGCAGCTGTCACGTTAAAATTGTACCGGGGGCGAAAATTGTACCGGCCTACGTCATCGTTTGTTTACATCCTGACAACCTGCCCTGCAACAGACGACGCGATGCAGAAAACATGTTTCCAAACGACGAAATAACATAATACAGATAGCGGATCGCCATCTGAATTATGATATATAGCGATAACACTTGTTTTTACTTTATATTTGTATATTATTTAATTGTTTAATCGAAACAATAAAGAAAATTGACCGAATGTTCAAGGTTCTTGAACATTCTAGACTATGAAACCTGCTTAAAACACTCAGTTTACTAGCTAAATTCGATTAAACAATTCAATACAATGCAAATATAAAGTAAAAACAAGTGTTTTCTAGCGATCCGTTATCTGTATTATGTTTCAAGAACCCTCCTACGTCATTTGACGCGATCGCCCGTTTCGCGGGCAAAACATTTGTCATATGACGCGATCGCCCGTTTCGCGGGCAATTTTTTTTATTGTTTCGATTAAACAATTAAATACAATACAAATATAAAGTAAAAACAAGTGTTATCGCTATCTATCATAATACAGATAGCGATCCGCTATCTGTATTATGTTATTTCGTCGTTTGGAAACATGTTTTCTGCATCTCGTCGTCTGTTGCCGGGCAGGTTGTCAGGATGTAAACAAACGATGACGTAGGCCGGTACAATTTTCGCCCCCGGTACAATTTTAACGTGACACAGCCATGCCTAAACGTAAATGTAAGTTCACGGACGAACTAAAGAAAAAAATACCCATGTTTTCGCCTCGGCCGTGATGCTTCGGCCGAGGCGCCCCCCCCCCCCGTGTTCTTGCATTTGCATGACTTTAAATGATTATTTTTACTTTCCTTGGTAATCTGCTTTGATCTAAAGTACTTCCAAACCGCACTCCTCCATCACTACTCCGTCTACCTTCTCTACCTAACCCGGTCGCGGTGGCGCTGCACTTGAGATGCTAGCTGTGTTGGCTAACCTTTAGCTAACACCGTCACACAGAGCATTGAGACTAGTGCTGCTGAATAACTGCCAGAGACCGCACTGCGAGTGAGTGACAGGAGGCGGGGCTATGTTCGCGCTGTAGCGCTGTGTGTCTGTTAACTCGCTGTCCGAGAGAAGAGAAGACAGCGTGCTGATCAATTGCAAATGTATCTATTTGGTGTCATTTTTCGGAAGAAAATGGTTTTTCAGCAGTTTTTAGAAACTCTTCAATAAATAGCCCTTTATATGAACAGACCCTAAAAAATGCACTTGCCCTTTTGGGCATCCAGAAATCATCTCAACTTGCCTTTTTGACTTTTTAGTTGCCCCGGGCAAGCGGGCAACCATTAGTGTCAACCCCTGTACGACTTGGCAACGGGAGGTAGACTAGTCCGCTCAGCTATGAGCCAGAGAGCTAACGTTATGCATTGTACATATTTATAATTCGAAATTCGTCCCAGTCTTTATACAACAGATACTCTAGGTTCTATAGCATATAACCGCGTTGTCTGATTGCAGTTTAAATCATTTTTCACAATTTACCAGCTCTCGGTTTGAAGACCGAATCACCGCGCCATTCGTTTCAATGGGATTCGCGACGGTCTATACTTTCAATATAAAGTGTAGGCCTACATATTTATAATTTGAAATTCGTCCCAGCCTTTATGCCACAGATACTATAGGGTCTAAACAAAGCATATAACCGCGTTTTCTGATTACAGTTTAATGCATTTTTCAAAACAGACAATTTGACTGGAACTACTTAGCAGGTAGTTGTTCTTTTGCGTTTAAGATATTAAGTGATTTCTTGCCGATGATCCATGGCTGCCTCTGTGAATGTCGGTACACATCGAATAATCGATTAGTCGTTCATACCACCCACTGATTATTCAACCATGAAATTTTGAGTTATTCACATCCCTAGTACAGTATAATCAGAGTGCCTATTGAGAAGGATAAAGGATCTTTGGTATGATCACTAGCCGCGTTTACATGGACACATCTGATCCGAATAGAAGTGGAAGAATAGCGCAATCGGAATAGAAAAGGATCATATATAAGCCTCAATCGGAATACAATTCTATGCGGAATAGAAGTGTAGTCCGCTATAATCAACATGTATACATGTATGCACTTATTCCGATTAGACTTTTTAACAGAGCAGCTGATCGATTCATCTAACGATTCATTTGTTCAGTCCGATTCGATTTCGATTCGATTCTCGATTATCTCCCCATTAATTGACTAATAGCAATTTATACATGTTGATTTACATATCTGAATGAAAAAAATATGAATTCCTTAACATTTCAATGCATGTTTATTGCCTTTAAATTCCAAAATAAAAGTGCAAATTAATGCATTCTTAGAATTCTACGGTGCTCGGTCATCTGCAGCTGCTACCGGGTGGCGCCTCTTCAGGTGCTGGTGAATTGCCGTGGTGCTAGAATGGAAAGTCATCTCCATTTTGCAAAGACGACATATCACGGAATCGTTTCCTTTCACATTAAAGAATTCCCATATTTTAGAGGAACGAGTGCGTGGCGCCTTGCACTTATGAAAGTCTGAGGAGCCACTCGCGTTGCAACTACGCTCCGGCGCCGCCCATTTTTTTTATTTATTTTTTTATCGACGCGCATTTTCCGCGTCGACGTAATTTATGCGTCAACGTCATCGATTACGTCGACGCGTCGTCCCAGCCCTAGTGTGAACAACATATCCTGACATTTGTACCCTGAAAATCTCCTGAATAATACTACCTCCGAGGTAGTATTTTCTCTGTAGGAAATGTAAATACCTTACATGTGAAAGTCGGTATTTCTCACACCACTTCAGTGGGCGTGTTGAATACGCTTCTGCATGTCATTGAGTGACCCCCTAAATGATAATCAGCCTGTTGCCTTTTGTTCGCTGAATGTTTAAAAAATATTAAAATATTAAAATTCGTTCACCACATATCATGTGATTTGTGGTGAACGAATGTTATACGTTGTAACATTATAGGCAAAATGTTATTATTTTATGCTCTCAGAAATGTGTTACATTATCGACTGGGGTTTCCACATTATTGCTATGGGTTTAATTACAACTAGAGGTTGAGCGCACGCAACGTGCGCACGAAAACTCAGGTAATAATAATAATATATAATTAGTAAATGAGAGCGTGAATTAATTTGTTCATTTTTAACTATACAAATATTTAAAAATAAGTAACTTGCTAAACAGCATTGTTTCAGTAATAACTGAAACAAGTCAAAGAATTTGTGCAATTTTAACTTTTGCAAAACAACATTGTCAAAATGTGCGAAGGTGATCACAGTCACTGCTTATGGCAGAGCTGACATCTAGCATCGCTACAGGCTATCCTCTATGGTTTTAAAAATAATATTTCAAGGGCCCTTTGGTAATTGCACTCTTTTACAGGTGGACCATTTATGCTTATTTTCATGCAGGCTGCAGACTGTTGCCCTGCAGCCTGTTCCGCAAGTCTGTCTTGATCTATACACGCCGTAGTTAAGGCAGCAGGAGTGTGTTGCTTAGGCTGCTGCCTAAGCTGTAAAGTGCTATGGGAAAACCTGCTTGGTCTTGGTGACTACTGTAAGCCCATTATATGTCCTGATATTGACTGTTTGTGTTCAGTGAAACCTCTACCTACCTTTTATCTATCCACTATTTTAATTTAATGATCACATTATTGTGGCATCCTATCCAAAGAACTCCACTTCCAAACCGTTGACAGGTCAACTTTAGGGGTCGGCTTAGCGTAAGACCCACATTCCCGCCAACATTTCTGACTCTTGTTAAGCTGCTTACTTTTCACTTTTGGTGTTATAAAGAAACGAATGAGATTCTTCCATGAGAATTCCCTCCAAGTTTGTGAACTGGTGGACGAGTGATGTGCCCTCCACATATCATGCCAATCTTCGTCTGAAATTTGTACATTGAGTTATTTTTCCCATTTCATCTTAATATATTTAGTTGAATGTTTGTCGTTAGTATTCAAACCTCTATACATTGCCGAAATTATTCTTATGTTACTTTCCTGATATGCTTTTATTATGATTTGGATGACGCCGTTCACCTCCTTGGGATAATCGGACTCGATTTCCCTTTTGAATTAGTCCCTCATTTGAAGGTATCTATAGAATTCATGAGCTCCCAATTCGTATTTTCCTTTTTATATTTTCAAAACTCTCCAGCCTCCCGTCGTTTACCAAAACACACCAAGTTGTTATTCCCTTTGTTACCCAGTGCTTGAATCCTGGATCATACAATGCAGGTTTGAAATTACTATCATGTGCTACCCATTTTAATATACGAATGTCCTTCTGAATCTTATATATTTTCAAAATTTTAAACCATAGACCTAGCGTGTGTACTGTTGTTGGGTCCATTTTATTTTTGAGTTCTTTGTATAGTTTGTTATCTCCAATGAAATGTTGAATTGGAATTTGGTTTACTTCTCTTTCTATGTCTTTCCATTTTGCTCTAAATTCTGACCTACACCAACAGTACACAGTAGGGCTGTAACGATACGCGTATCGAAACCGAAATCGCGACACTCAAAGCCATGAACCTGTCTCGCGGTGTGAGAAGGCAGAAGCGCGATATGCCCTTTCTAACTCTCCGGTGAAATTGTCCGATTGAAATTTGCTAATAATTTGTCTAAATAATAGTCTGCTGACAGCGCCCCCTCCTATCTATGCCGTAAGTATGCAACGAGATGCCCTCTCTGTGATGACAGCTCTCCGTGGCTACGGAGAGCTGCCGTCGAAGTCCTCATATGTGATAAGAACGACATTTATCCAGAGTGGGTCAAGCGCGAAAAAAATTGCCTGTGTGATCCTGTCTCTATTGTTTTGTGTGATTTGACTGGCAGTTTGTCTGCTTATAGGTCGGAATGAAGCGGCCACCGATTATTGACAGGATGGGTACTTTATTCTACCGGAATCGTTCGCTTCTTCACTAGACACACGCGCTACCGCTCGCTCTCCTCGCTCGTCCACTCACTCGCTGACGTCACTCACACACATATACGCACACTGCCATTCTCGCGCACACACATAGGCCTACGCTACTCGTAACACTGCCTCGTTATTGCGACGTTCGTGACGTTCATGTTTTTCCCCATCTATTGAAAGTTAGGCTATTAAACATGTTGCATTCTAGAGCCCGACCGATATAGAATTTTTAAGGCCGATACCGATACGAATATTTTGTGATTTAAAAATCCGATATGCCGATATATCGGCCGATATATATATATATATATATATATATATATATATATATATTAAAAAAAAAATCCAGAAACGCGCAACAAAACAAACACATTTCCCTAACATTGGTTATTTGTAGTTATCCTTTAAATCCTTTTCACTCAGCTAACACGTAACAACAGCAAAACTGGACATGGTAGTCATGAATTAAGTCGACTTTAGAGAATTGATGGGGATGTTCTTTTAATTGTTATTCAAGCAATGTATGTCTTGTGACAGTTGCCAACTTACCATGAACACACTTGCACACATGAATAACACCGATGATCTCCGTCGATCTCCGTCATTCACTCTGCCTAACTCTGGCTGAATCAGTGGGTTTGGGCGTTAGAGCGCCCTCTTGTGGACCATTTTTTATTTTTTTTTATATTCGTTTATCGACCATTATAAATGCCGATACCGAATAGTTTGAAAAATGCCTAATATCGGCCGATAATATCGGCCTGCCAATATATCGGTCGGGCTCTATTGCATTCTATACCGCCTGAATATGTCATCATTTAAGCTACATAGCCTAATAAGCGCTAATAAGGATATTTGACTAAACCAGCCGAACAGTTGAGGGTTTTTGCCTACCAGCAAAAAGCATCCTCCAACTGCAATCTTTGGTTATTTCTTTATTAATTTAGCTATACTTTAATAGTATTCTTTCTGTTCAAATCTGTTCAGTGTTCCAAATTGTTTGTTATTAAATGTTACATTAAGTTAATTGGTATATAAGTGTTGTTTAAATAAAATGCTTTTTAAATTAAAATAAATCGTGGGATGTATCGAACCGTGGGTCAAAAATCGTGATACAAACCGTATCGTGAGTTTGTGTATCGTTACAGCCCTAGTACACAGGTCTCAATTGAGCAGCATAATAGTATTCCTTTAATTTTGGAAGACCCAGTATTGAACATTTTATAAAAAAATAAATAATACTTAATTAAAAAAAAGAGAAAATATGAAAGAAAAAAAGACTGAACGAAATGACTTGCACATACACAAGCAGCATCAACTCTCAGTCATGCTCCTTGCACGCAGAGGCTAGTCAGTGGGCGTGCCCCTCAGCTCGCACGAGCGAGTGAGAGTGAGAGTGAGACCATGTCAACACTAACCCGGGTAAATATAATAACTCACATTCGCAATGAAAACGATCTCCGTCCACTCCTATCGTTTTCATATCGTTTTCGGAATGTTTTGCATCCACGTTCCACACTGAAATAGGGCTGCTCCATTATGGGAAAAATCATAATCACGGTTATTTTGGTCAATATTGAAATCACGATTATTGAAACGATTATTTTTGAGTTTGAAAACGTGTTATATTTATTCAGCATGCCTCTCCCCAAAAACGTTGTAACTGAGAACTTTGAAATTTCGCCTTGAAAAATGTCCCAATCTACAATGATTAACAGATATGTATCCGGCATAAAAAATAAATAAATAATACTGATAGTCTAAAACTTGATTATGTTAATTTTGTGATTGTCTGACGCTAAAATCGAAATCGCGATCAAAATTTGATTAATCGCCCAGCCCTACACTGAAATGATTTTGATAAACAGTTGTTGTCATGGTTACGCGACTCCCGCCACGCCTCTCAGTTTAGATTACAGGTGCTCGTTCAGCTGATAGTTGCAGTTGATCAGCTGGCTAATCAATTTCACTGATTAGTATTGCTCAAACCAACAGTACAAAGGTGAGTTTTTTTTTTTAGGAACGCCGCTCCAAGTACGGTTTGAACTGGCGTCTTTGCATTTTTTCCCATTGCTTAAGCACAGCAAGTACAGCGCTCACCTTCGGGGTTGGATTAACTAATATGTTTGAGACAATATGAGTTGTAACTGGAGACACAAAAGTACATTGCACACAGAAATCATCATTTCCATTTCACCTGACATTTTTTGATGAGCGTCTCGGTCTCGAGTGCAAGCTTGTGGTGGCGTCATGGCAGTGTCATGGCAACCAAACGTCATTGTTTCTGAAAGCCTCTGTCTACCCTGACCACACTACAACGCAAACCCAGCATTTGCCGACATTCCTTGGCTTGTGGGGAAAAGGACGGGAGAAGTAAAATATGGAGTTATTGTATATAACGGATCAGAAGTGTCCATGTAAGCGCGGCTATTGACACTTCTGATCCGGTTAGATTTCTAATCGGAATAGATCTGTTCCTATCATGCAAATCCGAATGTACTGTATAGATGGCATTTACAAAGGCTGTATGCGTACGTCCGTATATCTCTCACACACAACCGTTATGTTGGTCTGGATTTATATGATATATGTAAGGGATAATGTTGTACAGAACGCCGGTCATTATCGGGAAAATAAGCCCAGACAGGGCGAACCGGACCCCGATGCAAAGCGGAGGTGTCATGCTTCGCCCTGAATGGTATTATTTTCGATAATGACCAGCGACGTTTTACACATTATCCCGCTTATTACACGGCTCCTTGCCTAAACGAAACAATATCTTCACCCGGTGTGTCTTTTACAAATACCATTTGTAGTGCTGATCAGCAAAGAAATAGTGCGCCAAAGAAGTTGAAGTCGCTTAGCAACCTGACACACTGGGGTTGATAAGTTACCCGACTACTTGCAGAGTGCTAAGAAAGAGGTGAATCGGGCAAAAAATCCACTTGCCTTGACAGCGGCCTAGTTCGGTGTGCATAAAAGTACAGATGGACCAATTGCGAACTACTGCAGCTGCTGATGCCATCTCTCTAAGTTAAAAAGTAGCCGCACCCACCCCAAACCAATCGGAATTAGTGTATACATGTCGATTATAGCAGACTACACCACCTCTTCTATTCCGCACAGAATTGTATTCCGATTGAGGCGTATTATATTATATTAATACGCCTCAATCGGAATACAATTCTCTGATCTGTAGAATTAATTTATAAACATAATTGGCTCAAAAAGCAGGAAAGGACCAAGCTGCTGAAATTTAAACCTTAGTGAGACGGAGCTGGACCATTATTCATCTCTTTTCCAGATATTTTAGATTTTCACCATGGTATCGGTTCAATATCGAGTATCGAGGTATTTTCGGGCAGGTATCGTATGGAAATCATAATTTTGGTATCGTGTAACACTAGCCCCGGCAGAGACTTTCAAAGTTTACAGCAAATCCCTGGTCCAATTTCCTCAAGGAAGATCCCAAGCGAATTATCTTTTAAATTGAATAGTGGAGTTTTTCTTCAAGCCTCCCTAGAGGCTCATAGTTAGAACATAGACCCAAAATGTTGAACTGTTGTAAAAGGTTGATCAATGGAATTAAACAATGAGAGAACAAAGATTAATCTCATGAGGCTGTGTTGAGGGTTTAAATATTCAGAAGCACAAACCTGCATGTTGAGATTACCGTGGTTAAGCAAGCTTGTAATTCACAAAATATGTGAGTGCTTCTCTTCTTTAAAAAAAATAAATAATAATGATAAAAAAAATAACTGGTCTTTGTTATCACCCCGGCCCTTCTGCTTGTAGAATACCCTCAGGACGCTGGTTTCTGACATTAATGTATGCCAAGTCCTGTTAAGATAATAATGAACCAAGTGCATTATCAAAAAACTGCATTGCCAGCAGGACCCTGCTGTCCTTGGTAATCCCAAATGTAATTCCAACTAGTTGAATGTATTAAGATAGAAGAGGAATTGATATCAATTTTTTTTTTACACGTGGTATTACGTGGTTGTATTATTGGGGGGGGACCTGGGGTGTGGCTATACCGATGTAGCCTAAAAGTCTATGATAGCCGTATGCTAAATGACCATGATTTGCTGCAAGGTGAGATATGAAGCCCCTCGCGCAGTTCAATGCGCCCATCAATGCTGCTGTCTGCTGATGGAAGAATAGGTTAGTCCTGTGCTTCGGTTCTGAACCGCGTCCCACACTGAAGGCCACAGTTGAGTTTGAATCAGTTGGGTCATATCAAGGTCCCTCACTCCCTCAATAAGCGACCCCCGCCCCCCCTCTGTGTTTCTTTCTTTGAAGCACACTCACGAGCCCCTCCCCCAAGACAAGAAAGGATCTGGCTGCCTGCCCCATCTGCGCAGGCTGGTCTACCACAGCCTGTAGACACAGCTGCTGGGGGCCTTTGTCCCACACAGCTCCCAGTGCTGAACTCCAGTGAGAGACACCCCTTCCCGACCCCTTCCTTAATATGACCCAGATTAGGCCTAATTTGCGGATCCTATGCTCTGACCAGCAGAGAGTTGACCATGTCTCATCTTGCTCTTTTGACCCTGGTGGTTCTGACCTGAAGAGGTATGTCCACCGTGACTCAGTCCACCCGCTAGTCGCTGCTGCTTTCAGAACTAAATGTGGCTCCGGTGGTGTCATATCCTTTTCTTTCTCATGCTTCCTCTTCTCCTAGCCGGACATCCAGCTCATTTATTTCCTCCCTCATCTTCTTTGAATGAGGCCCTTGGAACCACTTTCCGCTAGCGGAGATGTTCCATAAAGTCTGAGCCTCCATGAAGTGCTGCACAATGCTGTTGTGATTGATCCCTCCCAGGGTGTTAAAAAAATGAATTTGAATCAGCCACTTGTGCAATTTACATTGCAGAAGTCTGATTGGTGTATCATCTGCTGAGGCCACAATATCTTCATTTTTTGACGCTGCATGCACTGGGCACCATTGAGCACATGAAAGCCTCTCCGGGTCATTATTCCACCATTATGCACTAAAGTATGGAGTTTAGTAGAGCATTGCTACAAATGCTTCCCCTCAACACTAAAGTCCTGTCCCCTGTACACCGTTCAAACACTGGCCTTTGTACACAAATGGACCATTGGATTGGAGTGTATGTTTGATTTGGATCCCTCACACACACACACACACACACACACACACACACACACACACACACACACACACACACACACACACACACACACACACACACACACACACACACACACACACACACACACACACACACAATGTGTGTGTATCCGACCTGCTGTGCCACATCCTCTTTTCAGGTAAAAAAAAATGGACACCTGACATGCTAAATGCAAAGGTCTTTACCTTCCCTCCAGAATCTTTGCAGTTGCGCTGCGTCTCTGCGTCTGCAGATGACTGCAGACTCTACCATATATGGTCATTTACTGGTCTGTGCCTGACACCCTTCCAAAACCATTTCCTTGTTGCCCTGCAATTGGCTGCTGCTAGCAATGCCGATACACATGAACTCTGGGATAGGCTGAGAGGAAGAGCAGGCAGGATGGCTGAATCGGTTCAAGCCTTATCTATCTTTCCAAGTCACTTACTGTAGAGTAGCCAACAAGATTACATTTTTTTATTTGCTAGTATTATTGACATTGCCAATGCTCATTGTATGGCCCGGTTATTAATGTGTATGACATTCAAATACAATGAACACATTTATTGTCAAGTTAAATGCTATTGTCTCTAGCATGTAACATATTCAATCTAACCAGTTGCATTGTCCTAGATAATATTTCACATTTGGTAACCTGTCTGTCTGTTTCAAGTCTTTCCTGACTTATCTTGTTCCCTACTTCAGTTCCCACACAAAAGCCTATTCAGAATAGGCTGTAACTGCTGTTCATGACTTTTTCTCAGGAGCTGGGCGGAATGCATGGCAAACCCTAGTTCATGTGTTAGTCACATGTGGACCCGGAGGAATCTATCTATACAGATCTACTGTGCAGAAAAACTAATTTCTTATCTTTATCAATTGAATTAGTGTTTGCAGAGCGTGCTCTGTATCTTTGCAGTGTTTCTCTATTTCATACTAACCTTGCATGTTGCTATGCAACACAAGCAACTGCATGGCCTCAGACATTCCTCTGTTAGGATAAAAATGTGTGTAGTCTTTTTTAGACATGTTAGTTAATGGTTTGATGGCTGTGACTTGAATCTCCATTTTTGGGTATGTGTTTTGAATCCGGGAGCTGTCCCCGCTCTTGTGATGAGACATTCACTGCCTCCTGCTAATTTCTCGTTTTCCTGGAGATGGTTGGTGCTTGCACCTCAATTTCTTGCTAAGCTTATTATAAGCAATAGTATGGAGCATTTGGTTACCTGCAAGTCCTGCTTATGTATTACCTGATATGAATTAAATCATCCAGTGGGTATCATGGTGTTGCATTTGGATAGTTGGTCTTGTTATGGCGCCTGCTGCTAAGGTGTTGGGACATACAGGCAGAGATTTTTCAGCAGAGTTTTGTAAAGCAAAACATATTTTAATAAATTTTGAGGGAACAGCATAAAGCTTACCAAACAACCATCTTGTTTTGCTGGCATTGACCGAAGGCTGGCCGGCGATAGCTGTTTTCCCAGTTTGATAATTAGTTGGCATTGCTGAACTCTTAGCATAATCACACATAGGATGATTACATAATCATCCTATCAAATCCTGTTTGCACAAGCCCGGGTCGAGCAAGATACAACAGTTCCTCATTACCTTCCTTATTTATATTTCTAAGAGCATTGCATGTCTCCTATCATAAAAGGGTTTATCTTCTCCAGAAACTTTCCTGAAAAAGTATGAAAAGGGCACATTCTGGAAAAAGCTTCAAATATCATGACGGCTATGTTCTGTTTTTCCATAACGGCCTCATATTGGACTTGATTTACCCGTCAAAGGGTTGGACCCCCCTGTCTCCTCACTTCTCATTAGTGGTTTTCATACAAGAGGTGTCCGGGGCCAGAGTGTGGAATGCAAGGAACGCCTTGAGAAGCCAAGGGCTTCCTAACCTGTTCCCACAGCCTTCTACCTCCCCTCTGGGGGGTCACTGGTATTACCATCCTTGATCACGTTCTTTGTATTGTAACTGCGGTGACATTATGAGGATTTGTAAATATATTTAAGTAATCATATGCAAATCAGTCTTCTGGTTTATTAAAATAACTTGGCAAAAAACATGGCAGCAGCTTGATTGAGCTCGCTCATACCTCCCCCGAAATTAACTCTCTAATTCAAATTTATCTTACATCCAAATAGGAAATAATGCCTGGCAGCAAAAACTGCCAGGCACTTCGCTCCGGAATGCATATGGAGTTGAATAAGTATCAGCCAAAGAAGAAAACTGCAAACAAACAAACCGCTGGAGCCGCAAACGTCAGCATGGTTGACTCAAGTGAAATGCACAAACTGTTTGCCGAATTAAAGGAGACATATTATTGTGTTTTCCCAACAAGTAAACATAGTAATGAGTTCCAGAAAACATGTTTTTGAAGCTGTTTGTTGTAAATAGCTTTGAGGAAAAAAAATCTCGCCTACCGCTATTCCCCTCTGTTTCAGTCCCTTCAGAATGCGCTGTTTCTGGTGTCTGTAGCTTTAATGCAAATGAGCTGTTGCCCATTGACCAATGAGCAGACGGAGTGAACCACAGCATGGAGGAGCTGCCGGACTGCCATCGGCAGCTCCGGCTGGGAGAGCTCGGCAGCAGTCCGGGCTGAGCTGCTGGGCTGCCGGGCTACCACCGAGCTCAACCCCCGCCCGAGCTGCTCGTCCGCTGATCCACAAATTATTAGCTATGCTCTGATTGGAGGGGGGTTGGGAAGTGAGAGGTTATATTCAAATGTGCCCCCTCCTTACGTAGGAGGGGGCGCCAAAACTGACTCGCTCGTTTGGAAACTGTAGTACTTACCTACTGTTAAGTTAAATTTGTTGGCACCTCTATAATATTATTTATATATAATAACATGGAAGCCATTTGGGCTGTTACATTGCTCCAGGCAAGCTCTATACTAGATTATCAACGTCATGCCGAAAAAGACCCTGGATGCAATTTTCGCCAAAATTACACTTTAAGTAAAGAGTTCAATGGACTGAAAGAGGAACTGAAAGAGTTTCATCAAGTGACTGAACACGATATTAGAACGATTATGCAAAAAATAGCTGATTTGAGCCAAAAGCTGGATGCGTCAACAATGTGTGTTGATCAGCTGGAAGTCTGGGTGAGTGATTTGGATGATGCCGAGGCTGACCACGAAATGGGTGAAGTCTCGAATTTACGAATTTTGAGAATAGATGGATTATTTGGAGAGTGAAGGGAATGACATCATGGCATTTCTCGATCAGCTGATTAAAGAAATTTGAGTGCCTTGAGAATTGAACATCATTTGTGCCCATCGCACTTATCAAGAACGTAAAAACTTTGTTCGGCCGATTATTGTTGCCTTCCTCAATAACGGCACTAAAAGATGCATTTTGCAAGGTGCCTGGGCAAAGAAGGAAGTAATAGTAAGACACACGTATTTACTTTGATCACGACTTCACCTTCAAGGTGAGACATGAAAGATGCCTATACACAGTGTTGGGAAAGTTCACTCTACGTGAACTAGTTCAAAGTTCAGTTCACAAATTTTAAAATGAATTAGTTCAGTTAAACGTTCATAATTCAACATTTTGTCTAAGTTCACAGTTCCAAAAAATGAACTAGTTCATAGTTCTTTTTTTCAATATGTTGCTGTGAGCTATTCGTTTTTTCCGGTATTTTGAACATTGAGCGCCGCTTTGTGGTTTGTCTAGGATGAAATAGAGGGGTTGAATCAAGTATCGTAGCGAAATACAGTTTCTATCGTGTTTTATTGCACATTTAGCTCATTTTGTAAATCCCATTGATTTCTGTTGGAAGACTCATTGCTTGTTGGCCGGAAACGTAAAGGGGGGGTGTTCACGTTTGGTTGTAGTCTTTTTGCTCGGTTCTAGCCCTACTGTTGAGACGGAGAACCGAGTGAAAAGACTACAACCAAACGTCAACAGCCCCCTTTTCCATTTCCGGCCAACAAGCAATGATTCTATGAGGTATTCTAGTCAGCTGAGCTATGAGCCAGAGAGCTAATGTTATGGATTGTACATATCTATAATTCGAAATTCGTCTCAGCCTTTATACCACAGATACTATATGGTCTAAAGCATATAACCGCGTTGTCTGATTACAGTTGAATTCATTTTCCACAATTTAACAGCTCTCGTTTTTTGAAAAATAATCACCGCGCCATTCGTTTCAATGGGAATCGCGATACTTTCAACATAAAGTGTACATATTTATTCGAAATTCATCCCAGCCTTTATACGATAGATACTATAGGGTCTATAGCATATAACCGCATTTTCTGATCACAGTTTAATGTAACAGTAAGCTGAACTCACCGCAACTGCAAATTAACCATACGGAGAATACCATGGCAACCGGTCAAACAACACGGCATTCTGCTCGCGCATCAGCCGTGTTGATAAACAAATAACCCCCATATTGAACGAAGTTAAACTAAGCTAGCGCCCCGTTCACAGGCACCAGAATGAACGAGTTCACAGTAACGTTAATCAGGCAGTAATACAGTACGTTCAGTTCACGTTCGCCCAAAATATGAACGAGTTCATGAACTATCGTTCAATGAACGTGTTCGGGCACAGCACTGCCTGTACAAACCTATCAGAGTACAGCTAAAGGCAGAGGACATCAAAACGCACACGCAGAGGACATTCTGACTCCTGCTAAACTAAAAGTTTTCAATGATGACGGGACTAGGGCTGTCACGGTTGAGAAATTTTCACCGCGGTGAAAACAGGGGGCGCAATATCGCGGTATGCGATATTATTGCACAATTTTTTAAAATGCCGTTTAAGCGAGATAATGCACATTTAAATTCAAAACACACCCGTAACCGGAGTTTTGTCAGCAAACTTTTCGGACACAACGGAGCTGAAGGTTTGTGTGGAACCAGTTGCCATGGAGAATACGTCACCACTTTGCCAACAGTACGTTTGTTACTAAATTTATATTTATATTACTTTACTTTGTGTAGTGCCGAACAACTCCCCTTACCTGTTCTAAAATCAGCGCAAAGCACGGCCTCTTGGGGCTTATTGCTTAATTTAAAAAAGGTTATTAAAAAAAAGACGAGGCAATTTTATAACACTTCTTATTTATTGAATGCAGATCAAAGGGCGGTAACGGCACAGACGCAAGTTGTTTCTCCTGATTGAACTTAAAAACTAAATTCAGGAGAAGGCTGAACGTTTAAATGCATAAAATAAAATAAATAATAAATAAATAAAATAATTGCCCGTTTAGTTTTTTTAAAATTAAGTAGCCTATACAAAATAAGAGAAACCAGGCACTATAATTTCACATTCACACACACACACACACACACACACACATAGGGCGATGATTTATAACTCGGTCATGTCCTTGTTACGAGCAAGGAAAACCAGCATGTTAACCTTATGCGGTTTGAGAGAGGATCTGAGAGGGGTGACAACATTTCCAGCGACACTGAAAACCCTCTCGGATGGTGTGCTTGTTGCGCAAATACACATGTACTTGCGTGCCACTTTGGAGAGCAAGGGAAATCTCTCCTGGTTGTTGCACCACCATGCCAGGGGGTTGTCATTAGAGTCGATGGGTTCCTCCTGCAGGTAGCGAGTGAGCTCCAGGTCGGCTCTGGCTCTCTTCGGTTGCAGACGTGCTTGTCCGTGACTTCAGCAGGTCTTATTTTTTTGGTGGGTGGTGGCACCGCTGTCTGCGCCAAGGACTCTGGCTGGTCAGCAGCTGACGCACTGGCACCGCTCTCTCTGTCTTCCGTGTCCAACATTTCATTGATCAGCGCGCACTTTGTCTCCTCCTCCGCATACTCATCAAAATTGTTGCCCCGATATCTTGGGTCCAGCAAGCAGGACTTGCTGGCCAAAGTTGCTTGTAGAGCAGCTGGTCTGTACTTCTCCTCGAGAACACTGCACATCTTCCGCTTGATGTCTGAGGTCAGAGTGGTGTCCTCGTCTGATGGTTTCAAGACATCTTCCGTGAGGAGTTTCAGGACAGGTTTAATTGATGAGACCGTGACGTAGTTCTCACCAGACAGCAGATCCGTAAAATCAGCCGCTGGCTTTAACGCCGCGTTCACCGACTCCAAAACTGCAATGTCCTGCCAGCTGGGGATGAGATGCTGATGCCGCCGATCATCCAAAACTCGTTTAATGGCGGGGATTTGCTCCAAGACTCGGTCCACCATTTTTTGTTTGGAGCCCCATCTTGTTGGACAGTCCTGCATGGACGGAGTAATATAATTATTGAACTGAAATAACACCAGCTTATTATTATTTTTTAAATAAAAGTCAACATTTACCATTCTTTTTCGTTTCAGTGTATTTTTTTCTAAAAGAAAAATATTTTTTAAGCATCTCAAAAAGCTAAATAATCACAGCAAGACGGGAAAATAGCCTGTCGGCTGCAAGTGCGTTTCAACTAGGTGTTTATTTTGACAAATCATAATATGGAGGCTCAATGATAGGCCAATTGTGTTATCAAGTGGACTTACAGTGGGTTACAATTAAATATAACTTCTGAAAGCTAGCTTACCATTATGAGTACGTGCTGCGGGGTTTGAAGCTCCGCTTGCGCTTTCGCCAGATCCCTCCTCTTCAGCCAGCTCTGGGAGAACGCACCCACTAAGGTGTGGCACTGGCCCATTGCTCGCGATGTGCGATCTTTAACGCTTGCCATTGCGTTTGTCACTGCCAAGTGTAGATTGTGTCCGAAGCAGTTCAGCCACGTCCAGCCCAATTGTCTCACTGCTGCCACGATGTTTGCCCCGTTATCTGTCGTTACGCACGCCAGCTTCTTCTCATCCAGGGACCACTCATCAAATGCGCTGCGTAGAGCCTCTGCGATGTTGTCAGATGTGTGATTCAGGGGCATAAACACTGTTTCGAGGCAGCGTGATTTTAGAGTCCAGTCTGTGGTCAGGTAATGAACAGTAAGACTCATGTAAGGAGTCATGTTCACACTTGACCACATGTCAGTGGTGGCAGAGAAAAAGTCCACACTTCTGAGCTCACTCTGAACTGATGCTCTTACTGAATTGTACATTTTAGGCACAGCAGTTTCTGAGAAGTAGGTTTTTCCTAGCAACTCATATTGCCTATCAAATTTCTCAAGCAGTGACTTGAAAGAAGGTTTCTGTACAGTGGAAAACGGCACCATCTCCTCAACTAGATACCTTGTAACAGCGCCTGTTAGGCGTTTATGTCTGTCACTGTCTCTGCTGTACTTGCCGACTCGAGAAAAGGCTTCGGCGACTCCAAGCTGTCGGCTAGCACCGACATGAGCTGCTCCGCTACCCTGTGTGGCAATCCGCGCCGCAATAGATGGATGGTAGCTTGATAGGTGAGCCCTTAAATTAGTTGTATTTCCACGTTTAACTTGAACCGTTTTGCGGCAGATTTTACAGATGGCCACATCTAAATTGGCTGGTTCCCCCTTTTCATTTGGCTGAAAGCCGAAATGCTCCCAAAGGGACGAGGTACAATTTTTTTTTTTGATACGAGTGCTGCCATTCTTTCATTCATTCACTTTTTTTTAGACGTTTGTTTTGGCGGGAGCAGGTTACTACTAACTAAATGAATAAACGTTAATGAATGGGTATCATGGCAACGCACGTTTCATTCTAGAATTCCACGGTCAGTTTCATGAACGCGCAACCCGCACCAGGTCATATGCGGTGATCGCGATGGCCCATTATCTACCGCGGTGTGCTCTAAATATCGCGATATTTCATTTTTGCGATTATTGCGACAGCCCTAGACGGGACTACAACAATCTCCCCAACTCCTGCTGCTGTTGGGAAAAATAACCTGATGAGCACATCACATGGCAGGCACATTAATATATAGTCGACTCTTGCTCTAAACCCAACAAACACATAACACAAACATGATAATATAGTCAGGTCAAGGCCAGAGCCGAAGGCCCCATTTCCCAGGCAAATGGTAGACAATGCACCAGTCATCCTCAAGAACGGGAGAGCCACATTAATTTATCACACAGGAGACACCTCGAAGCTCTCCCCCACTAGAAGGAACACATGCAGATACTAGGGGCCTGAGAGCCACATTAAATTATCACACACAAGACACTTCGGGGGGGGCACTCCCCCGTTTTAATTTATCACACCGGAGACACGAGGAGCTCTCCCCCGTTAGGAGGCATAGACCAGGGGCCTGGGAGCCAAGGTCCAGCGAAAACACACAGAACCACACACATCTCAAACGCACACACCTCATCAAGAGGAGGATACAGCATAAAACTGTATCACACTGGGACTCTTGACCTTCTTCTGAAGCAGACCTTCCACGGAGGCGAAGCTCTGGACGAACCATCAGCGCTGATTAGGGACTTAGACATATTCGATCTCTCACGCTTTATGACTCTGTATAACCGTTGCCACTTTACTTAATAAATCCAAGGTCCTCGTGCCGACAGACTTTATTACCTCTCCGTCTCATTTCATCTGGTCCAGTAACTAGACAGACCGTTTTTCCCCTCACTGCAGCAATAAAATAACTGGAAGAAAAAGGATCATACAAAGCTGATGATGTGAATTCACGCTGATCAATGAACTCACACTGAAGGGATGACTAGAAAACATAATGGCTCGGACATTGATCTGGTTAGGCTATTTATTTACGTAAGAATGATAATGAAGCCCTTGAACTTTATTTTTCATTTATCTTCTTTGTTCATATTTCTTCTTTGAAGAGACAAAACAAACTAGAACTGCAAGCAGTTATGCAGGGGTCCAAGATTTGTGCATTTCGCCGGCACAACGTGAAGCAAGTATTCAAAACGCTACCGTGGTTTTTACTGTGGGAGGTTCGGTGTGGGAGATATATCCCCAAACGCGTTTTCAGAACATTCCTTTGGCCAATTAGGAGATATACAATTTCCTCGTTTATCGCGCCCCCTTATGGCGAAATTTTCCGAATTTTTATCAAACGCCATTAAGGGTAGCGCCGTAAAATTTGGACTCGATCCGATGTCTACATTTTTGATTTTTGTCTTGTATTTCCACAACGAGACTGTAGCGGGGGTTATCTGAGCCATGGTTGAGAAGGAATTGGGGGAAAGGAACTTTGGCTTTGACTCGCTGAAGTACATGAACTGCGACGTGCCTCCCGTGTGTGAATATTTACAGAACACGGCTAAAGGCTATGTGCGCCTCGCCATTGCGATACATCCACTGTAAACAGAGCGCATGGTACCGTGGCTGCAAGCTGCTCAGGGCCACATCCCCACCCTCCTCCTTGACCCGACTCGCTCCTCCTCATTTGCATTATAGCTACAGACACCAAAACAGCGCATTTGGGGGAAGCTCAATGTGCGACTGGCTCGGAGTGGCTGTAACTGCACCACGGCAGAATTTCGGGAACGTCTTTGAATACTGTGTTAGTTGCCCACTAATACCTATATTAAAGAATACATAAAATAGCATGTCATGGGACATGACATGCAACGCCCCCCCACGCAGTCGTTACGGTTCGTAATATTTCGGAGGCGCACAGAGCTTTTGGCCGTGATGTTATATATTATAATGTTCTCAAATACGAGGCGGAGGCAGTGTCTAGTCCACGGTTTATTCAACCATCAAACTGTATTCAATTCCGAACGGCAGAAATAGTGATATCAAATCACGCGCCGCCCTCCCCCCCCCCCCCCCCCCCCCCCCCCCTCGACAAATATCGATATTTATCTTATATCGATATTTTGCTTGAAGATATCGAGATATGACTTTTGGTCCATATCGCCCAGCCCTAGTATACCCATGCCAAATTTTAAGTCGATGTCTGAAAATAAAAATGGGATGCATTTGTTTGAAGTTGCCTTTCTGAGACGCGGCCTCTCTACAATGCAGGCTCGGCCTTAAAGCGGTACACACGTAATTTTGCAAACGTCTGTTTGCAGTGGATTTGGACACAGTATGCTTTAGAAACAAGTAAATAATTCTATGTATTAGGGATGGGCACGAGTAGTAAATTCCAAACTTGAGTGATCTACGGAATTCCTCGAGGATCAATCAAGTACTCGTTTAATCAAATCTATTTTTAGAATGCAACGCATCTGCAGCAGGAATAGGCCTAATGATGGGCACGGCAATATTACCAACCAAACATGTAATGCTTATTCTCCATCAAAACAGTCAGAGTTATCAGGGTAATCATTATTTATTTTTGCAAACTTTCAAAACACATTTTCCTTACAAAAATAAATGTGCGTCTCCCATTTAAATCACGTCGAACCAAGGCCTGTAACGGTTTAAAGAAAACAAAAAAAAAACAAGTAGCCTAACCATTGCAAATAATTTAAAGCTGCAAATAAAACAGCAGCAAATGGACTATGGAAATACTCGTTGGGACCTTCTCTACACGGCCGGGATTACACACGCGTCTTGCGGCGGTGAAAATAGCCGACACACTTGGTTGCTGCGGGTCTGCTTTCCCGAACTCACCGTTGTGTTTCAGGAGCATATGTTGCCGCATAATACTTGTAGTACTCTGGTAGCTCGATTTCGCTTGGCATATTTTACATTTCAACTTATGATCTCCTATTTCTTTAAAGTATTTCAATTCTTCGCTGCGCTTTGCTTTAACCGCCATCTCTTAACTTTTTGGAATTCTGGCGTGCCTGCACACGGCACGGCACGCGCCACACAGAAATTTGATACATTTCATTTGCTTTGTGCCCACGGCATGCGTTAGTGGCGCCGCAAAGAAAATGTATACATTTGCTTCAGAAAACGTTGTTTGTGTGTGTATATGCAAACTCGAGTTTGCCTGTCCACCAACCGAGTTCATTTGTAACGAGGAGTACTTGAGTAATCGATTCCTCACGCCCATCCCTACTATCCCTACCACAGACCTGCAAACTCCTCAGAGGAAAAAAGTTGACAGTGTCACGGGGGGATTTTTTTTTTATTGTAATATACAAATGACACTAGTCTGAGCGTGACTTAACAAAACTCAGCATACTTTATCAAAAATCAATGTCAAAACATCCTAGAGTCTTATAAAAAATATTTTATTTACAACTGTCACAATTTTTTTTTTTTGTCTCTTATTGGAGAGACAAAAAATAATTATTATTCTGTGAAGTTGATGAATTGTCACTTTTAGGTTTTCTACCCAGTTACCAAAAAAATAAACATTTGGAATAGTATGCGCTGTGGCAAGCACATGGTTTGCATGTGTTACTTCGAAGGCAAAAAAAATCTATAATACAAGAAAACACAAAAACCTACATTCAACCAGTGGGGTATGGCCCCTGACTCTCTGAGGAGGTAGGTACCTCCAGGTACCCCCTCCATGCCAGGGCACCCTGAATTTATGTTTAGTAACAGCTCCTCCACCGGGGTCAAGACAATTTGAGGGCCAGATCCAGTCTGCCGACTGTCGGCCTTTTCACGATTGGCTTAAAAAAATGGCTTATTTAAATTTATACCAATACGATGGTGGGAAAAGCTTACCAGTTTGTATGTTTTTTATACTTAATTTTTATACTTGATCCGCTGACCGCTTGGAAGCCATCGGAGTACATATTTTTTTTAGAAGAAAGGGGTTATGTGGTAGGATCTTTAAGAATGCTTAAAGGTTGGGTATGGGATTTGCGAAACGCCAGCAGATTTTGAAAATACACAACTCAAATGGTCCTACCCCCTCTCCTTCAACGCTGATTCTGACTCCACCCATTCCAAGTACCTGGACGCGCAATCATGCACGAGCGCGAACACAGATGCGCGAGAGCGAGCCAGGCTAGCGTAGGTTTTCGTTAAACAACATGGCAACATTAAAAAAACAACATGGGGATGGTGGCGTCTTGTCTGCCATGGAAATTGTCTTCTACTGCTAGGTCCAAATGTGGATTAACTAGTTCCAGTAGCTACCGCAGGATAACAACAAACAGGAGCTTGCTCTGGGTCACGAGTACTGCACGAAGGGGTCGCGCGCGGGGGAGGGGGAGTACAGTACGACCGTGTGATTGACGTACTTACTGTCCAATGCAACTCGGTGGCTCTGGAAATCATTGGCTGGAGTTTTTCGAGCCCTGCCCGTTCCACAGATGATTGACTTGTTTAATTTTCATGTCAGTACTTCTAACTCAGTGGCTGTAAGTGGGTTATGATAAGGATTTCAAGTAATTCTGCAAAAATGGCCAAAAAAGCGAATTCCATACCCAACCTTTAACTGGGATATTTATATCGTGCTTTTGACGTGTAACTAATGCATTTACGCGGTCAGCGATCCGCTGCCAGGCTTTGGTTCTCCGGGTTGCAGAGGCTTTAGCGTTCCCTTTTCTTGTGATAATGTCCTTCTCCTCGTCATAGCTCTCCAGGAGAACCTGAAGTTCCATTTTCTTGAGATATGCGGCCCGTTTCGCCATTTCGATCAGGGTTTCCATGATCCATACATCACGTCTTTTTAGGTTTGGCGGTGACGCGCACAACCCTGTGTTAACCAACCCCGAGTTGATTGAACTAATGCATAATAACCGCTGCTGTGGAACCGAAAACTCTGGGTTAGTCGGCACAGGTTAAATCAACCTAGAGTTCAGCGTTAACTCAGTGTTTGTTAAACCTCCGTTCGTGGAACACCCCTCTGGACGAGTGTTTCGCAAGCTCTCTTGCGTTGTTTGGCCACATGCGGATAGCCAGGCGACATGCGGTAGCCAGGCGACCATCTCATCCAATGGCGAGCTCAGTTGGCGCTGTGTGCTTCAAGATTCCGATTGGCCCAGAGAAATGTCAATTATAAGAAAGATTCTAAACCAAGTGTTGAGATTCCGATTGACACAGAAAAATGTCAATTATAAGAATGATCCAATGACCCCCCCCCCCCCAAAAAACAAAACTCTCCGGTTCTACACGATTCACGTGAATGACCAAATTGACCAAGAAAACGGCGATTGTCGCCGAAAAGCGACAAGTTTGCAGCTTTGCTACCAAGAAAAAAGAAATCGGTTCATCCTAGCACGAGAAAAGGCAGAAAGTGGTCTCTCTGGCTCAAATTAAGAAATCCTCCAACTACCAGAGTGCATTGTTCTTGCTGCACCGCCCGCCTGTTTCCGTTTGGAAGGGGAAGGATCCATTATACTAGCGCGAGTGGTCGCACAAGCAAACTTTATGTAAACATATCCCCGTGATACGTTGACTAGCTTAGACTTCTGCTCTCGTTTTTTTCAAACGCATCATTTGTATATCACTGTACAGCATAAAAACATTTTCTAATTACAGTAGCTTAGTATATCTTTTCTAACTCAGTATATATTAATTCCAGTTGAATTAAGTGTCTAACTTATACAGTAGGCCTACTTTACTATGACATCACTTGGGTTAGTAAACAAATTCCAACAACCAACATGAATTTGAAATTTTATTCATGAAAAAAAATGAACTATTTGCAAAAATAAAACGTGCAGGGTGCATTTGCTAGAGTCAAAATAGTCACAGCTCATCTTGAGCATCTACTGACTCCTGGTAGCCACGGTAATGCCCATCTGGTGCTGGGTAATTAGCTCTAATGGTCTGGACAATACAAGAAGCCGATACTGTCTAAGAAAGAAAGAGAACAACATTAGCAAAGCAAGATGAATTATGCCTTGAGTAGCCTATACAGCATTACACAGACTTCAAGCTAAAGTAACGTAGCCTATGCTCTGCCAATAGGATTGGCTACTTTCGGATAACTTCATTGTCACGTGCCCCGGGACTCAAAACTATTGTAGCCAATGTGTTAGTAAAAAAAATCAAACACTTACTCTATGCTCAGAAGTCTGTTTCTCCCGGCGGGCTTTGGCTGGCGTTTCCAGTTGACTTTCTGGGTCCGGAAATATGTATCCAATACCCAACAGATGAGGCGTAAAGCCTGGGAGAGAGGTTACACACATGGCCCCGTCCTCGCCAGATTCAGCCATTTATTCTAGAAGAAACTGGCATCGCTGAAATTCGCTGCAGCACAGGGACTCTGTGTTAGTGTTCTTAGGCGAACAGAGCAAACAGGTACACCACCAGTTCACTCCAGCGCGCTCCGGCTCCTCGTCCTCGGCAACAGGCAAGGCTTGTTCAGCTGCAGCCACAGCATCCTCCTCCTCTCTTTCTCTCAATTCTTCCTGGCTGAATTCTGGCTCGAACAAATAGCCCTGAATGTCAGAATCCAGCAATAGATTTTCAAAATCCACTTTGGCTGTTTCCCATTGCAAATTTGCTTCTGCCATGGTCAGAGGTTTGTGTCGGTCTAGTTCTAGAGCTAAGCGCTGAATAAAAATGGCGGTCATTGTGTTTACACCTCGTACGTGAGCTCCCGCCCCCCCTCATTCCTTATTGGCGGGCTTACAAATTAGCGGAAGCATTGTTTTGTAGTCCTCGGCCCTTCTAGAAGGCAAGCAGAGTTTACTGAGATGATGTCAAACAAGTCATTTGACGTCATTTCAGGAGGAATTTAGATCAGGAAAGCCGGGCTGAGGGAAGACTGGGTTAGACTCAGGGAAAAATTTTTTTTTTTTTTATTACAATAGCGATTTTTTAATGATAGGTAACGCGGGTTCTGAATCGGTGAAGTATCCCTTTTACTTCCGGTAAACACGTTTTTAAGGCATACCAATGCCATATTACCATACCGACCAAGCTCACCATACCTCCACGTACTGAAGACTTCTATTTCTCAAAATATACTCTAATCTGCCCTTGGCATTCTAAGGTCATACTGTCGATCATACGGTCAAACTGCTGGTCATATTGTCCGTCATACTGTAGGTCATACGGTCATACTGTTGGTCATTATGTCGGTCATACTGTTGGTCATATGGTCATACTGTCGGTCATACAGTTGGACATCGTCATGGATGCTTGCAACTATATTTATTATTATGATTATAATAATGACATATCTTTTTGCCTTTCTTCTCTTTTCTTTTCTTTCCTGTGGACACATTTGGTTGTAGTGTCCCTGCTGTTTCGTGTGATGTTGTGTAGGGCTGGCCCGAATTATTCGAATATTCGAATACTCGTTCGGAAAATTAGTATTCAAAGCTTAAATCAGTATTCGTTTTTGTTTTTTTTCACATACGTGACGTTACCAGAGCGAGGGAGGCAAACTCTAAGCGTCAGCGACACCAAGCAGAGAAGCGAGAGAGGTGGAGGAAGAATAGATATCTTGTTTCCCTTTACTTTATAAGACAACATTAGCGGGATCTCTGGAGGAAAAGTAATACTTGAAACCTTAGCTTAGTTGTTTGTTTACGTTCGCTGTACAGCGCCGCGCCAATCAACTGTGACTGGCTTGCTGCAGAGCGTGAGCGTCCTCTTGGGAATACCCGTTCAATATAATGGATATAATGTGGACACATAAGACAATCAATATTCGGTATTTGTTATGGATTTATTGTACAAATTCCCTGAAAAGATGCACGTTCCAGGATGAATTGAAAAGCTCCCGTAAGGGCTGAGATGGCAGAGAACAGCTGATTTGGAACGGAGCAACAGCTGTTCGCTTTCACGGGGAAAAACTAAGGAACTTCAACCTACTTAGGCCTACTAATTAACGTTCAAAAGCTATTAAATCTTCAACAAAATATGCAGATACTGTCAAAATCGGTTCCAGGGAGTATATAGGGATTATTAATGGTGTTTTTTTCTGGAACGAGCATTCGAATATTCGCTCGGAAAAACCAACGAGTATTCGAAGCCTGAAAAATGGCATGCGGGACAGCCCTAATGTTGTGTGGCTGTGTTTAGGAGAATGTGTGTGAGATTTAAATTTAAAAAGAAAAAGAGACTTTCTTTTGTAGTCTTCAGACAATTAAGACATGCTGAATTGATTGGGGCTGTCTGTTCTGATGATCGATTGTTTGGTCTATATGCACTTGTTCAACCAAATTCTAAAAAGGTCGGACAATCGCCCTAATTTTGTTGTGAGCGCACCTTAAGACTCATAACACTTTTTCACAACTTTGAACTGGCCCAATTTAAGGAAGATTGATAGTTGTAACGAACTGAATGTTTAATTCAGTTAGTTATCATCTAAAAAAGTTAATAAAATAACTGTTTTCCTGATGTCTGTGATGATCTGTCAACTTTCCTGTTTACCGCTCGATAGGATTGAATGTCGACATATCAGAATTGGCTCCTTGCGAATCACACAGCATTGGGAACTATTTTATTAAAGGTCCCATAACATGCCACCAGGTATGAGTGTGATTAGCCGTTTTGGAAATCTGCCCCTTGGATAGATCAGTCTACCAGCCTACCCAGTAGACTGTAGCAAACTTTGCTCATCTATCCGTCATACATCTAGGTCAGGCAACTCCAAACGGCGGACCGCGGTCCGGGTCCGGACCAAGTGACGGTCCTATCCGGACCCATGGCCAATTCAAAGAATATGGTTCTTTTTTCGTTTTTTTTATGATTTCACTATACAAAGCATGATTATGTTAATAAAGACATTTCTCACTTAAATACAAATTGAAAGGCAGAATAGTCCGTAGTACAGCATAAAAACAGCAAAAAGAACATCAAGATCATGCGCTCACCAAACTCCCCCCCCTCCCTCCGTCTGTCACGGCATGTGCGTAATAGCGTCACTCAAAAAATAGCAAATCAAATCGTTTGTTTACCGGAAGAGCGATTTGGAATGAGAAAATGGCTTGCTCGAAAATTAGGAAAGTTCACCACGAAAACAGGCATTTTAAAGATGAATGGACTGACCAATACATGTTCATTCTCCCGCAAGGCAGTTTGTGTGTCTTTGTTGGTCTTTCATGTGTTGAAACCGTGGCGCTGATAAAAAGCGGGAATATTAAGCGGCATTACGAATCAAAGCACAGATCCTTCGAGGAAATCCCCAGAAGTCAGAATTAAGAGCGTGGAAAATATCCGAGCTGAGAGCTCAGTATGAGAGGTCTACGCCAGTCTTCACACACTAATTTACAGGCCAGCAACGTGCAAATGAATGCTCACTTAAGATTGCATGGATTTTGGGGCAACATAAAAAAACTTTCAGTGATGCGACTGTTGTGAAGGAGTGCTTGAACGCCACTGCCGAGACATTACTTGAAGGTAAACAAAGGGATGAATTGTGTGAAAAAATAAATCAAACGACAACCAGAAAATTCGAAATGTTATCAGATGACGCACTGTCGCAGATTGATGCGGCTGTTCAGAGTGCCCCATCCGAGACCGAAGGTTTATTTGTTTTTATCAGCTGACATTTTGCGATGAAAACAATATAGAGTTTGAGATGTCAATCATGGGATATTGCCCAATATCCCGAGATAGCGAACCAATCAAATTGCGCCATCTTAGGAGGTTCACGTGTAGTATATAACTATATATAATATCTATGTATTTATCTATGAAACACATCCTTCCACACACACACAGTTCAAACACATACTCTTATTTGACATTAGAACAGCCTAAATGTGGCATGCAACAGCATTTTCTGTTTTGGTAAACGCATTACTCCTCTCTGCACTGTAGGGATGGGCAAAATTATTCTTTTCCGGGAACTAGTTCTTTCAGTTCAGTTCACTATAACGATTCGTTTATTTGATTCGTTCGTTTTGATTCGTTCGTTACGTCAGATTACATCTAAAAAAAAAAATAATAATTGAATGGTATGACCCAAGATACGTCAGACAGAGAAAGCGCGCATATTCGACGGTACCGCCTTGTCATTGGTTTACCCAGGTGCCATTCCAACACCATTGCTACCTCTCATTGGCTGAATCTTTGAGAAAGTTGTAGACTCAATCAATGGAAGTCGCGGGGAGACGGAGCTCTGTTCGTTTGTATATTTTATTTACGTGACCATATGTTTGGTTGATGTTAAAAAAAAAAGAATCAAAGAACCAGTTCTTCTTGTTTTGGGGAACCAGTTCTTGTCGTTCACGTTCGGGATTCGTTCGTTGTAACGAATCAGTCGCGACCGACACATCCCTACTGCACTGCAACTGTTAAAAGATGTAAATGTTAATAGAGACTTTTGTTTTAATTATTTTATGGCTGTATTTTATTTACATCTATTCGAATGATGGTGTGTATACACAACAAAACGATTTTCTTTAAATGAGAATTTTTTTGTTTGCAATGTGCATAGTTAAAAAGTTTGAGACTAATAAAAACAAGTTTTAAAAAAGCGTATTCAGGTTGTGTATAGCTAGTGTGTTTTTGAAAAGTAACTAAGTAAAGTAACGAATTACTTTTGAAAATAAGTAATCAGTAAAGTAACTGGATTACTTTCTTGGATCAGTAATCAGTAACTAATTACTTTTTCCAAGTAACTTGACCAACACTGCTTGAGACACACACAAGATGAGAAGCTATTTATGAGGCTATTAAGGAGATGATGTCAAAGAGGGGGATTGATCTAACAAAGGTTGTCTCAGTCACTACAGATGGGGTACCTGTTTTGTTTACTTGAAATGTAGGCCTGGTGTACCGTTTTTGCTTACTTGAAATGTAGGCCTAATGCACTTTGTGTTTATTTGAAGTGTAGGCCTAGTGTTCCTGTTCTGCTTACTTGACATGTAAGCCTTATGCACTTTTTATGTTTACTTGAAATGCAGGCCGAATGTACCTGTTTTGTTTACTTGAAATGTTAATATGCGTTACTTTGTCTAACTTGTTTTTCATGGTTAAAAGAAAGCTATTTGGAAATAGAAAATAAATGCATCTGAAATTATAAGGAAATATGCCGTGTTCATTGTATTTGAAAAAAGAAGGCTATTAGGACGTGGTAGGTGAGAGGTTTGGACCTTTCTTGGAAGGAATTTTTAGTAACTGGACCTTGTTCAATTTTAATTGAAGACCCCTGATCTAGTTGGACACGCCCACCTGTGATGTCATAAGGGGCAGATTTACAAAACGGCTTGTAACGGCTAATCACACCACATTTGGTGGCATGTCATGGGACCTTTAAACACAGAACAAAAAGGAATCTTCGACATATGTTGTCTATCTACTACTCGCCTCAGGTGCGACCAGCTTTACATGATTGAAGCTCTGCCTTAACCGTGCTGGACTCGGACCAAGAATGGATCTTGATTGGTCGTAGAGTTAGTCGAATTTCATTCGCTTAAGATTTGCTTTGTTTAAATACAGCCGTAGAAATTATCTTGGTTTTGGTTGGAAATCTTCTGAATAAAGAAGGGCTAGCTTACTGTTGGCTAACTGCCAGCCTAGCTTTAATCTTGTGATTTGCTAACTGAAGTTTAATTTTAATCATGGAAGATGTCTAGTATTGTAATCTGTTAACAAGCCGGGGATTGACACTGATTTATTTTTTTAATTGACACTAACATTATAGATTTGTCAAATTATAGAAGGAAGAAGATATGATCACCTTGGTTTTCCAGTAGGCCAAGTTAGGCATCCTCAATTCAGTGCAATGAATAATATGAGGTTTGACCACACATAGCCAGTGGAATACAAGCATTTATTTTGATAGATGAGCCACTGCAAAACCTTGTTGAAAAAACAACACTACTAAAACAATGAATTAAACAATCTACATGTGTCTTGGATAAATAGAGGCATAGTAATGTAGCTCCACCTGCCCTGAGTTCACGCACACTCCTGCGGCCAGGGGCATTCTTATTAAATCTGTCTCATCGGATTTTGAAAATAAAAAGCCATTGAATTTAGGCACTGAATATTACTGCATTGAAATATCGTATCTGGATTTTTTGCCTCTGAATTTAACTCTTTTCATTTTCAACAAATCATTTTCGCCTTTTATTTTTCAACGTTCAAAAATTCAAAATCAAATATTCAACGTTCAAAAATTCAACTTAAAGGGATACTTCACCCATTCAGAACCGGCGTTCCATCATTATAAAATCATTAAAAAAAATAAAAATTCCCTCATTCTAACCCAGTCTTTTCTCCCGAGATGACGTCAAATGACGCGTTTGACGTCATCTCGGGAGAACTTTGCTTGCCTGCTAGAAGGGCCGAGGACTACAAATCACTGGTTCCGCAAATTTGTAAGCCCACCAATAAGGAATTAGGGGGGGGCGGCAGCTCACGTACGAGGTGTAAACACAATGACCGCCATTTTTATTCAGCGCTTAGCTCTAGAACTAGACCGACACAAACCTCTTACCATGGCAGAAGCAATTTTGCAATGGGAAACAGCCAAAGTGGATTTTGAAAATCTATTGTTGGATTCGGACAATCAGGGCTATTAGTACGAGCCAGAATACAGCCAGGAAGAATTGACACAAATAGAGGAGGAGGCTGGTGCGGCTGCTACTGAACAAGCCTTGCCTGTTGCTGAGGACGAGGAGCTGGAGCGAGCCGACTGCTCTGTTTGCCTAACACAAAGTCCCTTTGCTGCAGCGAATTTCAGCGATGCAAGTTTCTTCTAGAATAAATGAATCTGGCGAGGACGGGGCCATGTGTGTAACCTCTCACCCTGGCTTTACGCCTCATCTGAACAAAAATATTTCCGGTCCCAGAAAGTGATTTGGAAACGCCAGCCAAAGCCCGCCGGGAGAAACAGACATCTGAGCATAGAGTAAGTGTTTGTTTTTTTGCTAACACATTGGCTACAATAGTTTTGAGTCAACAATGTAGTGACAATGTAGTTATCCGAAAGTCGCCGATCTTATTGGCAGAGCATTGGCTACGTTACGTTAGCTTGAAGTCTGTGTAATGCTGTATAGGCTACTCAAGGCATAATTTATCTTGCTTTGCTAATGTTGTGCTCTTTCTTTCTTAGATGGTATTGGCTTCCTGTGTTGTCCAGGCCATCAGAGCTAATAACCCAGCAAACGCATATGGGGTCAGAAGAGTCTCATTAATAATGACTGCACAGAGTAGGATTCACAAATATATTTTGTGATTTATATATGAATTACTCTCTTCTCACAAATACATTTCAATGCACACACAAATCGATATCGGTATATATAAATGTAAAATTTATCCATAAATAAAAATAAGTTTCACAAACACATTTCTGATCCACACACAACTGTACCTTGTTTTAAATAAATGTAATATAAATCCATAAATATATGAATTAAAAAGAACTTTGCAATTTTCATCAAAATGTATTTGGATGTTGTTACATTTATATACAAACTGTTAAACTTGAATTTACAAGACGCTTTTCATATGTGAACTTGTTTGCATTTGTGTGTGAACTGGTGTGTATTTATATGTGGATTTTTGAGACTCTCCTGACGTGGCTGGATTCACAAATGCATTATTTTCAACAAGGAACTCTCTGTAGCCAATCAGATGCCTCCCTCGTTTTCAGCCAATCACATGATTGCAGTGACTGGGTTTTACAATGTCGGTGCTGTTTACTACTGTAACGGCACCGACAATCCCAAAACCCAGTCGAAAATAGATGGAAAAAGTGGGTAGCTCAAAACGTGACGCAGCTTTTACTTCTTCGCCACCTAGAGATTGTTATGAACGATCATTCAAAAAACCCATGTTATTTCCCATAGACATTTGACCGAGGGAACTGGGAGGCTCGGAGGCTGGACTCAGAGGTCGGACCTGCAGTCATGTGAAGTCACCTTACACGTTTTATTTTCGTAAATAGTTCATATTATTTCATGAATAAAACTTCAAATTCTTGTTGGTTGTTGTGATTTGTTTACTAACTCAAGTGCTGTTATACTAAAGTAGGCCTACTGTATAAGATAAACACTTATTTCAACTGGGGAGAAAAGGTTGAGCACAAATACTTGATATGCTGAGCTACCGTAATTAGCAAATGTTTTTATGCTGTACAGTAATATACAAATGATGCGTTTGAAAAAACGAGGGCAGAAGTCTAAACTAGTCAACGTATCAGTGATTTAAATTTACATTTAGGGCATTTAGCAGACGCTTTTATCCAAAGCGACTTACTATCCAAAGCGACTTACTATCCAAAGTGACTTACAAAGTACATTTGTCATAAGAAGTGCAACAATATATCACTGTCGGTACAGTAAGGATGTTCATAGAACCAAGTGCAAGTACAACAATCGCTAGGCTAACCAATTCCCCGTGTTACAGCAATGATAGCAGCTACTGCAGTTGCTACACAGTTAAATACTATAATACAATACAACACGATACAATACAATGTTGCTACACAACATTGCTACACAGTTAAGTACTATAATACAATACAACACAATACAATGTACAATGGTGGCCAGAAGGGGGAGGGTGGCTATGCAGATTCGAGGTGGACTCTGAACAGGTGAGTCTTGAGCCTTTTTCGCAAGATAGTGAGCGACTCTGCGGTCCTGAGAACGGCAGGGACCTCGTTCCACCACTGAGGTCCCAAAACCGAGAAAAGTTGTGACTTTGCTGATCGACCTTTGCTAGCTCTTAGCGATGGCGGTACCAGACGTCCAGCTGCGGTAGTTGAGCGGAGGGATCGAGCTGGGGTGTGTGGCTCCATCGACTGCCTTGTATGCCAGTACCATCGTTTTAAATTTGATGCGAGCTACTACAGGGAGCCAGTAGAGGTCCCGGAAGAGGGGAGTCACATGGGAGAACTTCGATAGGTCGAACACGAGGCGTGCTGCCGCATTCTGGATGCGCAGCAAGGGTTTAATCGCAGAGGCAGGAAGTCCATCCAGGAGTGAGATGCAGTAGTCGAGGCGGGAGATGACCAGTGATTGGACTAGAAGCTGAGCTTCTTCCCTTGTGTGGAAGGGCCGGATTTTGCGGATGTTGTAAAGTGCAAATCTGCAGGATCGGGCCACCACAGTGATGTTTGCGGTGCATCATAACTGATTGTCCAATACCACGCCGAGGTTTCTGGCAGTAGGAGAAGGAGATACAGTGATGTTCTCAACGGTGACCAGTAAGTCGATGTGTGGGCTATCTTTCCCTGGGATTAGGAGGAGCTCGGTTTTGTTGAGGTTAAGCCTTAGGTGATGGTGATGCGGTGATATGTTTACACAAAGTTTGCTCATGCTCACACTCGCGTTAGGACCATGGGTCCTTCCTCCTCCAAACAGAAACACGTGGCTGGTGCAGCGAGCGCAATGCACTGTGGTATTTGGAGGATTTCTTACTTTTGAGCCAGAGGGACACGTTCTGCCTTTTCTCAGGCTAGGATGAACCGATTTCAATTTTTTTTGCACATTTATAATGCATAGAATTATTTACTTCATATAACCGTCATATCTCCACCGGTGAAGTATCCCTTTAAATATTTTCAACGTCCCCAAATTCAACATGCCAAAGTCAGCTGCAAAATTCAATGTAGGAAATTCAGTGTTAACATCCAGGGACCTAAGGAAGAGCAATCGATCCTAGATGCTAAATCGCGGTCAAGCAAGGAGAGCGGGAATAAGAGCGTCACTCGCTGGGTCTTTCTTTCTAGATACAAACGTTAATTCTAAACAGCATTTTACACAGTAGCCTAAGCCTATAATAGGCTCAAAGGTAAATCAAAGTCTTTAAAAACTGACTGTAGCTTTTTATGGGGAGGGAAGCAATGGTGGTGGACCATACTAAACATATAAAAATCCCTTCGGTCTGTAAAATGCTAATAAAATCAAATGTATTTATTAAGCACATTTAATAACAAGGTGAAGGGGTGGGGACTCTTATGTTTTATTTATGTTTTTGTTATGATGCAGTAGGAAATAAACTATGAAATAAACGATGAACTAATGCCATGTGAAGTGTGTGTGTGTGTGATTGCAGTGACTCAGCTGGATTTGCATGCAGCATAAATTGGGCTCCTTAATTGACTACAATTACACCTTGTAATTGTAGTGGATTAAGGAGACCAATTTATTAGGGCACCAATTTGGGGAGATCCAAGGTCCCTTTGCCTAAGTTTGGTGTGATGCTGGGGCAATCTGAAGCCCGCTGCGTTTGCTGTAACGCCTCGTGCCCGTGACTTTGAATGGGTACGGACGCGCAATGCATTGTGGAGCCTTCGGCGCAGTCAAAAAGTTGAAAATGTTTCAGTTTTGCAGCAGCGATGGATCCGTCATCCAATCAGATTGCGTATGCAAATTTATGCACTGTGACACTACTCGGGCTCTGACGACCCTGGAAAGCTCCCCCATCCGTCAGCCACACCTTCCAACGTCCTTTGACTGACGTAAGAGTCCATATAGAACTATCTGAAGTGGTAATCAAATAAAATAAAATTTATGTCATTTTGTTGATTGAACAACAAAACGAGAAGGCGTTGCTCAGGGATCAAGATCAAGTACACATACATAACAAACAAGGGGGAAGAGAGGCTCCAATGACCTTTTCCGCTGATCTCACCACTCTTTGCAGGGCCTTTTTGTCCACCGCACTGCAGCTGGAGAACCAGGTAGAGATGGCGTACGTCAGCACACTCTCCACTGCCCCCCTGTAGAATGTGGTGAGGATACTGGGAGGTAGTGAGGCCTGATGGAGTTTCCTCAGGAAGTACAATCTCTGTTGGGCTCGCTTCACTAGCCCAGTGGTGTTTTTGGACCAGGAAAGGTTGTCAGAGATCTGTACTCCCAGGAACTTGATGTTCTCCACCTTTTCCACTTCACGATTACTGATGCAGAGGGGTGTGTGCTTAGGTTGTGATCTACGGAAGTCCACGATCATTTCCTTGGTCTTTTCCGCATTGAGCACCAGGTTGTTGTCTCTGCACCAGCTCTCAAACAGATTGACCTCCTCTCTGTAACAGGATTCCTCATTCCCATGAATGAGACCCACGACTGTAGTGTCATCTGCAAACTTTACAATCATGTTGTTCTTGTGCCTTGGCACACAGTCATGGGTCAGCAGCGTGTACAGCAGAGGACTGAGCACACATCCCTGGGGGGATCCTGTACTCAGTGTGATGGATTTGGAGATTTTTTTCCCAACACGAACTGACTGTTGTCGCTCCAACAGGAAATCCAGTATCCAGTGACAGAGGGTGGGGTTTAGGCCCAGGAGGAGAAGTTTATCCATCAGTCTCTGCGGCAAGATGGTGTTAAATGCAGAGCTGAAGTCAACATACAGAATTCTAGCATAGGTGTCTCTCTGTTCTAGATGGGTGAGTACTGTATGCAGGGTGGTGGATATTGCATCCTCTGTGGAGCGGTTTGAGCGGTAGGCATACTGATGTGGATCCGGTGATGCAGGTAGGCTGGATGTGATGTGTGGTTTGATTAACCGTTCAAAACAAGGTTAATGAAATTGATTTCTGTTTCGTTCTCTTTGGCAACACCCTTTGGCGATAAGTGGTAATTGTTCAGATAGGCACCAACTGTGGATCGACACTGACACCCAGAGCGTTACATTATTGATCATTCTGCAAATGCATGCCTTCATCAGTTATGACCCAAGTATTTTCCAATAGAGACCTTGCTGATTGGGACACACGCACGCACACACAGACACACGCTAAGGTTTTTCAAGATTCCTTTTTTTCATTCCTTTAAATCCTCTCCCCAAGCTGGTTTGCAGTGGTTGGCTTTTGAGCCAATCAGAATCAAGGACCTGAACTATCTTTTTTATAATGAGCATTATATATGGCTCTTAGTTGCCACACACTCATTTTGAGAAGCAGTTTCAGTGGGAAATGGAGCCATGTAGCTGGCCAGCTTGTATGGAAGCATATATGTAGCAAAATTCAAATGGCAATGCAATTTGCAATTACATTATGCAATTGACAATTCATTATGCAATTTTATAATGTAATTTGTAAATACGTTATTCAAAGTGTATTTTAATATGCAAAGTGACAATGCAATCCTCAATTAAATTTGCAAAAGTTATAACAATAAAAATAGAATAACATTTTGTCAAATTCTTTGAGTTCCTTATTCAAATTGAAATTCCCGTGATTGCAATCCACTTCGCCACGCTCCGTGTGTTGCGATATTCAAATGACATTTCAATCCGCAAAATGAACGCTTTGCAAAACGTTTTCCAAAACGTAATCCAAAACGTTTTCCAAAAAGTCAATATGCAAAGTGTCAAACGTATCAGCCAATCAGCGTCTGGGCGGAAACTACGTCACTTGCTCGTAATTTCCTTGTTCACGTTCACTTCTAGTTCGTATGTGTCAGGTCCATGGTCACCAATGGAGATACGGTCCGAAGTTTGGCCGATGATGTGGGGAACAATCGTGTTGAAGACACAGATGCAGTAGATAGAGTGTGTGTTCTGGGAGATAGGATAGAAGACTTATCCTCACTGGTACATTTTGACGCCAGTGTGGTAAACACAAAGATTTCCCAAGCGCTACAGGCACTGCGAAACATAGGGTCGGGAGACCCACCGTGGAGATACCCTTGGAGGCAATAGAAAGTGACGTAGTTCCCGCCCCGACGCTGATGGCTGATACGTTTGCTGATACGTTTGCCACTTTGCATATTGACTTTTTGGAAAACGTTTTGGATTACGTTTTGGAAAACGTTTTGCCAAATCTTTTGCAAAGCGTTCGTTTTGCGGATTGGAATGTCCTTTGAATATCGCAACACACGGAGCGTGGCGAAGTGGATTGCAATCACGGGGACGCTATAGCTTTTCAATTTGAATAAAGGAACTCAAAGAATTTGACAAAATGTTATTCTATTTTTATTGTTATAACTTTTGCAAATTTAATTGAGGATTGCATTGTCACTTTGCATATTAAAATACACTTTGAATAACGTATTTACAAATTACATTATGAAATTGCATAATGCATTGTCAATTGCATAACGTAATTACTTATTGAATTGCAAATTGCATTGCCATTTTAATTTTGCTACATATATGCTTCCATAAGCTTGAGAACAGCAAAAGCATTGATTTCATGTTTTTTCTCAATATACTGCAAGTATGCATAGTTTGAGAGCACTGGTGTAGTCCAGGGTATACGCGGGTATACGGCGTATACCCACTTATTTTTCGGTCATCATTGCGTATACCCACTTCTAAATCCCCCCAGATGCGCACCATTCAATAGGCCTATCTGCAAGCCAAATTGCCCACTTTTTTGCCTTCACACCAAACGTGACGGGGCGACAAGATCCCATACAAGTGAACGTAGAGACGCGTATCGGGCGAATTTTTCGCGAGAGAAAACCGGCGACAAGTTTTGATTTGTCGCACCACAATTTCGCCGTGCACAGGCGAGCACGTTCACGAGGATTTGTGCAGCGACAAATTCGCTCGAGTTGAAATATTTCAATTTTGACGCGAATTTCGCATGATGACAGCCAATCAGCGTTCAACAGCGTGGCCACTGAGTGACATATGTAACGTAACCGCCAATCAACGTTCAACCGTCAAACTCAGTGCAGTCCGGGGTGCAGCATGGAGGAGAAAGTGATTGTTGCCGTTTGCGACTCCCGAAGTTCTATATATGTTCTATATATAATAGTATATAATATAATATAATTGTATATGTATTATCACGGCCAAAAGCTCTGTGCGCCATGACCCACGCTGCTCTGCCTCTTATTGGCTAATACTCGCTGCCTTTACTGATTCGATTGTTGAATAATTTGAATGATAATGTTCAATCATCATATGATATTTATATATATATTGATATTATATAATATATCTAACGAGATGATTGATGTGGAAGAGAATGATGTGCGTTTTTTTTAATCTGAGGTGAAATATGAACAAGGATGCATTGTCAAATTCAGATCTGAAGTATTTTATTTAAATAAATGTTCCAAAAATTAGACCTGAGCTGGATGACGTATAGTCCATGCGACGACCATGGACATAATAAAGGCGACGAGCCTTCGTTCCCATTAAACGGTAAACATGGCGTCAAGCGGTTCAACTGTTGGTTCACGTTGGTCCCCTAGAGAAGTCAAGTGTCTGTTAGCCAGAGACGATGCGATTCAGGCACAGTTGGAGAAGACCCACAAAAATTCAGATGTATTTGGGAGAATCCGCGAATCAATGACTTTATTATGGTCCATGCAGCGGACGCTTGGTGATGACGTGTTACGACGTGATGACGTATGTACAAGAGCCTAACGTGGCCAGGCCACAGTTGCGATGGCCAGATTGCCTAGTGTGAGCGCAGGCCAGAGAACATTGGGGCCAGTTGAGCACGGTTAGGTGTGAAAACGGCCAACGGCCACGGCCAGATGGCCTAGTGTGAGTGCACCCTGACATTCCAGGAATAAGGAATAGTTCACTCAAAATTCCTAGTTGTCTGTCACTAGTCTGTGGGCCAGTATTGGTTTAGTAATTTCATAATCCTTCCTCCCTGAGATCAAGCAGCAAAAATTATGTGAAAATTAGCAAATACTACTGAAGGATTTTGGGGTAAACTAAATAGAGTAGTCTCACATGTCACTGTTTCTAAAACAGGGCGTTTTTCTGGGCTGCGTTAAAAAAGGGCAAACATTTAGACTAGTATACCCACTTCTCCAGGGACCACTACACCACTGTTTGAGAGTACCGTAATTTTCGGACTATAAGCCGCGCCTTTTTTCCCATTTTGCGATTCTGCGGCTTATGTAACGGTGCGGCTAATCTTTGAATTTTATAGCTAACGGCCACTAGGGGGCCTCCTAAATCTATGGATTTTTAAGCGGCGGGCTCCAGTGCGACTTATATATGTAAGCATCATTAAATTTAGCTGCTGCGGCTTATACTCCGGTGCGCCTTATAGTGCGGAAAATACGGTACATACTTTTACCTTTCTAGCTAGCTAATTCATGCAAATATTAACCGCCTAACTTTTTAATTTTCCATGATTAATCTACAAGAGAAATCTGTCTGTTACATAATTTACTCTTCGATAGAGTTTGTTGCTGCTAGGGCTCTGCAGGCTCTGCATGCACAGCGAGCCACCAATCACTGATCATGTTGATCAGTTTATGATCAGACAACAAAAGCAGAACAAAAATAGAACAAAACTTCAAAATGAGCCAGCAATAAAGATGAATGGACGTCAGTTGAATGGAATTGTTTTGGTTATAGAAAAGACGGCTTGGATGACTTTGACAGTGTTGCAACATACGAGAAGAGTTCTTAATGGATCTATGCCGATGAACTCTGCTTTCCAGTTCTTTATTTTTCCTTTTTTTATTTTTCCTTTTTTTAATTGACAGTATTGATATGGACCAATAACCCCAACTGGGAAATTTACATTTACATTTTACATTTAGGGCATTTAGCAGACTTTTACCCAAAGCGACTTACAACGGTTAATTCACAAATTGACACACCGACAACGCAGTCCAACAGGAAAGGCGACAGCCAGCTCGTCAGGAGCAGTTAGGGTTAAGTGTAATGCTCAGGGACACCTCGACACTCGAGGTGGAGGAGGAGCCAGGGATCGAACTAGCAGCCTTCCGGTTACCAGTTAACCTGCTCTACCTCCTGAGCTGAACACATTGAATTTGATCTTTTGGCATGAATGAGACCTCCCTTGTGGCCGTCGGGTGACTTAAGGTATATGCCTGCTATATCACTTTCTCTTCTGCTTAAGAGAAGCCCTGTGACAGTCAGTTCAATACAAAGACAACCACTCACCAGTCACTGCATGCATCGTGCTGTATACTGTGAATGATGGCTGACAGAAGCTGTTCTGTATCCGGGTTTGTGCTTTGCAAGTCTTTGGAACTGTTGAAATGTTAGTTATTGTGTAAGTTGCATTGTTCTTTTGGTCATTGTTTAGTAATTACTCTTGAAAGTATTTGTCATTAGGGTTTATTATGTGTTATGGGTACGTTTTCCAAACAAACATCCAATGATGCATTCTGATATACAAGCCCTATAGCTGGCTGAGGCTGTAATGTATTGTGGCGATGGTTGCTAACTGACATGGCTCCTAAGCCAGGCTTGATAACTTTTGAAGGAGAAACAGGAAATGGATCCTGGAAACCTGGGAAAACAGGCTGAGTCATTTCCTGGCCGTCTGGACTCCACATCATCCTCTGGTGTTTGTTTTGACCGGAAGGAGTGGCGCTTGTTTTTCACATCATAGCCATTGTAAATGATCACTTTAATCTAAATACTTTACACTCACTTTGGATCTTATCGATTCCTCTCCATTACCTATCATTACTATGAGAAACTAGTCTACCCCCTCAAATGAACCACTTCATAGTTTCACGCTTTATGTTGATTCTGCTTGTACTGTCTATATTTTAAAGAAGCTACTTCTTCCCTGAAGACCCAAGCATTGTATCTTGGTAGCCTCATTGTTGCTTTATTATTTAATACATGGATGTTTGCATAGGATTCATCAGGTTCAACAACCATGTATACCGGTAATAGGTGACAAAGTCCACAGAGTTTTTAGCGGAAATGCCATGGTTGTGGTTTTGGGCCCGGCTGTGGGCAGGGAGAGCATTAAACTTTAAATAGGGACACGGTGACATCATCTCCCTGAGTCCCTGACCCTGTGTTGTGGCTCCAGAACAGAGCACAGGGTGTGTCTCGTGCTTGCGACTCCACCATTGTTTTCAGGAGGGAGAGCAACGCTGTGTGTGTGTGTGTGTGTGTGTGTGTGTGTGTGTGTGTGTGTGTGTGTGTGTGTGTGTGTGTGTGTGTGTGTGTGTGTGTGTGTGTGTGTGTGTGTGTGTGTGTGTGTGTGTGTGTGTGTGTGTGTGTGTGTGTGTGTGTTAGAGATGCGCGGTTGGCGGATACAGCCGCGGCTCAACCGCAGATCGGGCGGATGACGCGACAAAAAAATAATATTTAATTAAATTCGGGCGAGTGGCGGTTAAATCGATCAAAAGAAAAATATTTATTCTTCTTTTTATTCTTATATGTATAACATCTTCAGGCGGTGAATTATATTTCATAATTCACTGTTGCTAAGCAGATAGCTGTCAAGGAATGTGGATCTTTTTTTTTTGTGGTAACTTGTCAGTGTCTTCGGTTGCTAAGCGACGTCAGCGCTTTGGGGGCGGACTATTGATCAACGCTTCGGAGATGGTAGCACAGGCAATAGGCTATCCTACTTGGGACTTTAGCCTTGCAATAGCTTTGCTTCATTCGATCAGTCTCCTTTCAAGAACATGCAAGAGCTTTCTAGCCTCGCGTCAGCAGCCCCATGCATCGCCGTATGAAAGCAACCGGCGGATGGCGGGCGGATGCGGTTTTAAAAATTGGTCAAAAAACTTTTGTTCGGATGGATGGCGGATGTATGATGCGTTTGTGATGCGGTTGCGGATAAAATAACAGCCCATTCGCGCATCTCTAGTGTGTGTGTGTGTGTGTGTGTGTGTGTGTGTGTGTGTGTGTGTGTGTGTGTGTGAGAGAGTGTTTTCTGGCTGCCTATTTTGAAATTAGAACATAGACTCTTCTTTCTGGGAAATTAAGACAAAAGTAACGGCCATCAAGTTTTACATTTATTTTTTTAAGGTTTTAATATGTAGTGTGCGTGTTCCGCAGACGGGCCGAATCGACAAATCCTACCCTACAGTGTGTGGCCACACCGGTCCTGTGCTGGACATCGACTGGTGTCCTCATAATGACCAGGTCATCGCCAGCGGCTCTGAGGACTGCAATATCATGGTAAGGACCCTGTTAAGCTCATCAATATTGCTCAACTACATTTAAAAAAGGCATGCCAAAGATCAAATTGAAAGGATATTCTTTGATCTGCTTTAAAAGTAAGCATTCTCCCATCCGAATACCCTGTTTTCTACCATGGAGACAAGCTACTGCAGTCTCACTTTCCCCCACACGCACACACACACACACCCCGCTCCAGCTCATTTAGCTTTTATGAAATGAGGTCTCTTACTTTAAGCAGAGAAGTAGAACGGGAAGTGCAAGGTAATGTCTGGTATCAAGCTGAGTAGTCTTGCCAGCCTTGTATAAGCATGACACTTTTGGGTAAATTTAGCCATGATTTGAACTTTGGAATCAGGGCTGAACTGGTGGAAATCTATTTATATCCACAAGGTGACGATTACACACACACATGCAAACATTCCCTCAATACGCTAAGCTAACCTCGCCAGGACACTCTGGTTTGATAGTGAAACATAGACTTGCAGCCCCAGCATGGCTGCCGTCTGTGGTTTCTGGATTAGATTAGCTTCAATGCGTCATCCCAATCCAAGATATAGGAAGACTTTATGTTTTCTTCAGGCTGAGACCTGAGAGATCAAGTTCACTCATTTAGGGTGCACTCACACTAGGCCATCTGGCCGTGGCCGTTTTCACACCTAACCGTGCTTAAATCTGCCAGTGTGAGTGTGGCCAGTCTCGCCAGGCCAGGCCAACTTGGCCACTTGGGAGAGGTGTGCTGCTACGGTACGGGTCGCCACGGGTACAGATGCTAATGAGCCGACACGCGCACACGCGCGGCTACGCAACCTGAGCTGGATGACGTATAGTCCATGCGACGACCATGGACATAATAAAGGCGACAAGCCTTCTTTCCCATTAAACGGTAAACATGGCGTCAAGCGATGTTTACGCTTGTTTGCGTACTCAGTGAGAGTGGGCTCTATCTGAGAACGGCTCCAAATAAGCAACAGACTCAGCAAAGTGCGAACTGTGTTCTCTGTGTTGTTGTCCATTGTTGTTAAAACTCTGACTGGCGGCAGACTTTATTATGGTCCATGCAGCGGACGCTTGGTGATGACGTGTTACGACGTGATGACGTATGTACAAGAGCCTACCGTGGCCAGGCCACAGTTGCGACGGCCAACGGCCACGGCCAGATGGCCTAGTGTGAGTGCAGGCCACCACAATATGGTGGCTTTTGCTCTACTGTAGAGCCACTTCCCCACCTGAAGGCCATGACCCCTGACCTGATCAAACGACAGCAGTTCTAGACAATGGATGCTATGACTATTTATTTTTAGTTGCAGAAGTTGCCATGTCAATGGTTCCTCTCTTTGAGACCACTTGATTCCGGCAACATAGATGTCACCTTCTAAATGGGCTCAGTGCCTCCATGTTTTGGTTGGATTAGTTTTTTTTATTAACTATAGCCCATGTACTGTCCATACTGGGATCGTACATAGAGTTCTGAATGAGATGTGTGGCATGCAATGTACCTCCCATGTTCCATAGAAGCTGTGCAACAGCATATCATTTTTCTGGGGACAATATTTAAAGTATGCGTATGAGTGGGTGGATGTGTGGGTGTTAGGCAAAACTATTCTTTTCCGGGAATCAGTTCTTTCAGTTCCGTTCACTATCACGATTCATTTGTTTGATTTGTTCGTTAAGTCAGATGGTCTTTTACGTCATTTGCCAGGGAATCGGAAATTATGGAATAAATGTTAATCAACATGCATGTAGCCTACTACTTTCTAATGTTCTGGCGAAATTACCCAGGTTAAGTGTAAATATTAAGCATATATATAAAGCACATACGTGCCTTTTTTTTCATAAATATCCTTAATACATAATGGGGTGCAGTAAGAATTAAATGGCGCTGTCACACCAAAATTGTACCGGGGGCGAAAATTGTACCACCTACATAATCCGCGTTTGAAAATTCCAAACCTGCCTGGCAACGGACGATCGCGTTGAACGTTACCTGGCAACAGACGATCGCGTCGGAAGATGCCGAAGGAAGGTTCATGAACATTCGCGCTCATTCATTGAGCGTCACAAGACGAAATAACATTTAATAGATGACACTTATTTTACAAATGACATTTATTAGCGTTGCTAACTTTGTATTTGTATTGTGTTTAATCGTTTAATCGCATTTAGCTAGTAACCTGAGTGTATTAACACAAGCTAGCTAGACTATGATACACTTTAAAAACTCAGTTTATTAGCTAAATTCAATACAATACAAATATAAAGTAAAAACAAGTGTTATCTGTATTATGTTATTTTCGTCTGTGGCAACATGAGGGCAAATGTTTTTTGAAACCTGCCTGGCAACGGACAATCGTGTCGAACGATGACGTAATGTTTCGAACGCGGTTTACGTAGGCGGTACAATTTTCGCCCCCGGTACAATTTTGGTGTGACAGTAGCTGTGTTCGAAATCGTTCCCTATCACGGATATAGTGAACTGTATAGGGTGCTCGCCATTTTGTAGTGGTGTTCGAATTCTCAGTGGTTAATTTCATGCACTATATAGTGCACTTAAAATACCCAAAATGTTAGTGTACATACGATGTACCCTACATGTTACTCCCGTATACCACAATGCAATGCGTCGTATTTTTCTGGAGGAGAAGAAGCTGAATAACCACGAAAACGAATACTTTTAATGACGGAGTCTCCGGCTTTCGTTTAGACATGTCAACAATTTATTTGGGATTTAACATAGAAAATTTACCATTCAAAATTAATAAAAACAACCTTGATCAAGAAAATGTAACATTTAACATCAATTCAACCTCCAGCTTTCTTCATGAGTGCCCGTTTGTTTACATGATGTGGGCGCATCTGTCTGCGTCACATAATTACCCGGCGCATTTACTGACGCAAATGACGTTTAGAAATGTTCAGCATCGTAGTGTCCGAATTCTCGTTTGTTCATTCCCAATGTAGTGCACTATGTCATGAACACTATATAGGCAATAGTGAGTGAGTGAATAGGGAACGATTTCGAACACAGCTAGTGCCTTATCATTTGTTTACCCATGGGCCATGGCAACGCGATTGCTACCTGCTCTCATTGGCTGAATCGATGAGAACGTTTTAAGGTAAGGCCACACTGCACGCGCGTTGGCGTTGAAAATCGGCATTTTTGCATAGGGAACCATTGGTGTAGGCGCATAGACACGTAACTTGCGTTAAAGCGGCGCGTTAGACGCGGCATACTCACGTAAACGCACCAACGCGCAAAGTTTAAAAAATTTAACTTTTGACACGCCTACGTATGACGCTTAGCCACGATAGCCAACCAGCGTGGAGCATGACCCAACGTCACTGGCAGAGAGTAGTGACGCTTGCACAGAAGCATATGGCGGACATCTTTCTTTATTCTGGGTGGAAATAGTAACATAGTTACGCCATTAAAAGCGTTTATGTAAACATTTTTAGTGAGGAAATGTGCATTTTACTTTCATAATGTTCGCTCGGTGAATGTGTAGGATGTTTGGTTTGATAGTTATGACGAAGAGGGAACACTCCATTCACTTGCATGGACAGCGTCTCTGGTTGCTTAGCAACCTCAACGTCTTGGCGGACTATATCTCTGCTGATCAACACTACGAATGCTGGAAACACACCAGACACACCATGTGAAGTTATTTAACCCGATTATTGTTATTCATTACCGAGATTATTTAATCTAACCCGATCTAAACTCTATCATGCACCCAAACACCCTAAATCCAGCGCAGCCACAGGCGCGTTAGGCGCGTTGAATCATTTTTGTGACACACAATGATCAAGCGTCAAGTTAGGCGCGTTATGCGCGTTTTTTAACCCGAGTAACGCGTGCAGTGTGGCCTTGGCTTTAGACTCAATCAATATAAGGTCGGGGTGACGAAGCTCTGTTCGTTTGTATATTTTATTTACGTGACCATATTTTTGTTATGTTTAAAAAAAAAGAAAAAGGAATCAGTTCTCTTGTTTTGGGAATCAGTTCTCACCGATTTGTACGTTCTGACCGAATCGTTCGTGACCGACTCATCACTAGTGGGTGGGTGTGTGTGTGTGTGTGTGTGTGTGTGTGTTTCTAAAATGTCTGCAGACTTTATTCTTAAATCGCTGCCGCCCCCTTGAGGATATTGCCTGCAACTGAATTTGACTCTAGGATCTGCCAAAACATGATCACATTATTTATTGCATTCATTATATATTAGTTAATAAATTATTTAATTTTTTTACTGACTTTACTACAGTCAGCGGCAAAGGTTGACGTGGCTTTAGGGTTGCTACACAGTGTATTGTCTGACCCATGATCTGGGCTATGTCGTTCACCAGGTGTGGCAGATACCCGAGAATGGCCTGATAACCGCACTGGAGGAGCCGGTGGTGGTCCTGAAGGGACATTCCAAGAGGGTGGGCATCATCTCCTGGCATCCCACCGCACGCAACGTCCTGCTCAGCGCTGGTCAGCCAAGCTTCTCTTTGTTGTGCTCTAAATCAACCTCCCAGCCCTTGGTCTCTTGATGCTTTTCTCTGTTCACCATATATTAATTATACCTTACATTACGTTATGTCCATAAAATATAGCACTGAGAGAGTGTGTATGACTAGGCAAGTACATGTGGGTGAATGGCCATAGTACCATGCACTGCAAGTACATGTGGGTGAATGTTCATAGAACCACGAACTGCAATGGTTGTAGCACCAGTTACACCAGATACAGTTACATGTAACATTTGTCTAGAAGAAGTTTGTTGCATGGTATCCTGCTGCTGCTATGTGCCGTACCTCAATCCTCGGCAGGATATCCAACCGGAGAAGACGTCAGCCACCCTAAATATTCTGCTCGACGCTGCTACCCATCCAATCTGCGCTACTCATGGCTCTCTACCTGCACTGACCTCGAAGTGACTCTGGAACTGCCAATCAGCGGTCAAGAAGGCATCTCGACCTACGCATCCCTCATGACTCTCCACTTCCTGGCCCTTACAGAGACTTGGATCACTCCAGAGAATTCTGCCACTCCAGCTGCCCTCTCAACCACCTACTCGTTCTCACCAACCCCAAGACCATCATGGCGCGGAATGCGACTCAACTCCTCATCTCGCCAAAGTAGTCCAACCTGGTCCTTCCACTGGAACACTTGACCAGATATGCATTTGAACTCCACACTGTCACTGTCACCCTTCCTATCAAGCTCTACATTGTGCTGATCTCCCGTCCTCCAGGTCCCTTCTGCGACTGTTACTATTAGATTTTCTCTCTACTGTCCACCAAGGAAGCTTCTGACACTCTGCTATCCTCTCTCTCCTCCTCTTTGGACTCCCTCTGTCCCTTCAACTCCAGACTTGCGCGATCCGCTCTCCCCCTTCCTTGGCTGTCCGAATCTCGGCGGGCTTGGAGGGCAGAGCTACGGGCAGCTGAGGGGAAATGGAAGAGATCAGACTGTCCTAATGAGCTCTCTCACTACCTTCACCTCCTCTCAGACTTCCTCAATTGTATCAACAACCACATCTGCCTTCTACCTGACCAAAATCAACTCCTCCGCCTCCAATCCCAGGAAACAGTTTTTCATGTTCTCTTCCCTCCCCCCCTCCCCTTCCTTCTGCCCACACAGCTGTTGACTTTGTTACCTACTTTACCCAGGAGGTGAAGGACATCAGCTCCTCTCTTACCCCTGCCATCATCCTCCTCCCCCTATCCCCACCTCTGTTTTTATCCACTTAATCTCTCTCCGTCAAAGATGTCAACAGAATAGTTACGTCTAACCAGGCCACACCCTGCTTCCTTGACCCAATCCCCTCCTCACTCCTCCAGGCCGTCTAGAGCGACATCCTGCCATTTCTCCCTGCCCTAATCAACTTCTCCCACTCACTTCAAGACTTGTTCCAGCGTCCTCCCAAGATTGCCAGAATCAAGGCGCTCCATAAGGAACCGACCCTTGACACCCCCGACATCCAGAATTACAGACAGATTCTCTTCTTTCATTCCTTTCTAAAACACTGGAACGTGCCATCGCTAACCAACTGTCGTCTTCTTCTGTATATCTCTCAAAACAAGCTGCTTGACCCTCATCAGTCAGGCTTCCAAGACCGCACACTCCACTGAGACAGCCCTCCTCGCGGTGACTGAGTCATTCCTATCACTGCTACCCTGACGACACTCTATTCTATTCCTCTTTTTCCCCTCCTCTGACAGCACCCTAATTGCAATACGCATCTCAGAATGTCTGGCAGACTTCAGCACTTGGACGACTGCCCAGCACCTGAAGCTTAACATCAACAAGACTGAGCTCCTCCTTATGTCAGGAAATATATTCCCCTCATGTGGAGCTTACTGGTCACTATCGAGGACATTGCAGTGTCTCCATCACCAACCGCGAGAAAATCCTGTGTGGTACTGGACAATCAGTTATACTCCAGTGATTGATCCAGTGATTGATCTAGTGATTGCCCGATCCTGCAGATTAACCCTCTACAACATCCGCAGGATCCGGGCCTTACTCATGAGGCAAGCAGCTCAGCTCCTTGTCCAAGTGCTCGTCACCTCGTAACCTACCTAAATTCTACCATGGCCGTGATCTCCACTGGCTCCCTGTAGTAGCTTGCATCAGATTCAAGATGATGGTACTGGCCCTTCAAGGCTGTCAATGGAAATGCCCCTGCCTACCTCTAAGCGTTTGTCAGACTACACATCCCAGCTCAAGTGCTCCGCTCAACAACCTCAGCTTGACGCCTGATACCGCCAATGCTAACAGCAAGCAAAGGTCGATCATCAAGACAAAACTCTTCTCTGTTTTGGCACTGCAGTGGTGGAACGAGCTCCCTGCTGATGTCAGGGCCGCAGAGTCACTCAACAGCTTCCGCAAGACTCAAGACTCACTTATTCAGACTCTGCATAGCCTCCCCCCCTACCCCCCTCTTATGCACTTATTATATGTTATACATCTGGCACTTATTGTATGTTGTACGTCCTTGCACGTATAAATAGTACTTAGCATTGTGTAGCATCTTATCCTAGCTATTTTTGTTTTATAAGAGGAATTGGTTAACCTGGTGATTGTTAGTGCTTGGCACTTGGTTCTATGAACATCCTTACTGAAAAGACAGCAATATATTTTTTATCTTCCCTCTGACAAAAGTACTTATTGTAAATCGCTTTGGGTAAAGCGTCTGCTTCATGCCCTAAATGTTATTCTAGATGTAGCAATGATCGTAGTACCATACACTGCAGACACTGTATACTTTAGTGAAATGTCCCTTAGTGTTTATGCGTGTGGCCAGGCTGCGACAACCAGGTGATAGTCTGGGACGTGAGCACGGGGGAAGCCATGATCACCCTGGAGGACATGCACCCAGACGTGATCTTCAGTGCCTGCTGGAACCGCAACGGCAGCCTGATCTGCACCGCCTGCAAGGACAAGACCATCCGCGTCATCGACCCCCGCAAGGAGACCATCGTCGCCGTGAGAGCAACCTCTTTTCCCCCCTCCATCACACAAACCAAGAAACAGGATATATCAAAACCAAGGCTGCAACTAACTATTATGTTCATTATTCTTATCTTATTATATGTTCTAATAGTCTAGAATGTCATAAATAATATGAAATGAAATAAAAAATTACTAGACTTAAAAGCGACATCTTAAGCAGTCAAGAAAAACAAATGTATTCATTTTGTAATGATCCATTAGCCAGATATTTGAATTTCTGAAGCATTAAGTAGCAAATGTTTGGTATTTGTACTTGATAAATGACAGAGAAATAATAAACTATAAATTTATTGATTAATTCATTAATCATTGCAGCCCTAATCAAAACATTATTTCTCTGTTGTTTCTGCCCACATTCTTGTTCTAACTGTTTCACCTCTCTACCTGAACCTGGTAGGAGAAGGAGAAGGCCCATGAAGGGGCTCGGCCAATGAGAGCCATTTTCCTGTCTGACGGGAATGTCTTCACAACGGGTTTCAGCCGAATGAGCGAGAGACAACTGGCCCTGTGGAACCCGGTAGGCAGCCACACCCCTCCACACCAGACCCAGCCAATCAATGAACACCAATGTCTCCCAAGAGGCGGAGCTCTCTGCTCTGCCGACTTTGGGCCCTATCTTGCATCCGGCGCAATTTACTTTCTACACTGACGCATGGGTCGTTGCTAGTTCGCAACTGGCGCAGAGCGTTTTTTTCCCTCCACCACGTGTCGGTAAATTAGGGAATGATCTTGCGCCCCAAGGGGCGGTTCGGCAAAGGAGGAGGCGTGTTCCGGCGCAAACGTTCCCTGGTGCTATTTTTCAGTTTCAGAAAACAATTGCGCCACAAACCAGGAAATACCTGGTTTAAAGTCAGTGGCGCGTTGTTCAGATGCTATTTTAAGGGCACATGCATAATGTTGCTTGTGCACCTCACGCATACACTTTGCTTCTCTCATCTACCTAGCCAAACATTCGTGGTAAATTATTTGGGAAAGAACAGCTGATACAGCGGTAATAAGTTGTACTTTTAAATCAATGCATCTGCAAACACCGTACAGCAAACGTGCTGTACGCGTACAAGCCCATAACTTTTAGGATTGATCAGTATTTGATCGTGAGAAAACATTGTTTTTCCGCGAGTGAGTGTTAAAAAGAATGAATGAATGCAGGCGCGCGTGTGTGTATGTGTAAAATAATTAATGAATGCGAGCGCGCGTGTGTGCGTCCATCAGTTTAAACACACGCAAACTAAACACGTAAAGCATAATACAGTCCATGGCAATGTATATTAACAGGGGGACGCATGCATATTTGGAACACAAGTCGATGACGATAATGCATACAATACTGGTAAGAAACGATGTTTGTTAATGTATTGCGTATATAATTAAATAGAACCACAGCTACCGCATATTATATGTGTGTTGTATATGTGCCAACATTTATTTGAGGATTTAGTATGAAGTTGTGGAAGAAAACGCTTTTCCATGTGTGAATTAGGCCATATTATTTGGCCATAAACTGAGCCATTTGAAGTTTGAAATGCATGTGGTCATGCATCTCTCATCGGAGACTGAGTTTAGCAGTCATCCACGGCTTGACTTTTGCGGGTGCAGTAAACGTTTCATGGTAACTGCAACTCCACCAATCAAAGACATCATTTCACATTTTAGGATTATAATGTAGTGTAATGTAGTGGTTTCAAAGACATCTCAAATAAAACAGGTTTTTCTAAAACCTAGATGTTTACGTCTTTAACTTTTAGCTACTGCAAGAAGCTACAAGTTAGGAGAGCTTATACCATCATTTCACAATATAACGTTGCGTGGTAAGCTGGGCTCTACAGTGCGCCCATTTCACTCGCATTTGCGAGTGAATATTTCGGCGTGCGAACGAGAAAAACAGAACAGGAGCACGCGTGCGAGTGACTTCTCCACAGCGCACTATATTGTGCGTTCACACCAAACGTGAAGGGGCGAAACGTATGAAGGTATTATTGTAGCAAAAGTCTTTAGCACCTGCAACTGCAGAATTTGAATGCGTACACTAAAGTCACAGTAAATTTGAAGTCGTATATATTTATTTTGCATGTGTACTCTAAAGTCACAAATGTGTAACAGTACATTTGTAGTCGTAAAAAATATATAAATATTTTTTATACCATTGTAAACACAAAATAGGGTCTACGAGTACGCTAATCTGTGTTACAGGTGCACAAATCCTTTTGCTACAATTATTGCAGCGCAGTTGGTGCAAAACACATTCGCACACCCGTGTTTCATAATCTGAGAACATGCCCAAAAGGTGTGCATTCGTAAACCCAAATTTGAACAAATGCATCAGAAGTTGCACATCTGTGAACGCTATGTTAATTCAGCATTTTAATGAGCGAGCACAAAACCATTTTACAACTGCTCGAATCTGCTCCTGCAAGTCTCAGCTGTGGGGTTTTTTGCAGGTTGTTTTGCAACACCCCTAGGTGGTAAATGTGTAGCAAAAGTATTCGTATCCGTAGATGACAGAGCGTCCGTGAGCGGGACAAAATAGTCCCGCCCATAATTTCCTAATCCAATGAAAATCGCCGGCAGGGATGCATTTCTCAAATTACACTGGGACCCACCCCGTGCCAGCCATGGAGCTATAAAGATCGCAGCATACTCAGCACGGGATACGTTTCTTTCTGGAGAAGTGAAGAGGGCGTCCTACTGAACGGAGATGGGTATCCTACATTATGTTAAATGAAATGACTTAGTTGTGAATTCCCCCCAAAGTATTTCATTAACATGCCGCAAATGTCCTTGAATGTATTTTAATGGTCGCCATAACATAAATTCAGAAATGTTAATGCAATACTTTGGGGAGAATTCCCTTGAACTAAGTCATTTCATTTTACATAATGTAGGATAAAGGATACCCACCTCCGTTCAGTAGGACTAAATTAGTTTAGCCCAAAGGCTGACCTAGCACAGTAGCTACAGTACAGTGTCCTTCGACTAATCACAGCACAGTAGCGCAAGTGCAGTATGGCGGGCGTTAGCATGAAAATGAATGAAGTGGATTATTTACTTTCTAATCGGTTTTCTTTAATGTCTTTGGAGGAAAAATTGGAAGTGAAAAGATTGGGGACACATCAACCAAACGATGTACAGATTTACTGTCAGGAGTGCGGTCAGAATATGGCCGGTAATAGTGCATTTGTAAGCGGGTCAACTACGTTTCGTATCGAAACATTAAAAAAGCTGTCTAAATAACACAACATGACGTGACAAGTGTGTAGAGATAGTGGCCCCTCTCCAAACTGCATTTCAGCGACAGGCAGTAACAATAAGGTTCTCTAAGGAATCGGAAATTATCTCATTTAATGTTGCATACAACATTGCCAAAGAGGAGTTGCCATTCTCAATTTAAATCCGAAATTATTCTCATGAAGAGAAATGGATTAAACATCAACCCGACGTAGGCCTATAGCAATGAGATGGCATGTGCACAATTCATTGCAGTAGGCCTAATGGGCGACACCTTAAAGCAAAAGACAGCTGCGGACGTCGGAAACGCCACATAGGCCTACATGTCCTTCATGATTGACGGCGATACAGACGTCTCTACCAAAGAGTGTGATCGTCTACAGCCGCATTTTGCGCAAAGGGAGACCAGTCAACATTTTAATTGTGCAATACTTTAAGCACAAAAAAAGTTTTATTTTGCTTAATGGTTTAGTTCGAAATGTTCAATTTCAGCTCAGTGAAGCACTTTAAACACCTTATTTTTCTTTTTATTTATAATTGTGCTTCAAATAAAGAAATGCCTTTCTCTACACCTTAATCTTGTTTAAAAATCATACACATTATATGAAAGTTATGAACAGAGATATAAAGGTGACCTCATGGCATCTGGAGCCCTGTGAAGTATTGATAAATGTAATGCATTCTTTAGCCCACCCACCCAAAATCACCACCAGCCGTCACTGTAATTTGAGAAATGCATCCCTGCCGGCGATTTTCATTGGATTAGGAAATTATGGGCGGGACTATTTTGTCCCGCTCACGGACGCTCTGTCATCTACGGATACGAATACTTTTGCTACACATAGGGGTGTTGCAAAACAACCTGCAAAAAAACCCACAGCTGAGACTTGCAGGAGCAGATTCGAGCAGTTGTAAAATGGTTTTGTGCTCGCTCATTAAAATGCTGAATTAACATAGCGTTCACAGATGTGCAACTTCTGATGCATTTGTTCAAATTTGGGTTTACGAATGCACACCTTTTGGGCATGTTCTCAGATTATGAAACACGGGTGTGCGAATGTGTTTTGCACCAACTGCGCTGCAATAATTGTAGCAAAAGGATTTGTGCACCTGTAACACAGATTAGCGTACTCGTAGACCCTATTTTGTGTTTACAATGGTATAAAAAATATTTATATTTTTTTTACGACTACAAATGTACTGTTACACATTTGTGACTTTAGAGTACACATGCAAAATAAATATATACGACTTCAAATTTACTGTGACTTTAGTGTATGCATTCAAATTCTGCAGTTACAGGTGCTAAAGACTTTTGCTACAATAATACCTTCATAGAAACGATTCCATCCAAAGCAGCGATACCATTTGCAGCGCGACACGGCACGGGCGAGCGCGTTCACGTGGATTTCAGGTGGATTTTCAGCACGCCACTTTTGCTCGAGTTGAAATATTTAAACTTTGCCACGACATTCGCGTGATGACAGCCACTGAGTGACGTGCGTAACGTAACAGCCAATCGGTTTTCAACCGGCCAACCGTTCCCTGCAGTGCAGTCCGGGGTGAACCGCAGCATGGAGGAGAAAGTGATTGTTGCCGTTTGCGACTCCCCGAGCTCTATAGAGAATAGTATATAATTGTATTGTATATATTATATCACTGCCAAAAGCTCTGTGCGCCTCCGGATGGCCGTAGCGCGGGGAGCGCTACGGGAAGGTTTAGCGGGGTTTGTTTACCTACGTTGCTATGGTTACCAGTCTTGGGCGTTCAAACGGTTTATTAGGTATCTAAATCGCTGTCTAATCAATACTTCATTCACTGCCTCTTCCGTGGTCATTACAATATTATGAATAGACTGCGTGGAGAAAGTTAATGCTGTTACCAGTCGATAAAGTCTACAAATTCAACCCCCGACTGGTTGAAGGATTTCGGGTGGCTAGTTTATGATGCTAAGAACATGAAAATGTTCTGTACATTTTGTAAGGAAGCCCCATCGGCAATGGCAGGCTCCTCTGTTTATAACGGGGAACCCTAACCTGAAACGCAATGCTGTTGTGAAACACATTGAGTCCACTATGCATTCTCGCTGTCCCGATTTCTATATAAATCGCACCCAGCCCAATAACCCCTGGTACGGTGGAAGCCGAAATTGGTGCTGTTTTGTGTAGCCTAAATGTAATCTTGTCTAGTTATTTGTCTTAATCTTGCTTTAGTAAATTGGTGCTGTTGGTGTGCAATTTCTGCATGCTAATAAATGTTCTAAACAAAAACCTATTATGCCCCCATTTTTTTTTCCTGTGCTCCTAAATTTTTAACTTAGGGGCACGAGTGCTCCTGAACAAGTTAGTGTAGAGCCCTGGTGGTAAGTATACTTTGGATGGTTACGACATTATGGCTTTTAATCAAAACCTCTATAGTGAAAATGAATGGGATATTTACTTCGGGAACCACACTGTTGCGCTCTATTGTTAACTAGATGACTCTATTACTCCCATTTTATTTCCACTGTCAGTTATGCTTTATTAAATATTGCAGTAGTGAACAAGATTCAAAACGTAATAGTTAATGTCGTCCTGTGTTTGTAGGAAAGCATGGACGAGCCCATCTCCGTGCACGAGATGGACACCAGCAACGGAGTCCTTCTGCCCTTCTATGACCCCGACACCAACGTTGTTTACCTCTGTGGAAAGGTACCTGACCGAGGAACACGGATGCAACACGCCCCAGAAGCGAATGATGCCGTGGTCCTCTTTGTATTTCCAGCAGTGGACCCAGTGGTCACCAATGAGTGGATTGTGTTTTAACAGGGCGACAGCAGCATCCGCTACTTTGAGATCACAGACGAGGCGCCCTTTGTCCACTACCTCAGCACCTACACCACCAAGGAGCCCCAGAGAGGGATGGGCTACATGTCAAAGAGGGGCCTGGATGTCAACAAGTGTGAGATCGCCCGGTAAGACACTTCTGTTCTGCACCCCAAGTCCAGGAGAGGGGCTGAAGGGCTATAGGGATTGACTTGACTTCATCAGCAGGAGGCAGTGTTAATCCATCCTTTAGCTGGGAGTGTGTGTAGTGGGTGGATGATGGGTGTGTTTGGATGTGTGGTAGTGGATGATGGGTGTATAGTAGTGGATAATGGGTGTATACTAGTGGACGATGGCTGTGTAGTATAAAGCTGTCAATCTTCCTCTATAATTCCATTCAAATTGTGTTCCTTATTATTTTTAATATTGAAGTTGTATTATGTATGATATATATTAACTATGTACCTATACTCTGCATACACAGGCTTATGGATTGCCAAAGCTTCTATTAAAAGCTCTGTCCAATAAACCATTCTTTCTTGCCAAGTTAATAATAAGCACAATTTACAAAAGGGCAATCCATTAAAGTAGAAATGAAGCAATGAGAACTGTGACCATTTTTTGGTTGCCTTTGCTTTTTCATTTTTGAAAATACATGGATTTTCATTAAACCTGAAATTCAAGTAGTTTCACTGGAAAATGACATGTTGATGACAACGACTTTCGCAACTAGGGCACGGCCATGTTTTAAAAATGCAGGCGCTACGTCATCCAAATGGTTAGCGCTTTCAAATAAACATGTCAAATCTTGGAAGAACAGGGGGGTCATTTTGTGTTGTCCCTGGCTGTTCAAACAAATATTATCGGGTAAAAGAGAGCGGTAAAATAGTTAATTTCCATGTCATTCCTGTCAAGAAGCCTAAACTGCTCCGAAGATGGTTAGCTGCATTGAAACGCCTCAGCCCCCCAATGGGACCAGGGCAGAGAATATGTAGCGACCACTTTATAGAGGCTGATTACATTGAAGAGGGATTTTTTGCTGAAGATGGGAGATTTCGTCCCACCAATCGCCTGAAGCCAGATGCTGTGCCAACAATTTTTAATTTTAGTGGCTATAGTCCTGGAGACACGTATATATTAAATATATATAATTAAATATCCAGGACTACACGGCTATAGTCCCGGAGACACCTGTCAAATCGGACCGGGGCGCTGCTCTTATGCGCAGAGAAAGAGCGCAGAAACGCGCTTGCCAGGAAGAGGAACGAGAGCTAAACTTAGCTTCTACTACTAGAGAAACAGAGAAATTAGTACACTCACTGTTTGAAGAATGTCTTGTTTGCAGACTCGCTCGCTCCATGCTCTTGATAATTTCTAATCGTTATCGGAAATAATCCATTTGCAAACACTGTCGGTTGCGCTATTTTCGCAAATTCATGTGCAGACACAAATGGCACGACAATTACTTGTATCATGAAATGAACGAACTGTAAGGCAGCGTGGTAGCCCTGCTGCTGCACACGTGTGCTACTTTTCATAGCTGTAAACAACATCCTGTGGACGGGCAGAGCCGGGAGATGTCAGTCATTATCTCCTCCACATTATCTCCTCCATATATATATATATATATATATATATATATATATATAATGTGCAATATATATCTATTTTGTTGAGGCAGTAAGCTACCAGTGAGGCTATGAGCCGCTATGTAAACAACATAGAATGTTACCAACCATTTTCGTGACGTCATCGTATTCTGAAAACAGAGATGGCGGCGCACAGGCTGTAAACATTATAATTAATGCAACTTGTTTGTGCTTTATTCTGAATAACGGGTCATATTTCCGACTTTATTTGTATTTATGGTACATTTAAATATTTAGTGCTATAGACATCTGTTTTATTTGATTGCTTCCTTTCCACTTTAACGCTGCCTATTGACTTTATTATTATATAATTAGCTGCGTGGTGATGGACAGCACTGACTCAAGACTCATCTTGTTGGGTCCTTTAACATTAAATGCGATTATTTGTATAGGGGAGCTTTTGCGAAAAGGCAATATTAACTTCATTGCACCAAGGAAGTTTATTTACCATCTCCCCAGTGAATACATCTGTTAAACCAATCCCATTCGGGTATCTCTGTCACAGTCATGTTGGACACTTTAGGACATGGCAGAGGTAACTTTCTATTTATCAGTTTCCTGAGTTGTGTTGAGCATCCTGGTTCCGGCTGCCATTTGTATGAGCAATTCACCAGCACAATTATATGAATTTGCCACATATTCGCATCGCGGCTGATAAATAATTCATAACGTGCAGAAAAACTAAATTTTTCACAGGCTTAGGGTGACAAAAGCATTTAGTTTTTACGTGGGCCGAGATTCGCTTACGTTAGCCAAACACATTTACAAAATATGAAAGAATAAACATTTTAATATTAATTTAACATTTGATTATGTAGCACCCGTGGTCTTAGCCGGAAGGGGCAGATAGGATGCTAGCATCACTCTAGATCCTTAAAGAAGTTAAACACTAATGACTCACGAAGCGAGTTGGTGTTGGTTGAATAGATGAGCAATTTTAATGCCTTTCATCATAAAACATTGACATTTGATACAAAATAAAGCTTTTGAAAATAACAAACAAATTCAAAAGAATAAGTCCTTTGCAGCTGGATTCCCCAGCTACAGTGCTCCTTGGGAAAGGAGTTGTTCGGTCAAGGAATGTCTAGTTCAGGGGGGGATATCCGGATATGTGTGTTTCAGTTTCTCTTACTACTACCCGGGTAGGTTAGTGTGTATCTATTTGTTGTCTTATCTGTAATGAATGGATCTTCACAATCGTCTATGGTGGTGTTCACGGCTGGCCACGCCGTATCCAAACCATCCAATATCGTCCCACTGCAGACACAAATGGGCGTTCTCGTGTGGTGGGGGTTCCCGTTTACGCAGACTGGAACGCCCCCTTCTTATTCTTCGTCGCTTTTCTCGCTGAACTGTATTAAAATTTCAAAGTGTACTACTCCGAAACCATGTAAATAGTGTTGTAAATAAACTTCCAAAGCTTTTCAAATCATATTTGGAAAATAACTTTTACAATTTATTCAGTACCAGCATTGTTGATCAGCAGTGAAATAGTCTGTACGTTGACGTCGCTTAGCAACCGAAGACGCTGGGGTTGACAAGTTACCGGACTACTACCCATGCAAGTGAACGGAGCGTTCCACGGCATCGAGAAGGCCTGTGTAATAAAGGCCTATAATATTTCTGTTTATGGCATAGATTTCTCCTCAGATTAGGCCAATAAAGCAATGATAACAAAAACAAAAAAACACAAACGCTCGATCAAAGGCTGACCCGGCTCAAGGATAGTGGTGGAAAATATCGGTGGGCCGGGTCGGGTCAATCCAAATCCTCATTTTTTAGCATGAATTGGCTAAACAAATGACCACTGTAGCATATTTAAACACAATTCAAATTGTGCAGAGAATTATTTCCATTGGTCATTCTGACCGGGGACATTTAGAATTTTTGGTCCTCATTTTCTTCCGGTCAATGACCGGTAATAACCGGACAACGGAAACTCTGCTATAAACAGGCCTAACTTTCAGCATCAACACCGAACCCCTTCTTCTTCGCACGGCTGTCTGTTTTATACTGGGAGATTCTCTGTTGTGCCTAATACCTGCCGTCTGTCCAGTGTAACGGATCAAGGTGACCCCCTGGAAACGGCTGCTCACGTGTAATTTTCCTGCTACTGGAATTATGTTGAGCGCTCCCTACTGGAGAGCTCATGTAATTGCATCTTTAAATAATAAAGGGTTTAGTAGCCCTATATTCCATATGGGTTACAATTAGTATTCTTTTTTCTGTTGACTATTTGCCTTATACTTAGCTCCCGAAATTCAACAGCCTGTGTGTAGTAATGGATAATGTGTGTGTAGTGGAGGATGGGTGTGTGTGGATGTGAGTAGTAGTGGATGATGGGTGTGTGGATGTGTGAAATAGTGGATGATGGGTGTGGAGGGTGTGGGTGTAGTAGTGGATGATGTTTGTAGTAGTGGATGATGATGTGTGTGTTCTTTTGTTTCCAGCTTTTACAAGCTGCAGGAGAGGAAGTGCGAGCCCATCATCATGACGGTGCCCAGGAAGGTGTGTTCAGCTCCAATCGTATGAACAGGAAGTTCCCCCTGCTGGTCTCTAGCTTCTCCAGCCCAACAACACACTAGTTTAGCATGGAAAACAGCCAAGTGTCATTATAGAAAAGGAAAGGCCAACATGATGAGCATTCTCTACCATACTCTGTGGTCCTTAACGTTCCCCCTTCCACAGTCTGACCTGTTCCAGGACGACCTGTACCCCGACACGGCGGGGCCGGACCCGGCTCTGGAGGCAGAGGACTGGTTCGAGGGCAAGAATGGAGACCCCATCCTCGTCTCCCTGAAGAACGGCTATGTCCCCGGCAAGAACCGAGACCTCAAAGTGGTCAAGAAGAACATTCTGGACAACAAGGCAAAGAACACGGAGAAGACGGGACCCGCAACCAAGACTGGAAGCCCCACTGCCTCCATAGTGAGTTGTATGTTTTCTGAGTGGGTGTTTCAGTGTCAGGGTGTGTGTTTCAGTGTCTGGGTGTGTGTCTTTTCTACATTATCCCAGTGTGTTTTGAATTTAGTTTCCACTGTTTAAAATAACAAAGCTGTGTCGTATTTAACATTTTCTCTCTCTCTGGGCGTTGGGCCATCTTGCTCCTGTACACTAAATGGAGCCCTGCTATTGGCCCCCGACACTGTGCCGCTGCGTCTTCGTCCATGGGCATATACGCTTTAGGGGGCAGGGCAGAGGTTTTGTTGATGTTGGTAAAGCACATCTCTGAGTGCCCACAACCTCCTCCCTAAGACCCCGCCCTGCCCCCCCGCCTCTCTCTCTCTGTAATCACAGCCTGCTCCTCAACGGTCTGTTAACTATTTAGAGCCTACAGCAGAACCAGAGTTAAACTGACTGGAAATGCATCGGCCATGCTTCTTCTGCAAATGTATGTGCCCAAACTGATTTCTTTTTTTTTGTTAATCCCCCCCCCCCCCCCTACTCTCTTCGCAGAAGGGTGATGTCAAGCTGGATGAGATCTTGAACGAGATTAAATCCCTCAAGGAGCTGGTGAGCAGTCAGGAAAAGAGAATCATCCAACTTGAAGAGCAGATGTCCAAAATTGCCATTTAAGGGTTTCGTCCGTCTCTCTCTCTCTCCCCCCCCACCATCCTCCATCAAACCCACTACAATTCAGGACTTTCCATTGGCTGGGCGGTGGGCAGGACTAGTCAATGCCAAACTCAATGACGGAGTTCTTCCCCAAGCCTGCCTAGCAACATTCCTGATTTATTATTATTTTCTTAACCAGCGCCTTACCCCTCCTCAGTCAGCGCTGAACGAATCCAAAAGGACTTAAACTTTAGAAGAAAATATGTTTTTTCTTTCTTTTGTTACGTCTATTTTCTTTTCCAATTATGACCAAGATCACACTTTTTTACAGTGGATGTATTATTTTTTTTTTTCTTAGCTTTAATTTCTTCTTTCTGAGTCGGTGACAGTATTTCATCAACCAAAGCACGCATTCTGTTGCCATATTCAAAGTTGTCTTGTTTACACCTGTTTTTACAGTATTCTTATTATATATTTCTTTGTGGGAACATTCCAAATGTATATCCTAGGACTCAGTGGTGTATTCTGCTCAGTATCGTTCATGCTTAATTCAATCTTTAGAGGAAGAAGTCATGATGATAGACAGAATTAAATCCTTCAAATAATTCAATCAAACTCAAAGTAATGTGCCACACTCACAAACCTGATAACTTCTTGACCTACGCTGACGACATCCTTCTTGTTGTGATCTTGTTTTAAACGTACCGATTGGACATATGTAGAAAATCCATTGTGTCCATAATAGGGCAACCAGCACCTTATGATCATAGAATTAAATGATAAAAAGTTTTGAAGTTATTTCACAAGCTATTGTTTTAGGCAAAGGAAAAAAACATACCATGAAAACATACCATAAAGCTGACCCTAATGCAGCCTTGGGTACTGTCGCTGTCCCCACTCTAACTTTAACTAATTCCATTCCCACTTTGTGACTAATAATGCCATTGGGAGACAGGGAGCCGGTTCAACATTAAACTCTCAGATATGTCATTTACTTTTTCTTTTAAATGCTGTAACATTCCCCTTGGTTTTTGTGTTTGTATATCTGGGCTTCTTTACTGGGACTTTCTCCCTTCCATTCCTCTGGTCAAATACTTCATGTTCTATCCTGTCCAAACGTGAATTCATGCAAAACAAAGTTTGTTAATGTCTCGACCAGCTGCATCAACTGGCAGATCTGTCGAGAACCCTTTCAACAGTCTTGAGGCGTCTGTCGTGCCTCATATCTTTGGCCTTCTTGGTGCGTTCTCAAAAAGATGCACCTCATTTGTTTCGTGTTAAATGCTTATTTTTCATTATCTCTGTGAGCAGCTAAATTTGGGAGGGATTGGTTATTTAATATTCATGCCAGAATGTGACAAAGGCATACCTATTACTACAACCAATTGAATCATTGGGTCATTGCTTTGCTGTTCTTTTCATCGCTCCATCTGTGCTTGTATCTTGCATTGCACATTCCACTCCTTGCTTATTTCTGTTATGGTCATTTCCGCAAATGCTTCAAATTCCAACGTGCTAGTTGAATTAGTTTAGGGGTAAATGTAGGTGTTTGTCCAGTTTAATTGTCTTGATGGATTTGCCAATAAGGATAGAAGCTCGGTCCTGATCGGATAGAGGGGTGGCAAGCCAGCTTGTGGTTTGCTGTCGATTGCCTTTTTAAAAGTGTGCTACCACTGTTGAGACAAGGAAGTGCCACAGTGCGGGTTGCCAAGAAATGGAAAAGACTGAGGAACGTCGGTTCGATTAAACATTTGGTAGATGCAACGTAAACTTCCTTTTGAGGCACTTAAACAAAAAATGACCATGGAGCCAG